>NC_085844.1:250283917-250883917 GCF_035594765.1 Anolis carolinensis | reverse complement strand
TCATCAACCAGAAAAACATTGGCTGAGATTTAAGATGTAGCTTGGGTGGTGTGGTCTAGTTTTTAAATGTTGGCTGTAATTCTTGAGCAGAGAACGGACAATGCTTAATGGCACAAACCACTTTAATGCAGTTTGATCTCACTTTAACTGCCATAGTTCACGGCTAAGGAGTTATGGGAACTGTAGTTTGGTAAAGCAGCAGTCGCTTAGGCAGAGCAGGCTGAAGGTCTTGCAAAACTACAGCTCCTGGGATTCTGTATCATTGAGCCATGGCAATTCAAGGAGTGCCAAACTACATTAATTCTGCAGTGTAGATGTACCCTAACTCTCCTTCTTCAGATGATGGTATTACATGGCTATACAGGGCTTTAATGTTTTCCTATGCTATGCAGTGTCCACCTTAGCTCCATGCCTTCACATGTCGCTTCTGCTTTCCTTCACAGATTAGCAGTCTTCTCGGCCCCATCAATGGCTTAGTGAATGAAGTCATTTTGCCTGTTTTGAATGGTAAGACCCTCTTAAAAAATGGCTGAGCAACAGCCGGGAGATGTTTGCATATTTTGTGCTGGGAAGGCAGTCACATTAATGAAACATGCGTGATTTTAATTGTTGTTTTAATTAATCTATGTTTAATGTTTGGTTTTAATTGTAATTGTTATTTTTGGAATTATATGTTGGGCATTGAATTATATGTTGGGCATTATATGTTGGTTGTGAGGCCGCCCTGAGTCTCCTTCAGGGTGAGAAGAGTGGGATACAAGTATGGGAAATAAATAAATTAATAAATAATTTGGGTGGCAAATAGGGGAGATGGTTAGATAAATCCATGTGGAATAAAGGTTAGGCCTAATCCTGAATATTAAGTGTCACAGGGATGCTGAACCTCTGGGACAAAAGACATATGGTGGGACATCACTATCTTTGGGGGTTGACTCTAGAACACACTCCATGAATGCCAAAATCCATGAAAGCTCAAGCCTTGTTATATACCATAACATAGCAAAATTGTGTCCCATAGCAAAATACATTTTGGAGTGCTTTGGAGAGAATATTTTCAAGCCACAGAAGGTTGAATCTGGGAATGGATGAATCTGAGTAAATGAAACCCAAGACTACAGAATGCCAATGGCTGCAGAGGTCTGTTGCTTTCATGCTTCCATTGGCATAAATCTTTAAGATTTAAAGATCTCAGTTTATCCATACCTCACAACCTCTGAGGATGCCTGCCATAGATGTGGGCGAAACGTCAGGAGAGAATGCTTCTGGAACATGGCCACACAGCCCGAAAGACATACAACAACCCCAATCTTTAAGACCTTTGGCCAATGCTTTGCCTTCTGTCGCTATATTAGAAGGGAGGCCGATTTCTAGGAAGGAACACTTTTGACCATATTTTTACCCTAAGAAAGTCAACATGGCACCTGCTTGTTGGGTGGTCAGGTGCCAGATAAAAGTCTTTGTTCCCGTCGAGGCATCTGGAATGATCTTGGCTGGCAGTTCAACTTTTATGCATCAGCTAAGGGTGCATCTGCACTGTAGAATGAGTGCAGATTGATGCCACTTTGACTGCCATGGCTCAGTGCTATGGATTCCAGAGAGCTGTAACTTGCCATGGTCTTGAGCCTTCTCTTGTATAAGTCACAAGAAATGTAACACGGATCTGCTTTCTACAACTCTGCCTGAGAGTAAGTTACTTCAAACTATATTATTTATAAAGAAATTACTTCCAGAGTAACAAAAGTAAAGGTACAAATTTCATATCATGATCCAACAAAGGGTATAATGATCAAGGAGTAAAAAACAGACATAAAGAGACAACCAAGTCCATATTATTCCTGGAGCTGTGTGAAATCTTGAGCCAATGTCAATAATTGTAAAGAAATTCAGCCTCCAAGATAACAACTTCTATATTCAAAGGAATTATTTGTTTGATTTGCAACGCCAAGAACTGGCACACAACAAGGTCTCCTAGTTTGTTTCCCTTGTTTCGTTATCACTTATTTGCGTGTTATGCCTGTTTTTTATCTTATTATGCTTGAGAACACTAAATAAAGGAGTGAAACAACATACAAACAATAGATATATGAAACTAGCTGTGGCCACTGCAACTGTTGTTCACAATTGTTTAAGGGCAAAATATACTCTCATCCAACACTTAACATCAATATCACATTGCAGCATTTGACAATATGTTCCACTGATAATGTAGTTTACTTAATACAATGCCCCTGTGAACTGTTATATATTGGAATGACCACCAGACCCCTGAAAACCAGGATAAATGAACATTGTTCCCGCATAAGGAATGGGTCTACTGACTCTTCACTGTATGTACATTTTAATGAAAAAGCCCACTCGTACCATAGTTTTAAATTTTGCACTTTGGAAAAAGTATCACCCAGACCAGGGGTCCCCAAACTAAGGCCCGGGGCCGGATGCGGCCCTCCAAGGTCATTTACCTGGCCCCCACCCTCAGTTTTATAATAAAATATTTTTATATCAGTTTTAATAATATAATATATACATATAATATTGATAAAAATATTATAATGTTATACAATATAATACTAATAATAATACCATATAATAATATTAATTATATATTATATATTAGATATAATATTACAGTATAGTGGTATAGTTCAATATAGTAATATATAATGCTAATATTGTGCTATGCTAATAATATAATATATTGTATGTGCATACAGTTGCTCTGAGTCCCCTTCGGGGTGAGAAGGGTGGGATATAAATGTAGTAAATAAAGGTAGTAAATAAATAAATAAATAATTTTAAACTTAGGCTTGCCCAAAGTCTGAAATGACTTGAAGGCACACAACAACAACAATCATAATTAACTTGACTATCTCATTGGCCAGTAGCAGGCCCACACTTTCCATTGAAATCCTAATAGGTTTATGTTGGTTAAAATTATTTTCATTCTTAAATATTGTATTGTTCTTTAATTGTTATTGTTGTATTGCACTACAAATAAGACATATGCAATGTGCATAGGAATTTGTTCGTATTTCTTTTCAAATGATAATTCGGCCCCTCAACAGTCCGAAGGATTGTGGACCGGCCCTCTGCTTTAAAAGTTTGAGGACCCCTGACCCAGACCAAATGCAGATGTCAAAAGATGTCTTCTACAAAGAGAGTCATTTTGGATTTTCAAACTACAAACACTATTTCCTCAAGGGCTAAATGACAAAATAGATTACACCTGTTTTCTATTTGTGGTATTTTTACAATGTTTATGTGATTCAATTATTCTGTAATTTGTCTCGAGCCATGAGGAGAGGCGGGGAAGAAATAAAATTATTATTATTATTATTATTATTATTATTATTATTATTATTATTATTATTATTATTTGATACACAACAGGATTAGTACACAGCAAACAAAATCACTATGCTGGCTTTTGTATTATTACATGTCAAACACTTCCCAAGTGTCTAATACAATGTCTTTCTTGTAGGACCTCTTTCTAATGGACTACCTCTGCCTACAATGCTAGGCATTCCCCTGCTGAATGCGACCATCAAAACAGTTGTGGTAAGGACTGAATTACATAGCAGTAGTAGTAGTAGTAGTATTTTGGTTCAATTATTACAAAAACTCTGTAAGGTCGATCTGCCTTGAGGAACTCTGCCCTGTATGTTGATCCTGATCTGGATCAACAAATGCCTAGGGAAAACAGGATGGACATGTAAGCAGTTGCAGCGTTCCATCTCAAAAGGGTCCCACCTGTTTAGATGGGCCCAAAATTGTGGTTTGCAACTTTGGCCATGTTAAGTGACTTTCCCCTGCATGAATCCAAATCCATGTCATTTTCCCAGCTGGAGTTGATTCAGCTGCCCTTTGTGATAACGGGTCAGTGTAAATGTGAGCATTGTTTGTACTCAGAGTCCAATGGCCGAGTTGTAAAATGAGTTGGAAAGGAAGCCACCCCAGTTTCCTCCAAGCCATTTAAACAAGAAATTTTTTAACACAACTGAATTTTCTTCTTCTCTCTTTGCTTAGAACGCCCTTGTGATTTGCCTGTAAAAGCAGAGGACAGTCAAGCGGAAGCATCTCCGCACAAAACGCCAGCCAGCAAAGGATGCAAAGCTCTTCTATGAATATTTTTGTTTTATTGATCTAATATGATTCTAGCTGATTCAATCTCATGCAATGATCATGTAATGCTTTCAATAAACGCATTGGCTTTTGCTAGCAACTTACAATGGAATCTCTTTCCTATTTTTTGTCTAAATGGGTTCCCATGTATAGGTTGTAAAGGTAAAAGTTTCCCCCTGACATTAAGTCCAATCGTGTCCGACTCTGGGGATTGGTGCTCATCTCCATTTCTAAGCCGAAGAGCCGGCGTTGGCCGTAGACACCTCCAAGGTCATGTAGCCGGCATGACTGCATGGAACGCCATTACCTTCCCACCAGAGCGGTACCTATTGATCTACTCACGTTTGCATGTTTGCAAACTGTTAGGTTGGCAAAAGCTGGGGCTAACAGCGGGTGCTCATACCGCTCCCTGGATTTGAACCTGCAACCTTTCGGACCATAAGTTCAGCAGCTCAGCGCTTTAACACGCTGCACCACCAGGGGCTCCCTTCCCGTGTATAAGGCCCCTGAAATTCATCAGGAGGTTGTATGGGTCTCATTTCCTACTTCCTATTCCTTTTAAACTAAGTGTTAAGGTGAGTTTAGTGCACGCTGCCCTGAGGTCTTTGACTAAAGAGAGGAATATGAATATCGTCATAAAAAGAAAATATGGAAGAATGAAAGTCCATGAAAGTAGAATTAATAATGTTGGGCACCACTCCAACTGCCATAGCTCGAAGTTAGTTTGGAACTACATAAGAAAATAGGTCAAAGGTAGTACAATAATAAGAGGGTAAAGGTTTTCCTCCGACATTAAGTCTAGTCATTAAGCCAAGAGCCGGTGTTGTCCATAGACACCTCCAAGGGCATGTGACTAGCATGACTATATGGACACAGTTACTTCCCACCAGAGTGGTACCAATTGATCTACTCACATTTGCATGTTTTCGAATTGCTGGGTTGGCAGAAGCTGGGGCTAACAGTGGGAGCTCACTCCACTTCCCAGATTTGAACCGCCGACCCTTCGGTCAGCAAGTTCAGCAGCTCAGCGGTTTAACCCGCTGCGCCATCGGAGGCTTAATAATAACAGTTGTTGTTAATAACAACAACAACAATAATAAAGGTGATATTACAAAGGGTGTATCTACTGTACAATGAATGCTGTTTGACACCCCTTTGCTGTCTTAGCTCTTTGGCAAAAAGGTTCAAATCTTGTGGAAGATGTTTTCACTGGGGATCCTGCATTAAGCAGTAGGTTGGACTAGATGGCCTTTGGGGCACCTTCTGATCCTATGATTTACAGCAGTACTTTCAGCCTTTCGGGGAAAATAAACTTCATGTTCTCATCCATCTCAGTTTAACTTTACTCATGGTGACATCTGCGAGTCAAATAATATTTACATTGCACGGTAAAAAATGAAATTCTGGGGAAAAATACAGAAAAAAGAATTGAATAGTATAGAGCAGGGGTCCTCAAACTTTTTAAGTGGAGGGCCGATTCACAGTCCCCCAGACAGTTGGGGGGGGAGGGCGGACTGTGATAAAATAGTCCAAAATTAAGATTGTTGTTGTTGTGTGCCTTCAAGTCATTTCAGACTTAGGTCAACCCTAAGTCTAAAGTTTAGGACAGGGGCCAAGTCAATGACCTTGGAGGGGACCCCTGATCTAGATGATCTCATAAGACCACAGGTAAGCAAAGAGACCTCCAAAGACCATCTAGATGGTCTCATAAGACCATAGATAAGGAAAGGGGCCCTCAAAGACCATCTAGATGGTCTCATAAGACCATAGGTAAGCAAAGATGCCTCAAAAAACCATCTAGATGGTCTCAAAAGACCATAGGTAAGCAAAGATACCTCCAAAGACCATCTAGATGATCTCATAAAACCATAGGTAAGGAATGGGACCCTCAAAGGCCATCTAGACGGTATCATAGGACCATAGGTAAGGAAAGTGACTTCCAAAAGCCATCTAGATGGTCTCCTAAGGCCGTAGCTAATCAAAGAGACCTTCAAAGAACATCTAGATGATCTCATAAGACCATAGGTAAGCAAAAAGACATCCAAAGAGTGGGTAGACTTAGGTCAACCCTAAGTCTAAAGTTTAGGACAGGGGCCAGGTCAATGACCTTGGAGGGCCGCATCTGGCCCCCAGGCCTTAGTTTGGGAACCCCTGGTATAGAGGATAGGTTTTTAAAAATTTATTTATTTATTTATTTATTTATTTATTTATTTACAGTATTTATATTCCGCCCTTCTCACCTGAAGGGGACTCAGGGCGGATCACATTATGTACATATAGGGCAAACATTCAATGCCCATAAACACATCGAACCGAGACAGAGACAACAGACAGACAGACAGACGCAGAGGCAATTTAACCTTCTCCTGAGGGGATGTTCGATTCTGGCCACAGGGGGGAGCAGCTGCTTCATCATCCACTCTGATGGCACTTCCTCATTCCAACGTTGTAAATTAGTTAAACTTGCCTCCCCACTTTTATAAGTGGTACCTTATTTCCTACTTGATAGATGCAACTATCTTTCGGGTTGCTAGGTCAGCAACAAGCAGGGGCTATATTTTATTTTTAATTGACGGGTGCTCACCCCGCCACGGGCTGGCCTCGAACTCATGACCTCATGGTCAGAGTTATTTATTGCAGCAGCTGTTTACCAGCCTGCGCCACAGCTGTATATTGTAAAAACAATATACAATAAGGAGTACTTTCTCAAATTATTAGAATTGCAGGAATTTCTATTTCTGCTGCCACTAAATACGTAAAGGATTTGAACTCGCTACTTCTATCAAATGCTTTTATTCAGGAGCTTTTTCTATATCAGGGTACTGAGAGAAACACGTGCCACTTTGTTTGAAAATAAACAAGAACTGGTTGTTTATGTGTAGTTTGAATAGTAAATATGTGTGGTGTTTTCATTAACATTGAACAGTACAGACGCTTTGTGGTTTCATTAAAGGTTTCTGCTTTCACTTCAAAGGATGTTCTTGAGAGAGACGTGGGTTCAAAAAGGATTTTCAAAGATACTTGTAATGACTATAAGTCCCATATGTTTTGATTGACCTAAGTTGCAAAAGGCCTAGGTTTGAGGAAGGCCTGCATTTGAGAGAAAATGCTGATGTTTGGGAAAAGAGTTGTTCCAGAGAAAAGAAGTTACTTTCAAATAATAACAATACATCAAGTCAGAACCGGTTCCCATACGATTTCGAGCTTATACTTGCAACAAGTCAGGGTCAGTAACATGAAAGCACCATTGTCTAAAGCAGGGGTCCTCAAACTTATCAGGATTTCAATAGGAAGTTTGGGCCTGCTTCTGGCCAATGAGATAGTCAGGTTAATTAGGATTGTTGTTGTTGTGTGTCTTCAAGTCATTTCAGACTTTGGGCGAGCTGAAGTCCAAAAATATTTATTTATTCATTTACTAAATTTATTTACTACATTTATATCCCACCCTTCTCACCCTGAAGTGAACTCAGAGCAGCTGTATGTACATACAATATATTATATTATTAGCATAGCACAGTATTAACATTATATATTACTATATTGAACTATACCACTATACTGTAATATTATATCTATATATATAAAAGACTGATGGCATCAGGGCAGCGGACAAAACAACAAAACTACAGGCCCCCCAACCTCGAAATTTGACAACACAACCCACAATCCACAGCTCTAGGTTGATACAACAAAAAGAAAAGAAAAATAAAGTCCTAATTAGAGGGAGAGGAATAATTGTTTTTATCCAATTGCTGCCAGTTAGAAGGCTAAGCTCTGCCCACTTGGTCTCCTAGCAACCCACTCAGCCCAGGGGACAGGCAGAGTTAGGCCTCACTTAGGCCTCTTCCACACTGCCTATAAAATACAGATTATCTGATTTGAAGTAAATTATATGGCAGTGTAGACTCAAAGCCCTTCCACACAGCTATATTACCCATTTATAATGGACTTAATGCCAGGGGAAAACCTTTACCTTTTACCTTAACTACCACCAATTCCTCAATACTTTATTTCCCAGACCACCAGACTTCGCCACAGCAATGCGTGGCCGGGCACAGCTAGTGTAATATATAACATATAATTAATATTATATGTTATTATTATTCGTATTATATTGTATAAAATGATAATATTATTATCAATATCATATGTATATACAATATTATTTTAATATATTATATTATTAAAATGGATATAAAAATATTATATTATAAATGTGGGCGGGGGCCAGGTAAATGACCTTAGAGGGCCGCATCCGGCCCGCGGGCCTTAGTTTGGGGACCCCTGGTCTAAAGAATCACATGTTGTTACAGCATAGAAAACCAATGGGATTGCATGATGGTTAAGATGTTTGTGACGTAAACAACATTAGACAAATGGGGTAAATGATCTTTGTAAACCAATAAGGATATGCTTGCTAATTTCTGCGAAGGTGATAAAAACCCTTGCAAACATTTTGGAAATTCGGACAAATCCTTTGATTGCATGTATGCATGTATTTGTCACATTGCTATGGCCACGCAATAAATAGTTCTTTTGCAGTTTTGTGGTGTTTTTCCTCGCCCTCTCCACAGAAAAGGGGCCTCCTGTTTTTGCTAGTGGATTAAGAGGAGTATTTTTACATCTTTTACATCTTTGCCCCTTCATTCTTATATCTTGGTTCTGTGTCACTAGGTTCCTTCACCAAGGAAACATAACTGGACAATTTACTTTTAAATCCACTTCTCCTGGGATTTAAACAGCGGTGCTCTAGACCAGGGGTCCCCAAACTAAGGCCCGGGGGCCAGATGCGGCCCTCCGAGGTCATTTACCTGGCCCCCGCCCTCAGTTTTATAATATAATACATTGTATACACAATATAACACTAATAATAATACCATATAATAATATTAATTATATATTCTATATTACATATAATATTACTAATAATATTACAGTATAGTGGTATAGTTCAATAAAGTAATATATAATGCTAATATTGTGCTATGCTAATAATATAATATATTGTATGTACATATAATTTGTAAGCCACTCTAAGTCCCCTTTGGGGTGAGAAGGGTGTGATACAAATGTAGTAAATAAATGCAGTAAATAAATAAATAATAAATAAATACATTTTAGACTTAGGCTCGCCCAAAGTCTGAAATGACTTGAAGGCACACAACAACAACAACAACAACAACAACAACAACAACCCTAATTAACTTGACTATCTTATTGGCCAGAAGCAGGAGCACACTTCCCATTGAAATCCTGATAAATGTACGTTGGTTAAAATTATTTTTATTTTTAAATATTGTATTGTTCTTTCATTGTTCTTGTTGTTGTTTTTGCACTACAAATAAGACATGTGCAGTGTGCATCAGAATTTGTTTGTATTTTTTTTTTTCAAATGATAATTCGGCCCCTCAACAATCTGAAGGATTGTGGACCGGCCCTCAGCTTAAAAAGTTTGAGGACCCCTGCTCTAGACCATAGAGCTCCCAAATATAGGTCTTAGCCCTTTCTTAAAGGCTTTCTCTATATTTTCCTTGAAGAGCCTTTCTTCTCCAAACATAGTTCAGAACTGATTGAATTCCACAGACCAACTCCTAACTGCTCCCTGAATTTCAAATCCCCACTGCTCACTGACTGGGTTCCAAGGCCCTAACTGAAAAGGAATGCTCTTTTTTCAAAAAAAGGAATTGAGCTTGCAAACATGGTGGCTGCTGGTGGCCGGCAGCTGATAAGTAGCTGGAAGCTAAAGCTGAAATCAACGCCAAGAGTGAAACCTTTTCTGCACTACCAGTCAAGGGCATCCTGGTTCCATAAAAAAGACAGAAACTGAACTGTTTACTACTTTTGTTTCCTGTTGTCATTTCAAGAAGACTCACTGAAGACAGTGTTTGTTACGATCCTGTGGCGAGGTCAGCTGCAGTGAATGGTTTTGTAAGATTATTATATTAAGTGAATGAACTATTTTATAATAATAATACAGTAGAGTCTCACTTATCCAACACTCGCTTATCCAACATTCTGGATTATCCAACGCATTTTTGTAGTCCATGTTTTCAATATATCATGATATTTTGGTGCTACATATACAAATTCAGTAATTACTACATAGCATTACTGCGTATTAAACTACTTGTTCTGCCAAATTTGTTGTCTAACGTGATGTTTTGGTACTTCATTTGTAAAATCATAACCTAATTTGATGTTTAATAGGCGTTTCCTGAATCTCTCCTTATTATCCAAGATATTCGCTTATCCAACATTCTGCCCGCCTGTTTATGTTGGATAAGTGAGACTCTACTGTATACCCACAAGTATACACTAGTAAATGGTCAATAATCAGGTATAAAATATAAACTTATATTGAATGAAATACACTTAACTACAGAATTTATGATTGTAATGTCAATACTCCATATATCAAAATGAATATACAGTAGAGTCTCACTTATCCAAGCCTCTGGGTAATCCAAGCCATTTTTGTAGTCAATGTTTTCAATACATCATGATATTTTGGTCGTAAATTCATAAATACAGTAATTACTACATAGCATTACTGCGTATTGAACTACTTGTTCTGCCAAATGTGTTGTTAAACATGATGTTTTGGTACTTCATTTGTAAAATCATAACCTAATTTGATGTTTAATAGGCTTTTCCTTAATGCCTCCTTATTATCCAACATATTCACTTATCCAACATCATCATCATCATCTTTATTTTTATACCCCGGCCCATCTCCCCGAAGGGACTCGGGGTGGCTTACATGGGGCCTTGCCTGAAACAACAGTATAATTACAGTAACAGAACAATAACACAATTATCCCAACAATAAAAACATCAGCATCAATAAAATAGTCATTAAAATCAACATGCAGCATAAAATGTTAAAAACAGAAGACTGATTCATAGATCTAGGCCAAAGTGCAGAATATTCCGAAATGGGGAGAGGTAGTTTCACAGCTAAAATGGACAATAAAGTGGAATGTAATAACGGCAACGCATCAACAATGGAGCTATTTTAGAATGGGCAGATAAATCAAAGCCACAACAATAACAAAACCACGCACAAATATTAAACATTAACATGCAAGGATAAAACCAAATAACAAAACCATGCACAAATATAAAATATTAAACATTAACATGCAAGGATAAAATGGCGGACATTAATAGAACATGATTTAAACAACAAAAATAAAAATCATAAAAACGAACTGGGCAAAGTGCGCCAAGTAAATTTTGTAAACATGAGGTACAGTAGAGTCTCACTGATGTAAACGGGCCGGCAGAACGTTGGATAAGCGAATATGTTGGATAATAAGGAGGGATCAAGGAAAAGCCTATTAAATGTCAAATTACATAATGATTTTACAAATTAAGCACCAAAACATCATGTTATACAACAAATCAACAGAAAAAGCAGTTCAATGCACAGTAACGTTATGTAGTAATTACTGTATGTACAAATTTTGCACCAAAACATCGCAATATATTGAAAACATTGACTACAAAAACATTGACTACTAAAAGGCCAACTGCATTGGATAATACAGAAAGTTGGATAAGGTTGGATAAGTAAGACTCTACTGTAAGTGCGCAGGGTCAGAAACATGAAAGACCATAATTGTGCCATTGTCAGCTGCCACCTGTTTGCCTTCCTGCCCGTTCAGAGTCATAGAGGAATCATAGAGAGTCAATGAAAATCTGTATTATCCAAATTAGACCAATGGGATAATTGATTTCTCTATATCCTTGATATCTATATATATAAAAGAGTGATGGCATCATGGCGACCCACAAAACAACAAAAGTACAAGCCCCCCAACCTTTAAATTTGACAACACAACCCATCATCCACGCCTCTAGGTTGATACAACAAAAAGCAAAGAAAAATAAAGTCCTAATTAGGGGGAGAGAAATAAATGTTTTTATACAAATTGCTGCCACTTAGAAAGCTAAGCTCTGCCCACTTGGTCTCCTAGCAACCCACTCAGCCCAGTGTTAATAAAAGAATAAAAAATAAAATAAATACAAATAATACAATAAAAATAATAAAAAACACTAAAAAAATTAATACAATAAAATACTATAACAAAATAACTAAAAACAATACAACAAAATAATAAAATATAATAAATAAAAAAGATAAGTTACAATACAATTAATTTAAAAAATACAAATAACGTCAAATAAAAATTCCACCACAACTTTTAACCAATACCACCACCACTTTGCCACAGCAACGCGTGGCCGGGCACAGCTAGTTTTTTATAAAAGTGATAAAAACCCTTGCAAATTTTGAGATTGCGACATATGCATTTTGTCGCCTATTGCTTGGCCCACAATAAAATCTCCTGTAGTTGGTATTCAATTTGTAGTGTACTATACATTGCTCTCTGGAGCCCAGGGGACTCCTGACTTTGTGCAGAGTGCCAGTGAGCCATCGCCTCTACATCACCACTACACAGTCCTTCATCTGACATCCCCAAAGACAGCTGTCTATCAGTCCCAGAGCTGCCAGGATCCATCCACCCATGTGTCAGGCTCTGATGGGGTTGGTGCTATCTGACAGCTATAGGCCATCCCTCATGGCTGAGTCTGATTGCCTTCCAAGCGTAGAGTCTTGATGGTGGGTCTGTCATTGACTGTGGAGACCTATGAGGATATACATTTCCAAATGGATGGCGGTCCTGACGAGGGTTAGCTTGGGATGCCTGCTTCCTCTGGGCACGTTTCTCCCTTTCGCCCCCCATTTGCGCCTCTTCAAAATCCACAGCACTGCTGGTCACAGCTGACTTCCAGTTCCAATGCTCGAGGACAACAGCTTCCCAGTTCTCTTTTCACATGTTTTAAATCTCCTTTAAATCTCCTCTTGCCCACCGATATTCTATTTTCCATTCTTGAGCTGAGAGTAGAGGGACTGCTTTGGGAGGCGGTGATGGGGCATTCGGACAATGTTGTGGCACAATGAAAAATCAAAATGTGTAGTCCACACACGGCCTTGCCAGAGAAAGAAGATGGGTGCCACGCAGGTGAACAATAAAGAATAAGTGGTTTATTATTCTTAAATGCAGAACAACATATGTACAATGTGCTCAGCTGCACCAACTCACATAATGTCCTTTCATGAGAGATTTAAAATAGTCTTTCCTTTGTCCTTGGAGGGGCCCCTTGGTCCTCCTCTTGCCCCTCAGAAGGGCCTTTTTGTTCGCCCTTACACCTTGGCCTTTTGCCAGTTACAGCCCCATTGGCTTTCCTCTCCTGGTCACCTTTTCACAGAGACTTTTGTGCTTTTTCTAATTGATTTCCTTGTTTTGGCCTCACTAACATTGCATTGGGCGGCCATTTTGATTTTGGGCCTAGTCGCACCGCCAGCAAGAAGCCTGCCTGGTAGTAGGGTGGCCATTTTGTTTTCCATGCCTTTGCTTGGCAGGGCGGCCATTTTAGTTTTGGGCCTGATCTCATGCTCAGCAGGGATCCTGCCTGGGAGCAGGGCGGCCATTTTGTGTCATCCTTTTTGAAGCCTGACTTTGTTCTGGCAGCCATTTTGTTTCACTACACATAGCCTTTTCATTGTATCTGGCAGACAGTGCCATTGGGGCATAGGGATTTACTTCTTTGCCTCTGTTTTTTCCTAGCACAGCATGGCTTCCAGGAAGGGCCAGGGAGGACCGAAGGGTGAAGGGCCTGCCAGGAGGGCCCCGGCTGAATACCACAACTGGATACACAATCGAAGCTGAGGGTAGAGGGCCTGCCATGAGGGCCCCAGCCAAACAGCCTCTTCCACAGGAGACCACAACTGAGGAGGGCATGGCTGCCAGTGAGGTGGGTCCTATATCTGAAAGCAGGCCTGGTTCCCCTCCTCAGGCTTTGAGGCAGGCCTCACATTCGGCAGAAGCATTTAACAACATGGCTTTGTGTTCCGTCCCCCAGAAGTTTGGTTTGCATTTTATAGTTGTGGGAATAGTATCTGTTTGCATTTGCTCCAGGGTTGCTGCAGATTCTGCAGCAGTCTGATAGTTTAGCCCAGGGGTCCCCAAACTTTTTAAACAGGGGGCCAGTTCACGATCCTTCGGACCATTGGAGGGCCGGACTATAGTTGGCCACCAAGCAATAATAATAATAAAGAGGATTGGAAGAGACCCTTTGGGCCATTGAGTTCAACCCCCTTCTGCCTTTGAGCACCAAAAGCACAAGCAAAGCACCCCTGACAGATGGCTTCCCAGCCTCAATGTTAATAATAATAATAACAACAACAGTAATAAAGAGGTTTGGAAGAGACCCCTTGGGCCACTTAGTCCAACCCTCTTCTGCCCTTGTGCATCAAAAGCACAAGCAAAGCACCCCTGACAGATGGCCTCCTAGCTTCAATGATAATAATAATAATAATAATAATAATAATAATAATAATAGAAGAGGAGAACCCTTGGGTCATTTAGCCCAACCCCCTTCTGCCTTTGTGCCGTGGGGGCCGGATAAATGGCTTCGATGGGCCGCATGTGGCCCCCGGGCCTTAGTTTGGGGACCCCTGGTTTAGCCTGTTTGCAAGTCTTTGCTGTTTGCAGCCTGCAAATGTATCATTTTGTTCTGGAGACCGCCCCTTTTCCTGGGGATAGAAGGCTCCATTTTGAGAAGCCTATTCTGCCTTCTAGACTGAAGGAGAAACATCATAGATGTGCTTGTGTGGCCAAGCCAGGCCAACTCTGAAAAGGCCATCGTAAGTACAAAACAATTGACCTGCCTTTAAAACCAGTGCCAAGCATAGATAGGGGAAAGACCTGTTCTTTCTTATAGCTTTGGCACTGGGGCAGAGAACATCTTCGGATTTCTTTGCCACTGGAAGAAGCCCTACCAACTTCGCCTCAAAAACTAGCTTTGCGTTTAGATAGTTATAGATCTTTTGATAGCAGCTCAGAGCTAGGGTGAAGAGGATCTCAGGACCTCTTTGCCTTTGGTGGAAGTTAACCCAGCAACCTAAAGGGGAAAAGGAAGCAAGGAACATCTACAAGGTTTTATAAGTTGA
This sequence comes from Anolis carolinensis, assembly GCF_035594765.1. NCBI lineage: Eukaryota > Metazoa > Chordata > Lepidosauria > Squamata > Anolidae > Anolis > Anolis carolinensis. The sequence goes on along the minus strand of NC_085844.1, from coordinate 250,868,775 downwards.
TTGTTTTTATTTGCAACCTGAATTATGTGTGCCAAGTCTGCCAAGGACTTTGTAAAATAAAAATTTGTTGGATTGTTCTACTTGAAGTGCCTTTGGTTACTGGGATTTCCAGAGCTTCTAAGTAAGGCCCCGCAGTTCACCTGGGCAAAGGAAGAAGCACATCCTAAAGTTTTAAAAACTGCCTGGGTGTGACGGCATACTTTGTCTCCCTTAGGGGCCCTAGGAGGTTGCTGGAGATGGCAGCCATTACCATCAGTGTCATTTGCAATGGAGGATGCTGTGGATTCCGCAACCAAGAAAGCCGCTGCTGCCCCGACTTTGCAAGTCCTGAGCTGGACCGTGAAGGCCAAGGTGACTTGGAGGTCTCTCCCTGAAACTCAAAGTCAATTTGATGGCAGTTAACAAAAATATTTTTAAAATATAGAATGTAGAGGGACGGAGGGCAGGCGAGTGAAGGATGGCGGCAAAGGCCCTCTCTCGCTCACTCGCTCCATTGCCAGGCCGGTCCTGGTGCTGCCTTCCTTCCTTCCTTCCTTCCTTCCTTCCTTCCTTCCTTCCTTCCTTCCTTCCTTCCTTCCTTCCTTCCTTCCTTCCTTCCTTCCTTCCTTCCTTCCTTCCTTCCTTCCTTCCTTCCCTTCTCCATCCCCTTTTCCCTTCCTTTTTCTCTTTCTCCCCTCCCCATTTCCTTTCTTTTTCCTATATCCTTTAGCTCTTTCTTTCTTTTCTTCTTCCCCCTCTCCTCACTCCCTCCTTCACTCCCTCCTTTTTTCCTTTCTACCTTTCTTTCTATTTCCTTTTTCTCCCTTTCTCTCTCCCTCCTTCCCTTTCTTCTTTTCTTTCTTTCTCTCCTCCACCCTTTCCTTTCTGTTACTACCCCATTTGCTCCTTTCTTTCTTTGGTTCTTTGTTTTTCCCCTCCCCCTCCACCCTTTCCTTTTTCCTGATCTATTTACTTCCTTTCTTTCCTTCTTTCATGCTCCCCACTTCCCTGCCACATTCCCTCCTTTTTCTACCTTTCTCTTTTTTTCTCCCCTCCTCCCTTTTTCCTTTCTTCTTTTCTTTCTTTCTCCAATCCTGTCTCCCTTCCTTCTCTTTTTCTTATGTCTCCTTCTTTCTCTGCCTTTCTCTTTCACCCCCTTCCCTTTCTTTTTCCAACTGCTTTTACTTCTTTCCTGTATTTCTTTCTCTTCTACTTTCTTCCCTCTTTTACCTACCTACCTTTCTTTTTCTTTTTCTTCCCTCCTCCCCCCTCCTTCCCTACTTTTCCTATCTTTCGTTCTTTCTTTCCTCCTTCTGAGTCCCCTCAGGAAGAGTGGCGGGATATAAATACAATTTATTAAAGTTATTAATATTCTTTCTCCGCTCTTCTTTCTCTCCTTCCCTATCTTTTTCCTATCTCTTTCTCTTTTCTCCCCTCCCTCTTCCCGTTCTTTTTTATACCACCTTTATTTGTTTCTTTCCTTCTTTCCTTCTTCCCTCCTCCCCTTTCTTCATTTTTTCTTTCTTTTCTCCTCCCGCCCTCCTTCCCTCTTTTTTTTCCTACGTCTCTTTCTTTTTCTCTCCTTTCTCTTTTCCTCTCCTCACTCCCACCTTAACTCTTCTTTTCCTACATCTTTCTCTGTCTTTCTCCCCTCCCTCTTCCCTTTCTTTTTCTTACTCCCTTTATTTTTTTCACACTTTCCTTCTCCTCTCCTCCCTCCTTCCATGTCTTTTTCCTACCTACATTTCTTCCTTTCTTTTTCTTTCTTTTTTCTCCTTTCTTCTCTCTCTCTTTCCCTCTTGTCTTCCTCCCGTCTACCCTTTTCTTTTCTATCCCCTGTGCTTCTTTCTTTCTTTGATTCTTACTTTCTTTCTTCCCTCCCCAACTTCCCTTTCTTTGTCCTGCCCCCTTTACTTCCTTTCTTTCTTTCTTTCTTTCTTCTCCCCTCCATCCTCCTTCCCATTCTTTTTCTTACAGATTTCTTTTTCTTTCTAGATCCTGGAAAGTCATGCTACCCCTCTATTCTGCCTTGGTCAGAAAACACCTGGAATCACACAGTGTCCAATTCTGGGCACCGCAATTGAAGGGAGATGTTGACAAGCTTGAAAGCGTCCAGAGGAGGGAGACTAAAATGATCAAGGGTCTGGAGAACAAGCCCTATGAAGAGCAGCTACAGAAGAGAAGGCTGAGAGGAGACATGATAGCCATGTATAAATATGTGAGGGGAAGTCATAGGGAGGAGAGCAAACTTGTTTTCTGCTGCCCTAAAGACTAGAAAAATGGCTTTAAACTACAGGAAAGGAGATTCCACCTGAACATTAGGAAGAACTTCTTCACTGTGAGAGAGAGCTGTTCGGCAGTGGAACTCTCTGCCGCGGACTGTGGTGGAGGCTCCTTTTTTGGAGGCTTTTAAGCAGAGGATGGATGGCCACCTGTCAAGGGTGCTTTGAATGTGATTTTCCTGCTTCTTGGCAGAATGGGGTTGGACTGGATGCCCTGTGAGGTCTCTTCCAACTCTATGATTCTACCCTCTTCCTTTCTTTTTCCTACCTCCTTTACTTCTTTCTTTCTTCCCTCCTCCTTCCCTCCTCCCTTCTCTTCTCCCAACCTACTTACCTTTCTTTCTTTTTAATAATAATAATAATAACTTTATTTTTATACCCCGTCCCATCTCCCTGAAGGGACTCGGGGCGGGTTACATGGGGCCTTGCCCGATAAAACAAATATCAAAACACAGCAATAAAACAGTTATCCAATAAAAACATCAATTACAGTAAAAAAAAAATCGTTAAAATCAACATAAAACATACAATATTAACACTGGAGACTAATTCATAGAACCCAGGCAAAGTGCAACATGGGCCGAAATGGGGAAGGTAATTTTTCCATCTTACCTTCTCCCTTCCTCCCCTCCTCTTTTTTCCTATCAATCTTCCTTCTTTCCTTCTCCCCTCTTCCCTCCCTCTTTGCCTCTCTTTTTTTCTTTCTCTTTATCCTCTCAAGAATAGGGTCAAGAATAGGTCTCCACAGCCACCTACGCATCCACCACCAAGAAACTGCGTATATAGGGCCATCATCCTTGGGCCCTAAGTAAGTAAACGGTGGCAAATCAGAGCGTGCCAGTATGTATGGAAGATAGCTATCTCTGTGAAATCTCCTTTGTACATAGTCCATGGAAATATTGAAATGGGAAAAAGTTATCTCTTATCCTCCTCAGTGCCAATTCCTTTAACAAGGTCCTTCAATATGGCAATGGACTTTCTGAGCAGAAATGAAACATGCTAGGAAAATGGAGTGTGAACAATGTGGGGTTCAAGGCATGACACAACAAAGATGGGACTTTTCTGATCTTTTGTGATAGCATGAAGGCACGCATTTTGTGTCATCTTGTATATTTGTTTCCTTCTTTTATATTTGTGGTTTCTCCTGCCTTCCTTTTGGCTTTTCTTCACCCCCTCGCCCCCTATCCCTGCTTGAGGATGCAGGTTGCTCTTGGAGGATGACGATAGAATCGAGGGGCGGAGACGAAACGGCCCAAAGCCTTCAAAAGTAGTGGGTTATTCTTGAGCAACTTGGCTGGGGAGGAGGAGCTGTGCTTTCAGTGTGAATCCAGTCAGGTTCCCCACTGCTTGCTGTTCTGAGGGGCTCCACTGAGTACATAACACTTGGTGGTATAGAAATCCAAAAATTCTTTTGTAATAACTTCATCCTCAGTGGGGACCACTTTTTGGGAGGCTGTCAAAAGGAAGTGAAAGAAGAATAAAAAGGTTAGAGAGGAGGAAAGGACTCCTTTACCTTTAGCCCTCGAGGTTATCAAACTGGCGTATGCTTCACTTGCAAACTGGGGTCATTCCTTAGAGGTGAGATGCTCTGTTTATATATCTTCGTTTGTTCTGTTGGTTTCCTTCTCTACGTGTTGGTGGCAGATGGACGTTTGAGAGCCGTTCGGCTCCAACACCATTAAACTTGAGCTGCCCCTTTTTGCACTCTGCTGCCGGGTGTCTTGGGGATGTCTCCTTGAGGGAAGGCCCCTCTTGACACCGTTGGCTGGTCGCGCTGCGAGGGTCGCATCTCCCGGGTCTCGATCCATCACGCGGATGAGGGGGTAACAACCTCCCTAGCTCAAAGTCGTCCAACATGCAGCCAGCAATCGGAGGTCGGCCTTTGCATGCGGGTGAGAGGCAGGAGGGGCAGAGACGGGCCCAAGGCCTTCACAAGCAGTGGCGTATTCTTAAACCAAGTCTTCTTGGTAGGGGAGGTGGAGCTATGCTTTCAATGTAAATGCACTCTCCACTGCCAGATTCTTCTGGGGCGGGGGGGAGGGCACTGAGCACGCAGCGCATGTGTTAAATTCCATGAGTTCTTTATCAATAATTTTTCGCTCAGTGGAGCCCACCACCACTTTCTGGGAGGCTGTCAAAAGGAAGTGAAAGAAGAATAGAAAGGTTAGAGAGAAGGAAAGAACCCAGGAAGTCAAAAAACCTTGAACACACACCCCCTTCCAGTCCACTAAAGCTGGGCCTCAATCTCTGGGTTAAAGTCCTGTCTTTGTCCTAGCTTTTCTCCTTATCTTTTAGTCCCCCTCAAAGCAGTTTCTTTGTTAGTCCTTTATTCTCCTCTGGTATCTTATTGCCTTTCGTCTCACTGTACTCGGTGCTTGATCCTCTCCTCTCCATCTTTCCCTCAAAAAGCTCTATGCTGATGTTCCCGGCCATGAAAGCCTTCGACAACACGATGTTTCTTCTGTTTGTCATTCTGGTTCCTCCATCTCGCTGTACTCTGTCCTTGATAGGTCCTTTGCGTTGCTCCCTCGATGTCTCCTGGTCCGGTATCTGTTGGCCCACTGCGCCTCAACGCCCTCCTTCGGTTTCTGTATCTGTCTGCCCATCCGTCTATTTCTCCTTTTATTTATATTATTTGTAGTTATTGAATATTTGTAATTCTTATTTATTTGGGGGGCTTAGATTGTCTGTAGCGATTATTTTTTCTCTATGGTTTCTTGTAATTTATGCTCTCTAGGATTTACCTCATTGATTCTTGGTATACTTCCACCCAAACTTGGTGTGTAGTCCCACCTTCTGCTTGCCCTTCTTCTGCTTGATCCTTGTTCCTGGGCCTGCGTTCTAGCCACTTTTATGCAGCAATGGAGGTGCGAGCGCTAGGTTCAGGGTTTTTGGGCTTCAGTTCCCTTCTGGCAGGCTTTTAATTGTCCTTCCGCCCTTGCTGTGGTCCTTCGGTCTTCACTGCCAGCTTATTTGGAGGGGCCCCACTGAGTACGTCACACTTCCATGGTGGTATAGAAATCCAAAAGTTCTTTTTCAATAATTTCTTGCTCAATGGGGCCCACCACCACTTTCTAGGAGGCTGTCAAAAGGAGTGAAAGAAGAATAGAAAGGTTAGAGAGGAGGAAAGGACCCAGGAAGTCAGAAAACCTTGCACACACACATCCAGAGCCGGCCCTAGGTATTTTTCAAGTGTAGGCGAACAGAATTTTGGCCCCCCCCCCCCCCAAACCAATCACTGAAAAATAAAAGCATTGGATAAGCGAAAATGTTTGATAATAAGGAGGGATTAAGGAAAACCCCATTAAACATCAAATTACATTAAGATTTTGCAAATCAAGCACTAAAACATCATGTTTTACAACAAATCAACAGAAAAAGCAGTTCAATACCTTGCGGAGGCAGGCCACAGGAGACAGAAGTTGCCTCGATGGCGCCCCCAACAAGATGGTGTTACAGGCAACTGCCTAGTTGGCCTAGTAGTTGAACCGCCTCTGCACACACCCTTCCAGTCCACTAAAGCTGGGCCTCTCTCTCTGGGTTAGAGTCCTGTCTTTGTCCCTAGAGCCAGCCCTGGGGGACCTCCAAAGGCCACCTAGTCCATCCCTTTGGGCCTGGGTGGGTGTCTGCCAAGGAATCTCAGGTGCCTGGAGAGTTTCAGGCTGTTGGGGAATGAAAGGCATGAGGGGCGGAGATGGGCCCAAAGCCTTTGAAGGCAGTGGCTTATTCTTAAGCCAAGACGTCTTCTCCTTGAGAGGGGAGGTGGAAGTATGTTTTCCATGTATATGGATTCAGGCTCCCCACTGCCTGTTTCTTCGGAGGGGCCCCACTGAGTGCACAGCACTTCCATAGCTGCATAGAAATCAAAAAGTTTTTCCTCAATAATGTCTTGCTCAGTGGGGCCCTCCGCCACTTTCTGGGAGGCTGTCAAAAGGAAGTGAAAGAAGAATAGAAAGGTTAGAGAGGAGCAAAGAACCAGGGAAATCAGGAAACCTTGCACACACACCCTTCTAGTCCACTGAAGCTGGGCCTCTCTCTCTGGGTTAGAGTCCTGTCTTTGTCCCTAGAGCCAGCCCTGGGGGACCCCCAAAGGCCACCTAGTCCACCCCTTTGGGCCTGGGTGGGTGTTTTTGCCAGCTCTTTCTGATTGTAGCATTCATAATATTCGATAATGTCAATTAAATTCCTCACATTGTCTTTAATATTTCTGTTGGGTAAGAACCCAGTTTGGTCTTCTTCAATCCAGATCATTAAATATTCTTTTAGCCTTTCTGCGATTATTGTTGTGAAAATTTTGTAATCGATATTCAATAGTGATATTAGCCTATAATTTTTAACATTAGTTGGGTCAGTGTTTTCTTTAGGTATTATTACTATGTTGGCCTCTTTCCATTAATTTGGTATCTTGCTTTGGTGTGGGGCTTGATTCATTATAACTTTTAGGTAGGGTGTTAATTCTTCTTTTAATTTCTTATAGTATGCTGCTGTTAGACCATCCGGGCCTGGAGTCTTACTGGGATTCAGCTTCTTTATTGCAGTATCTATTTCTGTTTCTGTAATATCCTTATTTAAGTTTTCTCGTTGTATCTCTGTTAGTCGCGGGATATTTTGTTTTCCTATTTCATAATGTCTTCCTTTTTAATTTGGTCGTTTGAATATAATTTCCCATAATAATTGTTAAATTGTCTCAAAATTTCATAATCTGTGGTATAAGACTTTCCTTCTTCATTAATTTGGGTTACCCAACATTCTTGTTTTCTTTTCCTTAATAAGAGTGTCAACCATCTCCCAGGTTTATTTGCATTGCTAAAGTGGTATTGTTTTATACATTTCATTTCTTTTGCTCTTTGTTCCATCTCTAAGTTTCGTCTTTGTATAATATTTCTAATTTTGATTTTGCTGAGGAACAATTTGGTTTTCTTTTTAATTCTTTTTCTGTTTTCTCAATTTCCTTTTGAAGTTCTTTTTGTTTGGTAAGTTTTGCGTTGTTTTTTATCGTATTTAATTGAATAAAGTTGCCTCTCATTACGGCCTTACTGGCGCCCCAAATGGTGCACTTGTCTATGTCCGGGGTATCATTTAATTCAAAATATTCCTTTATAAGTTTTTTGCATTTGTCTATGTCTTCTTCGGATCTCAGTAAATTATTGTTTAGTCTCCATTTCCTACTTTTTGGTATTTGATTAATCTGAATTTCTATTGGGCAATGATCTGTATCTGATCTCAGGAGGATTTTCATTTTGTTTATTTTTGAAGTTAGTGTTTTAGTTATCCATATCATGTCGATCCTTGACCAATTTTATATCTATTTGGAAAGAACGTGTAATCTTTCTCTCTTGGGTGGTGTTTCCTCCAAGCATCTTTGAGATCATATTCCTTTTTAAAATTTATGAAATTTCTTGGCAGTTGACCTGAATTTGGGTCTTTCGTCTTTTTTCCTTGGTCTGATTTGTCAATTTTAGTGTCCAGGACCCCATTGAAATCCCCCATTATCATTAGCTCGTCATATTCTTGCTCTTCAATTAGGCCCATGAATTTTTTTAGAAATTTACTTTTTGCTCCATTGGGAGCGTAAATATTGCATATTAGAAGTTTTTGTCCTCCTTTGTCAATCTTAATCCCTACTATTCTTCCTTCCGTATCCTTAAATGCTAGTTGTGCTGAGTGTTTTTCTTTTTTATATATAACCACTCCTTTCTTTTTATCTGTAGCCACTGAGTAATATTCATTTCCAATTTGTTTTTGTGCCAATAGTGCTACACATTTCTGTGAGATATGTGTTTCTTGTAGGGAGATGACATCGTAATTGCCCTTCTTTACATAATTTTTTTTCCTTTTCAGCGGTGAGTTCAATCCATTCACGTTGTTCGATAGGCACTTCAAGTTCCATTCCATTTTACTTCCTTTCATCTTCTACTTCTCCTACCACTTCCTCTTCCTCTTCCTCCTCTTCTACTTCTTCCACCACTTCTTCTTCCTCTTCCACTAAGTCTAAGTTGGTTGCCGCTAATCCGTATAATAGTTCCATTTTTTCAGGCAATTTCTCTCTGACTCTTTTGCTCGGGTTGCCCTGTTCTGGTGTTTTACTTCCTCTTATGTCTTTTTTTAGTCGCTTATAAAATTCCCTTGCCTTTTCTTCAGAGGTTAGCCAGTTCTTTCACCTTTATATGTCGTCATTATCCCCTCATTCTTTTCCCATCGGAATCTAATTTTCAGTTTCTTTAGTTCTTCAGTTAGGAACATATATTTTCTCCTTTTTCTTAATGTTATTGATGGGATTTCTTTTAAGATAGCAACTTTCTTTCCCTTATAGTTTGTTGGTGTTGTGTTGTTACTTTTTTGTAAAGTAGACAATCACGTCTCTTTCCACTTTATTATGTCTAGCGTAATTCGTCAAAATCCTATATACCCTATCTTCTTCAGGCCAGTCCATAAGTTTAGCTGTTAATTGTATTATTATTTTTCTTATGTCTTCATTAGGTTCTTCTGTCACATTCCTATATCTTAGTTGAAAATCTATTGTTTGTTGTTCAAGTCTTTCTTGTACGGTGTTCAATCGATTACATTTCTCCTCTATTTGATCCATCTTTAGTTTCTGTTCACTTTGGGTCTTTGCCAGCTGTTGTCTTTCTGCTTTCATTTCTTTAACCTCTTTCCTCACTTCTGTTATTTCTTGTTTAAGATTTGACATATCCTTCTTCATTTCTCCTAGACCCTCTGTCATTTTTGTACGCATCTTTTGGATTTGCTCTTGGCACTGGGCCTGTTTTTCCGAAATACTCTGGAGTTCCCTCACAATTTCTTTAAACATCGATTCCTCTTGTAATGATGATTTTCTAGCTGTTCCAATATTTGGTTTCCTCATTTCTTTTTCGTTTTTAGATTTTGGGGCTTGGTTGGCCATTATAGCTTATGTTGCAGATGTTCTTTGTGTTACTTAATTTGATTAGCTTGGTGTTATATTATTTTCCTTGGTTCTGGCTCTTAATATTTTTTTTGATGTTGTGTAATCACTGGGTCTGCTCCTCTTGATATTTGTTATATATTGGTATTACTTTTTAGAGTAGTTAAAGTGCTTATCCACTACTATCTAATTTGGTCTCTCAGGTTTTATCATTTGGTGACAGGCATGATGGGCGGAGACGGACCCAAAGCCTATTAAAACAATGTCTTATTCTTCTGGCAAGACGTCTTCTCCTTGGGAGGATTGGTATACGGGAGGATTCATGTCCCCCTGTTTCCTCGGAGGGGCCCCACTGAGCGCTCAACACCTCTGTTGCTGAATAGAAATTTAAAAGTTCTTCTTCAATAATCTGTTGCTCAGTGGGGCCCGATGCCACTTTCTTGGAGGCTGTAAAAGGAAGTGAAAGAAGAATAGAAAGGTTAGAGAGGAGTAAAGAGTCCTGTCTTTGTATCTAGCACCAGCCCTGGGGGACCCCCAGAGGCCACCTAGTCCACCCCTTTTGGTCTGGGTGGGTGTCTGCCAAGGAATCTCAGGGGCCTGGAGAGTTTCTTTTCTTCCTTTCTTTCTTTTTCCCCTTCTGTGTCCTCTTTCTTTCTTTCTTTCTTTTTCTACGTCTTTCTTACTTTCTCTCTTTTTCCCCTCACCCTCCCCTTTAATCCATTCATATTATTTCAAAAAATTCTTAATTCATCTAACATGTTTCTTCTTCCTCTTTTTCAACTCGGTTTCTGTCTTTTTCTTTTACTCCATCCTCTTCTTCTTCTTCCTTCTCTTCTTCCTCCAGTTCTTCCAAATCACTTAGTTGTGAAGCTTCTGCCCCTCTATCTATGTTTCTTCTGAATTCTTCCCTTTCTAACTCTTCTTTTCTTGGGGATTCCATACGTTGTCTCTTTTTCTGTTTTTCTCCATCATTTTCCTTTTGTTTTTTTTCTTTTCTCTTGCAGTTTTTATTTTTTTAAGAAATTCTCTTGCTCTTTCTTCATTTGCAATCCAGTATCTTTGCTCTTTCTATGTTGTCATCAGACCTTTAGTTTTTTTCCCAACTAAATTTTATCTTTTGTCTCTTCAGTTCTTTGGTGAGTAGGGCATTTTTTTTTCTTCTCTTCGGTACCATGCTCGGGTATTCTTTCAGGGTTGCTATTTTTTCCTTTATAATAGACTGTTCTTCTACTATTCATCCTTAATATTTCATCTCTTGCAGTCTTTTTTACAAAATGAAGAATTACATCCTGAGCTGTTTTATTCTTTTGGCAAAGTTAGAATTAATTCTATATATTCTATCTGTCTGATCCAAAATTTCTTGTTCTGAACAATCCAATATGTTGGATGGAATCTCTATTACTTTTTCTCTTATGTTTTTCTTCACCTTCCTTCACCTTTCCTTATATATTTCTCTTTTTTACTGAACCATTTACATCCAATATAAAAGAAGTAGTATGGGGAAAGTAGGAAGGAATTAGGGCATTGGGGGCGTGGGGGGGCTTAGGAATATAGGGAAAATGGGAAGAGGAGGGAAGGGTTGGGGGTAAGATTTAGGGAGGGGGGATAATGGTAGGAAGAATAAGAGATCTAGGATAATTTGGGGGGTTGTTTTGCAACTTCCATCTTCATCATTGCAGGTGATTTACTGTTCAGTCTATCTGCGTTCTTTCTTCTTACTGGTTGGTTTGGTCCAACATTATTGAAGTCTCAACCAAGTTCTTGTTTACTTTTCAATTTGTATCCCCTTTTTGGTGTAGTCTTCATACTGTTTCCAATCTGTCTGTTTTACAGGGTTTCCTCTGTGCTGTCTCATCAAGAATGTTAAAATGCCCATATCATGAATACCATCCATCTTCTCCAACCATTGTTCTATTTTTGGTGTTTCTTGTGTTTTCCAGTATTTTGCGAATGTGATTCTTGCCGCTGTGTTCATATATGTAAATAAAATATCCTCATTTAAGTTAAAGTCTGTGTCTTGATCTGTTATGCCTAAGAGGTAATATTCAGGTTTGATTGGGAAGGTTTAATAGTTTTTGAGTTTCTGCATGTATTGCTTTTCAGAATTTTGCTGTTTCTTTGCATGACCACCAAATATGATAATAAGAGCCCACTTTGTTATATTTTTGTTAGCATCTTTGTTTTCTTTTTATTTAGATGGAATCCTGCTAATTTGCCAAATTCCTCGATTTTGCTTATCCAGCTTTGCATCTGTTTCCTTGGATCTTCTATTATACAGATATCATCATCTGCAAAAGCTCTCAGTTTAAAGTCTTTGTTGTTAATTCTTGTACCTCTCAGTTGTTTGTCTTGATTTATATTTCTTAGTAATATCTCCAAGGCGAAGATAAAAATTAAGGGGGATAGGGGGCAACTTTGATGCGCTCCTTTCTTGATCTTGAACTTTTCTGTAAGTTGTCGTTAATCATTATTCTGGTACTTCATTTTTCATCAATGTTATTTATCGTATTCAAAAATTGGGACCCGACGTCTATCTTTAAATAATAGTTTTAAAATGTCCAATTTAGATTGTTGAAAGCTTTTTTGACCTCTAAAGATAGAAGTGCAATGGTTCCTGTCTTAATATTCAATAATATCTAAGATATTATCACCTCACGTTGTCTTTTTCTTCCAAGAAGGAAGCCAGTTTGTTCCTCGGCAATCCAAATATTTAAAATTTCCTTAAATCTATTTGCTAGAATACTAGTAAAAATTTTATAGTCAGTATTTAAAAGAGAGATCGGTCAGTAATTTCTCACATCTGCATTGTCAGCATTATCTTTTGGTATCGTAATTACGTCTGCGGCCTTCCATGTATTCAGAATTTCATTCTCTTGCAATATTTTGTTCATAACATTCTTTAAGTAAGTTACAATTTCATCCTGAAACGTTTTGTAGACGCTCGCTGGAAACCCATCTTGTCCCGGCGATTTGTTTGCTTTCATTGACTTGATTGTTTTTCTTATTTTGTCTTCCGTTATTTCTTTTTTTAAAAAATAATCTTTATTGAGTTTTTTTTATTATTAAAACAAAAAATAAAAACAGAGGGAAACTCTTCTCCCTGATTTTTTCCACAGGTTCTTTTGGTTTCTAATTTCTGTCTTAAATAACAGTGAAGTAATTGTTCTTACTTCATATTAGTATTGGTATGTTCTCCTTTCTCAGCCAGTCTTTGACTGGCATCCAATTGGTAATCTTCTTTGGTTTATTCTGAGTCTTTGATAATAAATAAGTTAGTTGGTCCATGTTCATGATGTCAATTATTTTTGATATCCATACATCTCTTTCTGGGATTTTTGTTTCCACAGTCTCGCATATACTATTCTTGTGGCAGTAGTTAGGTATATAAATAGTTTATCTTCATTTTTGGACCATTTTAAGTTCCCCATTCCCAAGACAAAGAGTTCTGGTACTAGCGGTAGATTTACTTTCAGAATCTTTTGACATGCACTGTGAATTGTCTTCCAGAAAGTTCTTGCCTTCTCACACCTCCACCACATGTGGAAGTGTGTTCCCTCTATTTTGCCACACTTCCAGCATTTGCTGCTCTTGTCCTTAGAAAATTTTGCTAGTCGTTCTGGGGTTAAGTGCCAGCGGTACATCATTTTGATCCAGTTTTCCCGGAGATCATAGGCGTAAGTATAATTTGGTTTCTTTTTCCAGATTTCCTCCCATTCATTTAACGTAATTGTTCTTCCTATATTCTTGGCCCATTTTATCATACATGTTTTAATATGTTCTTTCTCTGTGTTCCAGTCCAGGAGGATTGTGTAGATCTCACTTATCGCTTTCTTTCCATTAAGTAGTACTTTGTCCCATGCTGATTGTTTTTCTTCAAATCCAATTTTGGAATCTTTATTATAGTATTCTTTAATTTGATAGTATTGGAACCGGGATATATTTATGGCTTGTTCTTTCAGTTCCTCTAAAGATTTAATTTTAGATTCTTTCCCCTCCTTTTTCAGTACCTCTCTGTATGTTGGCCATGTATTCCAGCTGATTTCTCTTCTATGGCCTGCCTCGGGAGGTGAAAGCCATAGTGGGGTTTTTAAATAAAATCTTTATTTATATTTCTCCCAAATCTTCAATAGTGCGGAGCAAATAAAGTGATTCCCAAAATTTCTTTCAGTGTTTTTCTTTCCGTACCATAAGTACGCATGCCAGCCTGTCCATAGATCATGGCCCTCTAAAGTTAACAGTTTCTTATTGTTTAGATTTATCCATTCTCTAATCCAATTTAATCCATTGGCTTCCAAATATAAACTTAAGTTTGGTAATCCTAATACTTTTTAGAGTGGTTAAAGTGCTTATCCACTACTATCTAATTTGGTCTCTCAGGTTTTGGTGACATGCATGATGGGCGGAGACAGACCCAAAGCCTATTCAAACAATGGCTTATTCTTCTGGCCAGATGTCTTCTCCTTGGGAGGATTGGTGTGTATTCCTCAGAAGGGCCCCACTGAGCGCGCAACACCTCTGATGCAGAATAGAAATTTAAAAGTTCTTCTTCAATAATCTGTTCCTCAGTGGGGCCCGATGTCACTTTCTTGGAGGCTGTAAAAGGAAGTGAAAGAAGAATAGAAAGGTTAGAGAGGAGGAAAGAGTCCTGTCTTTGTACCTGTCACCAGCCCTGGGGGACCCCCAGAGGCCACCTAGTCCACCCCTTTGGGCCTGGGTGGGTGTCTGCCAAGGAATCTCAGGTGCCTGGAGAGTTTCAGGCTCAACCTTGCAGAACGTGGGGAAAGGGCTGCCACTCCCAGAATGACCCTTTAAGGGGAACCTGGCCAATAGCCCAGCCTGCTGGAAGCCAGGTTCTGGTCCAAGACCCAAATGAGTGTGCCATGCTATAGAGCAGTGGTTCTCAAACGTATGCTCCACGGAGCCCCAAGGGCTTCCTCCTCCTCCTCCTCCGGCCATCCAGTCAAACCCCATTCTGCCAAAAAGCAGGAAAATTGCATTCAAAGCACCCCTGACAGATGGCCATCCAGCCTCTGCTTAAAAGCCTCTAAATAAGGAGCCTCCACCACACTCGGGGGCAGAGAGTTCCACAGCTGAACAGCTCTCAAAGTGAGGAAGTTCTTCCTAATGTTCAGGTGGAATCTCCTGTAGTTTAAAACCATTATTCGACATCTTAGTCTCCAGGGCAGCAGAAAACAAGCTTCCTTCCTCCCCTATGACTTCCCCTCACATATTAGTATATGGACCTCATCATGTCTCCTCTCAGCCTTCTCTTCTGCAGGCTAAACATGCCCAGCTCTTTAAGCCGCTCATCATAGGGCACCCCCCATTCTGTATCTTTGCATTTCCTTTTTTCTGCCTAAGTGGAGTCTCTTGCATTTGTTCCTGTTGAACTTCATTGTGTTAGTTTCCACCATCTCTCTAATCTATTAAAAGATTGTTTTGAATTCTGCTCATGACTTCTGGAGTATTAGCTATCTCTCCCCATTTGGTGTTGTCTGCAAACTTGATGATCATGCCTTCTAACCCTCTATCTAGGTCATTAATAAACATGTTGAAGAGAACCGGGCCCAGGATAGAACCCTGCTTATGGCACTCCACTCGTCACTTCTTTCCAGGATGAAGACGCATTTGGCGAGGAGCACCCTTTGGGTTCGTTCACTTAACCAATTACAGATCCACCTAACTGTAGTTTTGCCTAGCCCACATTCGACTTGCTTGTTTGCCAGAAGGTCATGAGGGACCTTGTCGAAGGTCTTACTGAAACCCAGATACGCTCCATCCACAACATTCCCTGCAGCTACCCAACTTGTAACTCTATCGAAAAAAGAGATCAGATTAGTCTGGCATGATTTGTTTTTGATAAATCCGTGTTGACTATTAGCAACGACCGCATTCCTTTCTAAGTGTTTGCAGACCTCTTCCTTAATCATCTTTTCCAGAATCATGCCTGGTATCGACGTGAGGCTGACCGGACGATGATTGTTTGGGTCGTTGTTTTTTCCCTTCTTGAAGATAGGGACCACATTCACCCTTCTCCAATCTGCTGGCACTCTCTCAAAAATGATTGCCAGTGGTTCTGAAATAGCTTCTGCTAGTTCCTTCAATACTCTTGGATGTAGTTGATCCGGCCCTGTCTTTTCCCTGTCCCCTTTCATCATTACCCCATTTTCTCCTCGCAGAGGCCCTATCGCCTTCTTGTTTTTCCTTATTCTACAGACGTAAGCAAAACAGCCCTTTTTATTATTTTTAATGTCTCTGGCAAGCCTGAGCTCATTTTGCGCTTTAACCTTGCGAACCTTTTCCCTACAGGAGTTGGCTATTCGTTTGGATTCTTTTGGTGATTTCTCCCCTTTTCCACTTCTTGTGCTTGTCTCTTTTGAGTCTTAGCCTGGTTAGAAGTTCTTTGGACTTCCATTCTGGCTTCTTTGCTCTATTCTTTTTTTCCCCTTTGTTGGCACTGTTTGCATTTGCGCCTTGAGTATTTCACTTTCAAAAAACTCCCATCCATCCTGAACTCCCTTCTCTTCTAGTATTGGCGTCCATGGAATGTCGCTCAGTATTTCCTTCATTTTTGTAAGTCAGCTCTCCTGAAGTCCAGAATGCGGGTTTGACTTGTCTTAGTTTCAGCCTTCCTTTGTATGGCAAACTGCAGGAGCACATGGTTGCTGTCCCCTAAGGATCCGACCACTTTGACTGCATTGATCAGATCCTAAGTGTTTGTTAGTATGAGATCAAGAGTAGCCGATCTCTTCTTGCCTCTTCTATGCTAGCTCACCAAACTTCAGAACGTTTCCCTTATTCTCTGATTTTGTCGAATTTTCTTAGATTTTATAATAAACCATTTTTTAATAATGGCAGAAATCTGTTCCTGGTTTGAAAGTCTTATTTCCTGTTTCATTGGGTTGTCTTTACTTTGAAAGTCATTGTTCTACTACAGAAACTTTGTTTTTGTGGCTGAAACTTTGTTAAATTGGTGGACAGTGTCCCAGGAAAACATAATGTGCTATTATAGCACCATGTCCCTTGCGCAAAGACAAAGCTCAGGCAGTGTCATAAAATTTTGCCATGTTTCTATGACAGAAACAATTAGGAAAGGACATTTATCACCCAGGAACATAAATCATAGTACACCATCAAATCACTCCAGACAGATGGCTATCAGCCTCTGAATAAAGAAATCTGTTCCTGGTTTGAAACTGTTTCATTGGGTTTTCTGGGGCTGAGAGTGTGTGACTTGCTGAGAGTGTGTGACAGTGGGTTTCCATGGCTGACTGGGGAATGAAGCCACAATAATCGTCCAACTCTCAAACCACTACACTACATCATGCTGTCCCTACAAGGGGCCGCTGTTTCTTCCTATGAGGCTTAAAACCTCAGTCTTTTGTTTTTTTATGAATGCTCCCATGAGAAAATGTATTAAGGATGTGGGTGAACTCCCAAAAGTCTTGGGTCAACCCTCCCAAAACTCCCCCAGGATTCACAGCTGGCCATATCGGGTCTGTGTGCCAAGCTTGGTCCAAATCCATCACTTTTCTTCTTATCCAAGATTATATGGCAGTGGGGACTCATATAATCCAGTTTAAATCAGATAATATGGAATCAGATCCTGGGATATAGGGCAGTGTAGATCTTCAACACTGCTCATCTGCTCATCTGGAGTGAAGTGATTTGGATCGTGGATTGGGATTGATCCCCCCTCCTTTTCCCCCTTGCAACCCGGTTCTCTTGCAATCCGGTTTAAGAGGCCCATAGAAAGCAACCACTCCAGGATGGGGAAAGGGGGTTTCTCTCCTGAATAGCAACCGCAGCCAGCCACCAATGCCCTTTGCAACCGAGACTCCCTCCCTTCTGCGCTTGGCCACAGGGAGGCAAGGCAAGCCCAGGCTAGCCTGCACCTCCCTCAGACCAAGTCTGGATGCTTTAAAAATCAATGGCTTACTCGTTCAAGTACCGAAAAACATACGACGCCATTAGAAAAGTTAGCTATCCCAATTCGATATCACGGGATACACACGGCGGAATAACCCGCTTCGAAACCCGGTTCAAAAATGACAAAACAAAGGAATTGAATCCAACATAAGACGGATTTGACTTTTTTGCCCTACCCTAGTATGTATAGATAACTTGTAAGACGTCCTGAGTCCTCTTCAGGATGAGAGGGCGGGATATACATGTCACTAATAAATAAATAATAACTAAATTCTGTTGCCCAAAATCCTTCTTCATTTTAAATATTGACATATCCTTATTGCCCCGTGTAAATTAGTTCACACAAACACTCTCCATCCACCTGCCACTGGCCTGACCCATGCCAGAAAGAAAGAAAGAAAGAAAGAAAGAAAGAAAGAAAGAAAGAAAGAAAGAAAGAAAGAAAGAAAGAAAGAAACACATTATATATACAGTAGAGTCTCACTTATCCAATACTCACTTGTCCAAGGTTCTGGATTATCCAAGGCATTTTTGTAGTTAATGTTTTCAATATATCGTGATATTTTGGTGCTAAATTTGTAAATACAGTAATTACAACATAACATTACTG
The DNA here is from genome assembly GCF_035594765.1 of Anolis carolinensis. Taxonomy (NCBI): domain Eukaryota; kingdom Metazoa; phylum Chordata; class Lepidosauria; order Squamata; family Anolidae; genus Anolis; species Anolis carolinensis. Next base: position 250,851,071 of record NC_085844.1, on the reverse strand, counting down.
CGTATTGAACTACTTTTTCTGTCAAATTTGTTGTATAACATGATGTTTTGGTGCTTAATTTGTAAAATCATAACCTAATTTGATGTTTAATAGGCTTTTCCTTAATCCCTCCTTATTATCCAAGATATTCGCTTATCCAAGGTTCTGCCAGCCCGTTTAGCTTGGAAAAGTGAGACTCTACTGTACAAGATAATATATAAACATTTCTTGGGGCTGCTCAAGTAATGGCTGAAAAGTTTGGGAACCCCTGACTTCTAGACATTTTTGCTTAAAATAAGTGCTACCTTCTCCCCTTACCTTCTACTCTCGCTCTTCCTTCTCCTTCTTCCTCCTCCGCTTTATGTTCCTCCTCTGCCAGTTCTTTCTCCTTTTCCGCCTCCACCTCCTCTCCTTCCTCCTCCTCCTCTTCTCCCTCCTCCTCCTCTTTATGATGTTCCTCCTCCGCCAGTTCTTTCTCCTTTTCCGCCTCCACCTCCTCTCCTTCCTCTTCCTCCTCTTCTTCCTCCTCCTCCTCTTTATGATGTTCCTCCTCCTCCAGTTCTTTCACCTTTTCCTCCTCCTCCTCTTCCTCCTCCTCCTCCTCATCATCATCCTCCCTCAGTTCTTTCTCCTTTTCCTCCTCTTCCTCCTCTCCTTCCTCCTCCTCCTCTTTATGATGTTCCTCCTCATCATCATCATCCTCCCTCAGTTCTTTCTCCTTTTCCTCCTCCTCCTCTCCTTCCTCCTCCTTCTTCTTCCTCCTCCTCCTCTTTATGTTGTTCCTCATCATCATCATTATCCTCCTTCAGTTCCTTCTCCTCCTCCTCTTTCTGTTCTTCTTCCTCCTCCTTCCTTTCCTCCTTCTCCTCCTTCTGTTTTTCCTCCTCCTCTCTTCCTCCTCGGGTTCTTCCTCCATCTCCTCCTCCTCTTCCTCCATCTCCTCCTCCTCTTCCTCCTCGGGTTCTTCCTCCAACACCTCCTCCTCTTCCTCCAACATCTCCTCCTCTTCCTCCATCTCCTCCTCCTCTTCCTCCTCGGGTTCTTCCTCCAACACCTCCTCCTCTTCCTCCAACACCTCCTCCTCTTCCTCCATCTCCTCCTCCTCTTCCTCCTCGGGTTCTTCCTCCAACACCTCCTCCTCTTCCTCCATCTCCTCCTCCTCCTACCACTGCCACCGCCTCCATTCTCACAGATGATGTTAATGTATCTGCCAGGAAAAGAGAAACCCCTGGTTACACAGCGATTCACCAAAGGGAGTGATGGTGGCCCCAAGAAATCTCACATCCAGAAGATCCCTTCCTCCATCTCCTCATGTCATAATAAATGGGTATAAATGATATAACTTGTACATCTAAGAGCCAAAGGAGTTTGATTTTTAAAAACTAATCTAATCTCTTTCTTCGATAGAATTACAAGCTGGGTTGATACAGGGAACGCCGTGGATATAGTAGCGTACCTGGATTTCAGTAAGGCCTTTGACAAAGTCCCCCATGACCTTCTGGCAAACAAACTAGTAAAAGGTGGCCTAGACCAATCTACCATTAGGTGGATCTGTAATTGGCTAAGTGAACGAACCCAAAGGGTGATTCTCCCCAATGGTTCCTCTTCATCCTGGAAAGAAGTGACAAGTGGAGTGCCACAGGGCTCCGTCCTGGGCCCGGTTCTGTTCAGGATCTTTATTAACAACTTAGAAGAAGGGTTCGAAGGCATGATCACCAAGTTTGCAGACACGACCAAATGGGGAGGGAAAGCCAACACTCCAGAAGACAGGAGCAAAAATCACAATGATCTTCACAGACTAGAGAGATGATGGGCCAAAACGAACACAAGGAAGTTCAACAGGGATAAATGCAAGAGACTCCACTTAGTCAGAAAAAAATGAAATGCACAGATACGGAATGCGGGATGCCTGGCTTGACAGCAGGATGTGTGAAAAAGACCTTGGAGTCCTCATGGACAACAAGCTGAACATGAGCCAACAATGTGATGCGGCAGCTAAAAAAGCCAACGGGATTCTGGCCTGCATCAAGAGGGGAATAGCGTCTAGATCCAGGGAAGTCCTGCTCCCCCTTATTCTATTCTGCCTTGGTCAGAACACACCTGGAATCACACTGTGTCCAATTCTGGACACCACAATGGAAGGGAGATGTTGAAATGCTGGAAAGCGTCCAGAGGAGGGCGACTAAAATGATTAAGGGTCTGGAGAACAAGCCCTATGAGGAGCGGCTTAAAGAGCTGGGCATGTTTAGCCTGCAGAAGAGAAGGCTGAGAGGAGACATGATAGCCATGTACAAATATGTGAAGGGAAGTCATAGGGAGGAGGGAGGGAGCTTCCTTTCTGCTGCCCTGCAGACTAGGACGCAATGGAACAATGGCTTCAAACTACAGGAAAGGAGATTCCACCTGAACATCAGGAAGAACTTCCTCCTGTGAGAAAGGCTGTTCAGCAGTGGAACTCTCTGCCACAGAGTGTGGTGGAGGCTCCTTCTTTGGAAGCTTTTAAGCAGAGGCTGGATGGCCATCTGTCGGGGGTGCTTTGAAAGCAACGTTCCTGCTTCTTGGGGTTGGACTGGATGGCCCACGAGGTCTCTTCCAACTCTAGGATTCTATGATTCTATGACAATGGCTGACTTAATATTTTGAATTAAAGTATAAAAGTGGACAACTTCAAGAAGCTTGATACTACAGATATATATGCCTATATAAGATGATGTACTATACTTATATAAGAAGAACCTCGTCACACTCGAGCTTGGGTCCACTTTCAATCCACTTTAGGGAGGGGACTTTAAACAGCTCAGCCAAATGGGTCCTGGGCCCCACCGAAACTACAAACCCCAGAATTCTGCAGGAGGAAGAAACCGGATTTAAAGTGGATTCATCCTATAATGTGAGGAGTCAGTGTTGTTCCCATGTGAATGATAGATAATTGTAAATATTTGCATGCCCTGTACTAATCTATTAACAAATGAAATTAACTCTAAGATATGTATAGAATTGACTGCCATTAAGAGTAGGAAAAAAACAGTCTGAATTTGTTAACTGATAAAATAAGGAGAAGAAATATTACACAGAGCTGGAAGAGAAGAAAAGAAGGGACCTTAAAAGAAGATAAAAGAAACAAACGCAGATCCGGAAGGAGAATTTGGGACTCTAGTCAGAAAAGATGTTAAAGCTGGAATTCCTTTTCCCCTTTAACTTTTTATTATTATTTTTTATTACAGCATTTCTATCCCGGCTTTTTCACCCCCGAGGGGGGACTCAGGGCGGCTTACCACCAGATATAAAACAGAATACTGTATATACTCGAGTATAAGCCGGGGTTTTCAGAACTTTTTAAGGGCTGAAAAAGCCCTCCTCAGCTTATACTCGAGTGAGGGTCCTGGTCAGCTTATACTTGAGTATATATAGTACATTTATTATTTTTCTCTATTATTATTGGTATTATTACATTTATTATTTTACTCTATTATTGTTGTTACTATTACATTTATTTTACTCTATTTTATTATTAATAATAATACATTTATTATTTCACCCTGATAGTATTATTGTTATTACATTTATTATTTTACCCTATTAAAAGGATACATAAGGGCATTTACATTGAAGATGGTGAGAATAATGATTTAATCAGAGTCGGAGAGTCTTATCTTAAATTAGAGTTTTATGTAAATATTCAAAAACATTTAACCTACCGATGCCTCAATTAATGTAATTTTATTGCTATCTATTTTTATTTCTGAAGTTTACCGCTCTCGGCTTATACTTGAGTCAATGTTTTCCCAGTTTTCTTGTGGTAAAATTAGGTGCCTCGGCTTATATTCAGGTCGACTTATACTCGAGTATATAAGGCAGGGGTCCTCAAACTTTTTAAGTGGAGGGCCAGTTCATGGTCCCTCAGACTGTTGGCGGGACGGACTGTGATGAAATAGTCCAGAATCAGGATTGTTGTTGTTGTGTGCCTTCAAGTCATTTCAGACTTAGGTCAACCCTAAGTCTAAAGTTTAGGACAGAGGCCAGGCCCATGGGTCTTAGTTTGGGGACTCCTGATCTAGACGATCTCATAAGACCATAGGTAAGCAAAGAGACCTCCAAAGACCATCTAGGTGGTCTCATAAGACCATAGGTAAGGAAAGGGACCTCAAAGACCATCTAGATGGTTTCATAAGACAAAAGGTAAGGAAAGTGACCTCCAAAAGCCATCTAGATGCTCTCATAAGGCCGTAACTAAGCAAAGAGACTTTCAAAGACCATCTAGATGATCTCATAAGGCCATAGATAAGCAAAGAGACCTCCAAAAACCAGGTGGACTTAGGTCAACCCTAATTCTAAAGTTTAGGACAGGGGCCAGGTCAATGACCTTGGAGGGCCGCATCCGGGCCCCCGGCCTTAGTTTGGGGACCCCTGATATAAGGTATATAAAAACAGTTACAAATACAACAATAATAAAACATTAGATTAGTAAAGGTAAAGGTTTCCCCTGATGTTAGGTCTAGTTGTGACCGACTCTGGGGGTTGGTGCTTATCTCCATTTCTAAGCTGAAGAGCCGGCGTTGTCCATAGACACCTCCAAGACCATGTGGCCACCATGACTGCATGGAGCGCCGTTACATTAGATTAGATTAGATTAGTTAAGTTAAAACATCCATATTAAACATTCAAAGGCACACTTCCTTCCTTTATTAAAGAATATGTATAATGACAATTCCCACCACCACCACCACTCCCCTCGATGTCTCTGATAATACAATTGACTTATATATAGAATTCACAAATTATATCCTTTTATGGTCCTTCTTTTTCCCCTTTTGGTACTCTTTTTAAAAAGAAATAAAAGAATCATAGCTTTGGAAGAGTTCTCTTACCCAATTCACCAAAGAATCAGTCAGTTTCCAAGACAGAAAAATACTCTGTAGAGCTCCTCTCTGCCCGGACAGGAAACGGGGCCCCAGGGGAGGAGGCCTTCCGGGGAGGAGGCTGCCGGGCGCATCATAAAGGTTTCCATGGAGCCTCTGTGACGTGGGCCTTCCGTCCCCACAGCCTTTTCCCCTTGAGGCCCTCCTGCCTCCCCAGCTCTCCATGGGAATCCATGGGGCCAGACCAATCGGGGGTGCCTGGGGTCCCTTCGTGACTCCCTATGAAGGCGGCCACCACCTTGAAGGGCTCGGAGGCTGGTCTCTTGTTGCAAACATGCTTGATACAAGGCGATTGTGAATTATCTCTACATTTTTTATCATTCCATATTGTTATTGAGCCACGGTAACCCCCCCCCCCCCCCCAAAAAAAGAATTATAGTTCACCAAGGGCTCAGAAATAAATATATGACTTTTCCCCTTTCCAGACTTGTACAGGTTCAAAGCATCAGAAGATCAAAGCCAAACCATCAACACTTATAAATCCCTAAATTCTATCAGATCTGACCCTTTAATAAATTGTTAGGCCTCTGCGATCAATAAAAATAATGTTTCTTTTTTTAAAATTAGTTTTTATTGAATTTAAAATTTTTCATACAATAATTACTTTTATCACATAGCAGATATATAATGTATCATACAATACTTGCATCATTATTTTATATCTATTGTTGATTTATATCTACTACAATGTTTGTCCATCTATATTTCTTCACCACTGTGTATCCCCCCCTCCCACCCCGAGCCATTTTTTATATATTGTCCAACCATCCCTTTTTTGAAGTCCTTTCTCAATAAATTTCCCCCATACATCCTCAAAATCATTTTTTTCCATATCCCTCTTCTAACTTTTAATTTGCATGTTAGCTTATCATTTATTGCCAATTTCCATACTTCCTTATACCACTCTTCAATCTGAACATTTATTACTTTTCTCCAGTTCCTTGCTATAAGCAATCTTGCTATTGTCAATAAATTTGTTATTGCTAAAAATAATGTTTCAATGCTCGGTTGTTGTATGTTTTCCGGGCTGTATGGCCACGTTCCAGAAGTATTCTCTCCTGATGTTTTGCCCACATCTATTGCAGGCATCCTCAGATGTGGGAGAAATGTCAGGAGAGAATACCTTTGGAACATGGCCATACAGCCCGGAAACCATGCAACAACTTTGTGATCCCGGCCATGAAAGCCTTTGACAACACGTTTCAATGCTCATTACTAAATGACGTGGGGGAGGGGGTCATTTCTCAAGTATTTCCTAAATTTCTTGTAACTTAAAGCAGTAATAAGGGTAAACTAATTTTTTTTCCAAATGTTAAATTAAAATATTTTTCTAGTAAGAAGGACAAGGGCCAAGAAAATGAACTGGTGGGCCGCATGCAGTCCGCGGACCGTGACCACACTGATCTAGGTCATGAATCAAGATGTTGAACAGAACCGGCCCCAGAACAGAACCCTGCTGATGGCACTCCACTCGTCACTTCTTTCCAGGATGAAGAGGAAGCATTAGTGAGAACCCTTTGGGTTCATTTGCTTAACCAATTATAGATCCACCTAACTGTGGTTTTGCCTAGCTCACATTTGACTAGTTTCCTTGCCAGAAGGTCATGGGGGACTTTGCCAAAGGAAGGCCTTACTGAAATCAAGATACTCTACATCCACAGCATTCCCTAGAATCATAGAATAGTAGAGTTGGAAGAGACCTCATGGGCCATCCAGTCCAACCCCCTGCCAAGAAGCAGGAAATCGCATTCAAAGCACCCTGCATCGACCCAGCTTGTAACTCTATCTAAAAAAGAGATCAGATTAGTCTGATATGACTTAACTTCCTCTTTCTCTTCCTTTTCGTCCTTCTCTTCGTACTACTTCCGTTGTTCCTCCTCCTCTCCCTCCTTCTCTTCTTCCTTCTCTTCCTCTTCCTCTCCCTTCCTCTCCAGTTCTTTCTCCTTATCCTCTTCCTCCTTCAACTTCTTCTCTTCCTCCTCCTGGAAGGAAGCCTTGGCCATGGCTTCCTCCTCCCTCCTTTCCCTTTTCCTTCCCTTCCTTTCCCTTTCCTGTTATTCTATGCTTCCTTTTCCCTGCTGCAACCTCTGCTCCATCCTTCCCAGTTAGAGCCCTGTTTTGTAGAGGACTCAGGGCCCTACTGCACTTGCAGAAAAATCCAGGTTAAAAGGAGGGTGGAAGGGCTAAGACCAAGTAGCCACAGTAAGAACAGACCACGGAACAACAGACGGGTTCAAGATTGGGAAAGGAGGGCGGCAGGGCTGTATACTGTCACCCTCCCTATTCAACTTGTACGCAGAACACATCATGCGACATGCGGGGCTTGAGGAATCCAAGGCCGGAGTTAAAATTTCTGGAAGAAACATTAACAACCTTAGATATGCAGATGACACCACTCTGATGGCTGAAAGTGAGGAAGAGCTGAGGAGCCTTATCACCAAAGTGAAAGAAGAAAGTGCAAAAGCTGGGCTGCAGTTAAACATCAAGAAAACCAAGATCATGGCAACCAGACCAATTGACAACTGGCAAATAGAAGGAGAAAACGTGGAGGCAGTGACAGACTTTATATTTCTAGGTGCAAAGATCACTGCAGATGCAGATGCAGCCAGGAAACCAGAAGACGTTTCCTTCTCGGGAGGAGAGCAATGGCCAACCTTGACAAAATAGTGAAGAGCTGAGACATCACACTGGCAACGAAGGTCCCCATAGTAACCTATGGATGTGAAGGCTGAGTGAAGGAAGAGAGACGCTTCTGAACTTTGGTGCTGGAGGAAGATCCTGAGAGTGCCTTGGACCTTGGCAAGAAGATCCACCCAGTCCATCCTCCAGGAAATAATGCCCAGTTGCTCACTGGAGGGAAGGAGATTAGAGGCAAAGCTGAAGTATTTTGGCCACATCATGAGGAGGCAGGAAAGCTTGGAGAAGATCACGATGCTGGGGAAAATGGAAGGAAAAAGGAAGAGAGGCCGACCAAGGGTAAGATGGGTGGTCGGTATCCTTGAAGTGACTGGGTTGACCTTGAAGGAACTGGGGGCGGTGACAGCTGACAGGGAGCTCTGGCCTGGGCTGGTCCATGAGGTCACGAAGAGTCGAAAACGACTGAACGAGTGAGACGACGACGACAGGAGGGCTAAAAGGTGTTTGGAGAAAGTGCAGGCGAAATTGGGTTAACAGTTGAAAAGTATGTGTTTAAAAGGGGTGTTTAAAACCCAGTTCCACCCATCAAGACGCACAACTTTGCATGACTCTATATCTAGACTGCAGTTATGCAAAACACCTGACTTCCTTCCCATCTGCCTGTATTGACTGTTCCAGGCATGTGCGCATTTTAAAAACTGGAAACAGCGGATCGGGCTGTCAAAAAATGGATCCACAGACACACTTGGAACGTAATTGCAACTCTCCACAATCATGCCTTTTTTCTAATGTTTATCATACTAAACAGAGCTGGAATTTAAAATTGGGTGAAGAGAGAGAATGAGAAATCTGCTTGTGTGTATGTTAGGATCTCCGCAGGAGCGCATATGAGGTCTAGCACATCAATTTCCCAGGACTGACAGATTTGTGTCTGGACTTGCTGTCAAGTCTCGTGATTTTTAAACCCACTTTTTAAACCTGTATTTTGACGCTGTCTGGGGGGCCCTGAGGAATCTTTTTCTCCCCAGCGATCATTTTTTGTTTTCTCAAATGTGTATTTATAAAGCCTGTTCTTGAAAGCCAGTTTCTCTCTGGTTGATGGTCAACTGACAACAGCCCTTTTAGTCTTCAAGAAGTGTTTTGGTTCTCATTATTCCACCTGGACTGTGTCTTCATGTTGTTTGGGAGGTGGATTGCAGGGCTTGCCATTATATGCTGCCATAAATTGGATCTCAGAGGCTTTTAGGAGAAAAGGCTAGGCTGATAACATAGCCTTCAACAATGTTTCGTAAGGCCTTTTTTTGCAAAAGGGTCCATCTTCAGTGAAGAATTATTGCAGTTTGTCATAGCTCAATGCTATGGAATCCTGGAAGTTATAGTTTTACAAGGCCTTTATACCCTTCTGTGCCAAATGTCAGGGGATGCTGGGATAGGGAGTGAAATCGATCATCCATCGCCCTGACTGATTTGATGAGTCAGTTCTTTCCATCTGCTCATCCGAAGGACCACCTGATGCAGCAGCAAAAGTGGCACCAAGAAAACTACAGCTTAGTCGTTATTTACTGCTGATCCCAGCAGGTCTAATTGCTTTATTATACAATTATTTACAATTACTCAGAGCCATAACTTTCCAGACACATGGCGTGTCTTCTCCACTCGGCTAGGCTGTTATCAGTACAAACTGGCACCTCCTGCATTCCTCAGTTCATGATGAAAGTTCTGATCAAACAGTTCAAACGGAAGCTCTGACCTATTGGTCCTGTGGGCAATCAATCAAGCTGGCTTAAGCTTAACCCATGCACTGCTGGAATGCTCTGCCACAAACACACAGTTGCAAATACCCAACAGCATAAACTTGATAGAACATTTCACTCCAACAACAGATCACACTCACACCAAAGATTGCTGGGGCCTCACCGAATTACAACTCCCAAGATTCCATAGCATTCAGCCACGGAGGCTGAATTTTACAGCACAGATGCAGCTTGAAACTCAACTCGTGAAAAACTATGGAAGAGATTCAATTATAAGTTGATAACAGAAGCCAATACGTTTATTGGAAGAATGACATGAGACTTACAAGAACAAAAATCAACTGGAATCAAGTTAGATCAATAAAACAAAAATGTTCAGGGAAGGGTTTTGTGTCTTCTGCTGGTTGTTGGTTTTGTTCAGAGATGCTTCCAATTGACCAGTCCTCTGCTCTTACTTGCAGATCACAAGGGCGTTCTAAGCAAGGAGAGGAGAAAAATCATAAGTCGTTTGAAACATTCCATTTCTGCAACATCCCATCTCCCATTAAACATTATCATTTATATCATTTCCAGTAGGTCCTGGGTGCACCTCTAGACTCTAGTAGTATTAAATAGGCTTGTGCTTTAAGGGTAAACCTTGGCCCGTTTCGTGTCCCGGCTTTCGGTAAGGGCCCCAATTCGTTTTTGGGAGCCTCCCAAAATCAAGCAGGGCAGATATCTGTTTTCACTCTTGGGTGCCGAAAGATCTGTTTTCTATCAGCCCATTTTGGAAGGGGGCCCTTCCCAGACTCCCCTTCCTGTCATTTTAGGCATTTAGGTTGTTTTACTCTAGAGGAGAGGCGCTCAGCTGCAGGCAGGTGCATGCTTTAAGGAGGCTTGTTACCAGTTTCTATTCTAGAGAAGATGCTCAGCTGCAGGCAGGCGTGGACAATGTACATGCAGCCTTAGTTCTGGAACGTTGCCCTTGAAACTGACGATATTTTCATTTCTTCCTACATTTCCCAAATGTCCCTTTCCCTTTTTTTGTCTTCTCCAGTCACCTCTCCTTTTTCCCCCAGAGCCATTGTAGACTGTTCTGTGCCTTCAATTCCTCTAAGGAGGATTGAGAGACGGAAAAAAGGAATTGGCAACCTGGCAACTCACCTGGCCTCTCTCCACTATCTCATATGTTGAGGGACTCTTATGTTTTGGTCCTGAAGACTTGGAAGAAACTGTTGCGGCATTTGCCCCATCTACGCTGACCATTTCATGTCGTTGAAACTACTTGCAAACTGTGGCAGCTAGGCAACGACCACACATGAAAGCATCACTGCTCATGGTTGTTATTATTTTATTGTATGACACAGCAAACAAGATAGATATGCTGGATTTCGTATCACAAAATCACAAGTCAAACACTTCCCAAGCGTTTAGGACTGTGTGATGTATTTTCGGATGATGCGTGCAGATCCCAGTAGGGTGGCCTTTTGCAGTTGGCAGATCGTAATTTTGTCAATATCTATTGTTTCCAAATGCTGGCTGAGATCTTTTGGCATGGCATCCAGTGTACCCATCACTACTGGGACCACCTGCATTGGTTTCTGCCAGAGTCTTTATTATTATTATTATTATTATTATTATTATTATTATTATTATTATTATTATTATATTTATTTATATCCCACTTTTTCTCTCCATACAGAGACTCAAAGTGACAGGTTTATGTAATCACCACATAGCTTAATGCTGTGGAATCCTCGGGCTCAGGCTGTGGCGCAGGCTGGAGAGCAGCTTCAATGAATCACTGCAATGAATCACTCTGACCAGGAGGTCATGAGTTTGAGGCCCGCTCAGAGCCTATGTTTGTTTGTCTTTGTTCTATGTTAAAAGGCATTGAATGTTTGCCTATATGTGTAATGTGATCCGCCCTGAGTCCCCTTCGGGGTGAGAAGGGCGGAATATAAATGCTGTAAATAAATAAATAAATCCTGGCCCTCAAACTGGTTCCAGGATTTCCAATGGAACCATCCACCACTTTCTTCAATACCAGTTTGAAATTGATATAAGTGGTCAGTAAAGATGTTGCCGCCATTTTACGACTCCCTTTACAACATGGACAATGGACTCTCGATATAGAGAAAGCTAGGATTTGGGCTACATGAAGTACCAAACTCAAGGCCAATGGGCTAAATCCGTCCCACCACGTCATTTTATGTGGCCCTCCAGATTTTATGTGGCCGGGCTGTGGCGCAGGCTGTTGAGCAACCAGCTGCAGCCAGCTGCAATGAATCACTCTGACCAGGAGGTCATGAGTTCGAGGCCAGCTGGAGCCCTGTGTTTGTCTTGTCTTTGTTCTATGTTTATATGGCATTGAATGTTTGCCTATATGTGTAATGTGATCTGCCCTGAGTCCCCTTACAGTAATAAATACTGTAAATAAAATAAATAAATACTACTCCTGTCTTCCTGATCATTAGACATCATGACTAGAGCTGATGGGAGGTGCAGTTTGTTCTGTTTAGTCCAGATAGTGGCTTGAATTTAGATACAAGGCTTGTGGATAGGATGCTTGACTTTAAAATGTCCTTTAACTTTTCCCCAACCTCAGAGCGACAAAGCCTGTTAGGTTGCAATTCTCATTATCCCCAAGCAGATAATCAAAAGTGATGGGAGTTGTCACATCTGGGTACCTAAAGAGGGTAAAAACTAAAGAGAACTGACCACTATATAAAATATATATACTTGACTTGCAGATTCCCATAGATTCAAGGACCCTTTGAATGTAGCCATAAGGCTGGCGTGATCCTCCATGAAAATGAGTTTGACAGCCCGGATCTACACTGACCGTTTATCCCGCAGCCAGTCTGGACCAACCCCACTAATCCAAAGGCCCCATCTGTTACCCTTAATGCAACCTTTTCCCTCAATGGTCTAGCAACCAAGACATTATCTCATTGCCCCATGCCTATATTTCACCGGAGAGAACAGCCTTGGGTATCCCATTGTTCTCAAAGCAAATCTATAGCTCATCCAGTTTGCCATCATCAGGCATCTTGTTCATGTGATTGACTGGACCAATCCCTGGCTTCTTAGGACCGAATCAAAATGCATTAGGATTTATGTTAAAAGTGCATAGCAGTATAACTATTGGTGAATACCATTGTGGAGATGTGGCAAGGAGGAATCTTTTTATCCCACCGCTGCCACCAATTTGTGGAGATCTCAGGCAGAGAGGAAATTTTTTTTAATTATATTATTATATTTTTAACTATATCCGCTGCCACCAATTGTGGAGATGTCAGGCAGAGGGGAATTTATCTTCTCTATTCTTCTTATTTACTTTAGATGGTATTGTAACTTGGTTTTGAATATATGTGACAGAGACTTGGATATGGAAAGAACAAAAAATAAGTTTATTTCAGGCACAGAGCTTAGTGGTTACAATATTGCTTCTCAGAGTTAAACTTTCTTAATCAGTTGCAAATATAACTTATGATGAATACTCTTTCAAATATTTTCTCCTTTCCTTTCCCAACCAAAACTATTAACTGATCACTTTGGATCTAACTGGGATTGCTTCCCCTTACCACTCAGACTCTCTGAATAAACCCAAACAAGTCACTTAACTTGCTTGATTTGACACAACTAGAGGTCTGAGCTTCCCTGGTTTCCTTAACTTGGAACCAGTGTCTTCCCCTGTGACTAAAAATCACAGACTAAACAGTTTTTAAAACATTCCCTCCTTTTTCCTTCAAACGGCAGTTGGCTCCGCCCTCGTTACTATGGTAACCTGCCTCAGAATGCTGAGCTGGTTACCATCCCCCACGCACTGGTGATTAATACTTACCCTTTTAAACATAGCCAAACATGACTTTTAAAATGAAATTAAACATGACATCTATAAATCAAAATAAAAACACACTTCTTTACAACCATCACCCTATTTAGCAAACTGCATATTACATATCAGATGTGAAAAAAAATATGATAGCATTAATACATAAAATATGGCAGATCCTAAACATTTTTTTTTTCGTGTCAGGAGCAACCGGAGTTGCTTCTGGAGTGAGAGAATTGGCCATCTGCTAGGACGTTGCCCAGGGGACGCCCAGATGTTTTGATGTTTTACCATCCTTGTGGGAGTCTTCTCTCATGTCACCACATGGAGCTGGAGCTTAAAGAGGGAGCTCATCCACGCTCTCCCCGGGTGGGATTCGAACCTGGCAGCTTCCAGGTCAGCAACCCAACCTTCAAGTCACAAGGCTTTTATCCCCTAGGCCACCGGAGGCTCCTATCCTAAACATAGTATCCTGACATACGAGGTGGCCATTTAAACAGTTGTGGCTCAGATTAATATTGTTGTTGTTGTTATTATTATTATTATTATTATTATTATTATTATTATTATTATTACATTCAAAACTTACCCCAACCATTTTGATAGCCACATTCACCAGAGGAAGGCCTAGGAATTCAGGCAGCGGTAAACCATAAGAAAGAGGCTCTGTAAGAAACAAATGATGTAAGAGATGCACTGAGCATCCATGGGTTCTGGCATCCATGGGAAGTTCTGGAACCATTGTATGTAATAGGACATGAGTATCCATTGGCTCTAGCATCCATGGGAAGTTCTGGAACCATTGTATATAATAGGACATGAGCATCCATTGGCTCTAGCATCCATGGGAAGTTCTGGAACCATTGTATATAATAGGACATGAGCATCCATGGGTTCTAGCATCCATGGGAGTTTCTGGAACCATTGTAGATAATAGGACATGAGCATCCATGGGTTCTAGCATCCATGGGAGGTTCTGGAACCATTGTAGATAATGGGACGTGAACATCCATGGGCTCTAGCATCCATGGGAAGTTCTGGAACCATTGTATATAATAGATTTGAGCATCCGTGGGTTGAACATCCATGGGCTCTAGCATCCATGGGAAGTTCTGGAACCATTGTATATAATAGATTTGAGCATCCGTGGGTTTAGCATCCATGGGAAGTTCTGGAACCATTGTATGTAATAGGACATGAGCATCCATGGGCTCTAGCATCCATGGGAAGTTCTGGAACCATTGTATATAATAGGACATAAGCATCCATGGGTTCTAGTATCCATGGGAGTTTCTGGAACCATTGTAGATAATGGGACATGAGCATTCATGGATTTGAGCATCCATGAGAGGTTCTGGAACCACTGTACATAATGGGACATGAGCATCCATGGATTTTAGAATACATACAGAACCTAGAATCAAACTCCAAAGATACCAAGGTTCCACCAAATGCCTTTTGTCACAAAGGTTCGACATCTTCCTGACCCCTAATAATCAGGATTTTGTCTGACATGTTTTCCCATGAATATATCTAAGAATCTCCCACAACTGGCACCCAATTAACGTTACTGCCCTCCTGACATCAAATCTCTGTGAACGTCTCCCAATGTCCCTGGCTATTGCATACCCTTTTTTCGAAAGGTTCTTACCATTGAAAGCAGGCAAAACGATTTCCTCTATTAAGTTGTTGATGGGAGCCTGAAGACCAGCAAGCTGTGAGAGAAGGAAGAAGTGAATGGTGAAGGCATGGAACAAATGTGGATAATGCACATTAAAACAGATTTATACTTCATCTAGGTAATGTCACCCGAAGAAGTAGTGTTAGGGTACATCTGCACTGTGGGGTTGGGGCACTTTGACACCACTTTAACTTCAATGGCTCAATGCTATGGAATCCCAGGGTTGTACTTTTGAAAGGTCTTCAGACTTTTCTTTTCTGCCAAAGAGGACTGAGTCCGCACCAAACTGCAACTCCCAAGATTCCATAGCATCACACCATAGCAATTAAAGTGGTATCAAATTATTGCATTCATTTATTTATCGTGTCAGAAATGAATTGAGGATAACAAACAAAGTTAAAAACTTGGCATTATACAAGATTTCCTTTGACTAGAAGCTGCCTCTGGTTTCTCTATGAGAAGGTCCTCCATTGCGCATGTGGCAGGACTCAGGCTGCATTGTAGTGAGTGGTCTGTGGTTTGCTCTCTTCCACACTCACATGTCGTGGACTCCACTTTGTAGCCCCATTTCCAAAAGGAAAGTTTGAAAGAAATGTAACGATGCTCTAGAGAACTTACATGGAGGATTCCAGCGCCTGAGGTTACCAATGAAATAACATTCCTGAGAGACAAAAATATATGATATTGTTAGGATGCAAGTCTAAAAAGAGAGTAGCTGGCTTGATGTTTCCATGCCTTCATGTCACTTGTTAATTTATGGTGACCCATGAATTTCTTAGGATTTTGTTAGGTAAGGAAGACTCTGGTGGCTTTGCCAGCTCCTTCCTTGGGAATATAGCCTACAATGAGTGGAATTCATTGGTCTCCCATCCAAGAACGAGTGAGCGCTGAAAAAAAGATTTTGGGATGAGTTCCTCCACTATAATTAGATGTTGCTACAACAGAGTTGGATACAGTCCGCTGAGAGTGCATCTGCACTGTAGGATTAATACAGTTTGACTGCACTTTGATTGTCATGACTCAGTGCTATGGAATCCATTACCTTTTGGCAGAGAAGATCTTGTTCCCAGGACTCCATAACATTGAGTCATAGTAGTTAAAGTGGGGTCAAAATGCTATAATTCTAAATTGTAGATGCACCTTGAGTTTCATCATGGCTTTTATAGACTAGAATAGAATAGCTTTATTGTCATTGTACTATTGCACAACAAAATTAAATGACTTCCCCAACACATGCTACAAAACAACACATCCATCCCTCCGCAGCCCAATCACCCCAACCACTGCCAAGTCGAGCTTTAATGGAATGGTGACTTTTCAGAAGGTTCTTAGGGAACAAGAACAGATGCATGAAAAGGACAAGACAATGCTTTGGCCGTTTCTTCGTCTTGTTCTTTTTACTGAGCTTTTCTATGAGTGACTTCAAAGCTCACACTGAGACCTTTTTAAAGGACAACCCAAACTACAATGTAAGCCAAAGGCTATGTCATCAGCGTAGCGCTTTCTCATAGCAACATTTGATGGCAAAACCAGCAATCTTTCCAAGATACCATAGAGACACTGTCCAGATGGGATTATGAGTCCCAAAACACTTACTTGGAGAGCGAGAGGTTCACAGTCAGTTTGGCATCAACCAGAGAGAAGGTGGCTTTCAAGGAAACGATCTGTATTACACATTTCAAAAAGACAAAAATGGTAACTGGTGAAAAAAAGGTGATTAGATTCCCACCTTCCATTAACATGGCAGAATCCTGCTGAGGTTCAAGGGTTTCTGACACCCCAGAGGAAAGCTGTTATTTACAACTAGCATATATATCCAGAGTTGCCTAGGTATGCAATGTAATACTGTGTTTAGAAATACTTAATGTTAGCTTTATAAATGTGTGAACAGTCTCATTACATTACAAAATACCCAGGCAACACCAGAAACATAAGTTAGTATTTTCTAAAAGTTTTAGTATTCAGCTTCTCTGCAGAGATTATCTCAAGTGATGTTGTGTGTTTTCCACATGCCTGCCATAGATGTGAGCCAAACGTCAGGAGAAAATACTTCTGGAACATGGCCATACAGCCCGGAAATCACACAGCAACCTTGTGATTCTGGCCATGAAAGCCTACGACAACACATATCTCAGGTGCATTCTTTTCCCCATGCATAAAACATACACTGATTTGAATACAGAATTCTGTGAATAACTGAATTATTATCCTAATTTCATATTCTTAAGGACTCCTTTCTGTCTTCTCTAGCTCATTTCATTCTTTGCCTGGTCCTCTCGTGGTTGTATTTGAGCACTGCCTGCATACATACCTATTGACTTGTTTTGGGGACCCTAATGCTAGTGAAACCCCACTAATAATTTAAGTGGGATCATGAAGGATATGTGTACCAAGTTTGGTCCAGATCCCTCAAACCACATAGGAGCTTTTGCAGAACAAAACATACCGGTTCATATTTTCACTCTAATATGTATGAATGTTACTACTTACACATCTCAAGACAGCTACTGAAAGTTGAGATTCATCTTTTTTCTTGGCCAAGACCCCAACATCAAGAAGGAGAGTCACAGTACTACCATTCTTGTCAAATACAATGCGTGGGCTTGCCCTAATAATTATTTTAAGATGGAAGTCATGCTACAGAAGAAGGGAGAGAGAAAGGTGATCAGCAGTAAAGTTTCACTGACAGAAATATGCAAATATTCAAAGCCAGTTTTGAAGGAATGACGTCCAAGGAGGGTTATGACACATACCGTGGGGAGGTCTGGAAGAACCTAAAGAAAGAAAGAAGAAATGGGAGACTTAGCGTGGAATCTCAAAGAAACTGTCCGGATCCTATCCATCAGTCCTGCCATGCTCTATTGGCACCATACTTGCTGTATGAACATATATGGCTTCTGTGTGTATCCAACATGCCTCCTGTATTACACTGTATTGCAATATGTCTCATCTACTGAATGATTTGCTTATAATACTCTATATTGTGATCCTATATTAGATATTAAGTGTTTTAATGCTCATTTATGTAATAGACCTTATGGTTAATATTTGAAAACTACTTGATAGAAAATGGTTGCTTGATCAACAGGATGGTAAGACTGAACCTCATTAGCCAAAAATGCAGGCCTATCTGGTTCAGTCTGAATTATGAGCCTTGTTAAGGGAGGTTTGTCTTATGTGAACACCAAGAGAGAGAGTGTGATGCCTCGGGCACCTTTGGCCCCTGACCCTGTGGCCATTACTGACCAGGATGAAGAAGACTTTGGTTTTCTCCCACGTCAGCAAGATTCAACTCCTTTCCAGATGCCTTCTGTTGACATCTCCGAGCCAGAGCCAATTAAGGATGCCCTTGAAACAGTGCCGGCTCTCCCAGATACTCCTGAAGGGTTAGTGTTTGATCGCAGGGCTTTTTTGAAAACAGAGAGATCGCAGAGACAAAGCTTGAGGAGAAGTGCCAGATTAGCGGAGCGTGGTGACTATGGCTAAGCCCAGTTCTCTTGGGAAGAATTTGGGAGTCAGACACCTGGCGCAGTGACTATGACAAGCTCAGTTCTCCTGGGAAGTTTTAGAGAGTCAGGCACCTGGTTTGGGGGAGCTTATGAACTTCAATAAAAGTATTGCGTGGGGAACTTTCCTTCGCGGTGTCAACTTTACTTCTTACTGAGAAGCATCATCGTCTCTAGCTCTTGAAATCCAAGCAGCCTGAAGGTGCGCTTACTCTTGAGTAGACCGGTCTACCTCCTTGCCCAAGTTTGGACTGCGTTTCAGCTCCTGCACATCCAGTTCATGCTTTACGCTGAAATCCTGCTTTTGGACATTTACTCTAGAGAACTCTTCTTTGCCACCTTGCTCCTTTTCCCCACTCAATACTCAAGCCGAGTTTGAGTGTGTTTCGGTTTCTGGACTTTGGACTTTAATATCGGACATAAGACTTTCACTTATTGGACTAATTTTGATCTTTCCTGAAAGGTCAATTGCTTATTCAACTTTGCTGTTTATTTCCTTTTGGAACTTTATTAGCTTTAAAAAAGATATTATATTGTTATTGGCCTCTGTGTTGGTTTTCAGTGCTCTCGCTGCCTAGGAATGTAACAGAGAGGGAATGAGATGTTTTGATGACCTGGTCAGTGAAGGAAAAGGCCATGAAAGGTGTAGCATATACTGCATTTTAACTAATGGGATATAACATGGGAAATATTTGCATTGGAGTACCTAGAAATATATACTGCATGTGACAATAACTGGGTTGTTGTTGTTGTTGTTGTTGTTCAGTCACTTCCGACTCTTCGTGACCTCAAGGGCCAGCCCATGCAAGAGCTTCCTGTTGGCCATCGCCACCCTCAGTTCCTTCAAGGTCAAGTCAGTCACTTCAAGGATACCATCCATCCATCTCGCCCTTGGTAGGCCTCTCGTCCTTTTTCCTTCCATTTTCCCCAGCATCATAACTGGGATATACATATATTCCCCAAATTACAAGCATCCCAATTAAGAACAGACTGAGACAATATGAAATTAGAGAAATCTATAGCTCAGAAGGGAAATCCACTCCTAATAGAGTTATGATCATGGAGAATTTATTAATTACGTTATTTCTATCCTGCCTTTCTCACCTGAAGGGACTCAAGGCATCTTACAGATCTGGCAAAAATTCAAAAAATCAGAAAAATAGTTTGTTATTATCAATGGTTTCATGTATGCATGCAAATTCCTACAGATACAGGGGTCATACTACATTTATCATAATTCTAACAATTAACCTAGCCTATTACATCTTTTTAAAAAGTATTTTGTTCTAGCTATTTTATTTTGGATATGTTATGAGTTGTCCTGAAGAGGAGGGTGGTAGGATATACATTCCAATATCCCAAATATCATCAGGATAATAAATACTTGCTTTGCCAGCTCACATGGTCATATTCACTTGGCCCTGGCTATCACCAAGGGTCACTAGAATAGTAATAAAGAGCTGGGGAATGTGTGTGTATGCCCTTGGTTTAGAAGCAAGCTATCCAACCGTCTTTTCCCCGCTTTGACTTCCACTTCGCCTTCTACACTCTCTTCCACACTCCCAAAGCCATCCTGCAAAAGACTACTTTCGATATGGCCTCGCATTTTGGGGAATCCAGGGTGCATTGGGCAAAACACCACTCACCCAAAGTGGAAGCAAAGCCACAATCGCCTTCTTCAGCTCCTCAGCTTTAGAGAACTGTTGGAAGCAAAGGAATGTATAGCATTAGTGCATGAATTTGAGGAAATAATGTCTTGCTACTCACATAATGACTTAATTGCATTGACTGTTATGAGTAAATGTGATAAAATGACCATGCAATGTTAATAATAATAATCTTTATTTATATCCCACCACCATCTCACCGAAGGGACTTGGGACGGCTTACACGGCACACCAGGGTGCACATATAACATACAACAGGTAAAAACGGCACAAAAGTACTGGGCTGTGGTGCAGCTGGTTAATAGCCAGCAGCAATATAGCACTGAGATCGAAGCCTGTGGTCAGATTGAGCTCCCAACTGTTAATAGCCTAGCTTAATGTCCACCTAAGCAGTTTGAAAACAGCTGCAGGTGAATTCAATTTAATTTACGACACTATAAAACTGCCAGCGAGCCGAAGAGCAAGGAGGAAATACTACGATCAAAGGATTCAGCATCCTTGGAACGGCTTCCACGGTGCACATATAACATACAACAGGTAAAAACAGTACAAAAGTATTGGGCTGTGGTGCAGCTGTTTAATAGCCTGCAGCAATATAGCACTGAGATCGAAGCCTGTGGTCAGATTGAGCTCCTGACTGTTAATAGCCTAGCTTACTGTCCACCTAAGCAGTTCGAAAACAGCTGCAAGTTAATTCAATTTAATTTACGACACTATAAAACTGCCGGCGAGCCGAAGAGCAAGGAGGAAATACTATGATCAAAGGATTCGGCATCATAGCAAAAGCTCCCCCTGTGGCCAGAATCGAGCATTACGTCCTGAAGCAGGAAGTTGGAAAAATATTGAATCACCTCTACTATCTCTCTGTATGTGTGTTGTATGTCTAATAATGGCACTGAATGTTTGCCATGTATATGTGCATTGTGATCCGCCCCGAGTCCCCTTCGGGGTGAGAAAGAAGGGCAGAATATAAATACATTAAATAAATAAATAAAAGTATCAAACAAGTCACATGAAATTATAACAACAACCCGCGTCAACACATATAGCATAAAATACAATTTTAAAACAACAGTAGATAACTGCAGTCAATTCACAAATTGCCAAGGGTCAGTTTTATAGGGGCCCATTTAGCCTATTCAAGGTCAAAGGCCAGTCTGAACATCCATGTTAATGCAATGCTGCAAAAATTCGGCATCTTCCTTTGTAACCTGCGGTTGTCTTTGTTGCAGACGTTTGCAAATTCATACTTATCTAGAAAAGACTTTCAAAGAATCCGTTTCTGCTCTAAAAGTCTCCCTCTCCATAATGGACTCTGTCGCATAAGAGAGGAAAGCCCTATGGCACGATGCCATGCATATCCTGTTGCCAGTTTGGAAATGTGGGAATATGACCTATTGACAGGTTTCCTGTCAATAGCAGGAAACGAGTTAATTGCAGTGAGCTAATGGGGGGAGTTGCCTGTCAATAGCTCACAATTCTGCAACAATCCATCCTCTATTTCTCGCAATGGCACCATTTCATTTCTAAGTCTGCATGCCAGCGGTCACATGGTATAAGGGAGCAATAATTTATTTATTTATTTATTTATTTATTTATTTATTTATTTGCAGTATTTATATTCCACCCTTCTCACCCCAAAGGGGACTCAGGATGGATCACAATGTACATATATATGGCAAACATTCAATGCCATTAGACAACCAATACACAGACAGACACAGAGGCTATTTAACTTCCCAGCTTCTGGCTTTGTGAGGGTATACTCGATTCCAGCCACAGGAGAAGCTGCTGCTTCATCATCCACTGTGACGACGAATCCTTTTTGATAGAGTACTTCCTCATCCGGTGTTGTAAATCAGTTAAATTAGCCTCCCCGCATAAGCGGTCCCTAAATTTTCCTACTTGACAGATGCAACTGTCTTTCGGGTTGCTTAGGTCAACAACGAGCAGGGCTATTTTTTATTTTAATGCTCGGGTGTCACTCCGACACGGGCTGGCCTCGAACTCATGACCTCTTGGTCATAGTGATTTATTGCAGCTGGCTACTAACCAGCCTGCACCACAGCCTGGCCCTCCTCCTCTCCTTGCTGTTTCCAAAGTAATGTCTTTTTAAATTTACATTTATTTTATTTATTTTTAAAATTAGCTATTTCTGGAAGTGAAAAATTGCTTTTAAAAGAAGTATGGCACAGCAGAAGTGCAGGGTATGTGGAAATCCAACTGCAAGACCACAGATCACAAATCAGCTCAATTGGACAAGTTGAGATAACAAAGGTGCTCATGCTAGTATGTAGCAGCTATCGGTGATGGTGCAATTGCCATGGAAGAGCAGCTTCGTGCAATAAAGTCCTATGACAATCACCTTGCCATTTTGGGTTAAAATTACCTATCGGACTGAGTGTACTCACCACCGCTGGGCTATTGCTCAGTTCCAAAGGCAGTTTGGGCACAAAGACACGCAGTAGAATATTGAACACTTCTGGGTGGAAAGCAACGCAGTAGTCGTGGCCATCCAGAGAAGGCACTTCGATCGTGGCAGCCGACTTGGGGATGGAGATGATTATGCCTGACTCTGATAACTGGAAAGAAACCTGAAAAGATAGAGACATATGAGATGGGTAAGCACTGACACTCAAGTGTCTGTAAGTTAGTGCTAATGGGCTGAAGATGTCATGAGTGGATGGATGGATGGATGAAGCTGCATGATTGGGGTCTGGCTAAGGGCCTATTAAGGCTTGCCAAGGATGAAGACATCAACCTAAGAAATTTGTGTTGGGAATGGAAGAGCCGTTAAGCTCTAATCACCCTCTTTATGAGATAAATTCCCATTAAAATAGTAAAGAATTGCAGCAGCGTGAGACTTGCGGGTGTGAGTTTGGAAGGCCTCTACGTCATCAGGAAGGCAAAAGGGATGCAAAGTTAGCTTTAAAGTTTAAAAGCATTTATTGAGGTAAAAAGAAATCCATTGAAGGATAGAAAAGGTTAGGACCTATCTATCTAGTCTATCCTGATCTAATACACATAGACGGATTAAAATAACAAAGCTCTATAGATAACTACATCTTGACTAATAGAGGACAGAGGTGCGTCCTCTCTGGAACAAAGCAGGAAGCTGGAATGGCGGTCAGCCTCGTGGGTCTGGTCGCTTCTTCTCTAGGGCCATAAACATTCCAAAGGACCAAATTGGGGAAGTTACGTCAAAGCCCTAGGAGAGATTACATTTCTAGGAACATCAAAGGGTGGGCTGACCTAGATAGGATGGGAAGCAGGAAACAATGGTGAATCCTATCTAGGCATGCTTTGGAAACGGGGAAAGGATTCTCTCAATCTAACTCTATCATCTATCTGGCTACATTTAGACTTGAGTAGCCCAGGATGAGTCCCAACAATTTGGAACCTGGAAAACTGCATTATGGAGAAACAAAGGAGGTAAAGAAAAGTGCTGATGAAGAAAACTGATGAACTGCTGATGATAACTGATCTGGCAAGTTCTAGTGTCAACAGCACATGTTTACATAGTCAGAGACAATAATTCTTTAAGTTAAGGAAGTCAGAAACAATGGCTATAGTAAGGAAAACAACATCTGTCCGGAATTGATGGAGCATTTGTGAGTCTTAGCTGAATAACGAGTTGTCAATCAATCCAGAACAGCAAGAAGTTGCTGCATAAGAAGATCCTTTCCTCTTGGAAAAGTGTGGCAGTCCTGTGGGGAATGCAGCCTGTCCACCTGCCGCCTCCTTCCAAGATGGCCTGAATTGTCGCACTTCTGCGCTGGTTCACCTTGCTACACACACACACTCCACCACAGCAGGCTTGAGTTTTTCAGTTTATTGATAAAGAATAACAAAGCTTAATAAAAAGCAGTAAAGAAAGCAATAATCAAATTGAGAGTGCAATCCATAAAACACAGTTCAGAGTGTTCGTAGATAAAAGTACAGAGTCCCAAGAAAAACAAGGCATTTCTGAAGAAACCAGAAAACATGAGCTTCAAAAGTATAATCCAATCACATGAGACGGGGCATGAACCGAAACTAAGCAAGAGTTGAATCTTCAACAGCGATGTTGCTCTGACTGAAATCTTTCCAAATTATATCTCCTATAAAACCTCCTTGCAAGCTAAAAACACATTCCTCTGAGCTGTAGTTCCCCCACTCTTGCCTCCAATTCTCACGGAGCATCTGGGGCCCGATCTCAATTTCAACCTGGAATCCCTGTCTAACACAAATTCATCCCCCTCATTTGCACCTGGGTTTTGTTGATGTTGACAATTCTCAGACTCCCGTGAAAGGTCGTCCTTATCACAAACTCTGACCACATCTCTGCTAAACTCAGAGCTATCCACATTCCCCGTTCTGTCTGTTTTTCTAAGCTATCAATTTCCGAATCCACCTGCATTTCAGAAACGTCAACGTTCCCAGGGACAAACTGCTGTTCCACAAATTCCCCTTCATCATCAGACTGAATCACAACATGAATGCAGAAATTGGTGAGTTTGTATGTGATAGTATGTATATGGAGTGAATGCTGAGTAAATGTGAATCTTCTCCTTTGTCTGTGTAACCCAGTGGTTCTCAACCTGTGGGCTGTCAAGGGATGATGGGGTGCAGAGTGGATTCCAAAATTCATCATCCCGGTCTCACCTCTTTCTCCAGACTGTATTCCCATGCGGAGAATCAGCACTGGTCAAGAAACACTCCAGCAGGCGAAGGGGTCAGTTGAAAATCAACTGTTGTTAAACTTTATTTACAAATCTATTTACAGTTGCATTTCTCGGCTTCAGAGCATTGCATTCATAGTCCATCTCCAGCGAAAGCTCAACGCGAAACACACACACTAACGACACTCCCCTGCATTCCACAGACCAAGAAGGAAGTCCCGGTCAAACAAACTTGACCCCATTGGTCCTGTGATACATCAATCAAAGCAGGTTCTTATTAACTCCATAGTTACTGAAATGCCTTGCCGAAAACTCACACAGAAGGCATTTCTAAAAGCCTAGATTGATTTTAACATTTCACACAATTCACAATACCCTGACATGGGCCACAGGCGCATCCTAGCAGTGGGTCACAAGAACAAAAACCGCAAGCCTCGTTATTTATTTCATTTCATTTTATTTATTTTATTTCCGCTTGTTTCCGCAGAGCTGATCATTGCATTGGATAGACCACATCAGCTCTAGATAATTAAATATGGTTTTCTGTGGGCGAGCAGATGGCGACTACTAGATGGCATATGTTCCGTATCAGAAACTAGAGCTGATGTGATCTATCCAATGCAGTTTTCTGAATCAGCACCCCAAATAACCAAACTGAATCTAAAGCTGACCAAAAACGGATTTGTAGCCCTTTTGGAACTAATGTTGGAGAGTGGTCCCTGGTCAAAACAAGGTAGGGAACCACTAGTTTAACCAATATATCTATCATAAAACCAGTACTGGGTCTGTGTGTCTGCTTTTTTTCTCTGAAAGTGCCTGATGCAATCGTTCCCACTGAAAACAGATTAAATAACATTTTAAGGTTCAAAAAGTATTCATGTCAAAGACAACGAAACAAATACAGCTGAAGATATTATAGAGGGGTATTTCTGTCTGTTGCTGATACTCACAAGAATATTTATTCCAAGATATTTTGGCGTTATCCAAGGCAATTCTGCCAACTGAAACATCACATTTCCATAAGGGCCAAGGGAAATGACCTCTATGAGGAAACAGAAAAGATGGTTATGTCACGCAACACTCCTCCGCACTTGTTTCTAAAATGCTTTTAAAATCCCATATTACTTTCTTTGCCCTGTTGCATTGTTGTGTGATTTCAACCCCGCTACATTGTGGGGTTCAGAAGCCCAGAGTGCAAAGCAGCCAGAAGGTCGAAAGAAATGCAAACGGGTTTGAAGGCAAGGCAGAGGTCTTTGTTCTCAATGGTCAAAGATGATATCAGTAGAGCTAGTGCTCAAAGTACTGGCATAAAGCAGTGGGAAATACAGAGTATTTTTATTCACTTTGACAGCTATTCATAATACCCGCACCAGCCTCTAATTGCCTGAAAAGCAGCTCAGCTAGGATCTGGGTCCCAATTGGCAGGAGACTCCATGGAGCAGCTTCCGTGGTTGGTTCTTCAAGTGGTGGGAAAATTAATAATCTATTATTTGCTCATTCAGTGTCGGTCCGTTTGTTAGTCCACACCCCGAGATCAGTGCAAACTCTAGGAATGTGGCAGTATTTTCCAATGGAGCCACACCTTACAATTCATATATCTATATATATAAAAGAGTGATGGCATCAGGGCAGCGGACAAAACAACAAAACTACAGGCCCCCCAACCTCGAAATTTGACAACACAACCCATCATCCACGGCTCTAGGTTGATACAACAAAAAGAAAAGAAAAATAAAGTCCTAATTAGAGGGAGAGGAATAATTGTTTTTATCCAATTGCTGCCAGTTAGAGGGCTAAGCTCCGCCCACTTGGTCTCCTAGCAATGCACTCAGCCCAGGGGACAGGCACAAGAGTTTGGAGAGACCCCTAAGGGCCATCCAGCCCAACCCTTTCTACTATACAGCAGGACACAATCCAAGCATTCACAACACATGGACAATGTATAAACACCATACACTACTACACAGGGACATAGACCTCCTCTACCCTCACCACTTTCACAGTACACAAAAAACCAAATGCATACTAAACATAAGGACAACCATATAACAGACATTCAATACCACCACCGCCACCTCAACAAGTTCTCACCAACACCACCAGACAACACCACAGCAACGCGTGGCCGGGCACAGCTAGTTTTATACAATTCATATTCTTGGGGAGTCTGATTTCTCGGTAACAGTATGAACTTTTGACAGTGCAGCTGTCACCTATTCGTGGGGCTTCTTTTGCTGGCATATAAGGCAGAATTAATTTATTTTATATTTATTAAGACTGAGGGTCGATTGAGTCATTGTATGTTTTCCAGGCTGGATGGCCATGTTCCAGAAGTATTGCCTTCTGATGTTTCGCCCACATCTATGGCAGGTATCCTCAGAGGTTGTGAGGTATATGCCAGAGACAGCAGAACAGAACTGATGCAATCAGTAATGCACACACACTTGTGTCTGGACATTCCCCAGTTCCAGCCACACATCAAGGTCATCACAGCTTCTTAGTAAATAACTCTTTACAGACTATATTGCACTCTGGATGATGCAATCAGTATGCAATACAAACCAAGACACAAATTTCATTTAAACACTACCAATACACAAATCCCACATTAACTAATTTATCCCTTTTTTACAAAGTAAATTCAATAGTTACCTTTTGAATTGAGAGATATCTGTACTTATAAATTGTAATATAGATTAATATAGAATAGGAGAAATCACATGTAATGATCTCGTGTTAAAAAGTACTTCTGTGAGATCCAACACAGAGGATTTCTTCAAGTAAAGAGACAGTGGGAGGAGAACGTCTCGCATGGAATGGGATGGGAAGGCAAATAGATAATTTGAAAAGAGAGCTGAATGAAGGAAAATATGTGGTGGGGTAGGAAAATCATTTGTTTAATTTCCAAATGGGGTGTTGTGAAGCTTAAGTGAAAAACAACTATCCCCGATGCTTTACTTATTGCATGGGATGAAGTCCCAAGAGAGAAGGTAAAAGGGCAGAGCAGAGTTATTTAACATTTCCAGCTTCACGATTCCAGCCACAGGGGGAGCTGTTGCTTCACCGTCCACTAGTGACTGTACTTCCTCATTCCTTTCCAGCATGTTGCTGGCAGTTTTATGGTTTATTTATTTATTTTATTTACAGCATTTATATTCCGCCCTTCTCACCCAAAAGGGGACTCAGGGCGGATCACATTACACATATAGGCAAACATTCAATGCCTTTTAACATAGAACAAAG
This sequence comes from Anolis carolinensis, assembly GCF_035594765.1. NCBI lineage: Eukaryota > Metazoa > Chordata > Lepidosauria > Squamata > Anolidae > Anolis > Anolis carolinensis. The sequence goes on along the minus strand of NC_085844.1, from coordinate 250,823,207 downwards.
ACAAGACAAACATAGGCTCCGAGCGGGCCTCGAACTCATGACCTCTTGGTCAGAGTGATTCATTGCAGCTGGTTGCAGCTGGCTTGCTCTCCAGCCTGCGCCACAGCCCGGGCCCAGGTGTTGTAAATTAGTTAAATTAGCCTCCCGCATAAAGCATACCTAAATTTCCTAATTGACAGATGCAACTGTCTTTCGGGCTGCATAGGTCAACAGCAAGCTGGGCTATTTAATGGTCGGAAGCTTAACCCGACTCATGAATTATGGTCAGTAGTGATTTATTGCAGCTGGTTACTAGCCAGCTGCACCACAGCCCGGCCCTTGGTGCTTATATCTTTCCCCGAATACCTTCTATTCAGTATTAGTTTTGCTTCTATGTGTGTATGCTATGTCCCTCCTCTCTACCTGTTCTCCCCTTGTATGGTTGACCCACCCCAGGTAATCAGTTCCAAAATAACATTCATCTCCAGAAACTACTCCTTCCAGCAAAGCCACAACCTGGCTTCCCTCAATGCTCACAGAAAGCATGGTCACCGCGGCAGGATTTTATATGTGAAACACAGGAAATACATTAAAAAGTCAAGGAAGGGATCAGGCGCAAGGTTCTCACCATTGATACCATCTGTCCATATCTGCTCGACCTGATCAAAGACAATCGGCAGGATATTGCATATCTGCAGGAAGAAGACATAGATTAAGAGTCTGCGAAAAGTCACGTCTTTCCTTCAGTTTGACCAATACAGGTTGAGCATCCCTTATTCAGAATTCCAAACTATTTGTGCAATAAACTTCCAAATTTATTGCAGAAATAGTGACCTTTGAGTTTCTAATGGTTTTATGTACCCAAACTTTGTTCCATGCACAAAATTACTAAAGATATTGAATATATAATTACTTTCAATCTATGTATATGAAATATCAATGGGCTTCACATTTAGACTTGGGTCTCATCTCCTAAATTTCACATTATGTATATGCAAGTACGCCAAGATCAGAAATGTGAAACATTTCTGGTCCAGATCATGATGCAAATTTCTGCAATCAGTCTTCCACTCAGCCTGGCTTCCAATGCTCATCTTCCCTACCTAGACCAAATGCACTTTTCCCCTATTTTATTTTAATTTTTTTTCACCGATTTTGCCATAATTGCACAGTCACACAATTCTGGCTTTCTGGAGAGACTTTCCTACGCATTGCAATACTGGGACTGCAGTGGAAGGAAATTATTGCACAAGGAACCCACGTCTGAATATAAATGTATTGATATTTCATGTGTACCTTATACACTGAAGAACAGTGATATTGGATTCATTAACAGATTTTTCCCATCAATGAAAAGAGACCATCCAATCATTATTCAAATGACTATGGGAAGGACATGGTGTTATGCGAAAAGCACTTTAGCAGCCCCGTGCAATAAAATCCTCAGATTCGAGCATCACTAGCATGATGACGTTGGCTCCTTTTTAAGTCATATCTGTAATGAAGTACGAATTTTGGTTTACCGATATTATGTTTAATTGTGTGTTTATGTTTTAAAAGGGTAAGTATTACAATTATTGCACCTCAGCACTCAGAGGCTGGTTGCTATGGAGAAGTAGGCGGAGCCAACTGCCGTTTAATTGAAGAAGTGCAGAGTTTAAAAAAGAAAGTCAGTCTGTGCTCTGATGAGGCACAGGGAAGATTGATTCCAGGTTGATGGGATCAAGGAGACTCAATTGTTCATTTTGAGTCGGTTTTAAATAAGTTTGGTGACTTATTTAATGTAGTCTGTGTCCTGGTAAGGAACAGAGGATCTGTGATAGTATATCACAGGGGTGACTGTGGTTTGAAGTCACTGGATAGTACAAGTTTCAAACTTTGGGAACCAATCCCAGCTGGACTCACAGAGATCCATTGAAGTAATGGTTTAAAAGTAGAAGGGGAAGAAGTTTTAACTACTTTAAGTAAAAGAAGTGATACTTTAGAGATTTGATTCCTCTCATTCTGGTATTGTAACTGTTAATAAGAATATCTCTAAGTGAGAAACACCATTGCAACCATTAAGCTCTGTGCCTGAATAAACTTGTTATTGTCCTTCCAACAGCTAAGTCTCTGTCGCATATATTCTAAACCAAGTTACGCTACCCTTTAAAGTAAAAGGTCTCCTCCCTGAGTCTTTGGTGGTTGCATCTTTCCAAATTGGTGTTAGTCGTTCATAGCCCTTTACAAATTGGTGGCAGCGGTGGGATAAAAAGATTCCCCCCTGCCTGAAAGAGCCTTGGACGATCTTAGCTCTTCGCAATATCAAAAGAAGAAATTGATCTAAACTATTATTATTATTATTGTATTTATTCAAACCCCACTTTATCTCTCCCGAATGAGACTCAAAGTGACTTAACATAAAAACATTTGCATACAATTTAAAATATGCAAATATACAAACATTAAATCAGAATTAAACAAGGGACTGAGAAGCTCAGAAGCCAGTCATTCCAGAAGGGCTTTCTAATTCTGACAACAGCAATGTTATGCCTTGGTAGATTTCTGAGTGTCTGTTAACAATAACTTATTTTGGGAAAACCAAGTCAACATCTATTGAAACAAGTCAGTCTACCACATTCCTGACACCCGTTCACCATCTTGTCAATGGCTGTCATTATTCCTTTCTGCTTGTACTAATCCCACTCATCCATTGGAGTCATGTATTGCCTTTTAACCATTTCATTCCCAATGGATTTCATATTTAGACTTGGGTCTCATCTCCTGGATTTCACATTATGTATATAAGTATTCCAAAATCTTAGCATTCCTAGGAGGACCAAATGATTTTAGATATTTTTATTTTGTACTCTCAACTCAAGACAGGTATGGATTACCCATTCAAATAATAGAATCATAGGAGTTGGAAGAGACCCCAAGGGCCATCCAGTCCAATCCCTTCTGTCAGGCTTACTTCAAAGGACCAGTCTGAACGCAGATCAAAGACAGCTGCTCTCAAACACAATCTTTATTGAAGAATACATGACTTTGGAAAAGTCGAGAATGACCTAATGTTTACATACATCTAATTTTATCACTTCTGATGCAACGTAATATCACACGCAAATATCATCATCAAACCCCACCTTCTGGATCACATTTCCACCAAGGTTTCTATCCCCCCCACACTACAGCAATTATAATTGTTTATACTTTCACCCCTGAGTTCCCAGGCTCATTTTATCTTCTCCCGCCAGGTGCTCGCATGTTTATGTTATGAAGTCAGATTCAGGGCTTGGAAATTCAGCCCTGGAATCTGGCTGCATGACATGGCGCCCCCGTTTTCTTCGTCCTCCTCTTCGGTTCTTCTTTCACCATAGTCCTGAAACAAATCAAACAATAACTCTATGGGTCCATTTTGTCTAAAGTCCCCATATATTTTTTCAGCAAGCTGCGATGGAAGACTGGGTGTATTTTCCCTAAACTTTTTGGCAATGCCAATTGGAAAGTCACTTCATTGATAACACCCTGTATTCTGAATGGTCCAATATATTTGGGGCCCAGTTTTCTTGAAGGTAACCCCAATTTGATGTTTTGGGTACTTAACCACACTAGATCTCCTTCATCTAATTTATCGCCTTCCACCCTCTTTCTGTCTGCGAACGTTTTATACTTTTTGTGTGCTTCTTTTAACGAAGCAGTCACTTGATTCCAACATTCCATCATTTGCGTTTTCCATTTCCCTGCCTCTGTTCCTTCATTTTCTGTCCACCTCGGCAATTGGGGTAGAGGTTGTATTTCATACCCGTAAACTACTTCAAAGGGGGTTTTGTTTGTTGCTGAATGTATAGTTGAATTAAAGGCTAGTTCCGCAAACGCCAACCACCTAGACCAGTCATTTTGTCTCATGTTAGAGTACATTCGAAGGAACTGCCCAAGCGTTTGCTGAGTACGTTCTACCGCCCCGTTTGTCATGGGGTGAAAAGCAGAACTTAAACTCCTTTCTGCTCCTAGCATTTCCAAGAATTTTTCCCAAAATTTTGCTGTGAATTGTACTCCTCTGTCACTGACTACTCTACTTGGACATCCATGTAATTTGTAAATATGGTTTATGTACAATTCAGCTAGTTTCTCAGCCGATGGTAGCTTCGTCAGTGCTATAAAGTGGGCCTGTTTAGAAAACAGGTCTAATACTGTCCAAATATAACGATGTCCTTTGCTGACTGGCAGTTCTCCCACAAAGTCCATAGCTACACATTCCCAAGGCCTGGTAGGTTCCGCTACTGTCTGTAACAATCCCATAGGCTTCCCTCCTCCTGATTTATTTCTGGCACAATCATCACATTGGACAACATGATTCTTTATGTCCTTCCTCATTCCTGGCCACCAACAATGTTTTGCTATTGCCTTTGTTGTTTTGGTAATTCCTGTATGACCAGCGCTCTGGTTGTTGTGAAAACGATGCAGAATCTTAATCCTTAATATTGCTGGGATATACAGTTTCTTGTTTACAAACCAAAATCCCCCCTTCTGGTCCCCCTTTTCTGCGTTGGACGCGATCCATTGATCTCCTTTATAAGACTGTTTTAGTTCATTTCCCCAGTTATCTTCCCCGCCGAGTTCGACAAAAGCCGTGTCCTCCTTTTGGGTTTGTGCTCTTGTCCTGACAGCTAAGCCCCATTGTTTGTCAGAGAATATTGTCCCCTCCTTTGCTGTGGTTAGGCCTTCGTGTTGAGGCATGCGTGAAAGAGCATCTGCCAAGACGTTCTGTTTCCCTTGAAAAAACTTTAATTGGAAATCGAATCTGCTGAAGTATTGCGCCCATCTGATTTGTTTGGGGGACAATTTTCTAGGAGACCTTAAATACTGGAGATTCTTATGGTCAGACCAAATTTCGAATGGGATTCCGCTTCCTTCGAGGAAGTGTCGCCAGCATTCTAAGGCTTTTAATATGGCTAATGCCTCTTTTTCCCATATTGGCCAACTTTTTTCAGTTTCGCTGAACTTCCGTGACAAATATCCACAGGGTTTTAAGTTCCCATTTTGATCCTTTTGCAATAGCACTGCCCCATATGCACAGTCTGAGGCATCGCAATGGATTATGAAAGGGCTCCTGATGTCAGGGTGTTTTAGGATGGGTCCTTCAGTGAAGCATTCTTTTAAGGTCTCGAATGCCTTTTGGCATTCTGGCGTCCAACTCAGTTTGGCGCCGGGAGCTTTCACTTTTGCTGTCTCCCCTTTCCCTTTTGTTTTTAAAAGTTCTGTAAGGGGTGCGGTTATTTGTGCAAAGCCTTTTATGAAGGATCTGTAAAAATTTGCAAACCCCAGAAATGATTGTAATTGCCTCCTTGTTTGAGGCACTCCCCATTCTTTCACATCTGCTACTTTAGCTGGATCCATAGCTAACCCTTCTGGAGACATCCGATATCCCAGAAAGTCAATTTGAGTTTTATTAAATTCACATTTGGACAGTTTTGCGTACAGCTTTGCTTCTCTTAGTCTCTGCAAAACTTCCCGGACCAATTTTACGTGCTTTTCCTTATCTTCAGAAATGATCAAGATATCATCAAGGAATATGAACACCCCTCTGTACAATAACGGGTGTAGTATTTCATTTATAAGCTGCATAAAGCAGCCGCTTCCATTTTTTAACCCGAAAGGCAAAATTTCGTATTCAAAATGGCCGAATGCGCAGGAAAATGCGGTTTTCCAAGTATCCTCCGGTTTGATCCTTAATTTATGATACGCTTCAATTAAATCCAGTTTAGTAAATATGCTCCCTTTCTTCAATACGGTAATTAAATCCTTGACTAAGGGCATAGGGTATTTATTGTCCTTGGTAATTGCGTTTAAATTTCGATAATCAATGCACAATCTTAGGGAATTGTCTTTCTTTCTCCTAAATAATACTGGAGCCCCGAGAGGAGAATTAGATGGCTTAATGAAGCCTCGAGCCAGGTTTTTATCAATGTATTTTCTCAATTCCTCCTTCTCTTGCACAGACATGGGATACACTTTTGGTTTTGGTAAGTCTGCTCCTGGGGTTATTTCAATCCCTACTTCTATATTTCTTTTGGGAGGCAATTTACTGGCCTCTTTCTGATTGAAAACATCCGCAAAGTCTCTGTATTCAGGTGGCAATAGCTGTGGGTCTATTTCCCCTGCTTCGTCTTCCTCGTCCTCCTCTTCTGCAATTTTGCTTATCTCCCATTGCATCTGCTGTTCTTTAAATGCTAAGCTTTTTCCTCTCCAATCTACTTCAGGATTTGCTTGTTCGAGCCATGGTATCCCCAATATTACATGGTATGTGGCAATAGGGGCTATCACAAAGGATATTCTTCCTCCCCATTTGCCTATTTTGCATGGAACTCCCCGTAATTCCTTTGTAGATACTTCCCCAGCAGCGACTGATCCATCTAGCTGCGAAAATGCAATTGGGGAGTCAAGTGCCATCTGCTGGCATTTCAGCGCTCCTGCTAATTCTGGGGTTATAATGTTCCTAGAACACCCGCAGTCTACAAACGCCTTGCAGGTGGCCCGATTTTCTAGCCCCGAGAGGCAAATTGGTACTACTATCATGCGTTTGTCCCGACTCACCAATCTTTCCGAAGATTCTGGGGCCTGCACCTCCTCCTCCGCACGCCTCCCGGTTGCTGGCTTGGGCTTTGGGGCTTTTGGCGGCTCCCCCTTCCGGGCCCAGCATTCCGCTGCTCGGTGGCCCGTCTTCCCACATACAAAGCATCCCGGTTTAGGTTTGTCGTCGTCTCCTCTGGAGGGAATTCCCGGCCTCCCTCCGGGTCTTTCTTGCTTCCTCGTTTCTCCTCGACCTCTCGCCACCGGTCTTTGCTGGCCGCTGCTGCTCCTGAAGCGCTTTACTTGTGCCAGGGTAGATTCGACGCGCCCCGCTAGTTGAATCCATCCCTGGAGCGTCTCGGGGTCGTCTCTGTGCGCTGCCCAGCTGAAAATCTCGGGGCGTAGTCCCTCTTTAAATAGTTCCACTTTGGTTACTTCAGACCACTCCGGTACCCTTTCCGCGAGGTGGAGGAATTCCTCTGCGTACTCGGGCACCGTTTTGTCCCTCTGTTTTATTCCTTTCAGCTGGTCTCGAGCCCTCAATTGCTCTAGCCGGTCTCTGAACCGGTTCTCCAGTGCGGCGAGGAAGCGGGGCACTGACCTCAGGCATGGGTCGCGTCTGGCATGCAATTGCACATACCAGCTGGCTGCTCCTCGCTTTAGTGTGTTGCCGATGGCTCGAACCCTGCTTGCTTCGGAGGGAAATGTGTGTGCGTTGTCTTCCATGTATCCTCTAATGCTAATTAGAAAAAAGTTCAGTTCCTCTGATTCCCCTCCGTATTCCAGCTTAAGATCTTCCCTTCTAGGCATCCATTCTGCAGCCCTTTGATATTGTCTGGGCGGCATGGGGAAGGGTTGCATCAGGTTTCCTCGGGTGGCTCCTTGGAACACGCCGCGCCCCACTCCGGTGGTCATTCTACGCGGCTCCTGGAAGTCTGCCGCCGCTGTTGGCTCTTCTGCCCATCCGCATACTGGCCTAGCTGTAGCCCCCTCATCTCGCCTTTCCTCGTCGTACGGCACATCCTCCTCCTCTTCCTGGACCCCCCGCTCCTCTCCGCCTTCGTCTGCGAATCCACTGGACCCGATCCCTGGCCCCAGTGGCCTTTCCACCCCGACGCCCATTCGGGGGGTTGGGAGCTCTGTTGGAGACGGCGGCCTCAGGGTCCCCAGGGCTCGCTGACGCTCCACTTCTCGCGCCATGCTGCCCCGGAACTGCAGCTCCTGCCAGTATTCCTCATCTCCCTCGTCCCTTGCCGCCACGGGGCTCTGCGTTGACGCCCGCTGGCCCCTCTGGCTCCAATCTCCTTCTTTGCTTGGTTCTCTCTCGGCGCCATATCGGCTGGCCTCCTTCTGGAGATTCTCTTCCAATAATGGCACCAATCTCCCCACGGTTTCCGACAGCCTGGATAAATTAGTTTCCAGGATGGATAACCGCAGGGCCACGGTCTCCGGCATACTTCCTCCAGATCCCCAACTGGTTTCTGCAGCTGCAGAGACGCCTCTTCCGAGCCTGGGAATTCTCTGGGTCACGCCGTTCGGCTTGGGGTACCCCGTAGAGGAAGCTATGGCTTGCAGCGTCTCTTCTCTCTTCGGCCGGGCCCCTTGCAAAGGCCTCTCTGCCTCATTTGGGCTTTGATCTTCTTCCTCGCTCATTATCACTTCACTGCGAATTCCGCAGGAGGGTGAGAAATGGGATTCTCGACTTTAATGTCAGGCTTACTTCAAAGGACCAGTCTGAACGCAGATCAAAGACAGCTGCTCTCAAACACAATCTTTATTGAAGAATACATGACTTTGGAAAAGTCGAGAATGACCTAATGTTTACATACATCTAATTTTATCACTTCTGATGCAACGTAATATCACACGCAAATATCATCATCAAACCCCACCTTCTGGATCACATTTCCACCAAGGTTTCTATCCCCCCCACACTACAGCAATTATAATTGTTTATACTTTCACCCCTGAGTTCCCAGGCTCATTTTATCTTCTCCCGCCAGGTGCTCGCATGTTTATGTTATGAAGTCAGATTCAGGGCTTGGAAATTCAGCCCTGGAATCTGGCTGCATGACACCCTTCTACCAGGCAGGAAGACACTATTTTCCAAACAGATGGCCATCCAGCTTCTGCTTAAAAACCTCCAGAGAAGAAGACTCCCAAAGACTCCCAAACAGCATATTTCACTGCTGAAGAGCTATCACCTGCAGGAAGTTCTTCCCAATGTTTAGGAGAACATAGTTTGAATCCATATCCTAGTGTCTAGAGCAGAAGAAAACAAGCTTATCTCATCCTCAATATGATATGCTTTCAAATACTGAAACATGGCTATTATATCCCCTCTTAACCTTCTCTTCTCCAAGCTCAACATCTCCACCTCCTGGTTTCCAGGACTTGGCCCATTTCGTTCACCTCCTCTGGACACTTTCCAGCTGATCCATCTCCTTCTTGAATTGCTTTGCCCAGAACTGAACACAGGATTATTCCAGATGAGGTCTGGCCAATGCAGAATAATGTGGGACTAAGACTTCCCTTGACTAAGACTAAGACACCATATTTCTTATGGGTGAAGCCCAGAATCGCATTGGCTTCTTTAGATACCACATCAAAGTTCTGACTCATGTGGCCCACACTCTCTTTTACATAGACTATTTCCAAGTCAAGGGCAACCCATCCTATATCAGAGTGTCATGGAACCCAGTTACAGGGCTTTGGTAATTCAACCCTGTAACTGGGAGTCATAACATAAACAATCCCAGGAGCACCTGGCAGAAGAAGATAGAATATGCCTGGGAACTTGGGGCCGAAAGTATAAACAATTATAATTGGTCTAGTGTGTGAAAATGGTAGTAATGTGATATTGGGGGTGGGACTTGATGATGATATTTACGTGTGGTGTTACGTAGCATCAAAAGTTATAAAAATAGTTGTATGTAAACATTGGGTCATTCCTGACTTTTCCAAAGTCATGTGTTCTTCAATAAAGATTGGATTTGAGAGCAGCCATCTCTGATCTGCGTTCAGACTGATCCTTTGAAGTGAGCAGGACAATTAAGTCAGGAATCCAGTTCTCACCCTCCTGCAAATTTGCAGTGAAGTGATAATGAGCAGGGAAGGAGATCAAAGCCATGACGGAGCAAAGGGGCCTCCGCTGGGAGCTCTGCCGTTGGCAGAAGAGACATTGCAAGCCATAGCTTCCTCTACGGGGTACCCCAAGCCGGACGGCGTGACCCAGAGGATTCCCAGAGGGGGAAGAGGCGTTCCGGCGGCGGCAGAAACCAGCTGGGGATCTGGAGGAAGCATGCCGGAGACCGTGGCCCTGCGGTTATCCATCCTGGAAAGTCATTTATCCAGGCTGTCGGATACCGTGGGGAGAATAGTGCCAATATTGGAAGAGAATCTCCAAAAAGAGCACATCCGATATGGCGCCGAGAGAGAGCCAAGCAAAGGAGGCGATTGGAGTTCCCTCCAGAGGAGACGACAACAAACCTAAACCGGGATGCTTTGTATGTGGGAAGACGGGCCATCGAGCAGCAGAATGCTGGGCACGGAAGGGGGAGCCGCCAAAACCCTCAAAGCCCAAGCCAACAACCGGGAGGCGTGCGGAGGAGGAGGTGCGAGCCCCAGAATCTTCAGAAAAATTGGTGAGTCGGGACAAACGCATGATAGTAGTGCCAATCTGCCTCTCGGGGCTAGAGAATCGGGCCACCTGCAAGGCATTTGTGGATTGTGGTTGTTCCAGGAATATTATAACTCCAGAGTTAGCAGGAGCGTTGAAATGCCAGCAGATGGCGCTTGACTCCCCAATTGCGTTTTCGCAGCTAGACGGATCAGTTGCTACTGGGGAAGTATCTACAAAGGAAATACGGGAGGTCCCATGTAAAATAGGCAAATGGGAAGGAAGAATATCCTTTGTGATAGCCCCTATTGCCACATACCACGTAATATTAGGGATACCATGGCTCGAACAGGCAAATCCCGAAGTAGATTGGAGAGGAAAGAGCCTAGCATTTAAAGAACAGCAGACGCAATGGGAGATAAGCAAGATTGCAGAAGAGGAGGACGAGGGAGATGAAGAAGGTGAAATAGACCCACTGCTATTGCCACCTGAATACAGAGACTTTGTGGATGTGTTCAATCAGAAAGAGGCAAGTAAATTACCTCCCAAAAGGAATATAGAAGTAGAAATTGAAATAACCCCCGGAGCAAACTTACCAAAACCAAAAGTGTATCCCATGTCTGTGCAGGAGAAGGAGGAATTGAGGAAATACATTGATAAAAACCTGGCGCGGGGCTTCATTAAGCCATCCAATTCTCCTCTCGGGGCCCCAGTGTTATTCAGGAGAAAGAAAGACAACTCCCTAAGATTGTGCATTGATTATCGAAATTTAAATGCAATTACTAAGGACAATAAATACCCTATGCCCTTAGTAAAGGATTTAATTACCGTATTGAAAAAAGGGAGCATATTTACTAAACTTGATTTAATTGAAGCATATCATAAATTAAGGATCAAACCGGAGGATACTTGGAAAACTGCATTTTCCTGCGCATTCGGCCATTTTGAATATAAAATTTTACCTTTCGGATTAAAAAATGGAGGCGGGTGCTTTATGCAGCTTATAAATGAAATACTGCACCCATTGTTGTACAGAGGGGTATTCATATTTCTTGATGATATCTTGATTGTGACTGAAGATAAGGAAAAGCACGTGAAATTGGTCCGGGAAGTTTTGCAGAGACTAAGAGAAGCAAAGCTGTACGCAAAACTGTCCAAATGTGAATTTAATAAAACTCAAATTGACTTTCTGGGGTATCGGATATCTCCAGAAGGGTTAGCTATGGATCCAGCTAAAGTATCAGATGTAAAAGAATGGGGAGTGCCTCAAACAAGGAGGCAATTGCAATCGTTTCTGGGGTTTGCAAATTTTTATAGATCCTTCATAAAAGGCTTCGCGCAAATAACCGCACCCCTTACTGAACTTTTAAAAACAAAAGGGAAAGGAGAGACAGCAAAAGTAAAAGCTCCTGGCGCCAAACTAAGTTGGACGCCAGAATGCCAAAAGGCATTTGAAACCCTAAAAGAATGCTTCACAGAAGGACCCATTCTAAAACACCCCGATATCAGGAGCCCTTTCATAATCCATTGCGATGCCTCAGACTGTGCGTATGGGGCAGTACTATTGCAAAAGGATCAAAATGGGAACTTAAAACCCTGTGGATATTTGTCCCGGAAGTTCAGCGAAACTGAAAAATGTTGGCCGATATGGGAAAAAGAGGCACTAGCCATATTAAAAGCCTTAGAATGCTGGCGACACTTTCTCGAAGGAAGCGGAATCCCATTTGAAATTTGGTCTGACCATAAGAACCTCCAGTATTTAAAGTCCCCTCGAAAATTGTCCCCCAAACAGATTAGATGGGCACAATACTTCAGCAGGTTCGATTTCCAATTAAAGTTTTTTCAAGGGAAGCAGAATGTCTTGGCAGATGCTCTTTCACGCATGCCTCAACACGAAGGAATACCCACAGCAAAAGAGGGAACAATATTCTCTGACAAACAATGGGGCTTAGCTGTCAGAACAAGAGCACAAACCCAAAAGGAGAACACTGCTATGGTTGAACTCGACGGAAAAGATAATTGGGGAAACGAGCTGAAACAGTCTTATGAAGGAGACCAGTGGATCGCATCCAATGCAGAACAGGGGGAGCAGAAGGGGGGATTTTGGTTTGTGAACAAGAAACTGTATATCCCAGCAACATTAAGGATCAAGATTTTGCATCGTTTTCACAACAACCAGAGCGCTGGTCATACAGGAATTACAAAAACAACAAAAGCAATAGCAAAACATTGCTGGTGGCCAGGGATGAGGAAGGACATAAAAAATTATGTTGTTCAATGTGATGATTGTGCCAGAAATAAATCGAGAGGAGGGAAGCCAATGGGATTATTACAAACAGTAGCAGAACCTACCAGACCTTGGGAATGTGTAGCTATGGACTTTGTGGGGGAACTACCGGTTAGCAAAGGACATCGTTATATTTGGACAGTATTGGACCTGTTTTCTAAACAGGCCCACTTTATAGCACTGACGAAACTACCATCAGCCGAGAAACTAGCTGAATTATACATAAACCACATTTACAAACTGCATGGATGTCCCAGTAGAGTGGTCAGTGACAGAGGAGTACAATTCACAGCAAAATTTTGGGAAAAATTCCTGGAAATGCTGGGAGCAGAAAGGAGTTTAAGTTCTGCTTTTCACCCCATGACAAATGGGGCGGTAGAACGTACTCAGCAGACACTTGGGCAGTTCCTTCGAATGTACTCTAACATGAGACAAAATGACTGGTCTCGGTGGTTGGCTTTTGCAGAACTAGCTTTTAATTCGACTATACATTCAGCAACAAATAAAACCCCCTTTGAAGTAGTTTACGGGTATGAAATACAGCCTCTGCCCCAGCTGCCAAGATGGACAGAGAATGAGGGAACAGAGGCAGGGAAATGGAAAGCGCAAATGATGGAATGCTGGAGTCAAGTGACTGCATCCTTAAAAGAAGCACATAAAAAGTATAAAGTATTCGCAGACAGAAAGAGGGTGGAAGGTGATAAATTGGAGAAAGGAGATTTAGTGTGGCTAAGTACCCAAAACATCAAACTGGGGCTACCTTCGAAAAAATTGGGCCCTAAATATATTGGACCATTTAGAATACAGGGTGTTATCAACGAGGTGACTTTCCAGTTGGCATTGCCAAAAAGTTTAGGGAAAATACACCCTGTATTCCATCGTAGCTTACTGAAAAAATATATGGGTACTTTGGACAAAATGGACACATAGAATTATTGTTTTGTTTCAGGCTTGTGATGAAAGAAGAACCGAAGAGGAGGACGAAGAAAAGGAGGGCACCATGTCATGGAACCCAGTTACAGGGCTTTGGTAATTCAGCCCTGTAACTGGGAGTCATAACATAAACAATCCCAGGAGCACCTGGCAGAAGAAGATAGAATATGCCTGGGAACTTGGGGCCGAAAGTATAAACAATTATAATTGGTCTAGTGTGTGAAAATGGTAGTAATGTGATATTGGGGGTGGGACTTGATGATGATATTTACGTGTGGTGTTACGTAGCATCAAAAGTTATAAAAATAGTTGTATGTAAACATTGGGTCATTCCTGACTTTTCCAAAGTCATGTGTTCTTCAATAAAGATTGGATTTGAGAGCAGCCATCTCTGATCTGCGTTCAGACTGATCCTTTGAAGTGAGCAGGACATCAGAGCGTTTCATTTCTATTGGCCAAGTGTACTGTACATTTTTCCCTGTTATACATGGAACTCTCTGCCCCGGACTGTGGTGGAGGCTCCTTCTTTGGAGGCTTTTAAGCAGAGGCTGGATGGCCATCTGTCGGGGGTGCTTTGAATGCGATTTCCTGCTTCTTAGCGGGGGGTTGGACTGGATGGCCCATGAGGTCTCTTCCAACTTACTATTCTATGATTCTATGATTCTATTATTTCTGTCCCAGCTCTCTTATTTGTGAAGGTCCCTTTGGAGCCTGACCATGTTCTCTACCATATTGGCTTCTTTAGCTGCCACATCAAAGTTCTGGGTCATGTTCAGCTTGTGGCCTACACTCTCTTTCACATGGACTATTTTCAAGTCAAGGGCAACCCATCCTATATCAGAACATTTCATTTCTACTGGCCGAGTATACTGTACATTTCTCCCTGTTGTACATGCTATTATTTCTGTCCCAGATCTCTTATCTGTGAAGGTCCCTTTGGAGCCTGACCATATTGGAGCTCTCTCCCAATTTGGTGCTATCTGCAAATGTCATCAGCATGCCTTCTGTTCCATCTTTTGTGTACTAACATCTTCCCATCCCTTGCTGACAGACAGTTGTCTTACCTGCTGTTGTAAATCTGTCACAAGAGATTGCTGGAGAGGTGTTCTCAATAACGGTGGAAGCACACTGCTAAATGAAACGGTAAGCACAAGAAATGAAGTATTCCCTGAGCAAAGGAAGATCTCTAGATACCATATGGGTTATTTAAAAGATGGTATGTTAACTGCAATTCTGTGGTCAACTTTCATCAGAAGTGGTCTCTCTCGGTGTTTCTAGTTCTTTCAGTGATGGAAATTGACTCTTAAATTGCATTGGAAATACCTAGAGAAGTTACTTCTGATGGAAGTGGAAGGAAGCTGACCCTAGAATCATACTGGAGGAGTTTGGAAATGTCTAGAGAGGACATATTTTTTTCAATAACAAAGAGGGCAGTGGCAGCAACAAATATAGTATTCTGCACATAATCAAATGCACAAATTCTTAACCCACAAACATAGAAGAAGAACTATACATTCTTTTTATCGCCTCATAATTACCATCTGTTTTCTCAATGGATTATTGATCCCTGTGACTAATGGAACAAGTGTTTACTTATCAGACAAGGCAGAATAGATGCTTAGGTAAGGTAAAGATTTCCCCTGACGTTAAGTCCAGTCGTGTCCGACTCTGGGGGCTGGTGCTCATCTCCATTTCTAAGCCGAAGAGCCGGTGTTGTCCGTAGACACCTCCAAGGTCATGTGGCCAGCATGACTGCATGGAGCGCCGTTACCTTCCCGCCGGAGCGGTACCTATTGATCTACTCACATTTGCATGTTTTCGAACCTCTAGGTTGGCAGAAGAGCGGGATCTCTGTGTATCTTCCCAACATTGAACAGTTACAGAGTAATATTTTATTTATTTATTTATTTATTTACAGCATTTATATTCCGCCCTTCTCACCCTGAAGGGGATCACATTCCACATATAGGCAAACATTCAATGCCTTTTAACATAGAACAAAGACAAGACAAACATAGGCTCTGAGCGGGCCTCAAACACATGACCTCCTGGTCAAAGTGATTCATTGCAGTGATTCATTGCAGCTGTTCTCCAGCCTGCGCCACAGCCCAAGCCCAATATTGGTTGTGTTATTTTATGGAAGGCTTCCACTAATTGTGTTGCACTATAACTCCCTTCATCCACAGTCAGTGGGAGCTTGGGCCTTGCGATCTGACACATCTGACCAGGAGGTCATGAGTTTGAGGCCCGCTCGGAGCCTATGTTTGTCTTGTCTTTGTTCTATGTTAAAAGGCATTGAATGCTTGCCTATATGTGTAATGTGATCCGCCCTGAGTCCCCTTCGGGGTGAGAAGGGCGGAATATAAATGCTGTAAATAAATAATAAAAATCTGGAGGCCTCTAGCTATAGAAGGCTGTTGCGAAGTGCAGTCCTAATTGGTAACAGACAACCATTGGGGTCAATTTGGAAGGTTAATTATTCATACAACTTCAAGGGGAAATTGTACAGCCTCGAAGAGTAGCAAATAACAAAATGTTGTTGTTGTTATTGTTAAGGGTGAGCTAAAGATCTTCTCCAACTCTGAGGAATTCTGTAACGATTCCTGAATATTCCAAGAACGTAACGATCTTTGGTTCAGAACACAAAGTATATTTCATCAGAAAGAACCAAATACTTACTCGCCGTAGAGTTTGGTGTCAACGGCTTCAAATAGAATCGCACACTCAAAAACTTTCATATCCAATTCACTATCCAAAAAGTTTTCTAAACGATATATCAATCTAACATGCAAATCCACTGAAATAGAAAGTAAACCGGAGGGTCTTTTCAGGAGCCTAAAAAATACAAACACAAGGGTACACTCCTTTACAATGTGACCATATAGCTTTAAGACGTAGACATTTCATCAAATTTAATGTCAAACAGGAGAGAAGGAAATATCTTATATGAAGTAGCCTTCCATTTCCCTTCTGCACTGTGTCCTCAGTATCCTCGGTATCGATTGAAATCTACAATGCTTTTCATCTATATATATAAAAACGTAATGTGACATTTTACTATGGAGTAAACAACAAAACCACTGAACCCAATCACACCAAATTTGGCCACAAAAGACATAGTCATCCAAGTTATGTCTTTCAATAAAATAAAACCCTAGAAAAATAGTCCAAATTACAGAGGATGAGGAAGAGCCTTTCTCCCCTTAACTGCCAGTCAGAAAGGTAGGCTCCTCCCCCCCGCTGCCTTTAGGCCCCGCCCCCTTCACATCCTAGCAACTCCCTCAGTCAAAATGGTGCCCAGGGCACAGGCAGAGTGCACACTGCCTATAAAATACAGATTATCTGTTTTGAACTGAATTATATGGCAGTGTAGACTCAAGGCCCTTCCACACAGCTATATTACCCAGAATGCCAAGGCAGATAATCCAAAGTATCTGTTTGAACTGGATTATCTTGAGTCCACACTTCCATATAATCCAGTTCAGTGGGGATTTTGTACAGTTGTGTAGAAGGGGCCTCATATAATCCAGTTTTAAGCAGACAACATAAGATTATAAATATAATATGTAATAACTTCTGGGGTATAATTATAGAGAACAATATAATCTCTAAAACCAGGACAATACATAAAGAGCAACACTCTGAAAGCAGGGAAATTGGGAATTCCAGAAAGGAAATAATCAGGGCCAGCTAACACCTCCCAACAAAGGATTCCCCCAGGCAGGAAGCAGACAAGCTTTCAAGCTGCAAGGCCATTAAATGCTAATCAAGGTGGCTAATTGCAGCATTCATACCTGCCACACCAAGACTATTAATTGCTATTCAAACTGGCCAACCAAGGATTCCGCAAGGTAGAAAGCGGCCAGGCTTGCAAGCAGCAAGGCTATTCAGTGCTATTCAACCTGGCCAACCAAGATTTCCCCTAGGTGGAAAACCCCCAGGCTTTGAAGCCACGAGGCTACTCTGTCCCATTCAGCCTGGTCTAGCAAGGATGCCCTATGTAGAAAGCGGCCAGGCTTTTAAGCTGCAAGATTATTCAGTGCAGTTCAAGCTGGCCAAACAAGGATTCCCCTACTAAGGAAGTAGCCAGGCTTCACAGCGGCTCTTTGATTGAGGGTGCGACTCCAGCTACTCCAGAAAACGGCCAGGCTTTGAGGCTGCAAGGCTATTCACTGCTATTCCACCTGGCCAACAAATGATTCCCATAAGCCACAGCAACACGTGGCCGGGCACAGCTAGTATTCTTACAAGAAGAGACAGGAGAGTGTGCACTGGATTAATCAAAGGGAAATCGTCTTTTTGCTATAGGTTTTCCCATCAATATAGAATAACAAATCCCACAAGTTGTTAAGGACAAGTTGTTATACTTAAGAACCACAAGAATTTTTTGGAGAACTCTGTCTCTTGTATGCCCCTGAGCTTCTGCTCCTTTTTCACTCCAACTGCAAATTCCAATGAAGGACAAAGAGGAGGGGAATCCAAACTTGCAAATTACTCCTTGCACAAAACAACTTCTAACCAGTTTGCTTGAAAGATGGGTATCTATATTTTAAGAGATGAAGGTCTTGTCTAAGCTGATCAGTTATTTTGGGTCAGTCTGGAGCAGAAATGGTCAGGACTGGCCCTGGAGGCCATGGAGGTGTTTCCACGCTCCATGCCAAATTTGCAGAGGTCCAAAGCCCAGTTGGACCATCATAACTTCCCTGTTGCCAATGTTTCTGCTGGGCAACAGTGGAGCTATCCCAGAGCTTTGAACTGGCAACAAACAAGGCAACCAGTGAGGAGTGTTATTGATATCGAGCCACAATAACACATACACACATACATGAGCTAAGGGCTCAGAAATAAATATATGATCAAGACTAAACTATTCGCAGCTGTGAAGTCCTAAATTCTATCGCATATAACCTTTTAATATATTACATCTACTTTACGATTTTGTGTAACTTGTATTTTTCAACTGTGTACTGTATTTATTTCTTATATATGAAATGTACATATAAACTGCACCTCAGAATGTAACTTAAAAACAGCCATCCTTCTGTGACCCTGTTCAAAGAATCCCTGAGAATGGCAAAGACTGGGCAAATCCCTCTGGCTATTTCCCAAGACAGGTAATCCTCAGATTGATTCATTGTGTGTATGCAAAGATAGGAGACTTCCTTTGCTAGTGAGATAAACCCAAAATGATGCAGCAAGTGCTACAAAATCCCTTTGCAAACAAGTGAGGCTATTCTCTGCAAGCAAAGTCTTCAACCGTCAACAAGCCACATAGGTGTAGCAATGGTTATCAATTATTTTTATTGGGGCGTTATGCCTAAGGTCACAATGGATTATATCTTAAAAATAAATTAACAATCTTGGAAGGCTAATAAGAGTTTTTGGAGTTTAGTTTTGGGCCTGATTTGGGAGATAATTTGTTAAGATCCCTGGTATCCTTTACACCCATTGGTATGCAATAGAAGAGGCCTCATGGGCCATCCAGCTCAATCTCCTGCCAAGAAGCAGGATACTATACAGACTAGTAAAATACATTAAAGGCTATGACTTACATCCTTTTTCAGTGACAAGATATGTTTGTTTTGCTGTCGGAAAAAGTGTTGAAGTGGGAATGATTGTATATAGAATTGTTTAAATGTAATTGAGTTATAGTGTTGCAATGTGAACTGGAGATTGCATCATGCACTGTCTGCTGTCCACTATGCGAGTGTGTAAAGAGTTAACTGTGTATTGCATCAGACAGCAGAGGTGGTTATAAATAGCTCCTTGTGTTATCTCTCTGCTCTCTGCCTCTCTGCACTCTGTCTGTATATATTGTCTTGATAGTTATCCGTTTGTTAGTAAACTTTTTGTAGATAGCCAAACAGGCTTCAGCCTCGTTATTGGTGCTAGTGATTCTTCGTTGATCTTCCGCTGCATTTGTGTTTATCCAAACCGCGCAGATTGCCAATACTCACGCATCGCCAGTGATGATCAGATTAATATACAGGTTCACCTCTGCTGCCCCGTCGAGCAAGACCACCTTAACAGCCGGAAGATTGACATTCACAATGCTAAGCCTGAAAAGGGGGATTAAAGGAAGTGAGAACAGGGATGCATTCAGGCAACTTTAAATAATTTAACATATCTAATTTTTGTAATATTATTTTGTGGCTTAAAGTCCAATAATGTAACACAGGTAAAGTGGGGGGAAAGTCCAAGATTAAATCCTTAATGCGCATCAGCACAGTGTAATATAAACTGCATCACATGGTGAAATGGGTTCCACAGAATGCAAATCCATGTGTAGACACATGAATGCCTTGAAATGGATCATGTCTCAAAATGGATTGTAGCTTTGTATTAAACAGCTCCACTCAGAAGTTACTTTTCTGTTGTTCGCAACATTGCTCAGAGCATTTTACCTAATATGGTTGTGTTGTTGATCAAGACATTCTACATAATCCCAACACCATTGTGTTATTGCTCAAGATATTTTACATAATCCCAAAGCAATATTGTCTACAACATTTTTCATAATTCCAATGCCATCACAGGGAACATTTATGTATATAATAAAAGTCAGTGTTTGTATGTGTTTGGAAGCTTTCTGATTGACTGCCACTTCCGCAGGCCACTATGACCGCCAAGAAGGACGGACCTGGACCAAACTTGCCACACATAACCCATTTTACGTCCTGGTGCCGTTTGGGGATGATGGGCCATAGATGATGAGATTTGCAGTACTTTCAATCGCTTTGGCTCCCACAGACCACTGCGATGCCCACCAGTCACAGAACTGGACCAAACATGGCACACAGAACCCCCATGACCCACTTTATACCCTGGTGCAGTTTGGGGGAGGATAGACCACGGATGATGGAAGTTGCAATACCTTCACTCACTTCTTGAGACCACTGTAACTGTCAGGAATGATAGAACTGAACCAAACTTAACACATATATCCCAAATGACACACTTTACATGCTGCAGCAGTTTAGCGGAGGATGGACCAAGGATTATGGGATTTGCAGTACCTTCATCCAGTTCACCTCCCATAGACCACTGTGATGCCCATGAATGACGAAACTGTACCAAACTTGACACGCAGGTGAAGGGTGGCCCACTTTACATCTTGATGCAGTTTGGGGGAGGAGGGACCATGGATGATGGGACTTTCAGTATCTTCACTCACTTCCCGGGACCACTGTGACCCCCACCAATGACTGATCAAGACCAAACTTTGCACATAGAGCCACCATGACCCACTCTACATCTTGGCACTGTTTGCATGGGATGGAACATGGATGATGGTACTTGCAATACCTTCACTCACTTCCTGAGAGCACTGTGACTCCCACCAATAATGAATAAGGACCTAACTTGGTACACAAAGCCCTCATCACCCATTCCACATCTTGGTGAGGTTTGGAAGAGCTTGGACCATGGATGATGGGACTTGCAGTATGTTCACTTACTTCCTGAGACCACTGTCACCCCCACCAATGCCTCATCAAGACTTGACACAGAGAACACTCATGACTCACTCTACACCCAGGTGCGGTTTGGAGGACGATGGACCCTGGACGATGGGACTTGCAATACCTTCACTCACTTTCTGAGAGCACTGCGGCCCACACAAATGACTGACAAGACCAAAACTTGGTACATAGAGCCCCTGTGACCTACTCTATATCATGGTGCTGTTGGGAGGGGGATGGACACTGGACGATGGGACTTGCATATGGGAGTTGGAGTTCACCCACACCCACTGAACCCAGCTGACATTGGATATAGACTACACTTGGAACACAGGCAAACAATGCCTTTCTCAAATGACCCGGGCACCGCCGGATCCCCAAGATAGTTTTAAATAACCCCAATATCATTGCATTATTCCTCACAACATTCTAGGTAATCCCAACATCATTGTGTCTTTGCTGGTAACTTTTTGTATAATCCCAATACCAGGCATTGCTAGTGTACAAAAGTGGTCTTTAAAGACATCAAGCATAAAACATCCACATTGCAAATCTCTGTTTCTGCTGCTTACCCAACAACATTGCCATACTTGATGTCAAGAAGTGTAAGGCCTTTCAGGTGATTCGCTAGAAGATCGTCTTGGGTTAAAGTCTCTTTAAAGGCTGAAACATACAAATAATATCAGTGAGACTATGGGAAGGAGATGGATTCTGCATCCATGGATTCCATTATGCGCTAATTTAAAAAAATTCAAAAAAATCCTAAAAGCAAATTATAATTTTGCCATTTCACATAAAGAATGTTGTTTTTCTATACCTCTGTATTTAATGGGACTGAAGCATCCATAGATTTTAGTAACAATTCCTGGAACCAAACCCCAGCATTGCTTTCGGTGATATCCTTTGAAACATCCTAGTTCAATTTATCTCCCATTGCTTATAAAGCAGAAGTATCTTTGGATAGGGATCTGGCTGTCTTGTCTTACTTCAGCTGATTCATAAGCATTCTGCGAGAATTCAAATGGGTTGTTGTGTGTTTTCCAGGCGGTATGGCCATGTTCCAGAAGTATTCTCTCCTGATATTTCACCAAGATTTATGGCAGGCAACCTCTCAGGATGCCTGCCATAGATGTAGGTGAAACGCCAGGAAAGAATACTTCTGGAACATGGCCATACCGCCCGGAAAACACACAACAACCCTGTGATTCCGGCCATGAAAGCCTTCAACAACACGAGGATTCAAATGTTTCCCAAAACTGTCCATGGAATCATCCACACAGATCATTGAATGCAGTTTGGAACTAGCTTCAAATTGAAGCTAGTTCCATGCGATTTGAATGCGATTTCCTGCTTCTTGGCAGGGGGTTGGACTAGATGGCCCATGAGGTCTCTTCCAACTCTACTATTCTATGATATATGTCTATGATTGAGGTGGCTAAATGATACATTCCACCAAAGCCTCTCAATGCAGCGCAAGCCCTAAATCTAAACCACATCAGAGGGCAAAATCAGCTCTCCAGATTGTGAAGCACACTGTAGAGACAAGAGTTGTGCATGGAATTCGTTTCTTTCATGTCTTCTGTTTCTTCAGGAGCACGAAATAGGAAGCACCCTCCTCACACAAGAATCTGCTTGACAAGAAAGCCTGCTTTCATCTGCTCAGCTGTGTTTGTGTGCCCAGATGAATCACAAATTTACTGGCCCATGTAGACACGACCCTAGTTTTCACTTAAACCACTCTACCATGCTAGCTCACATTTCTTTATAGTCAAGAACTAGGGGTCTATCAAAGCTAATTCAAGTAAATATGTTCTTTGGAAGTTAAAGGTCATAGAAATAAATCTTGATATTTGTTTCTCTCCATTCCGGATCAGTTCCATTAAAAAGCTATATTGCCATGGATGAAAGCCAAAGGGAGAAGGCTTTATCAAAATGAATAATAGAATAATAGAATCATGGAGTTAGAAGAGACCTCATGGGCCATTCAGTCCAATCCCATTCTGCCAAGAAGCAGGAAAATTGCATTCAAAGCACCCCCAACAGAGCAACATGATGCAATTTTACATTTTGTTGAACTATAAAGTGTGGTGGTGAGAACACTTGAAGAACTAAAAGAAAGCCCTCTGTACAACAGACTTCTTCCCAAGATGGACACCTTCTTTTAGCTGTTCTAAATGTTGAATTTGTATCAATCATACACATTTTAAGAAAGCTTCTGTCATCATCCCTTCAGCTTAGCAAAACATTACAAAGAGTAGATATGGACAGCCGAACACCTCCCAGAACTTGCCTCCTTGCCTTGGAAAGAGAGAGCGTGGTGTGCAGGCCCAGAAAGTGAGCGCACCTTAGCCCCAGATAACCCAGTGATAGGGACATCTTAGGGTTGTCATAAATCCATATCATCTCAAGGGGGTGACAAAACATGCCTCCCCAGACCTTACAAGGACCACCAAAGACACCCCAAAACCCTAAAGCCTCCCCACACCCTACAAGGAGCCCCTGAATGCACTCCCTGAAAATATTTATACCTCCCATACATTACAAGAAGCCTCCAAACCACACATGCCTCCACATTAGGATCCCGCAAAACACTACAAAGCCCAACATGCCTCCACATACATCACAAGGATCTTCAAGCACGTCTCCCCAAACCCTCATGCCTCCCCACACCTTATGGGGACCCCAAAAAATATTCCCCTGACCCCCTCATGCTTCCCCAAACTTTACAAGAATCCTCTAGCATCCCATGCTTCCACAGAAGGAAGAACCCCCAAATACACCTCAAACCCCTCCTGCCTCCCACACATTGCAAGACTTCTAAACATACCACCCAACCACAGATGCCTCCACGCAAAGACCCACAAACACACTGTCATCCCCTTCATGTCTCTCTACTTCTTAGAACATATGTGTCAAACTCACAGCTTGTGTTTATGCCTTACACCTCATGCCCTACCGGCACTTTACAACAGGCATGGGCAGGTCTTTTGGACTTCAACAACCATACCACTTCTGAGCCCTTTTTCATGCCTCCCAAATTTCTCTTGCGTGCAACAGGTGGACAATGGAAGGATTGGTAACGCTCTTAGGATGGACATTTTTCCACCCTCCATAACCCAAAGGGCTTTCTTACCTTGAGACATTTCGTCATCAGATAAAGCAACACTAATGCCCGGAATTGTTCCATCAGCAGGACTCAATAGGCCACAGAAGGCTAGAACTCCCAGGATCTTCCACATCTTCTTGTTCTCAGAACTAAATGAGAAAAAATATAGTTTTGAGCAATGTGACTAAAGTGGTTTCAAGCATTGCAGATCTCCTGGAGGAGTTTCCCAATAGATGATCATTGTAAGTAAGTAAGTAAGTAAGTAAGTAAATGAACAAATGATATAAATCAGTCAATCCATAACCTTAACCCTTCTCCATCCTACTAAAGGTTGAGGATGGATCTAAACCAGGCATGGGCAAACTTGGGCCCTCCAGGTGTTTTGGACTTCAACTCCCACAATTCCTAACAGCCTACCAGCTGTTAGGAATTGTGGGAGTTGAAGTCCGAAACACCTGGAAGGCCCAAGTTTGCCCATGCCTGATCTAAACTGAAGAACTAATGCAGTTTGAAGCCACTTTAATTGGAATGGCTCAATGCTAAGGAATCCTGGAAGTTGCAGGGATAAAAAATTTGGCAGCGAAGGCAAAAGACCTTGTGAAACTACACCTCTCAGGCTTCCACAGTCTAGATGCACCCTGCTTTACCATGTTTACCATGAGTCTATAGACTGTAAAAATTGGACTTGCACCTCATCACAAGAGTCAAATTAGAGCTTACCAAACCTTCCTGAAGAATGATTAGTGGCAGGATTAGAAGCACAACGGTTCTTCAAGGCTCTTCTCCTTTTTCTGCTTGACTGACATCAATTTAACCACCTTTTTATAGCTCAAAGAATGAGAAAAAAATGTGCAAATTGTTGAGCTGAGCAAGGGAGTGTGTGTTAACAATCCTGCAAAATAATCAGATAAATGCAAAGCTTAGATTCCTTCTTGACCAGCAGGCTGTTCCTTAATACTCTTGAATGCACCACGAAGCTGGATACCTGGGTTTCATTGGCAGGAAGTTTCCTGAAAACCTAAGGCTACACATTTAATTTTTGATTTGATTATTGTGAATATGATTGGAAAATCCTCTCTAGAAATTTCTAGGTCATAGAATCATAGAGTAGACCACATGGGACATCTAGTCCAACCCCTTGCCATGCAGGAAAAGCACAATCAAAGCCCTCCTGACAAATGGCCATCTAACTTATGTTTAGAAGCCTCCAAATAAGGAGATTCCACTGGACTATCATTTGAACCATGGCTCCACTGAGTCCTCATTTCCAGGGCAGCAGAAAACAAGCCTGCTTCCTTTTCCTTAGAACATATATAAACATGGCTCTCAAGTCTCCTCTCAACCTTCTCTTCTGCAGACTAAACAGAACCAACTCTTTAAAAAGCTCCTCATAGGGATTTATGGTCTCCTTTTAGTTGCCCTCCCCTGGACACCTTTCAGCTTGGAGTCAATATGTCTCTTGACTTGTGAAGCCCAAAACTGGACCTCCAAGTGAGGTCTGACCAAAGCAGAACAAAGGGGTTTCCAACGAGGTAGACACTACACTCCTTTTAATGCAGCCTGGAATCACATTGGTTTTTTTTAGTTGTCACATTGCATGGTTGACTCCAGCTTGCGTTCTACTAAGACTCCAAGCCACAGATGCAGGTGAAATGTCAGGAGAAATTGCTGCTGGAACATGTCCATACAGCCTGAAAATTTCACAGCAACCAATGATTCATGCCATGAAAGCCTTTGACAACACATTGAACATCTCTACGAGGAGAAAATGTTCCAAGACACATGGAGATTGGCTTTCTCACACCCTGGACATCTTTCCACAGATAGATAGATAGATAGATAGATAGATAGATAGATAGATAGATAGATAGATGATAGATAGATACATAGATAGATGATAGATAGATAGATAGATAGATGATAGATAGATAGATAGATAGATGATAGATAGATAGATAGATAGGTGATAGATAGATAGATAGATAGATAGATAGATAGATAGATAGATAGATGATAGATAGATAGATAGATGATAGATAGATAGATAGATAGATGATAGATAGATAGATAGATAGATAGATAGATGATAGATAGATAGATACATAGATAGATGATAGATAGATAGATAGATGATAGATAGATAGATAGATAGATAGATAGATAGATAGATAGATAGATGATAGATAGATAGATACTCCACTTGCTTCACTGCCAACAGAACCTCTGAAGATGCTTGCCACCGATGCAGGCGAAATGTCAGGCGAAAATTCTGCTGGAACATGAGTCGGGTTGTGGCACAGCTGGCTAGTAACCAACTGCAATAAATCACCACTGACTGAGAGGTCATGAGTTCAAATCCAAGGTCAGGTTAAGCCTCCGACCATTAAATAGCCCAGCTTGCTGTTTACCTAAGCAGCCTGAAAGACAGTTGCATCTGTCAAGTAGGAAATTTAGGGACGCTTTATGCGGGAGGCTATTTTAGCTAATTTACAACACCATAAATCTGCCAGCAGCACGCGGAATAGAATGAGGAAGTACAGTACTCGGTGTCACTCGTGGATAATGAAGCAACAGCTCCCCCTGTGGCCGGAATCGAGCATACCCTCATGAAGCTGGAAATGTTAAATTGCCTCTGTGTGTGTCTATGCAATATGTTGTTTGTCTGATGGTATTGAATGTTTGCCATGCATATGTTCATTGTAATCCGCCCTAAATCCCCTTTGGGGTGAGAAAGAAGAGCGGAATATAAATACTGTAAATAAATAAATAAACATGGCCATACAGCCCTAAAAACTCACAGCAACCCACTCCAAGACCTCTTTCACGTGTTCTTTTTTCAAGCCAAGTGTCACCTGTCTTGTACCTCTACATTTCATGTTTTTCTGCCTAAGCAAAGTATCCTGCATTTCTCCTTGTTGAAATTCATTTTGTTAGTTTCCACCAATCACTTCTCTAATCTGTTGAGGTCATTTTGAATCCTGATCCTGTCCTCTGGATTATTAGCTCTTCCAATTTGGTGTCATCTCCAAATGTGATAAGCAGGCCCTCTAAACCTTCATGCCAATCATGAATAATGATGTTGAATGGAACTGAGCCCAGGACTGGACCCTGCAGCACTGGAAGTTGAACACTGTCATAAGATACATGGGTTCAAGTCACAGATCCCACGGTCAAACCACTCTGACCATTAAGACGTTCTTTCTAATGTTAATATAGAATTATTTTCCCTGCATTTGTATCCATTGCTCTGTGTCTTACTTGGTTGTCAGCCTTCTCCTGACAACCTTCTCCTGCCAACAGTGCAGAGGCAATGACTGTGCGTGCCTTTACAAAATGTTCAATTGTGCAGAAAACAATAGTGTTCCGTTATCAAAGCTTTATCCGTATTGGGAGGAACTATTCAAAGAGGGACACAATGCTATGATACTCAGATAAGGTGACCTGCTCCCTTTCTTCTCCTGGTGTCACCAAACAGGAGCCCACAAGTTTCCTGCCAATTTCTCCCAAGACGAGGGGCACCTCGACATCAAACACTTAGGTCAGCTTCCAACAGCCACAGAAGAAAGCCGTTTTGCAGATTTTCAGATTACACAGGAAATCAAGGAACTGGTTTGAAACCCGGATGGTGGTGACACTAACCACAGAAGCTGAGATGTTATCCATATTCTTGCTCAGCTCTGGAAACCCATTGAACGCCCTTAAGCAAGTCACACACTCTCAGCCCCAGGAAACCTTGTGATAGGTTGGTTCACCGTAGTGTCCCTTGAAGGCTCTTTTACTTCTAATTTATTATTGTCCCTTGAATTTTTGTCCACCAGTCCTGTCCTGAAATTTCTATTGCACAATTCCTTTCTCCTCTGAGTTTCAGTACCCATTACTGTTCGGACTATTGGCTACTGATGGTGCTGTTTTTATGTTATTGTCTTCTTGTAATGTCGTTGATTTTTTTGAGATATGTTTTAACATGTGTTTGGTTTTAATCTGTGTTGGATCGGACTTGTCCCCATGTAAGCCGCCCAGAGTCCCTTCGGGGAGATGGAGGTGGAAAATAAAAATAAAGTTATTATTGTATATATATATATGTATGTGTGTGTGTGTGTGTGTGTGTGTGTGTGTGTGTGTGTGTATATATATATATATATATAAAAGGGTAATGAAATTTTGGCCTAGGACAAAGAATCTATGATTCTATGATTCTATGATAAAACAACAAAACTACACATCCCAGAAACACTAAACTTGGCAGCACAACCCCTCATCCATGCCTCTACGTTCAAACAACAAAAAGAAAAGAAAAATATTGTCCTAATTAGAGGGAGAGGAATAATTGTTTTTATCAAATTGCTGCCAGTTAGAAGGCTAAGCTCCGCCCACTTGGTCTCCTAGCAACCCACTCAGCCTAGGGGACAGGCCTCACTTAGGCCTCTTCCACACTGCCTATAAAATACAGATTATCAGATTTTAACTGGATTATATGGTAGTGTAGACTCAAGGCCCTTCCACACAGCTATATAACCCATTTATAATTTTATGTTATCTGCTTTGAACTGGATTATCTTGACTCCACACTGCCATATAATCCACTTCAGTGTGCATTTTATCCAGCTGTGTAGAAAGAGCCTCATATAATCCATTTCTAAGCAGATAATATAAGATTATAAATATACAGTACAGTTTCACTTATCCAACATAAACAGGCCGTCAGAATGTTGGATAAGTGAATATGTTGGATAATAAGCAGGGATTCAGGAAAAGCAGATTAAACATCAAATTAGGTAATCATTATACAAATTAAGCACCAAAACATCATGTTATACAACAAATTTAACACAAAAAGTAGTTCCATGCGCAGTAATGCTATGTAGTAATTACTATATTTAAAAATTTACCACCAAAATATCATAATGAATTTAAAACACTGACTACAAAAACATTGACTACTAAAAGGCAGACTGCATTGGATAATCCAGAACATTGGAGAAGCAAATGTTGGATAAGTGAGATTCTACTGTAATATGAAATAATTACTGTGGTAGAATAATACAGAACAATATAATCTCTAAAATCTCTAAATTATTTCCTGCATCAAAAGTAATATAGTGTTTGGATCAAGGGAAATAACTACCATTCCATATTGCTTTGGTTCACCATCACCTAGAATATTATTTCTAGTTCTCAACATCACCGTTTCAGAGACATCAACAAGTGCATAGCTTCTTTATGTAGGAAAAGGCAATGAGATGAAATGAGAGCTTTAAATATCTGAAGAGTGTTGCCATTTGTAGAGGGCTGTACCCAAACCACTGGATTCAAATTACAAGAAAGGAGACTGGTTAAACATCTGGAAGCTGTGGGGTGTCTAAGAGGTAATGGTCAGTGGAAGATAGTGTTTGAAGGTGTTTGATTAGAGCACGAGTGGGCACATATTAAAGATGCTTTTGCTGCAGATTCTTGCAGTAGCAAGTGGTTGGACTAGATAGGAGGTCCATTCCATTTTTATAGATTTGCACATTTGGATGGGATCTGCACATTTTATATAATCCCGTCCTCCTGCCACTGCAAGGAAACCATGGTTTAGAACAGTGGTTCTCAACCTGTGGGTCCCCAGGTGTTTTAGCCTACAACTCAATTATGTAAGTTTTAAATGTATACTCTTAATTTTATTGTAATTTTTAATCTTGAAGGATTTTTAAATCTGATGTAAACTGTTTTTTGATGTATATGTTTATATTGTAAGCCGCTCTGAGTCCCCTGATGGGTGAGAAGGGCGGCGTAGAAGTGATGTAATAAATAAATAAAACCAGGACAGTAAATAAAGAGCAACACTCTGAAAGCAGGGAAATTGGGGATTCCACAAAGGAAACAATCAGGGCCAGCTAACACCTCCCAAGAAAGGATTCTTCCAGAAAGGAAGCTGAGAAGGGAGTGAAGCAGTGTGTATTACCAAAGTCATTATTATTACTATCATTACTATTATTATTATTATTATTATTATTATTATTATTATTATTATTATGTTGCTGTGAACCGTGAAAATGAATACAATGTCAGTTCTAGTAAAGAAGAATTCCTTTGACTATAGAAACTGTTATCTTGGACACTGAATATCTTTACTACAATTGGCATTGGCCCAAGATTCTGTCTCTTTATGTCTGTTCTTTACTCCTGATATCGTATACTTTGTGAGATTATGACATGGATATTGTACTTTTGTTTATGATATCCTGAAAGCAATTTTGTTATATGCAATATAGTTTGAAGAGAATTATTTTAATATAGAGTTGTAGAAACCTGATTTGTATTACATTTCTTGGGATTTTTACAAGAGTGTATATACACATACATTATTGTTCTGTATTATTATAGATATTTGTGCATTATCAGCTAGATCAAGGAGAGTCACAACCCCATGCTATTCTGCTATGGTCAGATCTCACCTGGAATAAGATATTGGATATTATCAAACATGCTTTTTAATCTGTCTTTGACATCGTAGCCACAATTTGTAGAAGAGCCATAAATCATACCTGTGTAGTACTAAAGGTAACACAAGAAACTTCAGTCTTCATCCGTCTCTGTTTTCTCCAGGTGCCTTGGAAATATATTATTTAATCTGCAATGAGGTGGACAAGCACTTTATACTTGCTGCAGCCCATTGTGGGCTGAGCGTCCCAGAAGGGAAGCAAACCTTCACCCTTTCCTTCCCAACTGCAAATACAAAATTGAGCTTTTCTCTCCCTTGAGAGCACGGTAACCGTCATGACTCAATCCTGGGAGATGTAGCTTCACAAAGTTGCGAGCCCTCTCTAGCAAAGAGTACCCATGCTTTACCAAACTAGAACTCCCTCATTTCATAGCATTGAGCCATATCAGTTAAAGTGGGTTCAAACTGATCCCTGGGAGTTGTAGTTTAACGGAGCACCATATCTCTTCGGTAGAGAAAGCTAAAGCCCTTGTGAAACTATAACTCATGGGTTTCATAGCATTGAGCCATCACAGTCTTTGGTAGAAGAGTGGTGTCAAACTGTTATCAAAAACGGAGAATCCCAAAAGGACGGCAATATTTGTGGCCTCAGGGATTTTATAGTCTATAGATGAACTTGGTCATGAATATGTTTTAAACTTTATAAAGTATTAAAAATGTTCTTTTATTTTATTCTTAGCAGGACAGAATATATCACAGAACAACAGATAAAGAAAGTAGACACACAGACTCAACATTCACACACATATAAGCATTCACTCCTCATCATTAATATATTACCATCTCTTCTTCCTTCTCCTGGAAAAGAGACCCCAAAGTAAACAATATTGCATTCCTAGCAAATTTGCCATTCTGCAAATATACCATCTTCCTCCATCCCTTAGAGAAAAAGGCAGGTGACTCCTCCGGCCTGCCACAGTTTTTGGAATAGTAAAGTGTCTCTTATATAGCAACATTTCTGTTGATGTTGTTCTGAAAGATGTAAATAAATGATAGGGAGCTAAAACATCCTGACTCCATCAGTTCCTGGACAGATGTTGACTTTTCTTCTTTAAGTGATAGTTGGTTTTCCTTCTCAACCAGCCTTCTTTGACTTCCTTCTTAACATCAGGAACCTTGCAGACACTTCCTTACTTAAAAGAACCATTGTCTTTGGTAATGCAAACATGTTGTTTTCCACCCAGAGTTAATCATTTGTCTCTGGTCATCAGTGTCAGCATTTCAGCAGTTCTCATCTGCAACTTTTAATTACAGTTCATGAATTTTTCCTTTTGTAGTTTTCCAGGCTTCATTTCTTAGGATGGCATCTTTAGCTTCTATATAAACCCCAAGCATACACCTTTCATACAATTTCATTCAAACCACACATCATATTTACCACCACCCCTTTCCCCCAGAAGCCAGGTCCAGCTAACTTCCTCAGATCCACAGTTGCACAAGCATACACTTACACACACCAAGGGTGAACACAAGGCAAATTCCATCATCCCTTCAAGCAGCAGGTGTAATGCCCTCACAATACCTCCATTCACCCAACAATAAATTAATCTCTCGGCATAGAAAAAGGTCATGGAATTATCCAATTCCTGAACCTTGTTTCTTCCTGGGAATCCACTCAAGCACACCAACACCCATTGCCACTCCTTGTCTCATCTAGGCTGGCACAATTAGCACCTATCTACCTAAACCCAATCAGCACCTGCAGCACTAAAAGTCTATTGTTTTGAATAGTTGTCAAACTCCTATAAATGCCTCTGTATGTATTCATTGCCTTTATGTCTGATTTGAGAGCACAGATGCATCTGACATTCACTTTTGGCCAAACCGAATAGTCTCTGTTCTTTGCCTTCATCTTGTTTGCGTCTGATTTGAAACTTCAGAGCCTAGGCACACCAGGAACCTGAACCCATCAAATAACAGAAGCTGAAATCACATAATAAAAGTGCATGAAATTAGCAGTGTAGTAGATGCACTTTTTGCAGCTGAGTATAGTGATGATTGGTGTGTAAATTCTTCTGGGGTTTTTTTTGAGACTTTCTCTATTCTCCCCAAAGACTGGCAATGAGGAGTCATTTTGTGGCTATGCAATGCCAGATCTCAGAGGAATGTGTTTCTAGCTTGCAAGCATGCTTAAAAAGGGATGCAATTGGGGAAAGATTTTAGACAGAGCAACATTGCTGTTGGAGAATCAACTCTTGTCTTGTCTCGGTTCATGGAAATAATTCTTGCTACGTTTCATGCTTGGAACTGTGTTTGGATATTACTTTTGAAGCTCATGTTACCTTGTTTCTTCAGAACTGCTTTGCTATTTTTGGGACTTGGGGATATTATCTAGGAAGTCTTTGACCTGTGTTTTGTAGATTGCTCTTGCAATCAGATTATTGCTTTCTTTATTGCTTTTTGTTAAGTTTTGCTATTTTTTATCAATAAACTGAAATAAAGCCTGCTGTGGTGTAGTGTGTGTGTTGGAGCAAGGTGAACAAGGTGAGGTGCAACATGCGGCTAGAGAGGTCCGTGTCTGGTGAGCTTCCATTAAACCAGATTGGCCAGGACAGAGAACAAGCAATCCAGGTTGAAAGCAAAGATACAGAGATTTATTCAATCTGGCCAGTTCGAATCCGGGGAGCGGGGTGAGCTCCCGCTGTTAGCCCCAGCTTCTGCCAACCTAGCAGTTAGAAAACATGCAAATATAAGTAGATCAATAAGTCTACTCTAGAGGGAAGGTAACAGCAATCCATGCAGTCATGCCAGTGGTCATGGAGGCGTCTACGAACAACACCAGCTCTTAGGCTTAGAAATGGAAATGAGCACTAACCACCAGAGTTGGACACAACTAGACTTAATGTCAGGGGAAAACCTTCATTTACTATACCTAGGATTCTCATTCCATACATAAAATGTGATACACGATTAAAAGCAGAATACAGCTAGATCCAATTTTATTTTTATTGGGACTTCCAAATGAACCAACAAACAAAAATGCACGAATTTCAAGTTATTACATTACATGATTATAGCAGCAAGATTACTTTATGCACAAAACAGGAAAAATTAAGATTTGTCCTCAAAAGAAAACTGGATTAGAAAAGTTCTAGAACTGGCAGAAATGTTTGATAAAGGAGATGTCAACTGGAAATTATTCAAAATAATGGGAACCGTCTGTATCATTGATAACGAAAAAAGAAAATGTAAAAATTCTTGTGGGTTTGATGAAGTAAATTATTGAGAGAGCAAAGTAGAATAAATAATTTTTTTTTGAAATAAGAGGTTAGTTAGGACAACAACAATATTTTCGTATTTAAGGTCGGAAGCCCCTTTTAATTTTTTATTTCATGATTATTGTTTTTAATTTTAATCAGTGTCTTGGTGGTATAAGTGATGTATTGGGGAAATTACTGACTTTACAAATTGTATAATGATACTTCTATTGCTGGAAAATGTTAATAAATATATAGAATAAAAAAAGTAAAATGTTAGGACGGGATTGCATTGTAGGTTAGAAGATGCAAGCAAAAGTCAAGACTTTGGTTAGGAGGAAATTACACACAAAGGAATAAGTTATAATCAACACAGAGCCACAAAACAAATAGTCAAGAGTAGTGAGTTCTTTCTCTTGCCAGCCTCGCCTTCCCTTCAGTCCAATGCTTCTCGTGCAGAAGAAATCCTCCCATTTAGTAACACACATTAACGCAATCCTAAAAAGAGAGGAAAAGAAGGATTTGTTTCCAATATTTAGTCCAAACACAGCCTGACTCAGCAATGTGAGATCGAAATTAATGGGCATTTAATCCATGTGTGTAACATACAGTTCTGATGGACATGTGACAAACACCTGGGGAATGACTCAGAGAGTATGATAAAATACCTGGAGGGATTGCAGAAATGGATGAGTCCTGATCCTGTGAAATGTAGAATTTGAGGTTGCATCATTCATTTGTCCCTCAGTGATGACAAGTCATCAGGTGACTATATAAGTCAAGTGAAATGCTCACTCATTCTCTCTTCATGGTGTGCTTTCTTCATGACTATATGTTGGAAATAGCAACCTTCTTCAAGCCTCTAATAGTAACTTTTTTGTATATGATTCTGTTTGCTTACTGTATTGTGAGTGTGTGTGTGTGTGTGTGTGTGTGTGTGTGTGTATATATATATATATATGTTTTGGTATGCAGCTTTCCCTTTACTCTATGTTTCTTGAGGTTGTGGGAGGGGCTGCAGACCACATGATCAGATCTGGGACTGCTCAGAGCTCAGACTCCTTTGTAGAAGAAGACAGAGACTTTGGACTGTTAACAGCAGACTCATGTTGCAGTTGATTGTAAGAAAGATGCCCTGTGTTATCTGCACAGAGAACCACCACTTCAAATCTGTAACTGGATTAACAAGTTATGAATAATCATTCCCCATGACAATCCAAAGTCTCTGTCTTCTTCTACAATGGAGTCTGAGCTCTGAGCAGTCCCAGATCTGATCATGTGGTCATTTCCTCCTAAAAGAAGTCTAAAAACCAAATTGCTTTGCATAAGTACATGTGGTTATATACCACTGAAGAGAAGCTTTAACTCAAGTGAGTTTTTTGGTTCTTCTCTGGAAGATCATACTTTTCCAAAAGGTTAATGGTTGTGAATGTCATTACTCTTCATAAAGGTTATAGAGATTATGGTTTTCCAAAAGGTTATGATCTCCAAAAAGTCATGCCTTTCCAAAACTATACGGCTGTATATCTAAGTACAAGCCTGATAGTGGATCGGATGTATCCTGAATTACACAGCTGTAAATAATGGAACTACAGTAGAGTCACGCTTATCCAACGTAAACGGGCCGTCAAACCTTGGATAAGCGAATATGTTGGGTAATAAGGAGGGATGACGGAAAAGCCTATTAAACATCAAATTAGGTTAGGATTTTACAAATTAAGCACCAAAACATCATGTTTAACAACAAATTTGACAGAAAAAGTAGTTAAATACGCAGTAATGTTATGTTGTAATTACTGTATTTACGAATTTAGCACCAAAATATCACAATGTATTGAAAACATTGACTAGAAAAATGCGTTGGATAATCCAGAATGTTGGATAAGCGAGTGTTGGATAAGTGAGACTGTACTGTACTAAAGATTAAAGCCTCCTGTTGTTTTGGATGACAACGACGGATTCTGTGAGTTTATTAAAACACCGTGCAGATGGTCAGAAGTTAAACTGTACTCTGCTGAAAAGCTGCTAAGCTTGATGGAGCCCTATTATTAGGTTTTAACTTGGGTTATGTGTTTTTTTATTATTGGCTTTAAGTATTCTTGGATATGTGTATAATGTTTTAATTGTTGTATGTTTTAAATTGACTGTATATTTCCTGGTATGCTGGAAACTGCTCTGAGTCCCTTGAGGAGTTAGGGCGGTATATAAATAAATTATTATTATTATTATTATTATTATTATTATTATTATTATTATTATTATTATTATTATTATTACTCTGCTGTGAATAGATTCTGCTATCTTTGCTTGCTACTGTGGTGTTTGCAAGTCCAGTATGCAACATTTATGGGAGCTCGTGTTTGGAAAACTATAAATCACACACCAGCATCCCTCTGACATGCAAGAAGGGCAAATGCAGGAGGAAAACTTCCCTTCAAAGTTGGATCTTTCCTGTTGGTAAAGCTGGAATTTTTGGGGGGAAAGCCATAAGCCAAATGTGAATTCCCATTTGGAGGTTTCCTGGTCAATATTTTTCTGTCATGACAGCCATTCTTTGTGTCAAAATGAACTTCACCTCTCAAGAACCTAGAACAGGGGTCCCCAAACTAAGGCCCGGGGGCCGGATGCGGCCCTCCAAGGTCCTTTACCTGGCCCCCGCCCTCAGTTTTATAATATAATATATTGTATATACATATAATATTAATAAAATATTATAATGTTATACAATATAATGTAACAAGATCAAATGAAATATGAATTTATGATATGTGGTATGAATGAGAGGAATGAATGAGTTAGAAATTTGGAGACACCCGTCTGTAATACTTGCAAAGCATTAACTACCTGCTCAGGAATTGTAATTAAAACCTGCTAATGAGACCTGAAATAGTTGACCTGCCTGGCAAACTGTGATAAGAACTGTGACTGATAAGAGAAATGTTTACATCTGTTAACATCTGTCAACATTTGCTGACTTGATGAACTTTTGGGGCAACACCAATCAAGAGGAATCAACATCTGGTCCAGGAAACTGAGGATATTCCAGGATGGAAGACGTCTATCATTCATTTACAACTTTGGGACAACATCGTCAGCTATATAAGTGACCTTATGAGAGTCCAGAAGGTGTGACAGACAGCGACGCTGTTCACCCGCCATGCTCAGTGGAGATGGTGTCCTTGGGAGTGGCAGATCTGCTCTGGGAAAGCAGGATTCTGTTCACTGTTTGGGGCCTCCTTTTCTCATGGGAAGAGAAAAGAGTGCGTTTTGAAGTCATGGTCTTTTTGAAGTTTTGGTGTTTTGGCGTTTTGGAATTATGTCTTGGCAGGCAGCAGTGGAAGTTGGGTCTGGCCTAAGCAGGTGCTTCTCCAAGGAGGGAGAAAGAATATGGTAATATTTGTGTGCATGAAGGTGGATGCATGTTGTGTGTGAATGAAGAATGAAAATGTAACCCCCCCCCTTGTTTGTTTCTTAGCCAATGTAACTGTAGGTTGTTTATGAATCCAATGTAGTTGCATAGAATCTGTATGTTTGTATGTCTAAATGTTGTTCTTTGTTGTTTTGTAAAAGTTCTGCTATACCTCTCAGACTGAAATTGCAATAAAAAGAACCTATGCTTTAAAGCAGGGGTCCCCAAACTTTTTAAACAGGGGGCCAGTTCACAATCCTTTGGACCGTTGGAGGGCCGGACTATAGTTGGCCACTGAGCAATTAATAATAATAATAATAATAATAATAATAATAATAATAATAATAATAAATAACAACAGCAATAATAATAAAAAGAGGGT
The DNA here is from genome assembly GCF_035594765.1 of Anolis carolinensis. Classification (NCBI taxonomy): domain Eukaryota; kingdom Metazoa; phylum Chordata; class Lepidosauria; order Squamata; family Anolidae; genus Anolis; species Anolis carolinensis. The sequence goes on along the minus strand of NC_085844.1, from coordinate 250,785,799 downwards.
TGGAAGAGACCCTTTGGGCCATTGAGTCCAATCCCCTTCCGCCTTTGTGTACCGAAAGCACAAGCAAAGCACCCCTGACAGATGGCCACCCAGCCTCAATGTTAATAATAATAATAATAATAATAATAATAATAATAATAATAATAATAATTAATAAAGAGGGTTGGAAGAGACACCTTGGGTCATTAAGTCCAACCCTCGTCTACCTCTGCACCAAAAGCACAAGCAAAGCACCCCTGATGGATGGCCACCCAGCCTCAATGTTAATAATAATAATAATAATAATAATAATAATAATAATAGTAGTAATTAATAAAGAGGGTTGGAAGAGACACCTTGGGTCATTAAGTCCAACCCTCGTCTACCTCTGCACCAAAAGCACAAGCAAAGCACCCCTGACAGATGGCCACTCAGCCTCAATGTTAATAATAATAATAACAATAGTAATAGCAATAATAATTTAAAAAGGGTTGGAAGAGACCCTTTGGGCCATTGAGTCCAATCCCCTTCTGCCTTTCTGTACCGAAAACACAAGCAAAGCACCCCTGACAGATGGCCACCCAGCCTCAATGTTAATAATAATAAAGAGGGTTGGAAGAGACACCTTGGGCCATTAAGTCCAACCCTCGTCTGCCTCTGTGCACCAAAGGCACAAGCAAAGCACCCCTGACAGATGGTCACCCAGCCTTAATGTTAATAATAATAATAAAGGTTGGAAGAGAAGAAGAGACCTCTTGGGTCATTTAGCCCAACCCCCTTCTGCCCTTGTGCTGTGGGGGCCGGATGAATGGCTTCGATGGGCCGCATCCGGCCCCCGGGCCTTAGTTTGGGGACCCCTGCTTTAAAGTTATTGAAAAGTTATTCATAACATTTTTGGTGTCAGAAGTGGGATATTCTGTTCAGTCTGACCAGGATGTTTTAACTTTTATTTTAAAAGTCTTCATGACAATAATACTACTAATAATACCATATAATAATATTATTTATATGTTATATATCTATATATATAAAAGAGTGATGGCATCAGGGCAGCGGACAAAACAACAAAATTACAGGCCCCCCAACCTCGAAATTTGACAACACAACCCATCATTCACGGCTCTAGGTTGATACAACAAAAAGAAAAGAAAAATAAAGTCCTAATTACAGGGAGAGGAATAATTGTTTTTATCCAATTGCTGCCAGTTAGAAGGCTAAGCTCCGCCCACTTGGTCTCCTAGCAAACCTACTCAGCCCAGGGAACAGGAAGACTTAGGCCTCACTTAGGCCTCTTCCACAGATTATCTGATTTTAACTGGATTATATGGCAGTGTAGATTCAAGACCCTTCCACATCTATATAACCCATTTAGAATCTTATATTATCTGCTTTGAACTGGATTACTCCACACTGCCATGTAATCCACTTCAGTGTGCATACTGAAAATAAAGGCAACCATACAAAAGACATTCAATACCACCACTACCTCAACAATTTCTCACCAACACCACCAGACAACGCCACAGCAACGCGTGGCCGGGCACAGCTAGTTACATATAATATTACAGTATAGTGGTATAGTTCAATATAGTAATATATAATGCTAATATTGTGCTATGCTAATAGCAGAGGAGCTGGAGACCGAAAGGTCCCAAGTTCAAACCCCGGGAGGGGCGTGAGCGGCCGCTGTTTAGCTCCAGCTCCTGCCAACCTAGAAGTGTCTACGGACAATGCCGGCTCTTCAGCTTAGTAATGGAGATGAGCATCAACCCCCAGAGTCGGACATGACTGGACTTAACGTCAGGGGAAAACCTTTACCTTAATAATATAATATATTGTATGTACATACAGCTGCTCTGAGTCCCCTTCGGGGTGAGAAGGGTGGGATATAAATGTAGTAAATAAATGTAGTAAATAAATAAATAAATAATTTTAGACTTAGGCTCGCCCAAAGTCTGAAATGACTTGAAGGCACACAACAACAACAACAATCCTAATTACCTTGACTATCTCATTGGCCAGTAGCAGGCCCCACACTTCCCATTGAAATCCTGATAGGTTTATGTTGGTTAAAATTGTTTTCATTTTTAAATATTGCATTGTTCTTTCATTGTTGTTGTTTTGCACTACAAATAAGACATATGCAGTGTGCATAGGAATTTGTTCGTATTTTTTTTTCAAATGATAATTCGGCCCCTCAACAGTCTAAAGAATTGTGCTTTAAAAGTTTGAGGACCTCTGACCTAGAAGACTCACTTGGAGAAAGCTAGATGAAATGTGTTGTCGAAGGCTTTCATGGCCAGGATCACAGGATTGTTGTATGTTTTCTGGGCTGTCTGGCCATGTTCCAGAAGCATTCTCTCCTGACGTTTTGCCCACACCTATGGTAGGCATCCTCAGGGGTTGTGAGTATGCCTGCCATAGATGTGGGTGAAACGTCAGGAGAGAATACTTCTGGAACATGGCCAGACAGCCCGGAAACAACCCAACTAGAGGAAACTTTGACAGCATCTACACAGTTTGATCAATGAGACCACCGCTTCTTAAACTGCAGGTCCTGACCTTCATTGGGGTCCCTTTAGTTCAGTGGTTCTCGACCTGTGGGTCCCAAGGTGTTTTGGCCTACAACTCCCAGCAATCCCAGTCTGTTTACTAGCTGTTAGGATTTCTGGGAGTTGAAGGCCAAAACATCTGAGGTATGACCAAGGTATGACCTCCACTCAAAAAAACCTAAACGAATAAACAGGAATTAACATTAAAAAAAAAAAAAACCAAAACCAAGATTAAGTAACAGCGCATGCGTGAAAGCCCTCCCTGTGCGACAAATGGAAAAAACACACACCAACCATCCATAGCTGCTGGCGCCAAGTGAGGCCCAGCCATGGAGTGAGGCGGTGGCTCGGACACACACTGTAGAAGGGATGCATACGCACATATACATACGCACATATATTGCATAACATATATGTATAATAGAATCTGAGCTGTTAGAAATTGTGGGAGTTGAAGTCCGAAACATAAATTCCAGGCAGGAAACAATCAGAGCCAGCAAACACCTGCCAATACAGGATTAGCCCAGACAATAAGCAGTCAGACCTTGAAGCTGCAAGGCTATTCAATGCTAATCGAGGAGATCAATTGCAATATTCACATCTGCCTGAAGCAGACAAGAGTTCTTCTACCACCATGGACATTCCACAGTTACCCAGCTTAATTAGCACTGAATAGCCTTGCAGCTTCAAATCCTGGAGGCGTCTCATTATTTTATTTTCCATACTACCAGACTATGCCACAGCAACACGTGGCCGGGCACAGCTAATTATATGATAATATGTCAAAGTAAGTGGCCATACCGTGAAATGGTAAGTTGCATGACCGATGATTACAGTGCCTGGATATACCATCAATGGGATTCCATGTTCAAAGCACGCTGAAAGAAAGAAATGGCATGACTTTAGGCACTGGAAGAGATAATGCAGTTTCAAAGAGATGAGGCAACTCCTTATTTGTGGAATGAGCCCTGCAGCCCTGGTTGGTTGGTTGGTTGATTTGCAATATTTACCTCTCATTCTTTGCCATGTTAGAGGGCATGAAATAAATGGCACTGGGACCATGCAAAATAGAGAGTAAAAAAAGATCACACATAAATATGTAAATAATATTTTAAAGGCTTTTGTGATGCAACAGCTTTTTGTTTGGCATCTAAGCATGACTGTAGTTGGTCTATGTGAGCCTCCTTATGTGGAGTTCCCTGTAACTCACGCATCATGACCCAAGTCAGGAAAAATAGCAAATGGGCTGACCACATTTGTAGAGGACCCCAAATTGGGAGGGAACACTAATACCCCAGAGAACAGGATCAGGATCCAAAATGACCTTAGCAGATGAGAGAGCCGGGCCAAAAGGAATGTCAACAGGGAGAAATCTATAGCAATCCTAATGAAATGCAGAGATGTAGGATGGGAGGCACTTGGCTTGAAAGCAGTCCTTGTGAAAGGGATCTAGGAGTTTTAGGAGACCACATGCTGAACATGAGTCAACAGTATGATGTGACAGCTAAAAAGGCCAATGCGATTCTAGGCTGGAAGACACTGTCTAGGCAGAGTTAAATCATAGTCCCACTCTCTTCTTCTTTGGCCAGACCTCACCTGGAATGTTACTGTGTCCAAATCTGGATGTCACAATTCAAGAAAGAGTTGGACAAGCCAGACGTTCTCCAGAGAGGGGCGACCAAAATGGTCAAAGGACTGGAAACCATGGCTCTCTCTGAGGGGCAACTTAAGGAACTGGGGATGTTTGGCTTGGAGAAGAGAAGACTGAGAACAACATCGTAACCATGTTACGATTTTGAAAAAATGCCAGACTGAAAAGAGGGCCAGCTTGCTTTCTGCTCCTCCACCTCCATGGACTAGGACACTGTTGAGACTGCAGAACAGTATTACAAAGAGAGAATAGAATCAAAATGGAATGTTGCTAATTGCTTTGCCAATTGTATTGTTAATTGCATTGCAGAGCTTGTTTGAATATAGACTGCCTGGAAGACCAGCAATGTCTGGTTTCAGCAGAGGCTGGATGGCCATCTATCGGGAGGACCTGGATGGTGCCCCACTGCATGGTAGAGACTTGGGTTGGATGGCCCTTGGGGTCTCTTTCCGCTATAGGATTCTATACGGAAGTGCCACCGTTATTGACCATCTCCAGTTGCCCTGGATGATCTCTCCAAGTCAATGAGGAAGGGAATAAGCTGTTGGACAGCACTTAGCTGTCAAGGGGTAGCCTATCCCGTAGAGATGCTCCATTGCAAGTTCTTCCCTGACCACCTGGACAAACCCTCCTGTGTGTCTTTCTAGCAAACCAGAGACTGCTTCTGAACATGTTGGATCTCAGTCACAGCATATGATCTTTCCTTCATCCAGGAATCTTACCATTGACCTCAGGTATAAATATTACAGCCAGAAGATCATTGCAGTGAGACAGCAGAGAGGAAACCTACAAGAGAAAGAATAAGTGGCCATGAAGCAAACAAATAAATACCCTGTTTCCCTGAAAATAAGACAGGGTCTTATATTAATTTTTGCTCCCAAAGATGCACTAGGTCTTATTTTCAGGGGATGTCTTATTTTTCCATGAAGAAGAGCTCACATTTATTGTTGAACAACAAAATGAACATTTATTATATACTGTAAAGTAGTTGTCATCACAAACCAGCATAACCAGACAAACTATGAATCCTATCAAGAATTTCTTGTTACTACCATTATTTACATGTACAACAATCTATGGTACCTCTTGCAATTTAGGTTTCACAAGGTTTCCATGCTGATTTCTCTCTATTCTAGTTTCAATGTAGTCATGAATGATGAATATTATAATATACTATAATAATAATATGATAATATAATAATATAATTATATACAATATATTAATGAGATAATATAATATAGGATATAATAATAACAGAAAATGATAATAATATGGTATTAATAGGATAATATAATAATGGGATATAATAACAGAATAGCATAATAATATAATAATAATAGGATAATAGAATAGAATAATAGAATAGAATAGAATGATATAAAATATATTAATAGGATAATATAAAATGGAATATAATAATAATAACAGAATATGCTAATAATAATAAAATAATAATACGATAATATAATAGAATAATAGTATAGAATATAATGATATAAAATATATTAATAGGGTAATATAAAATGGAATTTAATAATAACAGAATAATAATATAATAATATCAAAATATAATAGAATAATAATAGAATAATAATATAATGATATAATAATAATAATAGAAAAATATAATATAATGATTTAAAATATATTAATAGGATAATATAATAATGGGATATAATAATAGTAACAGAATATGATGATAATAATATGGCAATAGAATAATAGTATAAAATAATCAGTTTCATGGCATAGGATAGGAAGATGAGAGGAGAATCCCAATGCGTCCTGTACCTTTAAGGAGCAAAAGCAGCAGGACGAAAGCCCTCTTCCCTCCCTCCCACCCTCCCTTGCCCTGGCTCCAGGAGCCAATCAGAAGCCTCTGGGAAGAAGAGAGCATGGCCAGCATGGCCAGGACGGAGAAGGAAGAAATGGCAGCGCAGGCAGCAGCCACGGAAGGTTTTTCAAGCCTCGGCTGGGGGACAGGCAAGGCAAGGCAGGGAGGGAGGGAGGCACAGAAAGCAAGCACTTTCCCTCCCTCCCTCCGGTGTATGAATGAGTGCTGCTTCTGCCCTGCAGCCATGCTTCCCAATGGAACTCTGCTGCAGCCTTAGTTGCTAGGTCTTACTTTCAGGGGAGGCCTTATATTTGGCAATCCCCCCAAACCCCTGCTAGGTCTTATTCTTTGGGGAGGTCTTATTTTCGGGGAAACACGGTATATACAGTATATAGTCATCCCTCCACTTTTGTGAGTTTAGCTTTTGCAGATTTGATTATTCAGGGATTTGATTTAAAATGCTATCTCCTTTTGGAGATTTCTAGAGGGAACACCTTTCTGGGCACTCCAATGGGGATATATGGTCAATATCCAGCAAAAGTTGACCATAGCATCTTGCTGTAATACCCAGATAATCCAAGAGCTGTGTTCTTGGGGGGATAGATACATACACATACACACATACAGTAGAGTCTCACTTATCCAAGATAAACGGGCCAACAGAACCTTGGATAAGCGAAAATCTTGAATAATAAGGAAGGGATTAAGAAAAAAGCCTATTAAACATAAAATTACATTATGATTTTACAAATTAAGCACCAAAACATCATGTTTTACAAGAAACTCACAGAAAAAGCAGTTCAATACACAGTAATGTTATGTAGTAATTACTGTATTTATGAATTTAGCACCAAAACATTGCAACATTTACTACAAAAACAATGGCTACTAAAAGGCAGACTGCCTTGGATAATACAGAACCTTGGATAAGTGAAGCTTCGATAAGTGAGACTCTACTGTGTGTGTGTGTATAGATAACATTTCCTTTATTTGTGGATCTTCACTTTGTTGTGTGAATGCGGAAGGCTGGCTGTATAAGGAAAACAACAAGACAGGACCAAAGTTTGAACCCTGAGCCAGACCTGAGCCAGGGCTTTGTTTTAATGTGGGTTCAAAGGGAAATACCTGGAGTTTTGTTGCCCCAGAACAGACCAACTTACCTGAAGAATCCCTCTATCCGAAGACAACAGTGAAATAGAGACTCTAAGGAACAAGAAAAGGTAGTATTATTATAATCGGAATGCCAAAAAATAATCTTTTTGGGATCTGGGCCCATAACCAATTGTCAGAGTAATGCGCGCATCGTAGCAGCAGATGTATGACGTCAGTGGAGCGCGGAACGAAGGAACGTCAGAGACGATGTAAAAAGTATTTACAAAGTTTACTTGACAAGACAAACAGACTTGCAGATGATAGACAGGACTTTCAATCTAGACAAACAGCACAGATCTTCTCAGCAGGCAGAGCAGATCTCATCTGATGCAATCAGCTATATACAAACACACTTGTAGTCTGGACACTCCTCTCTGGCTCCAGCCACATATCCAAGGTCAATACAGCTTCTTACCAAATTAACTCTTTACACACTATAGCATTTCCTGGATGATGCAATACATGCTAGACACAAATTTCATTTAAACATTACTAATACACAAATCCCACATTAACATGCAGTTTGTTATCACTTTAACTGCAATGGCTCAATGCTATCTTACCTTGGGATAGAAGCACCCTTGGTACCAGTTTGCAATAGTTTTGTTTGCAGAAAACAATGCAACAAAGCTTGGGCTGGGAAAGAATGACATTTTATTTCAGCACATTCTGTTGTTACCAGTTGCAAGTTACTTTTGGGTAACAACATTACATTTAAAAAGCAAACCTTCCATTTAGCAGCAGAGGTAATGTGTTGGCAGAACGAGCAACAGTTTCTAATTATTTCCAAAAGTCACTTCCAGGCGAATACTAATATTGAAAGAAAGAAGATGGGATTAGATGTATGAGAAGAAAGCAAGGGAAGAAGAAAGGAAGGAAGAAAAGAGTGAGGGAGATAGTGTATGATGGAAATGGAGAAAGGAAGGGAGAGCCACAAAGAGAGCGTGCCCAAAGAGCATTGCTATGGAGACGTGAGGTCAGCTCTCTCAGAGCTGGAGAAGGGAAAGGTAAACAGCAAGCAGCTCTTCTGACATGAGGTGTATATATGCTAGTAATCTAAATTGATAAACTATACGTCTACCGTATATACTCGAAGATAACCCGAGTTTTTCAGCCCTTTTTATGAGCTAAAAAAACCTCCCCCGGCTTATAATCGGGTCAAGGTCAAGCCGGCAGGAGCCTGGAAGCTGATGCTTGCAATATATGATATATTTATCTCTCACCTTACCCTCCTTCATCAGTGTTTACTTTTCCAAAGCCTCCCTCGCTCTTGACCAAGGGAGTGTTTTGAAAAGGGAAAGAAGCCCTTGCAGATCAGGAAGAAGAATATATATATTAACCTTATAAAAGCATTTTCCTCTGAAATATTTTTAATCTCTGCTACATTGCAGGCATTTCTCCCTGCAAGCCTTTGCAATCCCTATGTACCTTTATATTTGTATCTAATAATGCCCAGCTGCTCACTGGAGGGAAGGATATGAGAGGCAAAGATGAAATATTTTGGCCACATCATGAGAAGACGGGAAAGCTTGGAGAAGAGAATGATGCTAGGGAAAATGGAAGGAAAAAGGAAGAGGGGGCGACCAAGGTGGATGAATGATACCCTTGAAGTGACTGGCTTGACCTTGAAGGAACTGGGGGTGGCCACAGCCAACAGGGAGCTCTGGCCTGGACTGGTCCATGATAGCACGAAGAGTCGGAAGTGACTGAACGAATGAACAACAACAAATTCCTAAAGCCAACAATTGACAAAATTAATGCCATTTGATACCACTTCAACTTGTCATGGCTCAATGCTGCTGAGTGATTCCAACTCCACAAGAACCGTGGGTTTGGGGCCCGGTGTGCCAAGCTCCAAAGATCAAATTAAACATGGTTGAATTGGAGGCAAAAGGAATAGAGGTGCTTATTTGTCTTGGACAAAGCAAATGCCAGTAGAGTCTGCACTCTAAAAACTGGCATATCCCACCTATTGGATACGTACAGAAATATTTATAGGACTTTGACAATTGCTGTCCTGAGTGCTAATTGACTCAGGTTGGGCACAGCTAGGATCTGCATTCTAGTTAGCTGAGATGTGTCGTCTGCCTCTGTCACTGATTGGTTTCCAGGTTTGGTGGGAATTTTAATTAGTTGTTATTGCTGAATTTGAAGTTTTGTTGCTGTCGCTTGTTTCACTTCTCAGGCTATGTGGGAAGGGAAAGACTGTGGGTAGGGTTTGAGCGACTGGGTGCTAATGGTCCAATTTTGTCTGTCCAGAGTGGGACAGTGGCTCTCATCCAGGTTAACAATGGGTAACAAGGGTGTTGGCATGGCTTGAATGGATTCCCAGGAAGAGGGACTGGCTGGGTGTTGGATAACTTCTGCGACATTTGGTTTGGCTCCATCGATAGGAAGGCAGGCACATTGCTAAAGGATCGTGCTTGGGGCCTGAAGGGTGGTAGTTTTCCTTATGTCCTCCCCCCCCCCCCCCCCTGCTGAGTGTATGTGTGCTTGTGAAACTTGTCTGAGTGTCCAGGCTAAAAGTCATCTGTGAAGGGTAGCCCAAATTAGGTTTCTTGAACTTGTCTATCAGGACCTTTCCGTGGGTTTTGGGATCTTCTTTGCGGCCCAGGGATGTTGGTAACAATGCTATGGGATGTTGGGAGCTGTAGTTTAATAAGAAATCTTTATTATACCCTCCCACCATCTCGCTGAAGGGACTCGGGGTGGTTCACAGAATCACTACAAAGTGCCTCATATAAACAAATAGTGCATAAGCATATAGGTAAAGGTTTTCCCCTGACGTTAAGTCCAGTCGTGTCCGACTCTGGGGATTGGTGCTCATCTCCATTTCTAAGCCGAAGTGCCGGCGTTGTCCGTAGACACCTCCAAGGTCATGTGGCCAGCATGACTGCATGGAGCGCCGTTACCTTCCCGCCGGAGCGGTACCTATTGATCTACTCGCATTGGCATGTTTTCAAACTGGTAGGTTGGCAGAAGCTGGAGCTAACAGGGGCAGCTCACGCCGCTCCCGGGGCTTGAACCAGGGGCCTTTAGGTCTGCAGCTCAGTGCTTTAACGCACTTTGCCACCAGGGCTCCGCATAAGCATATACACATCAACATAAGTTTAAAAACAACGAACATACATAAAATCCCATCTGATAAAATTGTAAAATTCCTAAAACACAGTACAACCTGTGAATAAAACTGGCTGTCTACAATAACAAACAACAACAACAACAACAACAACAACAACAACAACAACAATAATAACTTTATTCATATATAAAGGCTCCCATGGGGACCAACCAAGCCCAAATTACAGCATAAAATATAACAGCAAAATGCATTTAAAACATATAAACATATAAAATAAAACATATAAAATACAATAAAAAACATACTCAATCGACCAATAGCCAAGGCGCAGCAAGCATATTCAAGATTGGAAGTAAGTCAGTAGAATTTATATATGTGCAATATCTTGCAACCTCTAGAGCTGGGCCAGAATAAAGTGCAATGGCTGGGTATAGGTAGAGGTAAAAGGACAGTGTCAATTGTGCCGAATCAGATCAAAGTGCAAAGTGAAGCAATCGGTGGATCCTTAAGTCCGGCCATAGATTACAGCAGGTCAAAGGCCTGCCTAAAGTACCATGTTTTTAAACTAGCCCGAATGGCTTGAAAAGGGGGGGGGGCTAACCTAATCTCTCTAGGGAGAGTGTAGTTTGGTGAGGCACCAGCAATCTTTGGTTAAATTACTCCCAAGAATCCATAGCATTGAGCCACATTAGTTACAGCAACACCAAACTACCTTCATTCTATGGTGGGAATGCACCCCTGTTAAACACAGGGTTAGTAATCAATCTAACCATTTTCTCCAATGTTTGTCTGCAAGACCCAGATCAGAGAACACTTTGAGGCAAAGAATGCAATTTGTACACACAATCCCCATGCAACAAAAATATTATCCTGTTGAGATCTAGGGACGGAAAATAGCACATCACTTACCTGCCCAAGGATGCGATCATGATCAGTTTGCTGCCAGTCACCGACAACTTAATAATCAAAGCAACTTTCTGGAAATACACCATTGAGAGAGAGAGAATGGTCATTTGGGTGAGTGTGAGTTAACACAATCCTATATTGGAAGCAGTGCCTTTTTATGCATTGACAAAAGAATTAACCTGAGTTACCGTAATCAGTAGTGAGAAGCTGAGTACTGAAACCAATAAAACAATAGCTTGTGTACCTGGTGTAGGCCAAGTATGCATTTTCTAATGGCACCATTTGTGACGGCGCGAGTGGCGCCATCTATAAGTTGGAACTATAAGTTTCAAGATTTGAATTGTTGTATCATGCCTGATTTTGTAGATGGATTGGTTATTTATATCTGTCAATCAATGTTGTTTGTACCTGTTATATTGCTCACTCAGCAAAACTGTTTGGCTCCACCTCTTCCTGGAGTAGGACTGTGTTTCCTCCTTTTCATTCCATCAGCAAGTTCTCTATCGGATGGACGTGAAAGAGAGGCTTGGCTCTGAAAGCCCTTCAAAAGTTACCTCTCAGCACCAATTCTGAGGTTCTTACCCTTGGGACTCACACTTCATGTTCAGGACCAACCTGAACAACGTTGAGGAGTCTCAAGCGCCTTCACATCAGTCCTTTGGCAACAGAGGAAGACTCTTGTCTTCAGATATAGGTCATTGGACTGAGGCTGAGTTTGCTCCGGCATTCACAGCCAGAGAAAGAGGGATCTGGACAAGCTTCATGGACTTAAACAATCAAAGACTGTAATGTATATTTTCTTTTACCCCCTTTGTGAACAATAAACCCAGTTTTTGAGTTAACTACAGTGTTTTGGTCCTTGGGAGTTCCAGTTTCCCTAAAGGAGGGCAAGAAGCAATCCCCTGGGGAAAGATGTCACGTCCATGCCTCTTTCACTAAGAGTTTACAGCCCCAGGCGCGACGGCACACCATTCATAAAATCATAAAGGTAATGATGTGTGCTTCTAATAAAGAGCATTAGAAAAATGCAACACCAAGCATTTCTGCTCCTGGAATCATAACAATTGTACTTTTACAAAGTCTTGAAGCTACTCTGCCGAAGAGTGCTTGAGACTTACCAAATCACAGCTCCCTTAATTCCATAGCATTGAATCACAGAATTTCAAGCAGGCATGGGCAAACTTCAGCCCTCCAAGTGTTTTGGACTTCAACTCCCACAATTCCTAACAGCCAGTAGGCTGTTAGGAATTGTGGGAGTTGAAGTCCAAATCACTTGCAGGGCCAAAGTTTGTCCATGTCTGCTTTAGAGTGTTGTCAAACCGTGTTAATTCTACAATGCACCCCTTGCCAAATGGACACTTCCAAATATGAGGTTGTCATTCGAATGAAGTAGAAACAATGGCCTACATACTTGTGTATAAGTCGACTTCGTGTATAAATCTAGGGCAGATATTGAGATCAAAATTATGGATTTTGAAATGTTCCACCGATATGTCGACGATGCTTCTGTGGAAAGGAAAAGGGGCCTGCGGTGCCTCAGGGGTCAGCCATCCCTGCATGCCAGTGACGTTATCCTACCTCTGAGCTTTAAAAGACCTTCGTGGTGCAGCAGAAATACGCTTTTATGGGCTACCACTAACTGTTCTTCTGTGGCTGAAGCACATTGAGGACCGGACCCCAGATGCAAAAGCATGCAAACGAAATACCCCACCTCTCTGTTCAATGGCGCTGCCCATGTAGAATCGCATGCAAACTAAACATCCCATCTCTCTTTTCAGTGGTGTTGCCCATATAGAATAGCGTGCAAGCTAAACATCCCACCTCTCTGTTCAATTGCAGTGGCCATATAACATAGCCGGCAAACTAAATATCCCATCGCTCTGTTCAATTGCAGTGGACATATAGAATAGCATGCAAACTAAACATCCCACCTCTCTGTTCAATGGCACTGCCCATACAGAGTAGCATGAACACTAAACATCCCACCTCTCTGTTCAATGGCACTGCCCATATAGAATAGCATGAACACTAAACATCCCACCTCTCTGTTCAATGGCACTGCCCATATAGAATAGCATGAACACTAAACATCCCACCTCTCTGTTCAATGGCACTGCCCATATAGAATAGCATGAACACTAAACATCCCACCTCTCTGTTCAATGGCACTGCCCATATAGAATAGCATGAACACTAAACATCCCACCTCTCTTTTCAGTTGCAGTGGCCATATAGAATAGCATGCAAACCAAACATCCCACCTCTCTGCTCAATGGCGCTGCCCATATAGAATAGCATGCAAATAGGAGCAGAGGCTGGTCAGACTGACTGGATACCTCTTTCCAGCTGACCTGTCCAAATCCAGTCACCAAGGAATAGTGCTACTTACGCATTTTAGCCTGACCACAAACACGATTGTTCCATCTCTATTCTTGGTGAACATGTCCAATTGAACATATAGCTCCACAGTAAGCTTGTCCACTCCTAATTTAATCTCTATATCGGTGACCTTGTGTATTCTGATGCTGAGAAGAGCCTGGAGGGAAAGGTAAGAGACATGTCCTAATGTTATCAATAGGACCCTTGGAAGCCTCGGAAGTGGGATTTTGTTATTGGAAAGCCATTTCCGACCTCCCGCATAGCCCTTGCTAAAGATCCCTTGGTAGGTATCCTGTTAGTGTGGTTCTCTCCTTATGCAAGCAGAGGTGAGTTCAAAGCATCACACGTACCAGCTGTAAAAGACAAAAGAAAAAAGAGAAGTTTCAGATTTCTGAGTCTTGGGGTAGCTTCTACTTTTGCTCCTTGGAATACCCCTAGCAGTAAAGAATTCATAGAATAGGAGGAACTCCAGAGAAGGAGATTCTGCCTGGCAGCAACATAGTACGCTGTCAAACAGTTCTGACCATCAGGAGGTTCTCCCTAATGTTTAGGTGGCATCTTTTTTCCCCCCTGCAATTGGAATCCATGGCTTCATTGTGTCCTAGGCCAGTGGTTCTCAACCTTTAATAACAATAATAATAATAATAACAACAACAACTTTATTTTTGTACCCCGCCTCCATCTCCCCGAAGGGACTCAGGGCAGCTAACATGGGGCCAAGCCCGGATAATTACAATAGAACAAAATAAAATGCATACATAATACACTTTATCAGAAGATAAACATACATCAAAATAAAACACAATTATATACAATAACATCGTAAAAATAAAATAGTGACAATAGTATAGTTAGACATAATTTAAAAACCAGAACAGGAGTTAACAAACATAAACTGGGCCTTTTCTTCACCACGGACCCCCTTTTCGATCCCTTTTGTGGCCACAAACCCCTAAGCCTTAGCTCAAGATTTAAGGCGCTAGGCTACACCAAATAATAATTTCAGTTTTCTCATGAAGGTCCTTCAGACATAGAGAGAAGGGGATATTGGTTGAGCTGGTAATGTACACACTCCTATTATGATAGATTATACAAATTTAAAATAATAGTATAGTAATATGCAGCACCTTAAAAGGGTGATGACCCTCTGAAAGCATTGCAGGCAAGGAAGGGAGCCCACCTTATACAAACTCAGTTCTAATGCGTAGACTTCATTTAGTCACAAAATAGTGTGCATAAGACTCGAGTAAATACGGTACAATTCCCACCCATCTGCTCTCATAGCCAACGCCCAGCTCTGATGGATTTTCATTAAGAAAATAGATTTTTAAAGCTTGTTTTTTCAAAAGAAGCATAGAAAATGAAGATTTTGTTCCATTTCCTTTTCTGGTTTGCTTTCATTCATTCAGTCGTTTGTTCATTCAGATATAACTGCAAAATTCATAACATTTCTTCAAACCTTTGTGGAGCCCTTCTGACAACATGGCAAACCCCCCCCCCCCCTTCCCAGGTTCAGAACCACTCTCCTAGGGCATTAACACATCAGACAAGTGTGTTTTAACCCAGAATAAACCTGTTAATCCAGGTTTCCTTTAGAGAGGGGAAACATATGCAGCTCCTCCTAGGATGCATTACCATAAAGCGGAGAATATAGACCAAAACTATGGCAGAATGATTGGATGTATTTGTATTCACGAGGATGAGATGACAGTTCCTCTTCTCTCATGCATAGCAAGGCAGACAAACTAAACATGAGCCAGGAGTGTGATGCATCAGCTAAAAAGCTAATGTAATTCTAGGCTGCATCAACAGGACTATAGTGTCCAGACAGAAGGAAGCCATAGTCCCACTCTGTTTTGATTTGTTTGGACCGTCTCACTTGGGTCCTGTTCTGAGCAAAGCAATTCAAGAAGGAGATAGACCAAGTGGAAAATGTGCAGAGAAGGGCACCAAAGTGGCCAAAGGTCTGGAAACTATGAATGGATATGAGGAGCAACTTAGGGAGCTGGGTATGTGTAATTTGGAGGAGAGAAGGGTGAGAGAAGGGGACATGAGAGCCATGTTTAAGTGCCGTATTTGAAAGGAGGTCCCATTGAGGAGAAAGGGGTCAAGCTTGTTTTCTGCTGCTCCGGTGACTCAGGCACAGGAGCCATGGAGTTCAATGGCAGGAAAAGAGATTCTTCCTAAACATGACGGGAAGAAGAGCTGTTTGGCAGTGGAATATGGTAAAGGTATATTGGAGTGTGGTGGATTCTCCTTCCTTCTCTGGAGATTTTCAGGCAGAAGCTGGATGGCCATCTGTTGGGAGTGCTTTGATTGTGTTTTCCTGCATGTTATAAGGGGGTTGGACTGGATGGCCCCGGAGGTCTCTTCCATCTCTTGGATTCTGTTATTCTAAGGCCTGGCTTCCAAACTTTGGATCCTTTTGTTGGCTCTTCTCTGAACACATTCCAGCTTGTTGATATCCAGAACTGGACAAAGGGTTATTATTCCAGGTGAGAGCTGACCAATGCAGTGTAGACTCATACAATGCACCACAAGACTCCTTTGCATACTGATAATCAAGACTAATGCAGCCGTGGGTTGCATCTGCTCTGTAGGGTTAATGCATTCTGGCATCCTGTTGTGGCTCCATGCCATGGAATCCCGGGAGTTGTTGTTTGATGAGACACTGGCGTGTTTTGGGCTGGGCTGTAGCACAGCTGGTAAATCACCAGCAGTAATAACATCTACCAACCGAAAGGTGGGCAGTTCAAAGCCTGGTCGGGGTGAGCACCCAACCGTCAAGCCCAGCTTACTGTTTACCTAAGCAGTTCGAAAACAGCTTAGAGCTGTAGATCGAGAAATTAGGTATTGCAAATTGTGGGAAAGGTATTTTACAACATCATAAAGAACAAGACCAGAATTGTGGTGAACAAGAGGAAGGTGGAAGGAGGAAGTCCTGATGGCTCTTCATCATAGAGAATGGAGCAACAGCACTCCCTGTGACTGAATCCGAGCTCAACCTCCAAGACACCAAAAACTGGACTTCAAGACAACAGACCTCCTTTCTGTCTGTTCTGTCCTATCCTGTCTGTCCAAACGGCATTGAATGTTTGCCATGTATGTGTACCGTCATCCGCCCTGAGTCCCCTTGGGGAGATAGGGCGGAATATTAAAAAGTGTTATTATTATTATTATTATTATTATTATTATTATTATTATTATTGACACAACAACATAGTCTAACACAGCAAACAAGATAGATATGCTGGATTTTGTATCACAAAATCGTAAGTCGAACACTTCCCAAGTGTCTAGGACTGTGATGTATTTTCGGATGATGCGTGCAGATCCCAGTAGGGTGGCCTTTTGCAGTTGGCAGATCATAATTTGTCAATGTCTATTGTTTCCAAATGCCAGCTGAGATCTTTTGGCACGGCACACAATGTGCCAATCACCACCAGGACCACCTGTACTGGTTTCTGCCAGAGTCTTTGAAGTTCAATCTTGAGGTCCTGATAGCGGCTGAGGTTTTCCTGTTGTTTTTCGTCAATTCAACTGTCACCTGGGATGGCAACATCAATGATCCAAACCTTTTTCTTTTCCACAACTGTGATGTCTGGTGTGTTGTGTTACAGAACTTTGTCAGTCTGGATTCGGAAGTCCCACAGTATCTTTGTGTTTTCATTTTCCATGACCTTTGCAGGTTTGTGATCCCACCAGTTCTTTACTGCTGGGAGGTGGTACTTGAGGCATAAGTTCCAATGAATCATTTGGGCCACATAGTTGTGCCTCTGTTTGTAGTCTGTTTGTGCAATTTCCTTACAGCAGCTGAGGATATGATCAATGGTTTTGTCGGTTTCCTTGCAGAGTCTGCATTTTGGGTCATCAGCTGATTTTTCAATCTTGGCCTGAATTGCCTTTGTCCTGATGTCTTGCTCCTGGGCTGCAAGGATCAGGCCTTCTGTCTCCTTCTTCAGGGTCCCATTCGTGAGCCAGAGCCAGATCTTCTCCTTATCAGCTTTTCCTTCCATTTTGTCAAGGAACTTTCCATGCAATGTTTTGTTGTGCCAGCTGTCAGCTCTAGTTTGTAGTGCGGTTTTCTTTTACTGGTTTTTTGTCTGCTGGGATTTTTGACTTCAATCAAAGCAGGTTCTTCACTTTATTATTATTATTATTATTATTATTATTGCAGAGAAGGCTGAAGACATTGCAAAACTTTGACTCCCAGGATTCCATAGCATTGTGCCATGGCAGTTAAAGTTGTATCAAACTGCTTTAACTCTACAGTGTAGATGCACCCTACACCTTTGAGTTCTAACCCCCCATGAATTTGCATGTGTTGCTAGATTTTTAAAGATTTTACTTACATCCCCCGTAATTATCCCCAAAAGAGTAAGCCTCAATCCGATGGCTCCTGAATACTGTTTTGAAAAAGAGAAGAAAGAACACAGAAGTCAATGACTCAGAGACACCATCTTGGTGTGTGTGTGTTTAGACTGTATACACACACAAGAGCAATTGCTGTATGATGATCTGCAGCATTCAGTGAGTTACAGAGAACTCATTCACATTGTAAAATTCACTTACAATCAGGTTTCACTCTCTCCAGTGTCCGCTTTCTAAAATTCAAGCTTGCCATCACAACAAGCTTGGATTATAAAGATGGTGGAAACGGCTGAAATGGACAAACTAGCAAAAGCGATAAATAACCTTTTAAAAGGCAACCTTGTATAACTTTCATAAAGAAAAATGAAGTTACTTGTGGGTTCAGAGGTTTAAATATAACAGGAATAAGATTATATCAGAAATAGAAAGTGTGGATGTATCAACATACAGTAGAGCAGGGGTCCTCAAACTTTTTAAGTGGAGGGCCGATTCACAGTCCCTCAGACTGTTAGGGGGCCGGACTATGATGAAATAGTCCAAAATTAGGATTGTTGTTGTTGTGTGCCTTCAAGTCATTTCACACTTAGGTCAACCCTAAGTCTAAAGTTTAGGACAGAGGCCAGGTCAATCACCCCGGAGGGCCTTAGTTTGGGGACCCCTGATCTAGATAATCTCATAAGACCATAGGTAAGCAAAGAGACCTCCAAAGACCATCTAGATCATGGGTCCCCAAACTTTTTTAACAGGGGGCCAGTTCACGGTCCCTCAGACCATTGGAGGGCCGGATTATAGTTTTTTTTAAAAAAGCTATGAACAAATTCCTATGCGTACGGCACATATCTTATTTTGAAGTAAAAACAAAAAACAAAAAAAGGAACAAATACAGTCTCAATGTTAATAATAATAATAATAATCATCATCATCATCATCAAAATAATAAAGAGGGTTGGAAGAGACCCCTTGGGACATCTACTCCAACCCCCTTTTGCTTTTGTGCATCACATCATAATCAAAGCACCCCTGACAGATAGCCACCCAATAACAACAACAACAACAACACCATAATAAACATGGTTGGAAGAGACCCCTTGGGCCATAGAGTCCAACCCCTTTCTCCCTTTGTGAACCAAAACATAAAGCACCCCTGACCAACAACAACAACAACAACAACAACAACAACAATAATACACTAAAAATCAGGGTTGGAAGAAATTGCTAGCCTTCAAGAAAAATGAATCCACGACAGGGCTGCAAAGGAGGGAGTCTGTGTGGCAAGATAAAACGGGAGCCCTCTACCTTTTACCACAGGCATGCCCCTATTGTTGTTTCGCCTCCTCCATTGCAGGAAGGCGCATACAGGTGAGGGAGGAGGAGGAAAAGGAGTGTGCGAGGTGAGCGAGGAGGCAGGAAAGGCACACATCTTTCCCTCCTCTCTCGTTCTGTGCAGGCCTTCCTCAGCGGTAGCGAGGAGGAAAGGAGGAAAGGCCCACGCCTTTTCCTCGCCCCGTGAGGCCCTTCCTCGACAGCGGGAAATGGCGTGCGCCTTTCTCACTTCTCTCACCCCACGCGCACCTTTCCCACTGCCTTCCTCGACGGCGGCAGCGGGAAAGCTGCCCGCGAGGTGAGGGAGGAAAGTCACATGCCTTTTCCTCGCCTCGTGCAGCTCTTCCTCGGCGGCAGCAGCGGGAAAGGTGAGTGCAGGGCGAGGAAGAGCCATGCACCTTTCCTCCCTCACCCTGCGCTCACCTTTCCCGCTGCCTCCCTCAGCAGCGGCAGCGGGAAAGCGCCCCACGCAGCGGGGGAGGAATGCCTTTTCCTCCCCCCGTGCAGCCCTTCCTCGATGGTGGGAAAGCTGCCCCTGGGGTGAGGGAGGAAAGCCGCACACCTTTTCCTCGCCCCGTGCGGCCCTTCCTCAGCAGCGGCAGTGGGAAAAGTGTCTGTGGGGCGATGGAGATAAGAAAGGCATGTGCCTTTTCCTCCTTCTCCACACTACACGCACCTTTCTTGGCGGAGGAGGAAGGAGCCACCACCGCGGGGGCCGGATAAATGGCTCCGATGGGCCGGATGTGGCCCGCGGGCCGTACTTTGGGGACCCCTGCAGTAGAGTCTCACTTATCCAACATAAACGGGCTGGTAGAACGTTGGATAAGCAAAAAAAATGTTGGATAATAAGGAGGGATTAAGGAAAAGCCTATTAAATATCAAATTACATTATGATTTTACAAATTAAGCAACAAAACATCACGTTTTACAACAAATTGACAGAAACAAGCAGTTCAATACATGGTAATGTTATGTAGTAATTACTGTATTTACAAATTTAGCACCAAAACAACACAATGTATTGAGAACATTGACTACCAAAACATTGACTACTAAAAGACAAACTGCGTTGGATAATCCAGAATGTTGGATAAGCGAATGTTGGATAAGTGAGACTCTACTGTAGTAAAATTAGTGCAGTTTGACACCAGTTTTAACTGTCGTGACTCAATGGTATGGGATCCTGGGAGTTGTCGTTCAGTGAGGCACCAACACTCTAAATGGCAGAGAAGGTAAAGGACCTGGTAAGACTACAACTCCCATAATTCCATAGCATTGTGCCATGGCAGTTGAAGAGGTGTCGAACTGCATTAGATCTACAGCCCAAGTATTTTGTAATAGTGAAATGAAAAATGCTGTATTGAAGTTCATGCCTTTAGGAAGGAATGGGGGAATAACACTTAGACAGAAATAATACATTAATAATATTGTAATTATAATATTATAATATGATTATAATACATTGATAAAAGGAGCTCCCGGTGGCACAGCAGATTCAACCGCTGAGCTGCTGAACTTGCTGACCGAAAGGTCAACGGTTCTAATCCAGGAAGCAGGGTGAGTGCCCGCTGTTAGCCCCAGCTTCTGCCTACCTAGTAGTTTGAAAACATGCAAATGTGAGTAGATCAATAGGTACCGCTCCAGCAGGAAGGTAACGGCGCTCCATGCAGTCATGTGAATGGCCACATGACCTTGGAGGTGTCTATGAAAAATGCCGGCTCTTCAGCTTAGAAATGGAGATGAGCAGCAACCCCCAGAGCTGGACACGACTGGACTTCACGTCAGGGGAAACCTTTACTTTTACTAATATGGCTAGTCATAAGTAAGTAAAACTTTATTTATATACCGCCCTATCTCCTCAAGGGACTCAGGGCGGTTTCCAACATGATAAAAACAATACAATACAATACAGTACAATACACATAATAAACAGAACCATACAACAATTTAAAAATAATTCAAGTAATATAAGATATCAAGATGAACTGTGGAAATGTATAAATTGTGTAATGTTCAGCTGACATTGTATTAGTGTTTCTGTTTTAATCCTTGCTCAATTTTTTTCACAATAGTAGACTCTCAGTTAATCAGCACCCATAGGGACAGGCAAAGTTAAAGGTTTCCCCTGACAATAAGTTTAGTCATGTCCGACTCTGGGGGTTGGTGCTCATCTCCATTTCTAAGCCGAAGAGCCAGCATCGTCCATAGACGCCTCCAAGGTCATGTGGCTGGCATGACTGCATGGAGCGCTGTTACCTTCCCACCAGAGCGGTACCTATTGATCTACTCACATTTGCATGTTTTCGAACTGCTAGGTTGGCAAAAGCTGGGGTTAACAGCAGGAGCTCACCCCACTCTCCGGATTTGAACCACCAACCTTCCGATCAGCAAGTTCAGCAGCTCAGCGGTTTAACCTGTTGCACCAGCGGGGCCTCCATAGGGACAGGGAGATGCCGGATAAATGTAGTTCCTGGTTGCTTGAGAGTTACAATTAAAAATACAAACTAAGATAAATAAGTTAACTTAAAGTAACATTTCTGCTAAAAATTAGTTGTCATTTTAATTTTAAAGTATTATTTCTGCCGGTTGCTTGAGAGTTCTGGCTGATTGAGTTCTGGTTAACCGAGAGTCTAATACACATGTATTTTATAGCCCTTTGTTTTATCAATATATTCATCTATATTGTGCCCTGTCTAGAGCTGTGAGGGGAGGCAACAAATAAAATCCTCCTCCTCCACCTCCTCCTCCTTGTATTACACCTTGTATTAGGAGTCCTGGTGGTGCAATGGGTTAAACTCTTGTGCCGGCTGAACTGCTGACCTGAAGACCTGTAGTTCGGAGGTTCAAATCAGCAAGACAGGGTGAGCCCCTGTCTGTCAGCCCCAGCTATTATGTGGGGACATGAGAGAAGCCTCCCACAGGATGATATCACACCCGGGCATCCCCTGGGCAACGTCCTTGCAGACGGCCGATTCTTTCACATCAGAAGCGACTTGCTGTATATTCTCAATTCGCTTCTGACACAATAAAAAAATAAAATAAAAAGCCTTGTATTACAATATTTTTTTAAATGGACGACTCACTCTGTCAGGAGTACAAGTAAATTCTCGCTCGAGTTTCTTTGTGTAGAGCATCACAAATAGTTTAATTAATTCTGGATGGATAGCTTGGCAGAAACTGTAGCGGGACAAGATGGGACGAGCAATGGAGGTTGCAGAACTGGGGATGGTGTATTCGTTTCCCGCCGCTGAGGTGATCTTCACCTGGAGAGGAAAAGACAACGGCAGATCTTTAGACCTGCTTGAAAGCTCATTATCGATCTGGAGAAGATAGATGTGGAGAAGAACACACGGTTCTGGTTGCAACCCGCGGCTTTTGCTTACCAGCAGAGCCACGCTAAGATCTGCTTCAGTCATACGTGGCATTTCTGCCAACTGGCAGGCACAGGTGCCATACGAGCCCAGGCCCACGTTCACTGCAGAAAAAACAAAATGAGCAACAGCATCAAGCAAGACCCCAGCGTGTCCACTTTCTAGAACCCTAGGGTGGGTTTTGTATAAATTTTTATTGTGGTACTAGTTGTACCCAGCCACACATTGCTGTGGCCTAGTCTGGTTAAATGGGAAAGAATATTAAGTAAATGGGTTCCTGGCTACACACCAAACTAATATATACCCAGAAGTACAACGATACGCACTGGTAAATGGTCAATAAACAGGTATAAAATAAAAACTTTTGAATGAAATACAGAACTATTGAATGAAAACTATTGAATGAAATGCAATGCCCCAGTGCCCCGTCCTCGCTATTATTACTCTTG
The DNA here is from genome assembly GCF_035594765.1 of Anolis carolinensis. Taxonomy (NCBI): domain Eukaryota; kingdom Metazoa; phylum Chordata; class Lepidosauria; order Squamata; family Anolidae; genus Anolis; species Anolis carolinensis. Next base: position 250,762,749 of record NC_085844.1, on the reverse strand, counting down.
TAGTTTTTGCTAGTGGTTGGGTGTGGCCCCAAAGATGCCTCATCTCCAAGTCAGAGGGAAAGGTCCTTCTTCCTCTCCGCCACTTTCCTCCCTTCCCTTTCTCCTGCTGCTTCTGGTGTCCCATCAGCCCTCGCCGTCTCCATGCACCTTTCTCCTCCTTTTTTAAATAGTCATTTGTAGTACAGCGGCTGTTAATTTTTTTGTCCAGCAGATGGCACTGCTTGCAAACCTAAGCATGGTTTTACCTGTCTCAGGCATGGCAGGTGTGTAACAGTAGGTACACAAACACCTTAAAACACTCGACAGTTCAAATGCCACACTGTATCCAAATTTCAAAGCAATTGGTGAAGTAGTTTGGGAGATATGAGGTCCCTCACAAACGGACATTACATTTTTATTTATATAGATACTAGCTGTGCCCGGCCATGCATTGCTGTGGCAAAGTATGGTGGTATGGGAAATAAACTATTGAGGAATTGGTGGTAGTTAGGGTAAAGGGTAAAGGTTTTCCCCTGACATTAAGTCCATTATAAATGGGTTATATAGCTGTGTGAAAGGGCCTTGAGTCTACACTGCCATATAACCCAGTGCAAATTAGATAATCTGTGGAAGAAGCCTAAGTGAGGCCTAAGTCTGCCTGTCCCCTGGGCTGAGTTGGTTGCTAGGAGACCAAGTGGGCAGAGATTAGTCCTCTAACTGGCAGCAATTGGATAAAAGCTATGATTCCTTTCCCTCTAATTAGGACTTTATTTTTCTTTTCTTTTTGTTGTATCAACCTAGAGGCGTGAATGATGGATTGTGTTGTCAAATTTCGAGGTTGGGGGGCCTGTAGTTTTGTTATTTTGTTGGTCGTTGTGATGCCATCACTTATTTATATATATAGATGATGAAAAAACAATATCTAAAATTCAGCAATAGAGATACACATATTATTTCCCCGGTCCCACCACCTCCCCATTCACACCCATGACTTCTGACACCACGTCATATGGAACTTGTATCTAACAGAACTCTATCCTTATCATTACACTAGTAAATTCCCCGTGTGGCTATTTTAAAATCTATTTTTGTCTTCTTTTTTAAATACCCAAAGACAAGTCCCCATTTTCTAATAAACTCTTCTTTGTTTCTTCCCCTCAAGCAATTTGGGAGCTTGGCCATTTGAATATATCTGACAATTTTTTTCCTCCAATCCTTAATGAGTAGTTCTCTCCCCACCCTTCCAAGACTTTGCTATGGTAATTCTCGCCACCATAAAACTATATTGACAAATTTCTACATCATCTTTACCAATTCTGTCTTGTAACAAGCCCAGTTGACATCTTTCTGGGTTTTTCTTGATCTTTTTCGAAATAATTTTATTAGTTTCTTTCGTCACCTTTTTCTAAACTTTTTACCTCCTTAAAAGTCCACCAAACATGGAAGAAGGTGCCTATCTGCGTTTTGCATCTCCAACATTCCCTCCTTTGGGATTTATCAATTTTGACCATTAATTCAGCCATTATGTAACTTCTGTAGAAGTTACATAACTTCTTTCATACAAGTTTTCTCTAATGGACCCCATTATTGAAAATTTAAATCCTTTTTCCCATAGGTATTTCCAATTATCCAAATCTATATTTTCCCCTAAGACTCTGGCCCAGGAAATCATTACTGTTTTTATTTGTTTATCTTCCAGGTTATATTCTAGAACAGGCATGGGCAAACTTCGGCCCTCCAGGTAGGCTGTTGACGTCCAAAACACCAGGAGGGCTGAAGTTTGCCCATGCCTGTTCTAGAATATATTTGTATAACCTGGAGATCAATCCTTTAATTTCTTTCTCTGAAATATTCTCCAACTCTGGTTTCCTTTTGGAGAACCCAGTTTTAACGTCTTTCTTAAATATATCCTGTAGCTGATAATAACGAAACCAGTCATTTATCCCTAACTCTTATCATAGAATCATAGAATAGTAGAGTTGGAAGAGACCACATGGGCCATCCAGTCCAACCCCCTGCTAAGAAGCAGGAAATCGCATTCAAAGCACCCCCGACAGATGGCCATCCAGCCTCTGTTTAAAGGCCTCCAAAGAAGGAGCCTCCACCACAGTCTGGGGGAGAGAGTTCCACTGTCGAACAGCCCTTCTCACAGTGAGGAGGTTCTTCCTAATGTTCAGGTGGAATCTCCTTTCCTGTAGTTTGAAGCCATTGTTCCGTGTCCTAGTCTGCAGGGCAGCAGAAAACAAGCTTGCTCCCTCCTCCCTTCACGTATTTGTACATGGCTATCATGTCTCCTCTCAGCCTTCTCTTCTGCAGGCTAAACATGCCCAGCTCTTTAAGCCGCTCCTCATAGGGCTTGTTCTCCAGACCCTTAATCATTTTAGTCGCCCTCCTCTGGACGCTTTCCAGCTTGTCAACATCTCCCTTCAACTGTGGTGCCCAAAATTGGACACAGTATTCCAGGTGTGGTCTGACCAAGGCAGAATAGAATAAGGGGGAGCAGGACTTCCCTGGATCTAGACGCTATTCCCCTATTGATGCAGGCCAGAATCCCATTGGCTTTCTTAGCAGCCGCATCACATTGTTGGCTCATGTTTAACTTGTTGTCCACAAGGACTCCAAGGTCTTTTTCGCACACACTGCTGTCAAGCCAGGCGTCCCCCATTCTGTATCTTTGATTTCCATTTCTTCTGCCGAAGTGAAGTATCTTGCATTTGTCCCTGTTGAACTTCATTTTGTTAGTTTCGGCCCATCTCTCTAGTCTGTCAAGATCGTTTTGAATTCTGCTCCTGTCTTCTGGAGTGTTAGCTATCCCTCCCAGTTTTGTGTCGTCTGCAAACTTGATGATCGTGCCTTCTAACCCTTCGTCTAAGTCGTTAATAAAGATGTTGAACAGAACCGGGCCCAGGACAGAGCCCTGCGGCACTCCACTTGTCACTTCTTTCCATGATGAAGACGACGCATTGGTGAGCACCCTTTGGGTTCGTTCGCTTAGCCAATTACAGATCCACCTAACCGTAGTTTTGTCTAGCCCACATTTTACTAGTTTGTTTGCCAGAAGGTCGTGGGGGACTTTGTCGAAGGCCTTACTGAAATCCAGGTACGCTACATCTACAGCATTCCCTGTATCGACCCAACTCGTAACTCTATCGAAAAAAGAAATCAGATTAGTCTGGCATGACTTGTTTTTGGTAAATCCGTGTTGACTATTAGCAATGACCGCATTTGTTTCTAAGTGTTTGCAGACCACTTCCTTAATGATCTTTTCCAGAATTTTGCCTGGTATTGATGTGAGGCTGACCGGACGGTAATTGTTTGGGTCGTTCTTTTTTCCCTTCTTGAAGATAGGGACCACATTCGCCCTCCTCCAATTTGCTGGGACTTCTCCCGTTCTCCAAGAACTCTCGAAGATAATTGCCAGTGGTTCTGAAATAACTTCCGCTAGTTCCTTCAGTACTCTTGGATGTAGCTGATCTGGCCCTGGGGACTTGAATTCGTTTAGAGTGGCCAGGTGTTCCTGGACAACTTGTTTCCCTATTTGGGGTTGGATTTCCCCCAAACCTTCGTCCATTCCATGTTGCTGAGGTTGAAGATGGCTTTCTTTTTGTGAGAAGACTGAGGCAAAGAAGGCATTAAGTAGTTCTGCCTTTTCCCTGTCCCCTGTCGCCATCACCCCATCTTCTCCTTGCAATGGCCCTATCGCCTCCTTTTTCTTCCTTTTTCTACCAACGTAAGCAAAAAAGCCTTTTTTGTTGTTTTTTATGTCCCTGGCAAGCCTGAGCTCATTTTGCGCTTTAGCCTTGCGAACCTTTTCCCTACAGGTGTTGGCTATACGTTTGAATTCTTCTTTGGTGATTTCTCCCCTTTTCCACTTCTTGTGCATGTCACTTTTGTGCTTTAGCTCAGTTAGAAGTTCTTTGGACATCCATTCTGGCTTCTTTGCACTTGTCTTATTTTTCTTCTTTGTTGGCACTGTTTGCATTTGCACCTTGAGTATTTCACTTTTGAAAAACTCCCATCCATCCTTAACTCCCTTGTTTTTTAATATCGGCGTCCATGGAATGCCGCTCAGTAATTCCTTCATTTTTTGGAAGTCAGCTCTCTTAAAGTCCAGAATGCGTGTTTGACTTGTCTTAGTTTCAGCATTCCTTTGTATTGCAAACTGCAGGAGCACATGGTCACTTGCCCCTAAGGATCCAACCACTTCAACTGTATTGATCAGGTCTTCCACATTTGTTAAGATTAGATCAAGAGTTGCTGATCCCCTTGTTGCCTCTTCTACCTTCTGGACCATAAAATTATCTGCAAGGCAAGTGAGGAATTTGTTGGACTTTGTACTCTTGGCTGAGTTTGTTTTCCAGCAGATATCAGGATAATTGAAATCGCCCATGACTACTATATCTCTTCTTTGTGCCTGTTTGGTCAGCTGTTGACAGAAGGCTTCATCGAGTCCTTCATCCTGACTCGGAGGTCTGTAGTAGACACCCACGACAAGATCTTTTTGAGTCCCGGTTCCCTTGATTCTTATCCAGATGCTTTCAAGCTGGTTTCCCGGATTACAGTCTTGCATTTCTTCTGCAACGTAACTGTTTTTGACATATAAAGCTACTCCCCCTCCTCTCCCCTTTGTTCTATTTCTGTGAAAGAGGTTATAGCCCTCAATGGTTAAATTCCAGTGATGGGAGTCATCCCACCAGGTTTCAGTGATGCCTATGACATCGTATGTGTGGTGCTGTGCTAGGAGTGCTTATCTCCCTTTTAATTTCCATTGACCTTTTTCTTCCATTAGGTATTCCCTATACATTCTCATTTCCTCATTATATGTTGGTTTTAACACTACTTCAAGAGGGTTTTTTGGCTCCATCCCTTCCTTAAAACTGGGTTCCCCAAAAGGAAGTCAAAGTAAGGTTATATAAACCTACTGTGGGAGGGGCCTCCAGAGATCATCCAGTCCAACTACTTTTTGTCACCCAGACGCCTTGGATTTTTTATCTGCCACATCACACTCTTGACTCATGTCCAGCTTGGGGTAGAATCATTGAAACACAGAAACATAGAGATGGAGGAGACCCACCCTCCCTCCCTCCCTCCCCCCCAAGAGATCATACAGTCCAATTCAATTCTGCCATGAAAGGACACATAATCAAAGCACTCTTGACAGATGAATATGTCAGATTAATATGATGTGCAGATTTGATAAGTGTGGATTTAACGTGTGTGGATATGAATGAATTTTATGAAAAGTGCATGGATGGGGCCTAATTTGGCTGAAGACACAATTCTAAAATTAAGGCCTGCAATGACTAACTGCCTGCTTACTGTACTGTTATTAAAAGTTGTTGATAAGACCTGTGACAAATAATTAACTGTTGACATTGCTGACTTGATGAACTTTTGGTGAAAAACAAGGTGTTTAGTCAACACAGAGCCAACACCAATCAAGAAGAGTCAACATCTGCCAGGAAACTGAGGTGCAGTCAACATGTTCCAGTATGTAAGATGTCTGTCATTAATTTACAGCTTTTTGGGACAACATCAGCTAAATACTGCTATATAAGTGACCTTATTACAATCCAGAAAGTGTGACAGACAGTGAGCTGTTCACCCGCCATTCTCTGCTCCGTGGGAAGGACAGAGATGATGTATAAGAAGTGTCAGATCTGCAATAGTCTGTTTACTTGCCTCATTTTCTCAAGGGAAGAGGAAGGAGTGTGTTTTGGAGTCATGTTCTTTTTGGAGTTTTAGAAGTTTTGGAATTGTGTGTTGGCAGATTTGCCAGGAAGCAGTCTGGCCTAAGAGATGTTCTTCACGGAGGAAGAATGGAGAAATGGTGATGTATGCATGAGGCTGAATGCATGTACATGTGTGTGAATGCTGAGTAAAAATGTAACCCCCCCTTTGTTTGTTTGTTAGCCAATGTAATTGTAGGCTGTTTGTTTGTTTGTTTGTTTATTTATTTATTTATTACAATACTTATATCCGCCCTTCTCACCCATAGGGGACTCAGGGCGGCTTGTTGTGAATCCAATGGAGTTACATGGAATCTGTATATCTGTATGTCCAATGTTGTTCTTTGTGTAAAAGTGTAGTTCTGTAAAAGTTCTAATATACCCTCTCATACTGAAATTGCAATAAAAGAATCTTTCTTTAAACAGTATTCATGACAGCCATCCAACCTCTGCTTGAAAACCTCTAGAGAAGGAGACTCCACCAGACTCCCTGGCAGCCTATTCCTTCTACAGAAAGCTCTTATAAACAGGAAGTTCATTCTAATGTTGAGGTGGGATCTCTTTACGTGCAATTTGAATCCATGACTCAGTTGTGTCCTTGTCTCCAAAGCAACAGAAAACAAGCTTGCTCCCTCAGTATGACATACTTTCAAATATTAAACATGGCCCTCCCAGCTAAACATACCCAGCTCCCTCCTTAAAGAGAGATATGTGGTCTCCAGACCTTTGACCATTTTGGAAGCCCTTATTTATTTATTTATTTATTTATTTATTTATTTACAACATTTATATCCCGCCCTTCTCACCCGAGGGGACTCAGGGCGGCTTACAAAAATTGGCAAAATTTAATGCCCAAAATACAATCATAAAAACAAAACAATAACAGATCTATTAATGTGATGACCCATGGGCCTTGTAGTCCTGCTCATGACATTGTGATGCCTGATGAAGAAGAAAACTTGGGTTTTTTACCTTCCCAGTCAGAACTGGATTCTTCCCAGACAGATTCTTCCCAGCCAGATCTGGGAACCTTGCACCTGCAAGAGGGTTATGTTCCAGAAGTATGTCAAACAAACACTGAGGCTACATCTCCTGTGTTTTCTCGCCATGAGTTTTGTAAACAACAGAGAGGTTTGGAAGCGGCCTCGCGCAGGAGTGCTAGAATAATTGCTAAGAATTTAGCCAATTAAGCCTGCTTTCCATGAGAATCTTTAAGGAGTCAAACATCTGGTCTCAGAGATTAGCTTTCGTTTCTGGTTCCCAGAGAACTGCTCTCGGCGGGAAAGTTAGACTCTATATAGGTGTTTTACCCGCGGAGTAACTTTGCGGAGTCAATTCGTCAGCCTCCGGAGCGAGTTGTGTCTGAACAGCGCGCTCCGCTTCAAGCCTCGTTCCTGCTCAAGCCTTGTCCTTGTTTCCAGCCTTCGCTCCTGTTTCCCAGCCTTTGTTTACCTACGGACCTTGCCTTGTTTCCCAGGACTAAACCTTGCCTTGTTTCACGGATTTTACCAAGTTATTCCACGGACCTTGTTCTTGTTCCTCGTTACCTTGTTCCACGATTCAAGCCTTGTTTCAAGTATCAAGTTATTTCCTAGCCTTGCTCAAGTTCATGGACTAAAGGACCTTGTCATCTCCCCTCACTTTGCCTGGCAAAGTGAGTGTTTCGGTTATTGGATTACAACTTTGGACCTTAATATTTCATATTGGACATTGTTTCTTTGGACTAATTTTGACCTTTCCTGAAAGGTCTGCTTCTGGACTAACTTTTACATTTGCTTTTATTAACTTTATATATTTCCTTAATAAAGATATTAGATAGAATTTGGCCTCTGCGTATGGTTATTGGTGCTCTGTAGCCTGGGTCGTGACAATTAATAACATTGTTAAAACACATTATAAAACCTTAAAAACGTATATATAATTAATTCAATTCGTCCGAGATCCTCATTCTACATCCTTCCCTGACCCCTTCCAACTTGTCCATCTCCTTTTTGAATTCCTTTGCCCAAAACTGGACATAGCATTATTCCAGGTGAGGCCTGGCCAAAACAAAAGAGAGCAAGACTATGACTTCCCTCCATCAAGTCCAGAACTTTCCAAACTGTGCCATGACACATTTGTGTGTTGGCTGCAATGTGTAGGCATGTCGCACAAACGTAACAAGAAACGTCCCAATCTATGTGAAATAAGCAGTAAGTCATAAAAATGAAAAATAATTATGATATATGTTGTGTCGCTATACATTTATTATTACAATTTCTGTATGTGTCCATATCTCTTATAAGGTGTTGATTTAACCCTTGGTTTGCTAGAAAACTGAATTACTGTGTTGTTTAATGAAGCATGTCTAAAAATGCTGTGTCACCAATATGAAATGGTTAGAAAACTCTGATCTGGATGCTAAACTCCTATTGATGCATCCTCAAATTATATATGGCTTTTTTAGCTGCCTCATCCCACTGTTGACTCACATTCAGCTTATGGTCTACTTTTCTTTTATGTCAGGAATATAACTTGAGAAACTTTAAGTCACTTCTGTTGTGAGAGAATTGGCTGTCTGCAAGGATATTGCCCAGAGGACGCCTGGATGTTTTTACCATCCTTGTGGAAGGCTTCTCTCATGTCCTTGCATGGAGCTGGATCTGATGGAGGGAGCTCATCCGCATTCTCCCCAGGTTGGATTCGTGTCGGCAACCTTCAGGTCAGCAACCCAACCTTCACGTCATCAGTCCTGCCAGCACAAGGGTCTACTAAGACTTCTAGATCGCTTCCACATGGACTGTTTTCAAGTCAGGTGTCCCCCATCATGTATCTGTACATTTCAGTTTTTATTGCTTAAGTGTAGCACCTTACATTTCTCCCTGTTGAAATTAATTTTGAATTACGGAATCCTCCAAATGAGAAAGAGTTGGAGATCCTCAGGTTCATCTAATCTTAGTGGACCACAAAATGAACAAGAGTCAACAGGGTGGCATCTAAAAAGGCCAAAAATCTTAAAAGGCCAATTGATTGGCTGCATCTAGCATTTAGATCAGTGGCTCCCAACCTGTGGTCCGTGGACCACCAGTGGTCTGCAAGAAACTAAAATATGGTCCACGGCCTTCACTGTCGCAACAAGAGCGACTGGTCTTGCAAAACCCTCTTATAGTGCCAAGGCTTATTAAATATGGTTTTCTGCGGATGAGCTGATGGCAGCTATTGGATGGCATATGTTCTGTATCAGAAACTAGAGCTGATGTGGTCTATCCAATGCAAATTTCTGAATCAGCACCCCAAATAACCAAACCGAATTTAAAGTTGACCAAAAACTAATTTGTAACCTTTTTGGTACTAATGTTGGAGAGTGGTCCCTGGTCAAGTGGTCCCTGGTCGAAAAAAGGTTGGGAACCACTGATCTGGATCAAGTGAAGTCATAGTCCCACTCTCTTCTGTTTTGGTCAGATCTCACCTGGAATAATAACCCTGTGTCCAGTTTTGGGCAAAGCAATTCGAAAAGAATATGGTCAAGATGGTACTCTAGTGGAATGTAGACTGCCTGGGCATCTGGTGGAGTCTGCTTCTCTGGAGGTTTTTAAGTAGTGGCTGAATGGCCATCTGTCGGGAGGGACTGGACTGTATTTTCCTGCCAGGCAGGAGTTGGATTGACGGTCATCCTTGTAGTCTCTTCCAACTCTATAATTCTATGGTTCTGTAAGTCATGCCAAAAGAAAACCCTGTATCACAGAAAGAAACTTCCAAGATCTTCACCTTCTTTTTCCAGAGGAAACTAAATGCCAGTAAATGCTACATTTGGAAAGTATTACTGCTCACAAAACATGTAGTGAACATGCTAAAGCTCACCACAAGAAGAAATGACTAGAGAAATGGGATGATACAAAGACCTTACCATTTACAGCAGCCAGGAAAGTTAGTTTTAGAATATCCAAGAGCACCGCTATAATACCGCATACCTGTTGAATGAAGAAGAAAGATATGTTCTGTCTCACTGGAAGAATAGTCCTTGGATGGATCTACTGCTCAGTCAAATGAATGGCCTGCTGGACCTGGTCTCACTTACTGGTAAATTAAAGTCATGGAAACCATAGTGACACTTAAATTTCATGTTAACAGCCATGGTTCTGATGGAGCTAAGATTTGACAAGTGAATTTTACAAGAAGTTTTAAGAATGGGTTACAAAGAGATGAGAAGGGAGTGAGAAGAGAGTGAAGAGTTAAGGAATTTGAAAGAGATAGCAGTTGCCAGCACCAGGACAAGAGATGTGGTAAGAGCTGAAGTAGAGGTCTAAGGGCCCTTCTACACCAGAGTGGAAATCATCTATTGAACAGATGACAATCTATTTAACCTCAGCAGAGTGAAAGCCAAAACCAAGGCCACAAGATTTGTTATAGAACTCCAATATGCCGATGATAACGTAGTCTGTGCACATTCAGAAGAAGACCTACAAGCCATTCTAAACAGCTTTGCAGAAGCATACAAAAAGCTCAGCCTCTCACTGAACATTGAGAAAACCAAAGTGCCAATCCCTCCGTAATGCCAGAAATACAACTTAATGGTCTAACATTAGAAAATGTTAGACCATTTCCGCTACCTTGGCAGTCACTTCTCCACAAAAATCAACATTGACACTGAAATACAACACTGCCTGAGCTCTGCGAGTGCAGCATTTTTCCAAATGAAGCAGAGTGTGAGGATCGGGGCATCCGTAGGGATACCAAGGTGCTTGTTTGTAAAGCTATTGTCTTCCCAAGCCTACTATACGTCTGCGAAACGTTGACTGTCTACAGATGTCACACTCAACTCCTGGGACGATTCTATCAGCGTTTCTTCCAAAAAAAATTTCCTGCAAATCTCTTGGGAAGACAGATGGACAAATGTCAGCGTGCTGGAAGAAGCAAAGACCACTAGGATTAAAGCAATGCTCCAACACCATCAACTCTGCTGGACTGGCCACATTGTCCGAATGCCCGATCACCATCTCCCAAAGCAGTTACTATACTCCCAACTCAAGAATGGAAAACGGAAAGAGATTGAAAGATGGGCTTTAAACTAACATCAAAAACTGTGGCATAGACACCGAGAGATGGGAGGAGGGAAAATTGCACAGGAAATGTTTTTCAAAACAGGGTTGTTTAGGAACAGACAGACACAGAGACACTGAGTTGAAGGAAAGAGTACGGAGGGAGAAGCGAACGGAAAGAGGGGAAAAGGAGGCTTGATTGTGTGTGTGCATGTTTACCTCAATCACTCTGGTCGACTATAAAAACCATGATGTAGGATAATCAAAGGTGGCACTTTCTTGACACTTTCTTGACTTGATTGTAACCACCCCTTAGTTGTTCGTAATTGGATTCGCAATCTGCTCTGGCACCTTACTATTGTTCTCACCTCAAGATCTTTTTCCCAGCTCTGTTCTGTCCACCCCATACATTTTATTTTACTCATGCACTTTATTCACCAGCTCCAAACTTTAGTGAGCTGTGACAGTTACCTACTCATGTTTAGCTGGATTTTTCGATGTCTCGCTGATGATTGGATAAGATGGTTTTATGCCTTATGGTTTTATAATTTTAAGCTATTTTAAACTACAGTTTGACTGTTCTGTTTTTAATTATGATGTACAGTGTTCCCTCACTTATTGCTGGGGTTAGGTTCCAGGACCACCCGCAATATGTGAAAATCCGCGAAGTAGGGACACTATATTTATTTTAATATTTATACATTATTTAAGTAGTTATACACTATTTTAAGTCTTTATCAACCAATTGTGTGTTGATAAATCGCCGCCTCCTCCTCCTGTTTCCACTTGGGCTCCTTTTCTCTCCTTTTGGCTTCTCCTTCCTCCCTTCCTTAGGCTGTAAATTGTAATTTTTTGTGATTTATAATAGTCTTTTAGAGTTATTGAAAAACCGCAAAACAGTGAATCCGAGAAAAGTGAACTGCAAAGTAGTGAGGGAACACTGTATATTTGTTTTAAACTGTTTATTTTATTTGTTTGTTTGTTTGTTTGTTTGTTTATTTATTGGACTTGTATACTCCTACTCCCAGTTTGGCTTGGAGCGGTTCACAAAATGGATAAAACAATACAGTTAAGATTAAATAGCAATAAGAACGGACATAGCCCCAAGTTTTCACCCTTCGAAGGCTTGTCGCAAGAGAAAGGTTTTACAGGCTTTCCGAAATGATGTTTGATGGTTGAGCTTGTCCTTATGTGAGCCACTCCGAGTCCCCTCAGGGAGATGGAGGCGGCATACAAAAATAAAGTTATTATATTATTACTAGCTTTGCCTGGCCACACGTTGCTGTGGCTTATGGGAATCATTTGTTAGCCAGGTGGAATAGCAATGAATAGCCTTGCAGCCTCAAAGCCTGGCTGTTTTCTGGAGTAGCACCCTCAATCAAAGAGCTGCTTTGAAGCCTAGCTACTTCCGTAGTAGGGGAATCCTTGTTTGGTCAGCTTGAACTGCACTGAATAGTCTTGCAGCTTAAAAACCCGGCCGCTTTCTACATAGGGCATCCTTGCTGGGCCAGGTTGAATGGGACGGAGTAGCCTCGTGGCTTCAGAGCTTGGGGGTTTTCTATCTAGGGGAAATCTTGGCTAGCCAGGTTGAATAGCACTGAATAGCCTTGCTGCTTGCAAGCCTGGACGCTTTCAACCTTGCGGAATCCTTGGTTGGCCAGTTTGAATAGCAATTAATTAATTAATATGTGGCAGGTATGAATGCTGCAATTAGCCACCTTGATTAGCATTTAATGGCCTTGCAGCTTCAAAGCCTGTTTGCTTCCTGCCTGGGAGAATCCTTTGTTGGGACGTGTTAGCTGGCCCTGATTGTTTCCTTTCTGGAATTCCCAATTTCCCTGCTTTCAGAGTGTTGCTCTTTATTTACTTTCCTGGTTTTGGACATTATATTGTTCTGTATTATTATACCACAGTAACTATTTCATATTACAGTACAGTCTCACTTATCCAACATTCGCTTATCCAGTGTTCTGGATTATCCAACGCAGTCGGCCTTTTAGTAGTCAATGTTTTTGTAGTTAATGTTTTCAATACATTCTGATGTTTTGGTGCTAAATTCGTAAATACAGTAATTACTACATTGAACTACTTTTTCTGTCAAATTTGTTGTATAGCATGATGTTTTGGTGCTTAATTTGTAAAATCATAGCCTAATTTGATGTTTAATAGGCTTTTTGTTAATCCCTCCTTATTATCCAACATATTCGCTTATCCAACGTTCTGCCGGCCCGTTTATGTTGGATAAGTGAGACTCTACTGTTATACAACAAATTTGACATAAAAAGTAGTTCAATATACAGTAATGCTAAGTAGTAATTACTGTATTTACGAATTTAGCACCAAAATATCACAATGTATTGAAAACATTGACTACAAAAATGCGTTGGATAATCCAGAATGTTGGATAAGCGGGACTCTACTGTATTATTATTCTGCAAAATTAAACTATGTATTTTAAATCTCCTTGTTTCAAGTTTCTGATTGGGAACTACAGACTAGAGATAGTTTGGCACTGTGCTTCAACAGTTCCTTTCCATGAAATCCTGGGATCTGGAATTGAGGCAGGACTGCTTAGAATTATCAACTGCAAAGCTCTAGCACAGTGGTTCTCAATCTGTGGGTCCCTCCCCAGGTGTTTTGACCTACAACTCCCAGAAATACGAGCCAATTTACCGGCTGTTAAGATTTCTGGGAGTTGGAGGCCAAAACATCTGGGAACCCACAGGTTGAGAATCACTGATCTAGCACCTTATCAAACAGCAAATGCCAGGATTCCATCTAGAATTTTGATAAACTCTACAAGTTAGCTGGCATTGCCCCTCCTAACGTGCGATGGGAAGTTGCTGCTAACGGTGAGAGAAAAAAGGTCGAACGTTGTGAAAGCCACCCACTGCATGGCTATCACCCTCCTCCCACCAGACTCAAATCAAGGAAGGGCTTCATGAGAACCACCACTCCTCTTGAGGTTCCTCCAGCAACAGCAAGGGTGTCTCTCTGGGCAGCTAAACCTGGCAATTCTAACTGGATGGCCCCCCAAGAGGGTCAACCAAGAATGGGCAACTTGGAAGTCCCTGAACAGACTCAGAAGCGGAGTGGGCAGATCAAAAGACAACTTGGCAAGGTGGCACTACCTGGAGGAATCCTCCACCTCGTGTGACTGTGGAGCTGAACAAACAACTCAGCATATGTATGCTTGCTTGCCCACAATGCCCTGCCTCATGTATGGAGGAGGAGTTGTTTAAGCTACAGACAATGCGGTTGCTGTTGCCCGCTTTTGGTCCAAAACTATTTAGTTGCTTGTGATTCCTTATTATTATTATTATTATTATTATTATTATTATTATTATTATTATTTTATTTCCATTATTTGAAATGTACAATGCTTTTGACACGAAATAAAATCTAGAATTTTGCCATGGCAGCTTATCACATCAAGAAATGTTCCAATCATAGGATACTTTATCCTCTTTTCCAGCATGGAGAGGCACGGAGCTCATCACATGTGTTAAGCTACTTCCGGCCGTCATGCATCGCCTTCCGTGGTTGGGAAGAGGCAGAAGTGTCCTGAAAGGAGGGAACTCTGGCAATCGACCTCAACACATTGAGACATTTCCCCCTCGAAGGACACCTCAGCCTCTTTTCAAACACGGAGAGGCACATAGCTCATCGCATGTTCCGGGGTTGAAAAGAGACAGAAATGTCCTGAAAGGAGGGAACTCTGAGCATGGGATAGCAATCCTGTTCAGAGTTCTGACCTCTTATCGCACTTTACTCCAATTTTACTACTGAAGAACAGGTAGGATAGGAACCATCAAAAGTTTCCCGTCCTGCCAGCAGTCTGTTGTATCCTGTGAGGTTCCATGCAGATCAATATGATCCCATGGAAAGCAATGGTTTTAACCTGGAGCACTGTCTCTTGAATCCTGTGGGGTTCGATACAGAACAATATGATCCCATGGGAAGCATTGGTTTTAACCTGGAGCACTGTCTCTTGCATCCTATGGGGTTTGGGGCAGAACAATAGGATGATACAGCTATATGCACAGATGTCTATTATATACAGCAAAACAAAAAAAAAAGGAAAAGTATGGTATATAATATAATGTAAGTTATGTTATAGTTCTATACTTCTATAGTGATATAGTCACTTATATGTTATGATTGTAGTATCAGCTTATATATTCCAACTGTACAGATAAGTACATATAAATCAAAATTGTCTCGAATCTGAATCGGGTTTAAATAAACATGATGATTGACCGTAACTCCGTTCCTGTGGTTTACACAATGAATAATGGTAGACTTATGTATAGTATCAATATCAATATAACAAACCACGTATAATCCAATGTCCAATTTTAACAAATATAATTATTGGTACATAAAGTACCACCAATATACTCCTTTAACCAGGGAGTTATCCTTCTTTGTTACTATTGACACAGAACTTTGATTTACTTTGAATGATTGATTTTGAAGAAGAGTGTTACAAACCTTGAGAATATTATCAAGACTTTAATAAGACTACTTTATGTACCAATAATTATATTTGTTAAAATTGGACATTGGATTATACGTGGTTTGTTATATTGATATTGATACTATACATAAGTCTACCATTATTCATTGTGTAACTATATCACTATAGAAGTATAGAACTATAACATAACTTAGGTTAAAAAAAAAAAGTTTCCCCCTGATGTTAAGTCCAGTCGTGATTGACTCTGGGGGTTGGTGCTCATCTCCATTTCTAAGCCGAAGAGCCGGCGTTGTCCGTAGACACCTCCAAGGTCATGTGGCCATTGGCATGACTGCATGGAGCACCGTTACCTCCCCACCGGAGCGGTACCTATTGATCTACTCACATTGGCATGTTTTCAAACTGCTAGGTTGGCAAGAGCTGGGGCTAACAGCAGGCGCTCATTCTGCTCCCAGAATTTGAACCTGGGACCTTTCGGTCTGCAAGTTCAGCAGCTCAGCGCTTTAACACACTGCGCCACCACCAGGGGCCATAACATAACTTACTTTATATTATATTATATACCATACTTTTCCTTTTTTCCGTTTTGCTGCAGAACAATAGGATCCCATGGAAAGAAGTGGTTTTGAACTAGTGCCAGTCTCCTTGAATGTAAGGGGCTTTGCGCAGGGCAAGGAATCTCTTGGTTTTCGGATATTGTTGTTTCTTCTGATTAAAAAAAAAAAAAAAAAGGAATACTGACCGTGTGATGAATGTAAAATGAACGTATTGCCAGCCGTGAGGTTTCCATGGGTAAGTGTAATGGGGAGGCAGAATGCAAAATGGAACAACTGACAATATAAGAGGGGTGGGTCTCTCTTAAAGGGCGGTCACCCATGCTTTCTCCTCTCAATGTGATGAGGTAGTTTTAGTGGTGTCATAGTGCTGCAATTGTGTCCTCCTTGGTAATGTGTTGGGAAGCAGGAACACAGTTTGGTGGGTCTCAGGATCAATCTGTAGAAGGAATGTAGGTTGACCCCACTGGAACTGCCACGGTTGTAGTTCTATAAGACCTTCTCTGCTTAAGAGAGGCTGGGGCCTCACCGAACTGCAACTCCCAGGCTTCCATAGCATTATGCCGTGGCAGTTCAAGTGGGTTCAAATTGCATCCATTCTCAGACAGATCCGATAAGCTTGCACTCCCGCAGGTGTTGTTCGACTGCCACATCCAGCGTCTCCAGCCAATTTGGCAGAATATCATTTCCTGCGTTATTTTCTGCCTAATGTGGGGCTCCAGCAGCCTTACCTTGGCGGTTAGATCTGCAGTAATACGGCTCTGTATCCGAACTAGTGACAATACCGAAATTAAACTGCAAAGTAAAACAGAAAACAAAAAGGTGGCTGAATTTATTAAGTATCTATCCGTTCAGGCACATTCAGAGTTTAAGCCAGGGATCCCCAAACTAAGGCCCGGGGGCCGGATGCGGCCCTCCAAGGCCATTTACCTGGCCCCTGCCCTCAGTTTTAGACTTAGGCTCGCCCAAATCTGAAATGACTTGAAGGCACACAACAATAACAATCCTACTTAACTTGACTATCTCATTGGCCAGAAGCAGGCCCACACTTCCCATTGAAATCCTGATAGGTTTATGTTGGTTAAAATTATTTTTATTTTTAAATATTGTAGTGTTCTTTCATTTACCAATATTGTGCTATAGTAATAATATAATATATTGTGTATACATATTATATTGTTAATAATACTATAATGTCATACAATATAATAATACTAATAATAATACATAAGAATATTAATTATACATTATATATTAAATTTAATATTACTAATAATATTACCGTATAGTAGTATAGTACAATATAGTAATATATAATGCTAATATTGTGCTATGCTAATAATCTAATATATTGTATGTACATACAACTTGTAAGCTGCTCTGACTCCCCTGTGGGGTGAGAGAGGGTGGGATATAAATGTAGTAAATAAAAAAAAAATAATTGTTGTTGGGGTTTTTTTGCACTACAAATAAGACAGGTGCAGTGTGCATAGGAATTTGTTCGTATTTTTTTTCAAATGATAATTCAGCCCTTCAAGAGTCTGAGGGACCATGAACCGGCCCTGCACTTCAAAAGTTTGAGGACCCCTGGTTTAAGCTATCTTTTGTTCTTAGCTGCTAGGAACATTAAACTGCTTTCTGGTGATGTTTTAAGCATTGAAGGAATGCCTTCTTCATTTTCATATATTCTTTAGTATCTGAGGGTGCATCCACATGGTAGAATTAATACAGTTTTGACATTGTTCAGTGCGATGCAAGGGATTTGACAGCCACCCGTCCACCGGCAAATCAAACTGACCCAAAACTCACCCATCCATGATATCAATGTGCAGGCCTACAACAAAGCAATCACATTCAGTGATGTCAAGATCGTAGGATCCTCCCAAAAAGTTTGTATGGCAGTACGTGGTGCTGATCGACAAATCTACGTAGGCAGAGACATAGACCACTTTCACTTTACCAAGAAGTCTGAAAAGATAGACAAACAAACAGCTTCACAAGACCCTGAATGCATTGTCGTTTGTACGAGTTAGAGGAACAAATACATAGCTGAGTATTTTGTTCGACTATGGCTGGGCATTGTCCTTGGTCATTTCCAGATATTTCTAGAAATAGTGATGGAAGATGAGAGAGAGCGGGGAGGGAGGGAGGGAGGGAGGGAACAGCAGTGCACATTTGTACAATTGTGTTCAAATCCCACTCAAATGAAAACATGAAATGTCAGATTTTCACAATAAGGAATAAAATCCTGAATTGAGCCATTCCTCCTGTTAAAAAAGCCCTTACATTTCACAACAACTACAAAGTTGCTTCCGATATAATAAAAATTACTTTAAAATGAACCTCTGAGCAGCAGAACTATGGAGAGCAGAGATTATTATTATTATTATTATTATTATTATTATTATTATTAAATAAAGATAAAGGTTTCCCCTGACGTTAAGTCCAGTTGTGTCCGACTCTGGGGGTTGGTGCTCATCTACATTTCTAAGATGAAGAACCGGCGCTGTCCGTAGACACCTCCTAGGTCATGTGGCCAGCATGACTGTATGGAGCACCAATACTTTCCCGCCGGAGTGGTACTTATTGATCTACTCACATTTGCATATTTTCGAACTGCTAGGCTGGCAGAAGCTGGGGCTAACAACAGGAGCTCACCCCACTCCCTGGATTCGAACCACCGACCTTTCGGTCAGCAAGTTCAATAGCTCAGCGGTTTAACCCGCTTTGCCACTGGGGGCTCTAATAATACAGTAGAGTTTCACTTATCCAACACTCGCTTATCCAACATTCTGGATTATCCAACGCATTTTTGTAGTCAATGTTTTCAATACATCATGATTTTTTGGTGCTAAATTCATAAATACAGTAATTACTACATAGCATTACTGCATATTGAACTACCTTTTCTGTCAAATTCGCTTATCCAACGTTCTGCCGGCCCATTTATGTTGGATAAGTGAGATTCTACTGTAATAATAATAATAATAATAATAATAAGACGAAGAAGATATACTGCTGGCATTATAAATTGGACACAGGCAGAACTGGACAATGTGGACAGAAAAACAAGAAAACTCATGACCATTCATCATTCACTAACACCCTTGCAGTGATGTTGACCGGCTCTATCTGCCTAGAAGATCAGGGGGCAGAGGACTCTTACAAGTAAAACAAGCAGTCAAAGAAGAAGAACATGCCCTGGCAGGATATGTAAAGCAAAGTGAAGAACCTGCTTTGATTGAAGTCAAAAATCAGAAACTCCTCAAAGCACAGCAGACAAAAAACAGTACAAGAAACCCGCACTACAAACTGGAACAACAAAACATTTCATGGAAAGTTCCTTGACAAAATGGAAGGAAAAGCTGACAAGGAGAAGACCTGGCTCTGGCTCACGAATGGGACCCTGAAGAAGGAGACAGAAGGCCTGATCCTTGCAGCCCAGGAGCAAGCCATCAGAACAAAGGCAGTTAAGGCCAAGATCGAAAAATCAGCTGATGACCCAAAATGCAGACTCTGCAAGGAAACCGACAAAACCATTGATCATATACTCAGCTGCTGCAAGAAAATCGCACAGACAGACTACAAACAGAGCCACAACTATGTGGCTCAAATGATCCATTGGAACTTATGCCTCAAGTACCACCTCCCTGCAGTAAAGAACTGGTGGTATCACAAACCTGCAAAAGTATTGGAAAATGAGCACGCAAAGATACTGTGGGACTTCCGAATCCAGACTGACAAAGTTCTGGAACACAACACACCAGACATCACAGTTGTGGAAAAGAAAAAGGTTTGGATCATTGATGTTGCCATCCCAGGTGACAGTCGCATTGACAAAAAACAACAGGAAAAACTCAGCCGCTATCAGGACCTCAAGATTGAACTGTAAAGACTCTGGCAGAAACCAGTGCAGGTGGTCCCGGTGGTGATGGGCACATTGGGTGCCGTGCCAAAAGATCTCAGCTGGCATTTGGAAACAATAGAAGTTGACAAAATTACGATCTGCCAACTGCAAAAGGCCACCCTGCTGGGATCTGCACACATCATCTGAAAAAACATCACACAGTCCTAGACACTTGGGAAGTGTTCGACTTGTGATTTTGTGATTCGAAATCCAGCATATCTATCTTGTTTGCTGTGTCATACAATAATAATAATTATTATTATTATTGTTATTATTATTATTATTATTATTATTATTATTATTATTATTATTATGTTATTTCTTACCCACAGCTCCTCATGGCTTGAGGTAGGTTACAGAATAATTGAAACACATAAACATTGTAAACGTACTCCAGATCCACATGTTAAAATGCTATCTGGACATAAAGACATGGATGTGCAAATGCCGCAATAGTGCAACACTCTTAAATGTGTAGTGGTGGAGGGGATTATACTGGAAAAGGGTCACTAGTTACAGAAATGCTGTGGGATAGCAGCTTCATGCGATAAAATCCTTAATCACTTCCTTTTAAAAATATAATAAGGGATTTCCGAGACATGCAGGAAAGAGGGCGGATTCAAAAATTGAAATGCTCACCAATTTTTTCCTTAATGTTCTGTAACATTTGGATGTGTTCCAAGGTCAATTTAATTTTCAGTATAACCATTAAGCAACTTTAAGGAACTTTAAGGAACCATTAAGCAACTTTAAGAGAACATAAAACGCTTTAAAAACCATTCCTTTGGCCTCATCGTCATTGCCATAAGGGCTGTGGGCAGGATTAAACATAATGGAGATTGAGAACACAGCCATCTTAAATGTAGTTTGGGAAAGTGAGGCCCGCCATGGCAGCGAATGCAAAAGGCCCTGCCGTAAACTACATTTCCCATCATGCAGTTCTGCTCAGGGCCCAAATGAGAGCTGAAGGAGCCAAATTAAGGCTGGCTGCAACAGTCATCGTTTAGAGTTAGTCTAATAATAAAATAATTAAATCTACAAAGAGGACTAAAATAAGTAAGTAAAAGTATAAATCTGTGCTAAGTCTTGAAATTATGTGGTTGTGTGTCATAAAGACAGACGGATATTCAAGGGGATGGCTGTTGTTGCATTTTGGGAGGTAGCTTTAAAAATGGCAGAGAAAGGAGCCCCTGAAGTTTCTAAATTATAGTAATTTAATTATGTGCATGCGCAGACGTGGTTTGGGAAGCGAGGCCTGCCCTAAACTACATTTCCCATCTGAAGGCACCAACAGTGGGGTTTATATATCTGTGGAAGGTCCAGGGTGGGAGAAATAACTCTTGTCTGTTTGCGGCAAGTGTTTGATTAATTGCAACATTCACATTCCCTTGCCTAGTTTCCAATATACCTCACAACCTCTGAGGATGCCTGCCATAGATATGGGCAAAACGATGCTTCTGGAAGATGGCCATACAGCCTGGAAGACTCACAACAACCCAGTGATTCCAGCCAT
This sequence comes from Anolis carolinensis, assembly GCF_035594765.1. Classification (NCBI taxonomy): domain Eukaryota; kingdom Metazoa; phylum Chordata; class Lepidosauria; order Squamata; family Anolidae; genus Anolis; species Anolis carolinensis. The sequence goes on along the minus strand of NC_085844.1, from coordinate 250,741,569 downwards.
AAAAGCTTTTGACAACAGAATAATAAACAATGAATCGCCAAGGGATCTTGCCTGAAAAACAGTGATCCGGTGTGCTTGATTTAGGAAGCACAAAGGCAGGGGAAGAGCAAAGAGGCGCAGCAGAAGCATGCATGTTACAGATATCTGTGACTGCAAATCTGGGGGAACATAAGTGCTGCCTTTTTCAGTGACTTCTAACAGGAATCCTGCGGGGTCTCCTTCTTTTAAGCACAAACTGAATGGCCATCTGTTGTGAATATTTTAATTGTGTCTTCCTGCCTGTCAGAAGGGCTTGGACTGGATGACCCTTGGGGTCTCTTTGTTACCAGGTGAGTGTACAGCGGAATCAGTAGTGTCCAGTTAACACCATGTGCAAAGAACTCACACCAGGCAGAGGAATTGAAATGAACAAAGGAAACTTTACTCTTGCTTGTTGAGTTGAAATATAAAACAGTTCTGCTGTGGATGTAGCGTACCTGGATTTCAGTAAGGCCTTCGACAAAGTCCCCCACGACCTTCTGGCAAACAAACTAGTAAAATGTGGGCTAGACAAAAGTACGGTTAGGTGGATCTGTAATTGGCTAAGCGAACGAACCCAAAGGGTGCTCACCAATGCGTCGTCTTCATCATGGAAAGAAGTGACAAGTGGAGTGCCGCAGGGCTCCGTCCTGGGCCCGGTTCTGTTCAACATCTTTATTAACGACTTAGACGAAGGGTTAGAAGGCACGATCATCAAGTTTGCAGACGACACAAAACTGGGAGGGATAGCTAACACTCCAGAAGACAGGAGCAGAATTCAAAACGATCTTGACAGACTAGAGAGATGGGCCGAAACTAACAAAATGAAGTTCAACAGGGACAAATGCAAGATACTTCACTTCGGCAGAAAAAATGGAAATCAAAGATACAGAATGGGGGACGCCTGGCTTGACAGCAGTGTGTGCGAAAAAGACCTTGGAGTCCTCGTGGACAACAAGTTAAACATGAGCCAACAATGTGATGCAGCAGCTAAAAAAGCCAATGTGATTCTGGCCTGCATCAAGAGGGGAATAGCGTCTAGATCCAGGGAAGTTATGCTCCCCCTCTATTCTGCCTTGGTCAGACCACACCTGGAATACTGTGTCCAATTTTGGGCACCACAGTTGAAGGGAGATGTTGACAAGCTGGAAAGCGTCCAGAGGAGGGCGACTAAAATGATTAAGGGTCTGGAGAACAAGCCCTATGAGGAGTGGCTTAAAGAGCTGGGCATGTTTAGCCTGCAGAAGAGAAGGCTGAGAGGAGACATGATAGCCACGTATAAATACGTGAAGGGAAGTCATAGGGAAGAGGGAGGGAGCTTGTTTTCTGCTGCCCTGGAGACTAGGACACGGAACAATGGCTTCAAACTACAGGAAAGGAGATTCCACCTGAACATCAGGAAGAACTTCCTCACTGTGAGAAGGGCTGTTCGACAGTGGAACTCTCTCCCCCGGACTGTGGTGGAGGCTCCTTCCTTGGAGGCTTTTAAGCAGAGGCTGGATGGCCATCTGTCGGGGGTGCTTTGAATGCGATTTCCTGCTTCTTAGCAGGGGTTGGACTAGATGGCCCATGTGGTCTCTTCCAACTCTACTATTCTATGATTCTATGATTCTATGATTCTATGATTCTATGATTCTGCAATCGTACAATGTCCATGTAGTTGCATAAGATCGATAACCAATCAATCAGCTTCAATATATACAGCATAGCATATTCATAACTACTACTTGACCGTAGCTAGAGAGCCTTTCTTTCCTGTTCTCTCCCTCCAAGCTCAAATTCCAACTGACATTCTCAGCCACCTGCCAGCAAAAAGATACATTGTTTTAGGCATGGCCTTGCCTCTGCAAAAAGAGCTCAGCTCTTTTGCAGAGTTCCCTTTGCAAACCAACTTTGCAAGGATTTCTTTACACACACACATAGCAATTTGGCGCAATACTCTTCTCACTCTATGAATCTCTGATTCTAGGAAAGTTGGGGTGGGAGCAGTACAGGAGGAGCTCTCAACAAGCAATACTCACCTGAGTTGAAGGAATATCTTGACTTCTATTACCATCTCAGCACAGTTTGTATTTGGAAAATGTTTCAATTTGAAAGCTATAAGTTTGACATCTATAATTAGGAACCTGAAAGAGAAGGGGATGACAGAGTGTGAGAAACAGCAGATGACCCCAAGCAAATACAGAACTGAATTGCACAAGATTTATAGCCAGAGAGATTATATCACACCAGTCTATTAGTCACGTTGGAGGCTCCCGAAACACAAAAAGAAGCACTATGTACTGCACAACATCATTCTAATCTCATCCCAAACCAAGCTTCAAACCAAACCAAGACAGAGTTACCACAGGAAAATCCACTGTATGAGATGCATGTGATAATATCCTGGGTCTTTTGCAGGACTTTCGCAGAACTTTTAGATTCAAGAAAATCTTCAGATTTCCCAGGCTTTCAGTCCTGGATTGCTTATTGCTTCTTCCATAGTCCTGTTATCTCTTTCTCAGCCTATTATTGCTACCAGAGGTGTTCAGAGGCCAAATCTCTGCAAATTGTAAAAGAGCTTTACTCACTTGCACAAAAATCTGACCAATAACCCGATGTCAAGGTCTGCTATAATAATGGTTTCAAAGTGCCTCTTAAGAAGCCCATCTTCCTCCAGGGCTTGTATGTGACCTGGAATAGAAATATCTATGAGATTGATGGAAGGAGGCCAGTTGATGAGTTTGGCTAACTTCCAGAAATCCCAGCCAGTTTACCAACTCTTAGGAATTGTGGGAGCTGAAGTCCAAAGCACCTGGAGGACCAAAGGTTGGGAACCATTGGTCTTCAACAGAGGTTCCCAACTTTTGGGCCTCCAGGTGTTTTGGACTTCAACTCCCAGAAATCCCAGCCAGCTTACCAGGTCTTAGGAATTGTGGGAGCTGAAGTCCAAAACACCTGGAGGCCCAAAGGTTGGGAACCACCGGTCTACCAGGAGGGAGCTGGCATCCATGGCTTTGAATGCAATTTTTCCCCAAATAATTTTATTGAACATTTACTAGGAGAGTGAGGGAGGGAGGCAAAAGAAAAAATGGGGATGATAGATTTGTTATTGTTTAGTTGCATCTTTACCAATGTCTAATGTCACAAGGAGAAAACAAAAAGGGTGGGGATTGTTGAGGTATGGGGTGTTCGTTTATCATTGTTATAACTAAGTCTTCGTCTCTATTTCTTTAACACATTTCATAAAACATTGAAGATTCTAACAATTTTAATTTTCAGTCCATTGGTTGTATCGTCTTGGTTTTCTCACCTTGTCTCATGATCTTCATATATTCCTTTCCAGTTCTTCTTCAATGAAATCTTAATTTTTCATAACAAATTGTTTCACATTAAATCTTTTCTTAAATAATAATAATAATTATTATTATTATCATTATTATGTGTTGTCGAAGGCTTTCATGGCCGGAATCATGGGGTTGTTGTGTGTTTTTCGGGCTGTATAGCCATGTTCCAGAAGTATTCTCTCCTGATGTTTTGCCCACATCTATGGCAGGCATCCTCAGAGGTTGTGAGGATGCCTGCCATAGATGTGGGCAAAACGTCAGCCCGAAAAACACATAACAACTTTCTTATTATTCTTATTCTTATCTACAAAGAAAATTCTATAATTTTCATTTAAATTGTTAGTAGGTTAGTATTTATATCATTTTATCATTATCATACTTTTTGTATTACATCAAATTTATATAATTCTATATAACCAATCTATTTTGTAGCCCATTTCAATCTTATTAGTTAATGTTGTTTCACAAAATTTCTTAAATTTTGGGTGGGTGCTTGCTTACACAATATTAATAGCAATAATATTTTCTTTCCCGTGGCCCCCAAGGGATTTTTATCAATTATTATTATTTGATATACATAATCATAATTACAATACATGTCCCTTTTCCATTCCCTTCTCCCTCCCCGCACCCATCCCTCCCCCTTCCCTGTTGACAACTTAAACTATTTTTTCTTGTTACATGAGCCTTCTTTCCATTCTATCCAATTTTTTCTTCCAGCTTTCATCATCTGGTTTAACAATCTGTAGCCATCTGCTAAATGGAGTCCATATTTCTTTAATTTTCTTCTGTTTGTCTGACCATGTTTTTTTGCTTCTTATAATGTCCATAATATCCAGTTGTATTTGATCCCACATATATTCATACCATTTGTTGTTATCCTTCCACCCCCACGCTATTACTGCGTGTGCAGCTCTAAACATTATCATCATTAATTTTTGGTCTTGGTCCTTAATTCTTCTATCCTCATATATCCCTAATAACAAAATGTGCATATTTATATTAAATTTTGTTTTAGTATGCAATTCAACCTGGGTTAGGATTTGGTTCCAAAATTTTTTTTACTTCTTCACATTCCCACCATAGATGTGAGCAGAGCCGGTCCAACAATGAAGCGAATTAAGCGGTCGCTTGGGGCGCAAAACATACGGGGGCACAGTCGAGACTGCTTTTTCTGTTGATTTCTTGTAAAACATGATGTTTTGGTGCTTAATTTGTAAAATCTTAATGTAATTTGATGTTTAATAGGCTTTTTCTTAATCCCTCCCTATTATCCAACATTTTCACTTATCCAACACTTTTATTTTTCAGTGATTGGTTTGGGGGGGGGGGGCAAAATTTTGTTCGCCTACACTTGAAAAATACCTAGAGCCAGCTCTGGATGTGAGTACCATGCCTCCCGGCCCCCACTATGCCAACATTTGGGATTTAATCCCTGAATCATGTGTGCCAGCTGAATGGGTGTTCTCTACCATTTCGTAATTATTTTCAATTCTAATTCCTCATATTTTTCTATTTTCATTTTACGTAAACCACTGATTATGTTTACTATCTTTTCTTTTCCTGGGCTCCCTTCCTTTTCCCACTTGTTTTCCATTGTTCTATACATAGATTCCTTATCTTCTATCACTCTTCCATATATTTTATTTAATATTTTTTACCACCAAGTCTCTCTTTTAATATCTTGTCTATTATATTTTCTACTAAAATAGTAATAATATTTTCCATCCACAACTCTTGTGTTCTAATTTTCTTGGTTTTATATATATTTCTTTGATTAAAAGCCAAACCTTCCTAACTTCAAATATTGGAGCCCAGTTTAATTTATTAAATTTAGCTATTTCAAAAACTCTTCCGATGTAATCATCATCACTCAGTATATTTTTATAGTCCATATTAAAGACTTTTTAGCCAAAATCTTGTAGTTTACCCATGGTCAAGATTATATTTTCCTTGTCATCCATTTTTACAATGGATCTTTGAATGCAATTTTGACTTCACTTTAACTGCCTTGGCTCAATGCCTTGGTGAGGCATCAGCGATCTTTGGCAGAAAAGGGGAAGACCTCATAAAGCTACAACTCTCATGGACTCAATTACATTCAACCAAGGTTGTTAAACTGGTGTCAAAGAGAAGCAGCTGTACTTTGAAGATGTGCCCTAAGAAGCGTAACACAACTCTTACCTTTCTCTAATTCAGAGACACTGTAAGCACACTTGTTTCCAGGTTTGGGGCTTTGTGAAGGGCTCAGAAGGGCACAGAAGGCAAGAAGGGCTAGGATCTTCCACATCTCTCTTTTCTGAGACCTGCAGAAAACTGAAGCACAATCCATCCACAGTTTATCTAAAGAAAGAAGGAGGCTTCAAACCTCAAGTTAGAGCAGAGGACTAAGGACCTCATCACACTGAGGTTTGTCGCCGTCGTAGAACACTTCATGGACAATTAAAGGAAAAAGAGGCACGGATCCCATCACATAACTTAAGCCCATTACTGGATGTCATCCATGCCCTTCTTTCCTCGAAATGCACATGAAGTGTGCTAAAAGAAGCAAGCTCTGAACACAGGCAAGTAACCGTGCGATGGATCCATAGTTGGAGCCAGCTGGAAAACATGTGGATGGGGGGTGTCTAACTTGCCCGCCCCATTTCATCATCACAATGGGTGGTCTTTTGGGGATTGTCTAAAGAACAGAAGTGTCTTAAGAATGGGGCTTGGAAAGGAAGGCAGTCCATAGAAGTATCTTAAGAATGGGGCTTGGGCAGTCCTAAATGTTACAGAATATCTACACAGCTACAAACCCATATTGGGCTCACTGCGCACTATATCAAGGACTCAACACACTTCATAGAAAAGATCAGCAACCTCAAGCTAAGCACCAAGGACATCCTGATCAGCTTCGATGTAGTGTCCCTATTTACTAAGGTTCCAGTAGCTGACACCCTCACACTAATCAAACAAAACTTCCCAGAAGACATCACAGCTCTGTTTCACCATTGCCTCACTACTAGCTACTTTCAGTGGGACAATGGATTCTATGAATAGAAAGATGGAGTGGCCATGGGGAGCCCTCTCAGCCCAGTAGTAGCAAATTTCGATATGAAACACTTTGAAAAACAAACCCTAGAAACAGCGCCAAAAAAGCCAACTGTATGGCTCAGATACGTTGATGACACCTTTACCATTTGGAGCCATGGAGAGGAAGAGCTCAGCAAGTTCCTGGACCACCTTAACAGCATCCACCCAAACATCCAATTCACCATGGAAAAGGAAATGGAAGGAAAACTGCCATTTCTAGATGTTCTGGTCATCCGCAAACCCAATCAACAGTTGGGCCACACAGTTTACAGAAAACCTACACACACAGATAGATACCTTCATAAAAACTCCAACCATCACCCAAGTCAAAAAAGAAGCACAATCAAAGCCCTGACAGACCGTGCACAAAGAATCTGCGAACCTCACCTCCTCCAAGGTGAACTCAACCACCTAAACTGGGCTCTACAGGCCAATGGAGACTCCATCACAGACATCAGAAGAGCTGCAAGGCCAAGAACAAGCCATGAGAGTTAAGACAAAGATCCACCCAGAGGAAAGGTGTTCTTACCAGACATCAAGGGAACTACTGACTGCATAGGCAAACTGATGAAGAAGCACAACCTACAAACCATCTACAGACCCACAAAGAAAATCCAACAAATGCTACGGTTAGCGAAGGACAAGAGGGATCCTCTCACCTCTGCAGGAGTCTACTGTATACCATGCAGCTGTGGACAAGTCTACATAGGGACCACCAAACGCAGCATTGCCCAAACAAGAGTCAAAGAATATGAAAGACTCACTCAACCAGAGAAATCAGCCATAGCAGAGTACCTGATGAACTAACCTGGACACAGATTATTATTTGAGAACACAGAAATGCTTGACCACTCCAACAACTATCATGTCAGACTACACAGAGAAGCCATTGAAATTTACAAACATGTGGACAACTTCAACAGAAAGGAGGAAACCATGAAAATGAACAAAATCTGGCTACCAGTATTTAAAAAACTCAAAAATCAGAACAGTAAATAAGAAGCAACACTCTGAGACATGGGAACTAGGGGCAGTTAACAAAGAATGCCCCCGGGCAGAAAGTAGCTAGTAGATGTAGCCATTCAATGCAAATTAGGGTGATTAACTGGAACATTTACGCTGGCCTCCAACTTTATTTTTTTCGTGTCAAAATCATTGCATAACAAAATACATTTTAAAATGATGGGGGGAGGTGGAAAGGAAATCACAAGCACCTAAATAGTTTTAGACCAAAAGCGGGCAACAGCAACCGCATTGTCCGTAGCTTTAAGCAACTCCTCCTCTGTACATGAGGCAGGACATTGTGGGCAAGCATACATATGCGGAGTTGTTTGTTCTGCTCCACAGTCATACAAGGTGGAGGATTCCTCCAGGTAGTGCCACCTTGCCAAGTTGTCTTTAGATCTGCCCACTCCACTTCTGAGTCTGTTGAGGGACTTCCAAGTTGCCCATTCTTGGTTTGCCCCTGGAGGAGGACCCTCATGGGGGGCCATCCAGTTAGAATTGCCCAGAGGGACACCCTTGCTGCTGCTGGAGGAACATCAAGAGGAGTGGTGGTTCTCATGAAGCCCTTCCTTGATTTGAGTCTGGTGGGAGGAGGCTGATAGTCATGCAATGGGTGGCTTTCACAATATTCAACCTTATTTCCTCCAACTGACAAGAGTTCTTCCCTCACCCTGGACTTCCCACAGATATATATAAACATTCCTTGCTTAGTTTTTCCATACCTCACAACCTCTGAAGATGCCTGCCATAGATGTGGGCGAAATGTCAGGAGAGAATACTTCTAGAACTTGGCCATACAGCCCGGAAAACATACAACAACCCTGTGATCCCGGCCATGATAGCCTTCGACAACACATTGACTTGAATATTTCTTATCTATCTGGCTTAATTTGACTGGTGTTAAGTACCATGCACAAAGCAGCTGCACACAATAACATCCTGTGGAAACTTACTAATAGCGCATGGGGTGCAGACCCAAAATTAATAAGAACATCAGCCCTGGCCTTGTCTTTCTCAACTGCTGAGCATGCCTGCCCCTGTGAAATCTGCCCATGTGAAGCAAATGAATATAGTACTGAATGTAGAATAATCACAGGATGTCTTAAACCTACACCTGTTGATACACTGTATAAACTACCTGGCATTCCCCCCCCCCCCGATGTTTGACTGGAAGTTGTTGCCAATTCCGAGAGAAGTAAGGTTGAACACCGTGAAAGCCACCCACTGTATGGCTACCAGCCTCCTCCCAGCGGACTTAATTCAAGGAAAAGTTTCGAGAGAACCACCACTCCTCTAAATGTTCCTCCAGCAACAGCACGAATATCCCTCTGGGAAGCAAAATCAGGCAGTTCCAACTGGATGGCCCCCCACAAGGGTCTTCCTCCAAGAGCAAACCAAGAATGGTCAATGTGGAAGTCCCTTAACAGACTCAGAAGTGGAGTGGGCAGATTAAAAGACAACCTGGCGAAATGGCACGACCTAGAAGAATCCTCCACCTTGTGTGACTATGGAGCAGAACAGACAGCTCCTGTCAGAACCCAGGCTGCAGAGCACCAATAACCTTACACAGAGGCCAGTCTCTATCTAATATCTTTATTAAAGAAATATATAAAATCAATAAAAACAAGTGAATATAGTTCAGAAGCAGACCTTTCAAATAAGGCCAAATATAGTCCAGAAATGTATTGTCCAATATAAGATATTAGAGTTCAAAGTTGTAATCCACTTGACCGAAACACACAATTTGCCAAGCAATAGTGTGGGGAAATAACAAAGTCTTTATAGTCCAATGAAGCTTGACAACAAGGCTGGAAATAAACTTGATTCTTGACTTGATCCAAGACTTAAAACGAGGCAAACTTGAAGCATGAAACAAAGTCCGTGGCAAAACCGTGAGACAAGGCAAGACTTGAAACTTGATCCGGGAAGCAGGGAACAGGGATTACGAAGTCCACACACGATCTCTCTCCTCAAGCTGATCAATTAACTCCGCAAAGTTTCCCTTGCGACAAACACCTATATTGGGTCTCGTTTTCCCGCCAACAGAACTCTTTCCCTAGAGAACGAGAAGCGAAACCCAACTCTGTCCAGATGCAAGACTCCTTAGAATTTCCCAAGGGAAGCAGACCTAATCAGCCATTTGTTTGGCAGCGATTCTCAGGCTTCTGCGATTAGCCTCCCTGACTCCTCTATCCTTAGTATAATTGTCCCTCCAGGAAAACGGGGGGGGAGTTCTGCCCAAGGCCTGTTTGGCTGAATTCTTGAGGGCAAACGTCAACATCCTGCAGGTGGAGAGGCTCCAGCTCTGGCTGAACCGGCGAAAATCCCATGTTTTCCTCTTCGTCTGCCACAATAGTACTAGAACAGGACTACAAGGCCCATGAGTCATCACAGCTCCACATCTGTATGCTTACCCACCATACCCAGACTCATGTACAGAGGAAGAACTGTTTAAAGGTACAGACAATGCAGTAGCTGTTGCCCGTTTTTGGTCTAAAACTGTTTAGCTGCTTTTATTTTATCAGTTTTAAACTTATTTTGCCAGACTACGCTCTGGCACCACGAGATGCAGAGCCAGTCTTAGGAAATGAGGCTACTAAGTGGAGTCCACGACATACGAGTGTGGAGAAAAGCAAACCACAGACCACCTACTACAATGCAGTCTGAGCTCTACTACATCCACAATGGAGCAACACCAGAGGCACTCCAAGTAGCCAGCTGCTTGTCAAAGGAAATCTAGTATAATTTTAAGTTTTCTAACTTTGTATTTTTTAAATACTGCATCCTCAATTCACTTCTGACACGATAAATTAAAAATGCTTTCAAACTGGGTTATATGGTAGAATAGATGGGGGTCTTTCTGGGCTTTTCCCAACTCTTTGTGTAGGCAACTGGGGAGACTTTGTAAGGATATTCTTTTCTTCTTAGGATTGCACGTTCTATTATACACTTGCTCCATCTGTTATATGATGCAGTATCCACCCATGGATTCAATGGCCCTTTGAAGGCCACCATAAGGCTGATGTGGCCCTATAAGTCTATTGTTTCCATACAATACTTCCAATCGTTACGCAGTGCTTAAAGAAGCAATTGTATAATGGAATCAGTAAATAAAGACTGTCAGATCCCTTTCATCTGCTTTGAAGCTGGAGCGGTAATTAAATTAAATGAAACAAAAATACGTAGATGTTCCCGGCTGAATGCCAAGGGGCAATTTGCGTTCTTCATTTGTCCTAAGCAAAGTACTAATGATAAGGTTCGATAGATAGAAAGGTTCAAATAATTAAATAAAGCCATGTTGCTCATGGGAGTTGTAGCTTGGTGAGGCAGCAGCACTCTTTGAAAGAGAAAGACTAAAGCAAGCCGGGGCAAACTTCGGCCCTCCAGGTGTTTTGGACTTCAACTCCCACCATTCCTAACAGCCGGTAGGCTGTTAGGAATGGTGGGAGTTGAAGTCCAAAACACCTGGAGGGCTGAAGTTTGCCCATGCAAACTATAACCCCCATAATTCCATAGCATTGAACCGTGGCAGTTAAAGTGGTGTTAAACTGCATACATTCTACAGTGTAGATCAGGCATGGGCAAACTTCGGCCCTCTCTCCAGGTGTTGTGGACTTCAACTTCAACACAGACTTCAACACAGAACTACCCTCAACTTATCCATGGTTCAAATTAAAAATCTTGATCCCGAAACCTGACTTCACATTATACACAAAGTCAACTCATACACAAATATATATGGTGCAACCTATGTCTTATAATCTTCGACTTATCCATGGGTCGTATCAAAATCCATAAGCTTGGCCCCAAAACCTGCCCTTACACACCAGGATATATGGGACGTTATTCTAGCAACCTCCTCACTTATCCAGAAGACTTCCGCTTATCTGCAATGAGCCCAAGGTGACATTACTACATGATTCATCATTTTGATCCCTAAACATGATCTTGAGGTATACACTCCATTGATTTATACGAACATGAGGATATATGGTACTTCCTGTCTGGATGGGAAGGTTCATGAGAATGTAACCTTAGACTCATGGACTTGGAAGAGACCACACAAGCCATTCAGTCTAATCCCTTTCTGCCAGGCAGGAAAAGCACAATCAAAACATACTCAACCGATGACCATCTGGTTAAAAACTTCCAGAGAAGGAAACTCCATAAGACTTCCAGGCAACATATCTCACTCTCATGATGTTTTTTATATCTCAATCTCATGACTATGTTAACATGGAATCTATTTTCCTGCACTTTGGATTCCTTGCTCTGTGTCCTATTACAGCAGCAAAAATCAAACTTGCCTCGTCCTCAATATGACATCTTTTCCAATATTTAAACATTGCAATCATGTCCCCTCTAACCTCCACCTCTCCAAACTCCTTAAGCTGCTGCCTTAAGTGGCCTTCCCCTGGACACTTTCCATCTTGTCCATCTCCTTATTGAATTGCTTCATCCAGAACTGGATACAGGGCTATGATTCCAGGTGAGACGGTCTAACCCAGGGGTCCCCAAACTAAGGCCCGGGGGCCGGATGCGGCCCACCGAAGCCATTTATCCGGCCCCCACGGCACAAGGGCTGAAGGGGGTTGGACTAAATGACCCAAGGGTTCTCTTCTTCTCTTACAACCATTATTGTTGTTGTTGTTGTTATTATTATTATTATTATTATTATTATTATTATTATTATTATTATTATTATTAACATTAAGGCTGTGTGGCCATCTGTCAGGGGTGCTTTGCATGTGCTTTTGGTCCACAGAGGCAGAAAGGGGTTGGACAAAATGGCCCAAGGGGTCTCTTCCAACCTTCTTTATTATTATTATTATTATTATTATTATTATTATTATTATTATTATTATTATTGACATTGAGACTGGGAGGCCATCTGTCAGGGGTGCTTTGCTTGTGCTTTCGGTGCACAAAGGCAGAAGGAGGTTGGACTCAATGGCCCAAAGGGTCTCTTCCAACCCTCATTATTATTATTATTATTATTATTATTATTATTATTATTATTATTATTATTATTATGGTTATTAACATTGAGGATGGGTGTCCATCTGTCAGGGGTGCTTTGCTTGTGCTTTCAGTGCACAAAGGCAGAAAGGGATTGGACTCAATGGCCCAAAGGGTCTCTTCCAACCTTCTTTATTATTATTATTATTATTATTATTATTAACATTGAGGTTGGGTGGGCATCTGTCAGGGATGCTTTGCTTGTGCTTTCGGTGCACAAAGGCAGAAGGGGATTGGACTCAATGGCCCAAGGGGTCTCTTCCAGTCCTCTTTTTTATTATTGTTGCTGTTGTTATTATTATTATTATTGCTCGGTGGCCAACTATAGTCGGGCCCTCCAATGGTCCGAAGGATTGTGAACTGGCCCCCTGTTTAAAAAGTTTGGGGACCCCTGGTCTAACCAAAGCAGAACAAAGTGGGACTACAACTTCCCTCTGTCTAGAGCAGTGGTTCTCAACCTGGGGTCCCCAGATGTTTTGGCCTTCAACTCCTAGAAATCCTAACAGCTGGTAAACTGGCTGAGATTTCTGGGAGTTGTAGGCCAAAACACTTGGGGACCAACATGTTGAGAACCACTGGTCTAGACACTATGCAGCCTAGAACCACATTGACTTTTTTCACTGCCACATTACACTCCTGAATTTTGTTGAATTTATGGTCTACTAAGACTCCTGGATCCCTTTCACATGGACTGTTGTCAAGCCAGGTGTCCCCCATCCTATATCTCTACATTTCATTTTTTCTGCCTAAGTGCCATACCTGATATTCCTCCCTGTTCAAATTTGATTTGTTAGTTTTGGCTCAGCTCCCTAAAGTCTTAAAGTCATTTTGGTTTCAGATCCTGTCCTCTGGGATATCAACTATTCCTCTCATTGGTGTCCTGGGCTGATTGCCAGATCGAGATATCTGCAACCATCTGAAGTATTGAAACATCTGCTCAATAACAGTGAGGTCATAGCAGTGGGCTTGCAATTGCTCTCCACCCCAAAGGAATAATAGAATAACAGAGTTAGAAGAGACCACATGGGCCATCTAGTAGGCATGTGCGATCCATGAAAAAAAATGATTCAAAACTTGCTTCAAAAGTAGGGGGTGCTGGTGCTTCATTTCTAAAGTCATTTCCAAATTTTGAAGCAAAAAAATCGAAACTCCGAAAATTCGGAATATTCGTATGTACCTCGTTAATGGAAGACACGCGTGCGCATGAAGGAAAACATTATTGTCAATGGGGAACCTTGAGAGGCTTCTATCTCCCTCATTTTTGAGCTGTCCTAATGAAATTTGCTACAGTGGTTGAACACATTTACCACTGTTAGCTCACCAAATCTAAGACCATTTGACGTATCCTCAGATTTTTGGTGAATTTTCAAAGTGTTTATAAAAAAACATTTTTTTTAATAATAACAAAAATCTTTTCCTGGTTTAGAAGTGTTATTTCCTGTTTCATTGGGTTATCTTTACTTTTAAAATCATTGTTCTACTTCACAAACTTTGTTTTTGTGGCTGAAACTTTGTTAAATTGGTGGACAGAGATTCAACCAACCATAATGTGCTATTTTTTATAGGACGACGTCCCTTGTGCAAAGACAAAGTTTTGCCAGTGTAATAAAGTTTTGCCATGTTTTTATGACAGAACCAATTAGGAAATGACATTTATCAACAAGGAATAGAAATCATAGCACACCATCAAATCACTCCTGACAGATGGCCATCAACCTCTGAATAAGGAAATCTGTTCCTGGTTTGAAAGTGTTATTTTCTATTTCATTGGGTTTTCTGGGGCTGAAAGTGTGTGACTCGCCCAAGATCACCCAGTGAGTTTCCATGTCTGAGTGGGGAATCAAGCCACAATTGTAGTCCAACTCTCAAACCGCTACACTACACCATGCTAAAAAGCCCCATAGAAACCAACCAGGAAGAGAAGGGGGTTTTCTCTCCTGGAGAGCAACGGGTTTAAGAGCCACATAGAAACCAATCAGGAAGGTGCGTGGTCATGGTAGAGAGACGGTCACATTCCAAGGAGAGTGCCAGCTCTGGAGGGCGACTGGGTAGAGCAGCAGCTCCCTTCCCCTGTGGATTGAGGCGAGGGGAGCAGCAAAACCAGGAGGTCAGCCGAAGGTCCAAAAGGATTCTCCTCCTCAAGAGGAGAGGCCGAAAGGATCTGATATTGATCTCAAGGTACCACGGGTCGCTCCAGTAACGTACAGGCGATCGGCCTGCAAATCTCCGACTGCACGCATTAAAAACTTAAAGAAAGAAGATGAGGAGAAGGAAAGAAGAAGAGACACGCAGAAACATAAGTGTGAAAGAAATAAAAGGGTTTCAGAAAGAGGCAAGGGGACTCCCATGAGAAAAGAAGAAGAAATCCCAGGAAACAGGAAATGGAGGGAGAAACAAAAAAGCAAGGATGAGAGAGGGATCAATTTATATTGGACTAGAAAGAGAGGCTGACCTTGAAACAGATTTGTTGAGTCTACGAGGGGGCTAAAAGTAAACAAGGGAAACACCCGGAGTGTGGAAGGAGGAGGGGTGTGGAAATCAACCAAGTAGGGAAGGGGGTTTCCTTTCTTGGATAGCCAGGAGAGAAAATGCTCCAGGCTTGGTTTCTATGGGGCTCTTAAACCCCAATGCTAGCCAGGAGATTGGTTGAATTAAAACACTTCCTCATATATCCGAAGGTTATCCGAAGGTATTCCGATGCATGGGCGCCAACGCTTCGAATTGCAAGGTTAAATTCGAAGTGCCAAACCACCTCGGAACCCCATTCGGAACTCAAAATAGATACAAATTTATTACTATTAACGACAATTCCGATTAATTCGCCCATGCCTACCATCTAGTCTACCTCTTCTTCTATGCAAGAAAAGCACAATCAAAACACCCTTAACAGATGACCATCCAGACTCTGTTTAAAAGCTTCGAAGAAAGGAGCTTCCACTAGACTCCAAAGCAGAGAGTTCCACTGTTAAATAGCTCATATAGTCAGGAAGTTCTTCCTCATGTTCAGGTGGAATCTCCTCTTGTGAAATTTGAACCCATTGCTCCTACTCCTAGTTTCTGGGGCAACAGAAAATAAGCTCGCTCCCTAATGGCATCCTTTCACATATTTATCCATGGCTCTCAGGTCTCCTCTTAACCTTCTCTTCTGCAGGCTAAGGAGACCCAGCTCTTTAAGACACTCCTCACAGGGATTCATGGTATCCAGACCTTTGATCCTTTTAGTCATCCTTTTCCTCTGGACATCTTCCAGCTTAGAGTCAATATCTCTTTTGAACTGTGGTGTCCACAATTGGACATGGTGTTATTCCAGGTGAAGAGGTCTGACCATAGCAGAATAGAGAGGCACCATGACTTCCCTTGATCTTTTAGAATTTTTTGTGTGTGTTAGGAGCAACCAGAGTTGCTTCTGGTGAGAGAATTGGCCGTCTGCAAGCACGTTGCCCAGGGGACGCCCGGATGTTTTTCATGTTTTACCATCCTTGTGGGAGGCTTCTCTCATGTCCCCGCATGGAGCTGGAGCTGATAGAGGGAGCTCATCCGCGCTCTCCCCGGGTGGGATTCGAACCTGGCAGCCTTTAGGTCAGCAACCCAACCTTCAAGTCACAAGGCTTTTATCCCCTAGGCCACTGGAGGCTCCTGTCTTTTAGATACTAGACACCTTTTGATGCAGCCCAAAATCCCATTGGCTTTTTTAGCTGCTGTATCACATTATTGGTTCCTGTTCAACTTGTTCCCCATGAAGACTCCAAGAAAATAATAATAATAATAATAATAATAATAATAATAATTATTATTATTATTATTATTATTATTATTATTATTTTCCAGGGAGACTCATTGTAGCCTCTGCTTTTCATTATTGCTGCGATCCCTCTGTCAACAATCTTACAAAAAGCAAATCTCGGCTATCAAACATCTAAGAAATCTCACAAAATTTTGCATCTGATGTACATGAATGACCTGAAGCTGTATGGAAAAACGGAAACTGAAATCCAGTCTCTGACTAACACTGTCCGAATTTTTAGCACTGATATCAGCATGGAGTTTGGTTTGTACAAATGTTCGACAGTGGTATTGAAGAAGGGAAAAATCATTGAAAGTGGGGACATAAATATGCTTAATGGCCAAACGATAAAGTGTCACCAGCCAGAGAGGCCTATAAATATCTGGGCATATTACAGCTGGACAACATCAAGCATGAACATGTGAAAACTGTGATCAGCAAAGAATACACACAAAGGGTTCGAAAAATTCTACAAAAGCTAGCTCAATGGAAACAACACCATCAAGGCATCCTCGCAGTGATGTTGACCGGCTATATCTTCCTGGAAGATCAGGTGGCAGAGGACTCTTACAAGTAAAACAAGCAGTCAAAGAAGAAAAACTTGCCCTGGCAGAATATATAAATCAAAGTGAAGAACCTGCTTTGATTGAAGTAAAAAATCAGAAACTTCTCAAAGCACAGCAGACAAAGGATCAGTTCTGTAACGCAATACACCAGACCTCACAGTTGTGGAAAAGTCTGGATCATTGGTGTCGCCATACCAAGTGTTAGTTGCATTGATGAAAAACAACAGGAAAAACTCAGCCGCTATCAGGACCTCAAGATTGAACTTCAAAGACTCTGGCAGAAACCAGTACAGATGGTCCCGGAGGTCATCGGCACATTGGGTGCCGTGCCAAAAGATCTCAGCCGGCATTTGGAAACAATAGACATTGACAAAATTACGATCTGCCAACTGCAAAAGGCCACCCTACTGGGATCTGCATGCATCATCCGAAAATACATCACACAGTCCTAAACACTTGGGAAGTGTTCGACTTGTGATTTTGTGATACGAAATCCAGCATATTTATCTTGTTTGCTGTGTCATACAACGTCATTGTGTCAATAATAATAATAATAATAATAATAATAATAATAATAATAATAACTTTATTCTTATACCCCGCCATCTCCCAAATGGGACTCGGGGTGGCTTACATATGGGACAAAATGCCCATAGACACAAATACAAACAATCCATCAAAGCAAAAAAGTAAGGTTAAAATAAAAACATAGTTAAAAATAACAAAGCAGTTAAAAACACAAATTTGATGAAACATAAGAATATAAAACGGCCGTGTAACAATACTCTGCGAAACCAGTTGTCGTAATACAATGGGCGTGATCAGGATATACAAGGGCAGGCATGGGGCAGTGCAAGCAGCATAGATGGGGCTGGAAAGTGAAGAAAGTAGCATATTCAGGAACCTAGAGACTGGACATTTATCAAAAGCAAGCTGAAACAACCAAGTTTTCAGGTTCCTACGAAAGGAGGACAATGTGGGGGCTTGTCTAATTTCCCATGGGAGGGAGTTCCAAAGCTGGGGGGCCACCACCGAGAAGGCCCTCTCCCTTGTCCCCACCAACCACGCTTGTGACGGTGGTGGGAGCGAGAAGAGGGCCCACCTGACAGATCTTAGAGCCTGTGCCGGTTGATGGGGGAGATGCAGTCTCGAAAATCAGCAGGACCCAAATCGTTTAAGGTGTTTCAGATCTTGCTTATATGGAGTGTTGTTGAGCCAGGCATCACCCATCCTATATCTTTGCATTTCATTTTTTCTGCCTAAGTGGAGCAACTTAATTTGTCCTTGCTGAAGGGCCCCCGCCCGTCCCTACTTCCAGTTTAGGCTTCCATTCCTTCCACCACCAACCTCCGCTTTCCTCTCCGCTCCTTACCTGCAGTTGCTGTTTGACCAAGGCTGGAAATTGGGTGGCTGGTTTAGCCCAGCCTTCGCCCAGATGAGAATCAAGTGCCATTATATAGCCCAGTAAAAAACAACCTAATGGAGCCAAAAAGCAAAGAGGTGTTTCCAAGAAAACAGAGTGTACAAAAGGCCCTTTGCTGCAAAATGACAAACACACCTGGCCGTCAGAATGAACAAACAATGCAGGGCCGGCTGAAGCTCACGCAATCTCTGAGTTACAAACATCCAATTTACAAAGGACTCGTAGTTACGAATGGGGTTGAGACAACATGAAGTGAGAGAAATCTCCCCCTCAGAAGGGACATTCACTCCTGGAAGAGTTAGTATCATGGGTAAAGTATCTCAGCTAAAGTTTTATCCCCAATCCTTGTTTCCACAACAAGCCAAATTTTGCAAAATCCAATTATCACTGGACAGAAAGTGAAATGAAATCTTCTGAAAGGGGCACAGACAGACAGCAAAGGCAACATCACCTTTCCCTATCCATCGAAAGCTGGAGCTACACTTAAAAATGTACCTGTTCTGATTTACATACAGATTCATCTTAAGAACAAACTTACAGATCCTCTCTTTTTTGTAACTTGGGGACTGCCTGTATTTACCAGACAGTTCCCTGATCTACAGGTCGCTCTGGAAAGTTGACTGAACACATTTGGTGTGCAAACTATACCTTGAGTATTCATTATCTAGAAATCTAGAATATTCCAAAATCCAAAACCATCTGTATGGGGGGCTGAGAGAGTGACACACTTTCTGATGTTTTGATGTACACCTCCCTCTGAAGTACAGCTTACAGCAGCTGGCATGCATTGGCAGTTGACTGTATGTTCAACAGTGGAACTCTCTGCCTTGGAGTCTGGTGGAAGCTCCTTCCTTGGAAGCTTTTGAACAGAGGTTGGATGGGCATATGTCAGGGAGTCAACCGTGCAATGTGACAGCTAAAAAAGCCAATGTGATTCTAGCGAACCCCTCTGTACTGCTTTGGTCAGACCTCACTTGGAGGTCCAGTTCTGAGCTTCACAAGTCAAGAGAGATGTTGACTCTAAGCTGGAAGGTGTCCAGGGGAGGACAACTAAAAGGAGACCACTAATCCCTATGAGGCGCATTTTAAAGAGTTAGTTCTGTTTAGTCTGCAGAAGAGAAGGTTGAGAGGAGACATGAGAGCCATGTTTGCATATGTGAAAGGATGTTCTAAGGAAAAGGAAGCAGTCTGCTGCCCTGGAGACTAGGATTCAGTGGAGTCATGGGTTCAAATGACAGAAAAGGGGATTCCACCTGAACATTAGGAAGAACTTCCTGAGTGTAAGAAAAGCTGTTCAGCCATGGAACTTCCGCCTTGGCATCCAGCAAAAGCTCCTTCTTTGGAGGCTTCTAAACAAATGCTGGGTGGCCATTTGTCAGGAGGGCTTTGATTGTGCTTTTCCTGCATAGCAGCGAGTTGGACTAGATGGCCCATGTGTTCTCTTCCAACTCTGTGACTCTATGATTCTATGAAATAGAGCCTGGGCTTCATTGGGGGTCTCCTATCCAAGTACTAACCAAGTTGTCTCTGCTTAGCTTTGAAGACCAAATAGGATCTGGTGCATTTAGGATATTTAGAACCATTATTCTGCCCAATATTTGTTCAGTTGTGTTGTGCTGTGGTTGGTGTGATGCTGATTTCCTCCGATGAACAGTTTCCAAGCCAGGTGTCACCCATCTTGTGTGTTTTGCTTTGCCTGCCTATACATTTCTCCTTGTTGAAGTTCATTTGGTTAGTTTTGACCAATCAGCTCTCTGTTCTGTGAAGGTCGTTTTGGATCTCTCTCCCCGGGGCCGTGGTGGAGGCTCCTTCCTTGGAGGCTTTTAAGCAGAGGCTGGATGGCCATCTGTCGGGGGTGCTTTGAATGCGATTTCCTGCTTCTTAGCGGGGGGTTGGACTAGATGGCCCATGTGGTCTCTTCCAACTCTACTATTCTATGATTCTATGATTCTGTGATCTTGATGCTCTCCTCTGGGGTGTTAGCTATCCTTCCCAATTTGGGATCATCTGCAGACTTGATATGCAATGCATGCCTTCTATTCCATCATCCAAGACATTGAGAAGGTGTTGAACAGCCCTGAAAGGCTTAGGACAGACAACTGTGGTTCCTCACTGGTCACTTCTCTCCAAGAGGAAGAGGAGAACCATCCATGTCTTGGTCCTTAAAAAAAAGTCACACACTGCCTCTTTTGTGCCTTTCCAGGAGCAATAATTTAATGTTCCTCTTCCTCCCCTTCCTCCATCACAAACCAGTCGCGTCACAAGGAGCGCTGCGCATCTCAGTGATTGCGATATCCATCGTGAAGTCAAGAGATCAAAGGCAATCAGAGGCCTCTGTGGCAGAGAATCACGTCAATTCCTTTGGGCAGAAACGTATTTTAAGTCCAACGCCATTCAGTCTCTTACAATACAGGCAGCACAGCCAATGAAAGAAATACCGTAAAAAAAAGTCAGGGCCAATCAGCCATGACGTTAAGGAGTCTGATCTGATCTCCTGTCTGTATTTTACATGAAAAAGACTAATGAGCCACACAGGTCTCCGATTATGGTGTCGGTACACGTGGAATTGTTAACCCTTTCAGCCCTATATTTTTTAAAATCTAACGAGGCATCTCCTATACTGAAGAATACAGTTTGACACCACTTAAATTACTACTATGGAATCTTGGGAGTTGTAGTTTTCATAGAATCATAGAATCATAGAATAGTAGAGTTGGAAGAGACCACATGGGCATCTAGTCCAACCCCCTGCTAAGAAGCAGGAAATCGCATTCAAAGCACCCCCGACAGATGGCCATCCAGCCTCTGCTTAAAAGCCTCCAAGGAAGGAGCCTCCACCACGGCCCCGGGGAGAGAGTTCCACTGCCGAACAGCCCTTCTCACAGTGAGGAAGTTCTTCCTGATGTTCAGGTGGAATCTCCTTTTCTGTAGTTTGAAGCCATTGTTCCGTGTCCTAGTCTGCAGGGCAGCAGAAAACAAGCTTGCTCCCTCCTCCCTAGGACTTCCCTTCACATATTTGTACATGGCTATCATGTCTCCTCTCAGCCTTCTCTTCTGCAGGCTAAACATGCCCAGCTCTTTAAGCCGCTCCTCATAGGGCTTGTTCTCCAGACCCTTAATCATTTTAGTCGCCCTCCTCTGGACGCTTTCCAGCTTGTCAACATCTCCCTTCAACTGCGGTGCCCAAAATTGGACACAGTGTGATTCCAGGTGTGGTCTGACCAAGGCAGAATAGAGGGGGAGCAGGACTTCCCTGGATCTAGACGCTATTCCCCTATTGATGCAGGCCAGAATCCCATTGGCTTTCTTAGCAGCCGCATCACATTGTTGGCTCATGTTTAACTTGTTGTCCACGAGGACTCCAAGGTCTTTTTCGCACACACTGCTGTCAAGCCAGGCATCGTCCCCCATTCTGTATCTTTGATTTCCATTTTTTCTGCCGAAGTGAAGTATCTTGCATTTGTCCCTGTTGAACTTCATTTTGTTAGTTTCGGCCCATCTCTCTAGTCTGTCAAGATCGTTTTGAATTCTGCTCCTGTCTTCTGGAGTGTTAGCTATCCCTCCCAGTTTTGTGTCGTCTGCAAACTTGATGATCGTGCCTTCTAACCCTTCGTCTAAGTCGTTAATAAAGATGTTGAACAGAACCGGGCCCAGGACGGAGCCCTGCGGCACTCCACTTGTCAAGACCTTTTGCAAGGTCTTTAGCCTTTTCTGCCCAAGGGTTCCGGGACCTTACTTAACTAAAACTCCCAGGATTCCAAAGCATTTAGACATGGCAGTTAAAATGCGGTCAAACTTCATTAGTTCAGCCAGTTTTAATCATGAATTTTAAACTTGTGTCTTGTGTCCACTATATTTTAACCATTGTTCAATGTGCTTTAATATATGTATTTTGTAAAAATATGTTTCAATATATATATTTTATATAATGATTATGTGTGTTTAGCTATGTTGTAACCCTCCTTGAGCTACGAGGAGAGGCAGGTAAGAATTGTTATTATTATTATTATTATTATTATTATTATTATTATTATTATTATTATTATTATTATTTTATTATGACACAGCAAACAAGATAGATATGCTGGATTTCTTATCACAAAATCACAAGTCGAACACTTCCCAAGGGTCTAGGACTGTGTGATGTATTTTCGGATGATGCGCGCAGATCCCAGCAGGGTGCCCTTTTGCAGTTGGCAGATGGTGATTTTGTCAATGTCTATTGTTTCCAAATGCCGGCTGAGATCTTTTGGCACGGCACCCAGTGTGCCCATCACCACTGGGACCACCTGCACTGGTTTCTGCCAGAGTCTTTGAAGTTCAATCTTGAGGTCCTGAGAGCGGCTGAGTTTTTCCTGTTGTTTTTCGTCAATGCGACTGTCACCTGGGATGGCAACATCAATGATCCAAACCTTGTTCTTTTCCACAACTGTGATGTCTGGTGTGTTGTGTTCCAGAACTTTGTCAGTCTGGATTCGGAAGTCCCACAGTATCTTTGCGTACTCATTTTCCAATACTTTTGCAGGTTTGTGATCCCACCAGTTCTTTGCTGCTGGGAGGTGGTACTTGAGGCATAAGTTCCAATGGATCATTTGGGCCACATAGTTGTGCCTCTGTTTGTAGTCTGTCTGTGCAATTTTATTATTATTATTATTATTATTATTATTATTATTATTATTATTATTTGATATACAACAAGATTAGTACACAGCAAACAAGATCACTATGCTGGCTTTTGTATTTGATCACACGTCGGACACTTCCCAAATGTCTAGGACTGTGCGATGTGTCAGCAAATAATGTGTGCAGATCCGATTAGGGTGGCCTTTTGCAACTGACAGATGGTATTTTTGTTAACACCAATTATTTTTAAGTGCTGGCCAAGTCACTGCGTCCTGTGTGCCCATCACCACTGGGACCACCTTGACTGGCTTGTGCCAGAGTCTTTGCAGTTTGATCCTTAAATCCTCATAGCGTGTAAGCTTTTCCAGTTGCTTCTGGTCAATCCTGCTGTCACTTGGGATTGCAACATCAATGATCCATACTTTGTTTTTTCCATGATCGTGAAATCCCAGAATAGTTTGACGTGTTCATTTTGTGTAACTTTTCCAGGCTTGTGATCCCACCAGTTTTATTATCACAGGCAGATGGTATTTGTGGCACAAGTTCCAATGGATCATTTGAGCAACAGTATTCTGCCTTTGCTTGTAGTCCGTCTACGCAGTCTTCTTGCAGCACAGCAGTTGAGGATGTGATCCATCATTTCGTCTGCTTCTTTGCATAGCCTACACTTGGGATCTTTAGTTGACTTTTCAATTCTGGCTTTGAGGGCATCTGTTCTAATTGCTTTTTGCTGTTATTATTATTAGTATGAATAGCAGTAGCAATATTCTACAATGCAGATGGACCCTATATGCTTCCCATGAGCCACAAAGGGAGATGGGTAAGAAATAAATTTATTACCATTATTGTTATTGAAGATCTCTTTCCCTAGGGGGAAAGCTTGGATTGTGCATGCCTGTGTGGGAGAAGTAGGCTGGACTAGATGACCTTTAGGCGTCCCTTCCAACAATGCAATGCACCAATGACATGGGAGTCCGAAAGACATACAACAACCCAGACATGGGAGTCACTTGCTGCTTCTTGTGCTGCATAACAATGTGAACAAGCAACATATCCAGAGACAACAACCCCATCTGCAATATTACCATTTATTTTTAAGCACTAGGGGCCCAAAGCCACACTTTGTCAAACGCCAGTCGCTGGAATGCAAAAGTTGCAGAAGTCCAAATGGATTTGAAATCGCTTCTGGTCCACCAAAGCCAACCTTCCTCTGGAGACCTGGAAGTCTGTGCCTCTTCCTCAAATTTCATGCTGCCGGCACCGGCTCATTCCTTGCTGCTGGTCTTTGTCATCTTGTGCCGCATCATGTAGCTCTTCAAGGTGGGCTTGATGAGGCTGGAGACGGCCGACCACTTCTTGCCCTTCTTGGGCCGCTGGTCCATGCCCTGTATCAGCTGAGACTCCAGCAAGATCTTCGGGATTTCTGGGACATTCACCGGGTGGAGGTTGGTGAATTGGATGCAGTGATAGATCCGAGGCTGAAGGCAGCAAGGAGAGAAACCTTATCACATTGAGAAATCTCCCCCTGGTAGGACACTTCAGCCTCTATTCAAACATGGAGCAGCACGGATCTCATCACATGAGTTAAACTACTTCCAGCCATCATGCATCGCCCTCCGTGGTTGAAAAGAGGCAGAAGTGACTTCGGCAATCAGTCTCATCACATGTGTTGTCGAAGGCTTTCATGGCCGGAATCACAGGGTTGCTGTGAGTTTTCCGGGCTGTATGGCCATGTTCCAGAAGTATTATGTCCTGACGCTTCACCCACATCTATGGCAGGCATCCTCAGAGGTTGTGAAGTGAATACCTCACAACCTCTGAGGATGCCTGCCATAGATGTGGGTGAAGCGTCAGGACATAATACTTCTGGAACATGGCCATACAGAACAAACACAACAACCCAGTCTCATCACATTGAGAAATCTCCCCCTGGTAGGACAATTCGTCCTCTTTTCAAGCATGGAGAGGCACAGAGCACATCACATGTTCCGGGGTTGAAAAGAGGCAGAAATGCCTTGAAAGGAGGGAACTCTGAACATGGGCCAGCAATCCTGTTCAGAGCTCTACTCTACTACACTTTACTCCCATGTTTACAACTGAAAAACAGGTGGGATGGCAACCATCAGGCCCGTAGTCGGGGGGGGGGGGTCTTGAGGGGCTTTAGCCCCCCCCCCCCCAAATTCTCAGGTTAGCTAGGATTGGTAGTTGTCTTTTGTTGTCTATTTGCTTAGTTTCAAGTCTCATTCCAGATCTCGGGCCTACATTGGAAGACACTATAGGGCTGATTATTTTAGATCAACTCAAAAATTGCATCCTGACACATCTTCAACTGCCATACCCCCATCCTGAGAAACCCTGGGATTTTCTATTTTCATGACTCTGTTGGCTTTCCAAAGCGCTACGACACATGCTATATCTTACTTATGTGGCTCGAAAAACAAGGCCAATGTGCCTTTGGAACTACATTTGCAAATTTATCTGGCCCTACTGAAGAAGTGGCTATCATAACAACTGGTTTCCAAGATATGCAGACATAGGATGGGAAGCCTGTCTTGACAAAAGTCCATGTGAGAGCGATCTAGAAGTCACAGTAGACCACAAGAGGAACATGAGCCAACATTGTGATGTGACAACTAAAAAGTCAATCCAACTCTAGGCTTTATCAAAAGGAATATAGCATCTACATAGAAGAAAGCCATCATCCCTCTCTGTTCTGCTTTGCTCAGAATGTACCGTAATCTATAGCTGCAAAGTTGTATTTCAACACTGTGAGTGAGAGCTCTGAGTCCATCTATATAGATAAAAGAGTGACGGCATCACGGCAATTCACAAAACAACAAAAGTACAGGCCCCTCAACCTCAAAATTTGACAACACAACCCATCATCCACGCCTCAAGGTTGATACAACAAAAAGAAAAGAAAAATAAAGTCCTAATTAGAGGGAGAGCAATAATTTTTTTTATCCAATTGCTGCCAGTTTAGAGGGCTAATCTCTGCCCACTTGGTTGCCTAGCAACCAGCCAAGGGACAGCCAGGGTTCAGTTAGGGGACAGGCAGATTTAGGCCTCACTTAGACTTCTTCCACAGATTATCTAATTTGCACTGGATTATATGACAGTGTAGACTCAAGGCCCTTCCACACAGCTATATAACCCATTTATAATCTTATATTATCTGCTTTGAACTGGATTATCTTGACTCCACACTGCCATATAATCCACTTCAGTGTGCATTTTATACAGCTGTGAAGAAGGGGCCTCATATAATCCAGTTCTGAGCAGATAATATAAGATTAGAAATATACAGTAGAGTCTCACTTATCCAACGTAAACAGGCCGGCAGGATAAGTGAATATGTTGGATAATAAGAAGGGATTCAGGAAAAGCCAATTAAACATCAAATTAGGTAATCGTTATACAAATTAAGCACCAAAACATCATATTATACAACAAATTTGACAGAAAAAGTAGTTCCATGCGCAGTAATGCTATGTAGTATTTACAGTAGAGTCTCACTTATCCAACACTCGCTTATCCAACGTTCTGGATTATCCAACGCATTTTTGTAGTCAATGCTTTCAATATATCGTGATATTTTGGTGCTAAATTCATAAATCCAGTAATTTCTACATAGAATTACTGTGTATTGAACTACTTTTTCTTCCAAATTTGTTGTCTAACATGATGTTTTGGTCCTTAATTTGTGAAATCATAACTTAATTTGATGTTTAATAGGCTTATCCTTAATCCCTCCTTATTATCCAACATATTCGCTTATCCAACATTCTGCCGGCCCGTTTATGTTGGATAAGTGACACTCTACTGTATTGTATTTACAAATTTACCACTAAAATATCACAATGAATTTAAAACACTGACTACAAAAACATTGATTATGAAAAGGCAGACTGCGTTGTATAATCCAGAACATTGTATAAGCGAATGTTGGATAAGTGAGATTCTTCTTTAATATGAAATAATTACTGGGATAGAATAATGCAGAACAATATAATCTCTAAAACCAGGACAGTAAATAAACAGGGGAATTCCACACAGGAAACAATCAGGGCCAGCTAACACCTCCCAACAAAGTATTCCCATCATCAAAGTCTGGCAAATCCTGTTTTCTCAGGGCCACAGACAGTAGAAGCACATAAAATATCGCAAACAACACCACTCTGAAAACAAGGGAATTCCAGACAGGAAACAATCAGGGCCAGCTAACACCTCCCAACAAAGTATTCCCATCATCAAAGTCTGGAAAATCCTCTGTTTTTTCAGGGCCACAGACAGTAGAAGCACATAAAATATCGCAAACAACACCACTCTGAAAACAAGGGAATTCCAGACAGGAAACAATCAGGGCCAGCTAACACCTCCCCACAAAAAATTCACTCAGGGAGGAAACAGCCAGGCTTTAAAGCTGCAAGGCCATTACATCCTAATCATTTTTCCTAATTGCAGCATTCATACTTGCCTCCAACAAACAAAAAAAACCAATCAGAAATATTATATATTCACAACCTTTAGGAAATAATATCCCCTGATGGCGCAGCGTGTTAAAGCGCTGAGCTGCTGAACTTCTGGACTGAAAGGCCGCAGGTTTGAATTGAGGGACCAGAGTGAGCCTTTACTGTTAGCCCCAGCTTCTGCCAACCCAGAAGTTCAAAAACATGCAAATGTGAGTGCATCAATAGGTACTGCTCCGGCGGGAAGGTAACGCCGCTCCATGTAGTCATCCCACATGACCTTGGAGGAGTCTACGGACAACGCCGGCTCTTTGGCTTAGAAATGGAGATCAGCACCAACCCCCAGAGTAAGACACGACTGGACTTAATGTCTAGGGAAAACCTTTACCCTTGACCTTAACTACCACCAATTCCTCAATACTTTATTTCCCATACCACCAGACTTCGCCACAGCAACGCGTGGCCGGGCACAGCTAGTTACCATATATATTGCTGGACATCTGTGGTTTGTCTCAATTGTTCGAGTAATCTTAATGATCTTTACTACAATCAAAATTGTGTGTGTGTGTAGAAATAAGGCAGACTTAGGAAAAAAACAATGCAAGGAGATGGACAAAATGGAAGGTATTCAGAGATAGGTGACCAAATGGTCAAAGTTTTGGTAGCCAAGCTTTATGAGGAGCTGCGTAGGGATCTAGGTATGTTTGGCTGAGGCCCTCAGCCTGAGGGGGAACATGATAGTCATGTATAATATTTCAAAGGATGTCACATTTGGTCAGGGTTTTCCACCAAAACATTAGGAAGAACTTCCTAACAACAAGAGCTGTTCAGAAGTGGAATACATTGCCCAGGAGTCTGGTGGAGTCTCCTTCTCTGGAGGCCTTTAAGAAGACGCTGGATGATCATCTGTCAGAGGTGCTTGGATTGTGTTCCTATATGACAGAATGGGGTTGGATTGGATGGCCCTTGGTGTCTCTTCCCCCTCTTTCGTGATTCCTAGAAAAGGACTTTACTCCTTGAATTGCAGTGGGAGTGAATTGCTCTTGTTGGAAAAAGCAAGTACTACAGCCATGGCCCCATCTGACTTACATGCTCCTTGTTGGCAACTAAGGTCTTCACCTCCGGCAGCTGCGTCAACATCGGACGATGTACCTTCTGCTTGTAGGCATAGCCCAGGATTTCACTCTTCTGTCCGCGTTGAAATTGAAAAAAGAAATGGGGAAAATGTTCATTTCTCCAGCCCCTCTGCCCTCTGTAACTCCGGAATCCCTGTGCAATGCCCACACTCCTTTTTGAAATCCAAATTTCTACCAAAATCTTGGGCATAACTTCCTTTCCTCATACAGTGTAGATTAGGCACCGGCGAACTTTGGCCCTCCAGGTGTTTTGGACTGCAACTCCCACAATTCCTAACAGCCGGTAGGCTGTTAGGAATTGTGAGAGTTAGAGTCCAAAACACCTGGAGGGCCGAAGTTTGCCCATGCGTAATTTACACTGTAGAATTGATGCAGTTTGACAGCACTTAAAGTGCCATGGCTCAATATGGTGGAAACCTGGGAGCTGTCATTTTACAAAGTATTTCAGATTCTCTCAAAAACTGCTGGTGCCTCACCAAACTACAGCTCCCAGGATTCCATTTCATTCATTCGGCAGTGTAGATGAATCTCTTGTCTCCATAGAAAGGCTCACCTTCTTCCCAGATTCCTCCCACTTCTGAAAGGTGGCTTCGATTTCTTCTTCGGTGAACTTGGCTATCCGGGTCTCCTTCTGGATCAACTGCCGCATCTTGCTGGCCGTGTCCCCCATGCTGCCGGACTTGACGTGCAGGAAATCCAACAGCACGGATTGCTGCCTCTTCTGCTGTCCCAGTGCATGGACAATGTTGCGGGTGCTCCTGAATAGGGAAGAAAAGGGGCCAAGATGGGCTACAGAGACCCCGATGGGGCACCTCCTTCTCCCAGGCAAAATCGTAGAGCATTCCAGGGATCAGTTATGGTATCTCAAGTGGACAACGACAGGAGGATTTCCAAGATTAAAATGAAATGCACAGATATAAGATGGGTGACACCTGGCTTGGAAACAGTCCATGTGAAAGGAATTGAGGAGACTGCAAGATGAACATGAGCCAACAGTGTGATGGGGCAGCTAATGCGATTCTACACTACACTGATAAGAGTCCAGTGTCCAGATCAAAGGGAGTCATAGTTCCACTCTGTTCTGTTTTGTTCAGATCTCACCTGGAATAACACTGAGCCCAGTGTCTACATTGGGGCAAGTCATAGTCCAACTCTCTTCTGCTTCAGTCAGGTCTCACCAGGAATTAAAAACCTGTTCTGGGCAAAGCAGTTCAAGAAGGAGATGGACAAGATGTAAGGTGTCCAGAGGAAGGTCACCAAAATGATCAAAGAAGAGAAGATCAAGAGCTGGTTTGTTTCAAGGACTGTTAGTGGATACCAAAATTGTCAGGGCCCCCCAAAAAGGCAGCTTGGGTTCAACCCAACCCCTGGATTTGCAGTCACAGACACAAGCAGTATCTGTAACATGCATGTTTCCCTGCACCTTATCTGCTCTTCCCCTGCCTCTGTGCTTCTTAAATCAAGCACACTGGAACCCTACATCTCTGCCAAGTACCCTTGACAGCACACTATTTAATTTGGTTCTAATCTTAACTATTTACAGTTACTCACATAGATTAGTGCTCAGAAACAGTCACAGCAGAAAAGAAGGATCAAGCACATGGTTGGTGCTTTTGTACCATCGCCATTCTCTGTTTATCTCTGTTGCCACCCACAAATATGACATCTGGTCACTGTTGCCTGGCCTAATATGACATTCCTGGCCGGCCTCTCTAGGCACTGAGTGATTTCAACCCTTCAGTTACCCATGCTACCAGACACATGTCTTGGGAATGATTTTTTCTGCCCTATAATTCCATCAATTAATCAATAAAAATCCATAGATAC
The DNA here is from genome assembly GCF_035594765.1 of Anolis carolinensis. Taxonomy (NCBI): domain Eukaryota; kingdom Metazoa; phylum Chordata; class Lepidosauria; order Squamata; family Anolidae; genus Anolis; species Anolis carolinensis. The sequence goes on along the minus strand of NC_085844.1, from coordinate 250,711,298 downwards.
TCAAGTCCCTTTACAGGCTACATTTGAATTTTTTTAGGATTTTGGAAAATTTATGCATGCGTCATGATATATCTTTGTAGTAGGAATAAAACTCAGTCTGGATTCACCGCCCTCTGAAGTGGAAAAACCAATGTGTACTGTCCACAGCAGTTCCAGACCTCGGATATCTCCTGTAAAGTTTAGACTAAAACTCAGTCTAGATTCTGGGGCCAGTGGCAGCATCTACTCACTCCCAATGGGGCTGCCGGCCTTCATTGAGGACCTTCATGGTGTGTAGGGAAGCAACCCGGCGGATCTCCTCTGGCACGTGGGCTGGGATCAGGTGCTGGACTCCCAATCTCCATAGGGACTGTCCAAATGTACCTGTAAGACAAAGCAGGAGTAAATTAGGGCAGGCATTGGAAGGATGGAGTGACTGGTGATTTTTCACCATTGAGTGGATCCATATGGCTTGCCAGAACATCCCCATTTGAAGCAAATTCTTCCCATTCATCCAAGCCCGTGCTGCAAGCATTCTACTTTTGAATGAAGGCAGAAGTGTGTATTCAACTTGGCCAAAGCAGATGTCAGCAGAGTCTGCGCTCCACAGACCGACATGAGCACAATTGCAAACAGACAGATTTATTTATACCACTTTTGACAGCTATTCAAAACTTTGCTGTGCCAGTTGTTGATTAGTCCAGGTCGGTGCCAGCTAGGATCCACTCCCTGATAGGTGCAGAAGCACCGTCTTGTCACTTTTAATTGTCTTGAGACATTGCAGGAAATTTAATGAACCGCCATTGCTTGATTTGAAGTTAGTGGCTGCTTTTGTTCTACTCAGGAAAGGGATGCAAGAGGAAAGAAATACAGCTGGGCTGCATGGCTCTTGTCTGGAACAGGACAATGGGTTTTGGCTGGCCACACAATGGGTGTACAGGGTGTTGTCACGGCCTCAATGGGGATCCCAGATAGGGATCTGATTTGGCGATCAGGAGGAGGAAACGTTCCCAGGAATAAAGTCAGATAAAATCTAGTGGGAGGGGGTGTGGCTGTTCTTCAGTCCATTATGTGACTCTAAGGGCATTGTGAAGGGTTTAGGGTCTTTCGTTAAACTAAATGCTGAGGCATTCCTTGAGTGTGGGGTATGTATGTAAGTGGTGCTTGTGAAACCTTTTGTAGGTTCATTGAGAAGTTGCCTGAAACCTCGGAAAAGATCATTGCAGGCTTAATGGCCAGTGCCCATGGAGCTGCAGGTTCCAGGGTTCATTTTGGAGTCCTGTTTTTCGACAACAGAAGGATCACACAATTATCCTGTTCTTCTTGTTGTTGTGTGTCCCAAGTCATTTCATGATTAAGGTGGTAGTACTGCAGTCTTTTTCTGGTAGGAGGTTTTATATGGACTTCATCTGAGGGTGAGAGAGTATGACTTGCTCAAGGTCACTCAGTGGGTTTCCAGGACTGAGGAAGAATCTGGACCCTGGTCTCCTGGAGTCAAACTCTTGCATCACTACACTGTGCATTAACCCATGCATTAAACCACCACAAAAATTGTTTTTGTGGTGATTGAGCAAGATTTCTAGTAGCCAAAAGGGAATGCTTTTGTGCTTGAAATAATTCATTTGCCATTTTCTGGCTACTAGAATTTCTGAAAAATTAAGGAAATGCATGCAAGCCTTCTTGATTTGTGTTCATTTGGGCGAGCCACAAAATCCAGTTTTTCTTGATGGTATTGGCACCATTTTAACTGTCATAACTCAATGCAATGGAGGTGTGGGAGTTGCAGTCTAGCAAGACCTTTAGCCTTCTCTTCTGCCAAAGAGGGCTGGTGCCTCTCTAAACTACAACTCCCAGCATTCCAAAGCATTGAGCCATGGCGGTTAAAGTGATGCCAAACTGCATTCATCCTACAGTGTAGATGCACATCTACTTAGCCATTTTATTATCTGGAAAAAGTTGGGTTTTGGTACTCTGATTATTCTTCCTTGCCCGCTAGAACCCACCCCAAGCATTACCAATGCTGCCTGGGGATTCTGTATGCTACAATCCATAAAGATGAAAGAAAACAGACACCCATCCTATTTACTTGGACACAATCATTTTCTGTGTTGTATTGAGATTCAAAAAGATGTGCAGTACCAATGTGCTTTCCCGTCAGCATCCAGAGCTTGACTGTGCAATCATGGCTGGCAGTGAGGATGCTGCGGTATCTGTCAACGTATCTGATGCTGACCACGTTCTTTAGATGTCCCCTCCATGAATTGAGGCAGGTTGGGGGCACCAAGGTGGTGACCCAGCCCTGGTAGACCTGCCGAAGAGGGAAAGCCATGGCCACCAAATGCAGAAAGGCAAGGGACATAATGCTCTGGATTGAGGAGGAGGAGGACCCTCATGGAACCCTAGAGCTGGAAGAACCCCCAAGGGCCATCAGGTCCGACCGCCTTCTGGCAGGCAGGAAGACACAACCAATTTTGGAGAAGAAGGCAATGGTTAACACAACTGACCTCCTGGGTTACTCCAAGGGTTTGATATCTTGCAGGAATTCTGCAGTATTCAGGAATTAGATAACAGAAATCGTTCTCCTCCATGGATTCATCATCCGGCACATGCAGAGATGCTTCAGAGTTGGATTGAGTGCAGTAATTCATGATGTCCCAGATCTAGAGCCAAAGAGAAGAATCAAGACCATCAGAGTAACCTACTTAGGCTTTACGTCAGGCCTTCACCACTTTGTGTTTTCCCATAAAGGAGGAGGATGGAAGATCAATCACCACTGGTTTAAGCATATGCGCCATTGCATTTGCAAAATAGTGATAAAGCTGGAAAGTGTACCCAGAGGCTATGCCATCCAGTCCCATTTTGCCATGCAGAAAGACACCATCCAAGCCCTCCTGACAGAGAGCTATCTGCTAAAAACCTCCAGAGAAGGAGACTCCACCACACTGCCAGGCAGCAACGGATGTCGTGAAGTTCTTCTTAATGTTTAGGTGGAATCTCTTTTCCTGCAATTAGAAGCCATTGGTCCATTGTGTCCCAGTCTATGGAGCAGCAAAAACAAGCTTGCCCCTTCCTCAACATGACTTCCTTTCAAATATATAAACATGACTGCACCCCTGTCCTATCAGAGCAATATCATTAGCAAATTCGCAGATGATACAACCGTGATGGGGCTTCTTATCTCTGAAGGGGATGAGTCTTCTTATTGGGATGAAGTGGGTGGCTGCTCTCATGGTGCAGGGACCATAACCTGGTTCTTAACATCAACAAGACCAAGGAGCTCATAGTGGACTGCAGAAAGAACAGACCAGATATCCACCCTTGGTCATAAATGGAGCCCAAGTGGAGCAGGTGGCCAGTTTTAAGTGCGTTCATACTCCAGCGTTGGTGAACAGGTCCCAGCAGAGAGTGGACTGTCTGAGACTTCTGAGGAACCAACAACTGAATGAAAAACTGCTGGAGACTTTATCCCACTGTGCTATAAAGAGCGTCCTAACCTCCTGCATCTGCGCATGGTTTGGTAGCTGCATAGTGGCAGATTGTGATGACTCATGGGCCTTGTAGTCCTGTTCCTAGTACTATTGTGGCAGACGAAGAGGAAAACATGGGGTTTTCGCCGGTTCAGCAAGAGCCGGAGTCTCTTCACCTGCAGGATGTTGATGTTTGCCCTCAAGAATTCAGCCAAACAGGCCTTGGGCAGAACTCCCCCCCGTTTTCCAGGAGGGAAAATTATTCTAAAGATAGGGGAGTCAGGGAGGCTAATCGGAGAAGCCTGAGAATCGCTGCCAAACAAATGGATGATTAGGTCTGCTTCCCTTGGGAAATTCTAAGGAGTCATGCATCTGGACAGAGTTGGGTTTCGCTTCTCGTTCTCTAGGGAAAGAGTTCTGTTGGCGGGAAAACGAGACCCAATATAGGTGTTTGGCGCAAGGGAGACTTTGCGGAGTCAATTGATCAGCTTGAGGAGAGAGATCGTGTGTGGACTTCGTAATCCCAGTTCCTTGCTTCCCGGATCAAGCTTCAAGCCTTGCCCCGTCTCACGGTTTTACCACGGACTCTGTTTCATGCTTCATGTTTGCCTCGTCTTCAGTCACGGATCTAGCCAAGAATCAAGTTTATTTCCAGCCTTGTTGTCAAGCTTCATTGGACTTTAAAGACTCTGTTATTTCCCCACACTATTGCTTGGCAAAGTGTGTGTTTCGGTCAAGTGGATTAAAACTTTGAACTCTAATATCTTATATTGGACAATACATTTCTGGACTATATTTGACCTCATCTGAAAGGTCTGCTTCTGAACTATATTCTTCACTTGTTTTTATTGATTTTATATATTTCTTAAATAAAGATATTAGATAGAGACTGGCCTCTGTGTAAGGTTATTGGTGCTCTGCAGCCAGGGTCCTGACAGATAGATAGGAAGGCGCTCCAAAGGGACACCACTTTTGCACAGAGAATCATTGGTTGCCCTCTTTCTCCCCTCTTAGGTCCCACAGCCTTAAGAAAGCTCAGAGCATTCTTGGGAATCCATCTCACCCAGCACATTCATTTTTGAATTATTGCCATCTGGCAGACATCACAGGGTGACAAAGGCAAGGACAAAGACTGAGAGACAGATTTTATCCTAGAGCTGTAGCTATGTTGAATTCCATGGTTCCGCATTGATGTGGCATTGGGGGCTGTGCGGTGGTGGTTGGGATGTGGAGGAATGGGTGTGTTGTTTTGTGGTGTGTGCTGGGGTAAAGGTGGTAAAGGTTTCCCCTGACGTTAAGCCCAGTCATGTCTGACTCTGGGGGTTGGTGCTCATCTCCATTTCTAAACCGAAGAGCCGGCGTTGTCCGCAGACTCCTCCAAGGTCATGTGACCGGCATGACTGCATGGAGCGCTGTTACCTTCCTGCCGGAGCGGTACCTATTGATCTACTCACATTGACATGTTTTCGAACTGCTAGGTTGGCAGAAGCTGGAGCAACAGCGGGCGCTCACTATGCTTCCAGGATTTGAACCTGGGAACTTTCGGTCTGCAAGTTCAGCAGCTCAGTGCTTTAACACACTTCGCCACCGGGGCTCCTTGTGTGCATGTAATTTTGTTGTGCAATAGCACAATGACAAAACAGTTATTCTATTCTATTCTATGGCTCTCATGTTCCCTTCTCTCAGCCTTCTTTTCTCCAGGCAAAATATTCCCAGCTCTCTGAGCCATTCCTCAAAGGGCTCAGCTTCCAAACCTTTGACCATTTTGATAGTCCTTTTCTGGACACGTTCCAACTTGCCAATATCCCTCTAGAATAGTTTCGCCCAGAACTGGACACAATATTCCAAGTGAGGACTGACCAAAGCAGACTAGAATGTGACTACGACTTCCCTCGATCTTGACACTATTCTCCTATAGATGCAGCCAAGAATTGCTTTGGCCTTTTTAGCTGCCACATGACAGAGTTGTCTCATGTTCAGCTTGTGGTCTACTGAGACTCCTGAATCCCTTTCCCATGGACTGTTTTCAGGCCAGGTGTCACCCGTCCTATATCTGTATAGTTGATGTGTAGTACCTTATTTATTTATTTACAGTATTTATATTCCGCCCTTCTCACCCCAAAGGGGACTCAGGGCGGATTACAATGAACACATATATGGCAAACATTCAATGCCAACAGACAAACAACATCCAGTTTTAGACAGACACAGAGGCATTTTTTAACATCTTTCCAGCTTCACGATTCCGGCCACAGGGGGAGCTGTTGCTTCACCGTCCATTCGTGGCTGTTCTTCCTCATTCTTTTCCTCGTGAGCAGTTTTATGGTGTTGTAGATTAGTTAAATTAGCCTCCCGCATAAAGCGTACCTAAATTTTCCCTACTTGATAGATGCAACTGTCTTTCGGGGCTGCTAGGTCAACAGCAAGCTGGGGCTATTATTTTTTTTAAAAATGGTCGGAGGCTTAACCCGACCCGGGCTTCGAACTCATGACCAGTAGTCAGTAGTGATTTATAGCAGCTGGTTACTAGCCAGCTGCGCCACAGCCTGGCCCCGTACCTTCCTTTTCTCCCTCTACTCTGTTTAGATCATTTTGGATCCTGATCCTGTCCTCTGGGGCACATGCAGCATCCACAGACAAGAGGTTGTGTGGCTGTGAACGCGAAGTCAATGGGCATACTGACCTTGATGTATCCCAAAGAATCCGCGGTGAAGAGGACTAAGTCCTTTTCGTCAGTGCACATGGAGCAGACAGAGGAGTACAAGCCGGGTTTGTGGGCTGCATGGAATTTGCCCATCAAGCCTCCTTTGTTGCCCACAGCCCAAGCGTAGATGTACCCATCTGTGCAGCTGGTCAGCAAGATGGCCGTGTCTGGAGCCCGCTCGCGGGTTTTGAGAAAGAGAACCTAAAAAGATCAATGCAGATATATATTGTGTCAAGACCCCAGAAACTAAGTCTACTTGGAATCACAGAATTGGAAGAGACCCCCTAAGGCAGGCATGGGCAAACTTCGGCCCTCCAGGTGTTTTGGACTCCAATTCCCACAATGCTTAACAGCAGCTGTTAAAAAGGGCTATCCAGTCCAATCCCCTTCTGCCATGCAGGAAGACATAAACAAATCCCTCTCAACAGATGACCAACCAACCTCCATTTCAAAACCTCCACTGGACTCCTACAAAGCAGACTGTCACGACCCAGGCTACAGAGCACCAATAACCATACGCAGAGGCCAGATTCTATCTAATATCTTTATTAAGGAAATATATAAAGTTAGTAAAAGCAAATGTAAAAGTTAGTCCAGAAGTAGACCTTTCAGGGAAGGTCAAAATTAGTCCAAAGAAACAATGTCCAATATGAAATATTAAGGTCCAAAGTTGTAATCCAATAACCGAAACACTCACTTTGCCAGGCAAAGTGAGGGGAGATGACAAGGTCCTTTAGTCCATGAACTTGAGCGAGGCTAGGAAATAACTTGATACTTGAAACAAGGCTTGAAACGTGGAACAAGGTAACGAGGAACAAGAACAAGGTCCGTGGAATAACTTGGTAAAATCCGTGAAACAAGGCAAGGTTTAGTCCTGGGAAAACAAGGCAAGGTCCGTTGGTAAACAAAGGCTGGGAAACAGGAGCGAAGGCTGGAACCAAGGCAAGGCTTGAGCAGGGACGAGGCTAGAAACGGAGCGCGCTGTCCAGACACAACTCGCTCCGGAGGCTGACGAATTGACTCCGCAAAGTTACTCCGCGGGTAAAACACCTATATAGAGTCTAACTCTCCCGCCGAGAGCAGTTCTCTGGGAACCAGAAACGAAAGCTAATCTCTGAGACCAGATGTTTGACTCCTTAAAGATTCTCATGGAAAGTAGGCTTAATTGGCAAATTCTTAGCAATTATTCTCGCACTCCTGCGCGAGGCTGCTTCCAAGCCTCTCTGTTGTTTACAAAACTCATGGCGAGAAAACACTGGAGATGTAGCCTCAGTATTTGTTTGACATACTTCTGGAACATAATCCTCTTGCAGGTGCAAGGTTCCCAGATCTGGCTGGGAAGAATCTGTCTGGGAAGAATCCAGTTCTGACTGGGAAGGTAAAAAACCCAAGTTTTCTTCTTCATCAGGTATCACAATGTCATGAGCAGGACTACAAGGCCCATGAGTCATCACACTATCCCCCTCCTCAAGCCCCCTCCCAAACTGGGACTCTCTCCCCGAGGTGCGAGGTCGTGGCTTGGCGGGATAGGTCTGATGGAAGCGACGGGTTAGATCAGGAGCGTGAACTGTGGAAGCGTCTTCCCAAGAGCGTTCCTCAGGGCCAAAACCCACCCAGTCAATGAGATATTGCAGGCGGCGGCGGTGAAAGCGAGAATCCAAAATGTCCTGAACCTCGAACTCGTCCTCCCCATCCACCAAAATAGGGACGGGGGCCGGCCGGTCTACATCTGGCCGCACACCATCCGCCGGAAGGAGCAGGGAGCGGTGAAACACTGGGTGAATGCGCATTGAGCGCGGAAGTTGGAGTTTGAAAGTCACGGGGTTAAGTTGCGCCACCACTGGATAGGGGCCAATGAAACGGGCATCTAACTTCCGGCAAGGGCGATGGGAGGGCAAAAAGCGAGTGGACAGAAAAACCCGATCTCCTACCTTGATTTCGGGGCCCGGCTGGCGATGTTTGTCCGCGTGACGTTTATAGTCCTCCTTGGCTTGTTCCAGTTGCTGGAGCAAAAGTTGTTGCACCGCTGTGAGTTCCTGCAGCCAATCTTCTGCTGCGGGAACTTCTGAAGTTTCAATGACAGGGGGAAAGAAACGTGGATGGAAGCCGTAGTTTGCAAAGAACGGCGTTTCTTTTGTAGAAGCTTGAACTCCATTGTTGTAGGCAAACTCAGACAGTGGTAGCAGAGAAGCCCAATTGTCCTGTTGGTAGTTTACATAACAGCGAAGGTACTGTTCCAAAGTGGCATTGGTGCGCTCCGTTTGCCCATCCGTTTGGGGATGATGAGCTGAAGATAAACGAGAGTCTATGCCCAATAGTTTTTGTAGTGCCTTCCAGAAACGAGAGGTGAATTGGGATCCACGGTCTGTGACCAAACTCTTGGGCAATCCATGTAGTCTGAAAACATGTTGGAGGAATAAATCTGCAGTCTCTTGGGCTGTGGGAAGACCTTCACAGGGAATGAAATGGGCTAACTTGGTGAAAAGGTCCACCACCACTAGGATCGTGGTGAATCCACAGGAAGGTGGTAAGTCAGTGATAAAATCCGCAGAAATTATTTCCCATGGGCGAGATGGGTTAGGAAGGGGGTGTAGAAGCCCTGAGGGCTTCTCCCTTCTTATCTTGGAGCGCTGGCATACTGGGCAGGTGTTAACATATTTTTCCACATCCTTGCGGATCTTGGGCCACCAGAAATCTCTTAGGATCAAATGCATGGTTTTAAATAGTCCGAAATGCCCTGCTGGTTTGCAGTCATGACACAGACGAAGTGCTTTTTCCCTGCCCGGTCCGGGTGGGATATAAACATGATTTCTATAGCAAAGCAGTCCATCTTTAAGCGAAAAGGGAAAATGCAGACCTTGACGAAGTTGATCCTGCGCCCAGGCATCTGCTTGCTGACTAGCCCTGATTTCTTGAGCACAGATGGGCCCTGGAGTAGAGGGAGTTGAATCAATGGGAGTGGATTTGGTGTTCCCCACTGTGAGCGTGGCAAAGTTCTCGGGTTGTAGTAGTTGGGATTCAAAGGTCTCCTTGCGTCCTGCAGCGTATTCCGGTTTACGTGACAGGGCGTCTGCTTGCTTGGTTTGGGCTGGGGTCACATAATGAATCTGGAAGTTGAAACGTTCAAAGAATAAAGCCCAACGTTGCTGCCTCTGATTTAGCTTGCGGGCAGTTCTTAGATGTTCTAGATTCCGATGATCAGTGTGGACTTCAATGGGAAATTTGGCCCCTTCTAGCCAATGTCTCCAAGTTTCAAAAGCTGCCTTTATGGCTAATAGTTCTTTTTCCCAAATGGTATAGTTTCTCTCTGGTGCGGTTAGTTGACGAGAATAATAGGCACAAGGATGAAGGTGATCTCCCACCGGTTGTAGGAGCACAGCCCCAATTGCCACATCAGAGGCGTCCGCTTGCACCACAAAAAGGGTTTCAGGATCTGGATGCTGAAGGATTGGCTGGGATGTGAATAATTTCTTTAGTTGCTGGAACCCTTTCTCTGCTTGATCAGTCCAGCGGAAGGGCTGCTTTCCACGGATGCAGCTAGTGATTGGGTCAGACCAGCGGGCAAAATCTGGAATGAACTTACGGTAATAGTTCGCGAACCCCAAGAATCGCTGCACCTCCTTCTTGTTAGTTGGCGCCCGCCATTCCAATACTGCTGAAACCTTGGCTGGATCCATGGAGAGCCCTAGAGGCGAGATACGGTATCCAAGGAAATCTACCTCTTGTAGATCAAAAGCGCATTTTTCTAGCTTGGCATAAAGTCCATGATCCCGCAATCGTTGCAACACCATTTTGACGTGGTTCTCATGTTCTGATTGTGATCTAGAAAACACCAAAAAATCGTCCAGGTAGATTATCAAGAACCTATCTAGATAGTCCTGGAAAATGTCATTGACAAAATGCTGGAACGTTGCGGGAGCTCCGCATAATCCATAATTCATAACTCGGGACTCGAATAATCCGAATTTAGTCTGGAAGGCGGTCTTCCACTCGTCCCCTTCTCTGATGCGAACTAAGTTGTAAGCTCCCCGAAGATCCAGCTTGGTGTAAACCTTGGCTCCTCGAAGTCGGTCTAGTAGATCCGAGATTAAGGGCAGGGGATAGCTGTTCCGCTTGGTGATATTATTCAATGCTCTGTAGTCCACCACCAAGCGTAATTCCCCTGACTTCTTCTTCACAAACATCACTGGGGAGGCGGCTGGGGATTGAGAGGGTCTGATGAATCCCTTGCGAAGGTTTGTCTCTATGAATTCCCTGAGAGCTTCTTGCTCTGGTTCAGTCAGGGAGTAGAGATGCCCTCGCGGGATCGGGGCCCCCTCCACCAAGTCAATGGCACAGTCATAAGGTCTATGTGGGGGTAATTTTTCGGCTTCTTTTTCATTGAATACATCCCAATACTCGGAGTACTTCTTTGGCAAGGTGATAATGGGCTCGGTGTCTGTGGCATGGCAGACCTTGGCTACGAGGCAATGGTTTTGGCAGTACTTTGAAGCAAACTGCAGTTCTCTGTTGGACCAGGAGATGCTTGGGTCGTGAAGTGTCAGCCATGGAATCCCCAAAATCACAGGGAAATGGGGAACCTCAGTAACAAAGAAGGAAATCTCTTCCATATGTTCCCTTATCCACATCCTGGTGGGTTCCGACCACTGGCTTACGGGGCCCGTCTTGAGAGGGCGGCCATCGATGGCTTGCACCACACGGGCATTCTTGAAGTCATGATATTGTAATCCCAGAGAGTCGGCATACTCTCTATCAATGAAATTGTTGGTAGCTCCTGAGTCTATCATGGCGTGGATCATGACGGGTCCCTTTTTTGCTGACCATAAGGTGACCACTAGAAGGAACAGGACCCCGGTTGGCGGCTCTTGAATGGGTTTCTTGACCGGGTTGGCGAGCCTCTCTACGCCCGGTCGTTGGCTTCCCCCGCCGGCTGTGTGCCAGCCGCCTCAGACGTCTTCGTCTCCGTGGAGGACGCCGCCGCAAGACGGGCGGCGGGCTTCCCTTTGGCTGGGCACTCTCTGGCGAAGTGGCCCCCATTCCCGCAATACCAACAGAGATTTAGGCGTTGGCGGCGGGCCTTCTCGGCGGCATCTAATCTGGGACGCACATTGCCCAACTGCATCGGCACCTCCTCGCTCCCTCTGGGGTATGGGGATGGTGGTGGGGGTCTCCACACTGGACGCGGCTGAACGCTGGCGGGAGCGGGGGGTTTTGCCCCAGCTCTACCGCTCTGGCCTCGTACCCACTGCTTCCTGTTGGCAATCATGACTTCAGCCCGTAAACATTGATCGATGAGTGCTTCCAGCGTTTGGGGAGGATCCACCTTGGAGATTTCCTCCAGCATTTCAATGTTGAGACCCTCCCGAAATTGTCCTCTGAGGGCAACATCGTTCCAGCCGGTGTTGTGGGCCAGCACTCGGAACTCGGCTATGTACTGAGACATGGGTCTGTCTCCTTGGAAGAGGCGGCGGAGTTTGTGCCCGGCTGCCTCCAAATTGTCCTCGATTCCCCAGGTCGCCTTAAGGTGGTCCAAGAAATGTTGCGCTGACCTTAGATGTGGGGAGGCTTGGTTGAACAGAGCCGTCGCCCAGTTAGCCGCTGGCCCGTCTAGGAGACTGTAAATCCACGCCACCTTGATGTCTTCCTGGGGAAACTCGGCATCACGGGCCTCTAGATAAGCTTGGCATTGGCGACGGAAAACATGAACCTTAGAAGCTTCTCCAGTAAACTTGGTTGGCAACGCCATGGCCGGAAGACGGATTCCGCGTTCCTTCAAACCCTTTATTTCTCCATCCTGTGCATTGAGCTTATCACGGATTCGGTCCACCTCTTCCTTGTCGATGGTGTAGGTAATCGGCTGGCCGCTCGGCCCAGGTACGACTCCGGTAGACATTCTGGCCGAGGTTAATTGGTGCTTAGGGTGGCGGAGTCAAACTGTCACGACCCAGGCTACAGAGCACCAATAACCATACGCAGAGGCCAGATTCTATCTAATATCTTTATTAAGGAAATATATAAAGTTAGTAAAAGCAAATGTAAAAGTTAGTCCAGAAGTAGACCTTTCAGGGAAGGTCAAAATTAGTCCAAAGAAACAATGACCAATATGAAATATTAAGGTCCAAAGTTGTAATCCAATAACCGAAACACTCACTTTGCCAGGCAAAGTGAGGGGAGATGACAAGGTCCTTTAGTCCATGAACTTGAGCGAGGCTAGGAAATAACTTGATACTTGAAACAAGGCTTGAAACGTGGAACAAGGTAACGAGGAACAAGAACAAGGTCCGTGGAATAACTTGGTAAAATCCGTGAAACAAGGCAAGGTTTAGTCCTGGGAAAACAAGGCAAGGTCCGTTGGTAAACAAAGGCTGGGAAACAGGAGCGAAGGCTGGAACCAAGGCAAGGCTTGAGCAGGGACGAGGCTAGAAACGGAGCGCGCTGTCCAGACACAACTCGCTCCGGAGGCTGACGAATTGACTCCGCAAAGTTACTCCGCGGGTAAAACACCTATATAGAGTCTAACTCTCCCGCCGAGAGCAGTTCTCTGGGAACCAGAAACGAAAGCTAATCTCTGAGACCAGATGTTTGACTCCTTAAAGATTCTCATGGAAAGTAGGCTTAATTGGCAAATTCTTAGCAATTATTCTCGCACTCCTGCGCGAGGCTGCTTCCAAGCCTCTCTGTTGTTTACAAAACTCATGGCGAGAAAACACTGGAGATGTAGCCTCAGTATTTGTTTGACATACTTCTGGAACATAATCCTCTTGCAGGTGCAAGGTTCCCAGATCTGGCTGGGAAGAATCTGTCTGGGAAGAATCCAGTTCTGACTGGGAAGGTAAAAAACCCAAGTTTTCTTCTTCATCAGGTATCACAATGTCATGAGCAGGACTACAAGGCCCATGAGTCATCACACAGACGTCCTGGTCAAGCAGCTCTTAACTTCAGAAGGTTCTTCCTAACATTTAAGTAGAAAATCTTTTCCTACAATTTGAATCCATTGCGCCATGTACAGTAGAGTCTCACTTATCCAAGCTAAACGGGCCGACAGAAGCTTGGATAAGCGAATATCTTGGATAATAAGGAGGGATTAAGGAAACACCTATTAAACATCAAATTAAGTTATGATTTTACAAATTAAGCATCAAAACATCATGTTATACAACAAATTTGACAGAAAAAGTAGTTCAATACGCAGTAATGTTATGTTGTAATTACTGTATTTACGAATTTAGCACCAAAATATCACGATATATTGAAAACATTGACTACAAAAATGGCTTGAATAATCCAGAAGCTTGGATAAGCGAAGCTTGGATAAGTGAGACTCTACTGTACTAGAGACCATATCACATTGGGATGTGCTCCTTTTCTGAGACTCTTTGAACACAATTCTGAATGGGTCCTATTACATAGCATTTGTCTCCTTCCATTAGTCATCCATTGCAAAACGTCTCAGAAACGGAGTCATTGCACATGGGATTCTAATTGTGCTTTTTAAATTCATTTACTATGATTTTATACGTTGCTGAAGCGCTGTCTTTACATGTAATTGGGAAATCTGTATTCATTCCGTCTGCTAAAATCTCGAAGGAAAGGTAGTTCGGAACTTCCAGGCCACGTCACTGCACATTATCAAAAGCATTTGAACGGATTCGGAGGAGCCAATCTTCTATGGTATGATGAGTCAAAAGCGCAGTTTTTTCAAATTGTAAGAAACGTAATAACCAGGTGGGATGGGGAGAGTGCGCATCCCGCCTGAATACAGCGTTCATCCAGTCCTTAAAAAATATGGGATGCATACTGATATAAACAAATTATATCCCAACGTGATAAGATCTGGTCTCTAGACTAGTGGCATCTAGTGGCACAACAATGCTACCAAAGCATGCCATGGGTTTACTAATACAGCAACAAAAAAGCCCACTGTATGGTTCAGATATGTGGATGACACTTTCACCATTTGGAGCCATAGAGAAGAAGAACTAAACTAGTTACTGGAACACATCAACAACATCCACCCAAACATCCAACTCAAAGAACACAAAGGAAAACTACAATTTCTCAATGTTATCCACAAACCAAATCAACAATTGAGCCACACAGTTTACAGAAAACCTGCGCACACTGATAGATATCTGCATTAAAACTCCAACCATCATCCTGGTACAAAAACAAGCACAGTCAAATCCATGCAAAAAGAATCTGCAAACCCCACCTCCTCCAAGGTGAACTGAACCACCTAAACTGGGCTCTACAGGTCTACATTGGGACCACCAAATGCAGCATTGCCCAGACATGAATAAAACAATATGGAAAGGCACCTTAAACTAACTCAGTCAGAGAAGTCAGTTGCAGCAGAGCACTTGATGAACCAACCTGGACCCAGAATATTATTTCAGAACACAGAAATGCTGGATCACTCTCACAACCATCATATCAGACTACACAGAGAAGCCATTGACATCCACAAGCTTGTGGACAATTTCAACAGAAAGGAGGAAACCATGAAAATGAACACAGTCTGGTTACCAGTATTAAAAAACACCAGAATCAAGACAGTAAATAAAGAACACAACTCGTAAAGAGAGGAGCTCCAGACAGCAAACAATCAAATGCCAGTTAACACCTCTGAAACAGAGGATGCCTCCAGGCACAACAGCCAGGCTACCTCTATGCACATACTCTCACTTATTGACTTTGCAGCTACTCAATGCTAATTGAGTTTGCTATATATACACTCCACTTGCCTCACCTCCAACAGACCTCTGAAGATGTCAGCCACGGGTGCAGGCAAAATGTCAAAAGAGAATGCTACTGGAACATGGCTATACAGCCAGAAAAATTCACAGCAACCCAGTGATTCTGGCCATGAAATCCTTTGACATGGCAAGCGAGTGCCACTCACCTTCTCCACGGCTGCCAGCGGGGCAGACACTCCTTCCTGCCAGGTTTGTGGATCCTTCTTTGGGGCGCTGGTCTCACCAGTGCTTGGTGTTTGAGGAGGATGGGCACTCTTCCCACCTGCTTCAGAGCTCCATGCTGCCTGCAGAGTCGAGAGGGAAATCTGTCATACATCAGACCTGTGTGTCGCACCTCAGGTTAGCTTCACCTTGCTAAAGACACCAGACTGCACACAGAATGTAGTCTTTTGTAGTTTATTAGCGAATAGGGAAAAGATAGTTCATAAAAGGCAAAAGTTGTTCTAAAAGATAGTTGCAAAAACAAGGCCGTAAGAAACAGATCCATAGAAACATTAGGCATGAAACAAGGTCCTTTCAAACGAAGCCAAAGTCCCAGAAACGAGAATACATCCAGGCTACAAGATAACACAGGAAAGCAGACTTGGTTCTTGATTCAAGCAAGGAAATTGCTTTGACGAAGATTTCCCTCTCAGCAGACTGTTTTAATAGCATAACATGAAGGCATTTCTTTGCCCTTTGACCTCCCTCTTATTTGCTATTCTAAGATTTCTGCCGAAATTCCAAACGACTAGCCCAATCTAGAGAAGCGGCCCCATCGCCAAGGCCACAGGGCTCGTTAGTGTTATCAGGCTGAGGCTGGGAGCTGCTCTCCCTTCCTGCTTCTTGCACATGAGCACCATCATCATTAAGAACATCATTTCTTCTCGTGGGAAAGCCTCCCTGCTCCTGAATCTCCCACAGCAGGAACACCCTGCACCTGAATCCCATAATTCCCATCAGAATCATCTTGTAACTCATCCTGAACCTGAATCCCATCATCATGAACTTGCATCCCAGAATCCTCATCAGAGTCACACAGAAGCCCAGAATCCTCATCAAAGTCACACAGAGGCTGAGTCAGAACACTGTGTCTCTCCCAATATCCTCAAAAGTAGCAAAGCACCCCTGCCTTGGAAAAATCCATAGCATCTCTGTGCCCAATTCCGAGACCAGAGAAGTAGCTAAAGTGAGACTTGGAGTCCATGTGTGCTCCGCCAAGGCTGTTATAGTGGTTATGGGCCCCAAGAATGGCATTTTAGGACCAGAGGAAGCCTTTTTGAAAAAAAAAAATTTGGTCACTCTGTGTCATTAAAACATGGTCCTCAAGGCCTCCTGGGGTTTCCAATGCAAGTCACCTAGAGTCTCTCAATTCAGATCTAAACTATTGAAACTGCGGTTTGGGGCACCTCACTCAGGAACACGGAAGTCTTGGCAGATGTGCCATCATGTGCTATTATATGCAGGAAAGCTTTTTGTATGATCAAAAGGAAATAATAATACTCATCATCATCATCATCATTGTTAGCCTGTCCTTGTCAAAACTGCAATAGGGCAGGAAGGCAGGGTAATGAGAGAGAGAAGACAGATGACTTATGCAAAGGTGGGAATCTACCCATCTCAAGTGTGATGAGTGGATTGAATGAAATTGTATGCTAAGGACCTATTACGCCTTGCCAAGGTTGAGACACCATCCTAAGAAATTCAGAAAGTGGAAGAAACAAAAAAGGTGAAGAGCAGATTAATTTTGGTATGAAAAGCACTGATGAAGAAAAACTGTTGAACTGACATAATTGACCTGAGAACTTTTGGTGTAAACAACACATGTTTACATGGTCGAGGCAATTACTCATTAAATTAAGGAAGTCAGAAATAAAGTTGAGGAAGAAAAACATCTGTTCCGGAATTGATGGAGCTTCAGCAAGTCTTAGCTGAATAACAAGTTGTCAAAACAACAACAGCAACAATTATACAAAAGCAGCCTTTTTTTCTCTTGGAAAAGTGTGGCAAATCTGTGAGGAATGCAGTCTTATTCCAAGATGGCCTGAATGAATGAAGTAAATATGGATGCATAGTATGTACAATATAATTTACAATAATATATAATAATTATAACATATTGTATATACATATAATATTCATAATATTATATTGTAATACAATATAATACTAGTAATACAATATAATAATATTAATTATATATTATATTTTACATGTAATATTACTAATAATATTACAATATATTGATACAGTACAATATAGTAATTTATTACCAGTATTATACTATGCTAATATAATATTGTATGTAAATCTAATTTGTAAGCCGCTCTGAGTCCCCTTTGGGGTGAGAAGAGCGGCATATAAATGTAGTAAGTAAATAAATAAATAAATACATGTGAGTGAATGTTGAGTATATGTTTCTCCTTTTTGTCTGTGTAATCAATATAGCTATTATAAAACCAGTACAGGGTCTGTGTATCCACTATCCACTTCTTTCTCTGAAAGTCCCTGATGCAATCTGTCCCACTGAAAATGGATTAAAGAACATTTTTAAGGTTCAAAAAAGTATTCATGACACAAGAACATCCCTATCACAGGATGAGCATACCTATCCAGAGACATTTCTGTTCAATATGATATTGATTCAAGCTCTTCCACACAGCTAAATAAAATCCCACATTTTCTGCTTTGAACTGCAATATATGGCAGTGTGGATTCAAATAACCCAGTTCAAGGCAGATATTGTGGGATTTTCTGCCTTGATATTCTGGGTCATATGGCTGTGTAGAAAGGCCCTCAGGTCAAATGTACTTATTTCAGGGTGTTTCAGTTCAATGTGATAACCAACACACCTATCTCTGCGATTACAAATGTTACCCATGTCTCCGTTCAATGAAATCGTGGACATACCTATTGAGGGGTCTTTCAATTCAAGGCCATAACAAATGAATGTTTTCCATTCAGTGCAATAATGAATGCACCTGTCCTGGGACATTTAGTCAACAACTGCAAATCCTGACATATTTCTTTTCAGTGCAATAATGAAAGTACCCATCCCAGGATGTTTCTGTTTATTGTTGTTGTTGTTGTTTATTAAAGGTAAAGGTTTCCACTTGATATTAAGTCTAGTCATGTCTGACTCTGTGGGTTGGAGCTCATCTCCATTTCTAAGCCGAAGAGCCGGCGTTGTCCATAGACACCTCCAAGGTCATGTGGTCATAGGCATGATTGCATGGAGCACTGTTACCTTCCCACTGGAGCAGTACCTATTGATCTACTCACATGTGCATGTTTTCAAACTGCTAGATTGGCAGAAGCTGAGGCTATCATTGGGAGCTCAGCCCGTTCCACGGATTTGAACTACCAAACTTGCAAGCTTTGGATCTCAGCAATTTAACCCACTACGCCACCACAGCCCATTGTTTATTATGTTTATCTATACCCTGCTTTTTCTCTCCACAAGGAGACTCAAAGCGGCTCACATTAAAAGTATTTCAATACAACTGAATATACCAGATCCCATGATGTTTCCATTTAATGCAATATCAAATATACCTATCTCTGAATGCTTCTCTTCAGTGCAATAATAAACATTCCAATCCCATTCAGTAGTATAACGAACATACCCATCCCAGATGTTTCTCTTCATCTGGGATAAAGATTGCAATAACTAATGTAGGATGTTTCGGTTCAGCACGATAACAAACATACCTACCCTGGGACGTCCCTAACCAAGAGGACGTTTCCATTCAATGCAATAAGAAACATACTTATCCCTGGGTGTTTCTGTTCCCTTAATGAATGTGATTTTGATGAGACGACAGGCCTGGGCGGTCATCGTCCGGCCATCCCTTTGGCCTCACCTGAGGCTGCATGGCCTGGCTCCCAGAATGGGCCGAGCCAGGAGGCCTGCCGTGGACTGAAGACGTAGAAGGCTGGACCGCACTGGAGGGCCGTTGGGGCAACGAGGGTTTTGTGGGAACCCGTGTCCTGGAGTAGGCCCACAGATTCCTCCTGGAATTACTTGCAAAATCAGGTGCCTTCCGTGGACCCAGCATTGGAGTATTCACGTCCACAGAGAACTCCTGATAAAACGAAACAATACAGGCAGTTGCCAAGTTACAAACAAGAGAGGTTCTGTAGGCTTGTTCTTAAGTTGAATTTGTATGAAAGTTGGAACAGGTACGTTTTTAAGTGTAACTCCATCCAAAATGGCTGTGGCGCAGGCTGGTTAGTAGCCAGCTGCAATAAATCACTCTGACCAAGAGGTCATGAGTTCGAGGCCAGCCCATGTCAGAGTGAGCATCCGACCATTAAAAGAAAATAGCCCTGCTCGTTGTTGACCTAAGCAACCCGAAAGATAGTTGCATCTATCAAGTAGGAAATTTAGGTACCACTTATGTGAGGAGGCTAATTTAACTAATTTACGGCACCATAAAAACCGTGCAGTGGCATTTAGAATGATGAAGTATCCAAGGACTCGGCATCACAGTGGATGATGAAGCAGTTGCTCCCTCTGTGGCCAGAAGTGAGCATACCCTCAGGAAGCTGGAGAAGGTTAAATTGCCTCTGTGTCTCTGTCTTTGTCTCTGTCTCTATGTTCATATGGCATTGAATGTTTGCCATGTATGTGTACATTGTGATCCGCCCTGAGAAGGGCGGAATATAAATACTGTAAATAAATAAATATTAGCTTTGGATCACATAGAGAAGGGTAAACACCCCTGTGGTATTTGTTTTGCTGTCTGTGCCCCTGTTGAAGAGATTTCATTTCTCTTCTGTCCCTGTGATAATTAGATTTTGAAAAAAATGGCTTGTTATGAAACAAGGATTGGTGTTTTTTATCGTGTCAGGAGCAACTTCGGGCGTGATTGAATTGGCCGTCTGCAAGGATGTTGCCCAAGGGAAAACTGGATGTTTTACCATCCTGTGGGAAGTTTCTCTCATGTCCCACATGGAAACTGGAGCTGACAGATGGGAGCTCACCCCACTCCCCAGATTTGAATCGCCAACCTTTTGGTCAACAGTCCTGCTGGCACAAGGGTTTAACCCACCGCGGGCTCAAACAAGGATTGATGAAAAAGCGTCATTTGAGACCTTTTTCCCCCTGATATCTAATAACTGATTAGTGGAACTATATGTCAGAAATAATCATTCCCAAGACATGTGCCTGATAGCATGGGTAACTGAAGAGTTAAAATCACTCAGTGATTCTCATGAGAATCACCCAGGGAATGACTCTGAAAGGAATGTAGAGGAGACAGAAGGGTTACAGATACCCCAGTGTTTACAACTCAGAAAGGATAGTGCAAAACAGAGATACATTGGGTGTTCCCAGAGACTGAAAGATAAACAAAGAGAACCCAAGTGTGAGAAAGAGTGATGTCATGGACAAGAGGGAGTATTTTTAAGGAATTTGAGTCAATGTTCAGTGGGGAGATCAACATCGGATTTCCATGTGTCAAGTTGCCTGTCTTGGGAGCTGAGTTAGGAGTTCTGTTCTTGGGTCTGGATCTTGTTTTCCTGTTTAAGTTCCATGCCTCCTGTTTGGATTACAAATCTTGTTTCAAGTCTCAAGCCTTTGGGATTATAGTCACATTCAAGTATCAAGCCGTTGGATTATGGTTATGTCCATGCTTTCAAGCTTCTGGATATAATTCTAGTTTAAGTGCTACAACCCTTGGATTACAGTTTCTTGCTTTTGTCTTTGGTTATTTTTAAAATTCATATTCAGAGTTGGTCAGTGTTTTTGTTAAGTTCCTGGATCTCTAGCTCATGGGCGTATCTTTGAAACTGATTTTGCATCCTGGGTTTTGCTGGTACTTTAGTGAATGCTTTGACTTGCTTATTTTGAACACTATTTTGAAACTGTTTTTATATTAGATGCTCTTTTCTTAATAAACTTATCATTATTGTGGATCTGTGTGGTGTTCATACAGATGGCTGGGCTGAAACACAGAGGAGGGAGCAGGAAGTCTGAATTGCTGCCAGAATGGCATAAAATGTCATGTATTTTCCCTATGAATTGCTTGAAGTGTGTTGTTTGTACTAGCATTATATTTTCCAATAAACCTCTGTAGCTTTGCTTTCTTTCAACAAAGAGCGCTTGTTCTCAATCTGAACTGACCTGGTTTATGGAAGCTCGCCAGGCATGGATCTTCTTATCCATGGTCCTATCTGAAATCGCAACATTACTTTTGACCCATGTTCAGTTTTAGTTAAGAATCATACAATCCTAGAGTTAGAGGATACCCCAAAGGGAGCAACTCCAATAATACCCGTTTTGGCTGAAGCACCAGTGGACTTTCGGAGGCATTGAAGCGGCAGAAGGCCTGGCCGGAGTGGACGTTCCAGAGCACGATGTCTCCATTGCAAGACGCCGTCGCCAGCAGCTTGCTTTTGTGACCATCCATGCAAAGGATATCGTCACAGTGGTAGGATTTCCAGTGCTTGCTTTCAATCACTTTGTCGTGTTCTTTGACATCTCTGGTTAAGAAATATATGCATAGGTACATATTAGTAAACCCATAAATGCTGTTCAAGGATTGAAAGGAAAAGCATCTCCCACTCTCCCAAATTATTTATCTTGTTCAAAAAGTAATGTGTCAGAAATCAGAAAATCCAATTAGTAATTTTCAGTGGATGTTCCCAAACTCTGCAACCTCCTTCCAAGAATACTTAAGCTGGTGTTGTCCTTACCATCTTTCTACATGTCATTTAAGGTCTTATGCTATTTCTGGTGCTGCTTTGAGTTTTGATACATTCACCTCCTAATTCAGGCTTTCATGCTTTCTTTCAGGACAGTGGTTTTACCTGGATCAGAGGATTATGGCAGCTGTCACTTGAGATATCCTTCTACATTCTCACGGGACTAAGGCTATAAGAAAGATTCCTAATTCAGATTTCTAACCCAGCTAGAAATCTGGAACGATAGAGTTAAATTTCCTTATCCTCCCTGGAGTAAGTGTCTAAAGGGTGCATCTACACTGTAGAATGAACGCAGTTTGAAACCACTTCAACAGCCATGACTCAGTGCTAAGGAATCCTTAGAATTGTAGTTCTGCAAAGTCTTTAGACTTTTCTGTCAACCAAATTACAAATGTAATATTACTAATACTATTACCATATAATGATATAGTACAATATAGTAATTTAATGCTTATATTGTGCTAAGCTAATAATATATTGTATATGTACATTTGATTTGTAAGTTGCTCTGAGTTCCCTTCGGGGTGAGAAGAGCAGGATGTAAATGTAGTAAATAAATTCGTAGAATTTCGTAGCATTGAGTCCCATGGTGCTTAAAGTGGGGTAAAAGTTTATTAATTCTACAGCGTAGATGCATCGCGAATCACACTTAAACAGTGATAACCTGGTGGTCTTTTCGTAGCTGTATTGCATTTTCCAGGCAGTCACAATTAGGCAGAAAATATCAATATTAATCTCTCTTTCTCTTTTGCGGGCGCACACATATACACAAACGTGCAAATTGCATTTTCCAGCCAGTCACAATTAGGCTGAAAATATCAATATTAGTCTCTTTCTCTTTTGCGGGCACACACATATGCACAAACGTGCAAATTGCATTTTCCAGCCAGTCACAATTAGGCAGAAAATATCAATATTAGTCTCTCTTACTCTTTTGCGGGCACACACATATGCACAAAAGTGCAAATTGCATTTTCCAGCCAGTCACAATTAGGCAGAAAATATCAATATCAGTCTCTCTTTCTCTTTTGCGGGCACACACATATGCACAAAAGTGCAAATTGCATTTTCCAGCCAGTCACAATTAGGCAGAAAATATCAATATCAGTCTCTCTTACTCTTTTGCGGGTGCACACATATACACAAATGTGCAAATGATACAGCAATGTCGCACAAAGTTCACGTCCTACTTACAGGTACCATGTCACCCGCTTGCTCCAACCCGACACGAAAATTTTGTAATTCATATAAAGGATGCAGGTGATCTGTTGTAAGAAGAAGAAGCAGCAAAAGGAGAAAATATTGCAAGATGTTTACGTACATAAATCAAATTGCAAAAACAAAATAAGATATACAAACAGTGAATGGGGAGGTTCACTGGAGGAAAGTGAAGGGTTAGACCAGGCATGGGCAAACTTCGTCCCTCCAGGCGTTTTGGACTTCAACTCCCACAATTCCTAACCGCCTACCGGCGGTTAGGAATTGTGGGAGTTGAAGTCCAAAACGCCTGGAGGGACGAAGTTTGCCCATGCCTGGGTTAGCTTCATCTTTGACGGCATCTACACTGTAAAATGCATTCAGTTTGACATCACATCAACTGCCATGGCTCAAGGCTATGGAATCATGCGGTTGGTAACTTTGCAAGCCTTCCCTGACCAAAGGCTCCTGAACATTGGACTCCCTAGCATCCATCCATGGCATCAAAGTGGCATCCGATTCTCCCTTCCTTAACCCTTCTGACCTCGCTCTTGTCCTCAAAGGGCAGCTCGAAGAGGCAGGCCCCGTTGTTGAAGTTCCACAACTTGATGGTCCCGTTTTTCAGGGCTGTGATCAGCCGCCTCTCCGGCGGATCAAACATCATGGCGGTGATCTCCACCGGCTGCTCGAGCGCTGTGGCGAACTCCATAAACTTCTGCCCAGACAAGATGTCCCAGACGCTGATGAGGCCACTGTAGCAGCCGCTCACCACCTGCGGCAGAAACCACGCCAAAAAATTAACTCAAACAATGTCACCCCGACATCATTCATGTTAACCAATTACAACTACAGTCGAGTCTCACTTATCCAACATAAACGGGCTGGCAGAACGTTGGATAAGTTAAAATGTTGGATAATAAGAAGGGATTGAGGAAAAGTCTATTAAACGTCAAATTACGTTATGATTTTACAAATTAAGCACCAAAACATCATGTTTTACAACAAATGGACAGAAAAAGAAGTTCAATACACAATAATGTTATATAGTAACTGGCTTTGCCCGGCCACGTGTTGCTGTGGCTTATGGGAATCCTTTGTTGGCCAGATGGAATAGCAGTGAATAGCCTTGCAGTCTCAAAGCCTGGCCGTTTTCTGGAGTAGCTGGAGCTTTTTGTTGTATGAACGTAGAGGCATGGATGAGGGGTTGTGCTGCCAAGTTTGGTGTTTCTGGGATGTGTAGTTTTGTTGTTTTGTCCTAGGCCGAAATGTCATTACCCTTTTATATATATAGATTACTGTATTTACGAATTTAGCACCAAAACTTCACAATGTATTGAAAAACTGACTACAAAAACATTGACTACTAAAAGGCAAACTACGTTGGATAATACAGAACATTGGATAAGCAAAGGTTGGATAAGCGAAACTCTACTGTAGTAAGTTGTAATGGGTGCATTTCCAAACACTAAGGTATAACGGTGCATCTGCACTGTATAAGGTATAAAGGTGCATCTACACTGTAGAATTAATGCAGTTTTAACTGCCATTGTGAAATACGATGAAATATAGGGCTTGTAGGGTTGCTGTGAGTTTTTCAGGTTGTATGGCCATAAACCAGTAGCATTCTCTCCTGACGTTTCTCCTGCATCTGTGGCTAATGACATCCTCAGAGGTTCTGTTGGCAGTAAAGCAAGTGGAATGTATATATACCTGTGGAATAATGTCCAGGGTGGGAGAAAGAAAGAACCCTTGTCCATTAAAGCAAGTGTAAATCTTGCAGTTAGCAAGTTTGAATAGCACTGGTTATCCTAAACAGAGGATGCCTCCAGGCAACAAAACCCAGGCTACCTCTATGCAGTTACCCTCACTGATTGACTTTGGAGCTTCATGGCTACTCAAAAAAAAAGTAGTATGAAAAACTCCCTTTAACAGTAAACACAGGTAGGGAATGTAGAGAGAAACTGGTCCAAAGCAGGGACAGTGTGAAACAAGAAGCAGGTATCTCCATGCGTGGTGCAAATCCTAGGTTTTGCAGATCCAAAGTTGCTTTTTTCAAGACCTTTTTTTTCTCTGCAATTTACCTGCTTAAAGATCCTGTTGTACAAAGCGCTGCAGAGTGGCTGCTCATGGGACTTGATTTCGATCTCACCAGATTCTGCCGCAAAGAAGACGCCAATCTGCAGCAAAGCAAGAGAGAAAATCACGTGAAACTAAAGTTTAATGGACAGTATTGCACAAACTCATATTTCATAGCAGTTATGCGATCTCTGATAGTGGATACACATTGTCATGTGTTACCACATTATCACATGCTTCTCCATTCATGCAACCGTGTTCCCGGGCCCATACATCTGCATTCCCTCGTAAGCTCACCCTCCTGCATTTCCCCATTCCATATTTATAAATAATTTTTAAGTAGTTTCACAATTCCAGGAACTGTTAATTTTTCAAAACAGCCAACAATACTGAAAATGTAAATATTAGTAGCTCAGGCATAGTAAGGAGGAATGGGAGAGGATCCTGCTCCCATCATCTGCTCCCATCATCACCGCCATATACTGACACAGAAGGAAAATGGTCCCATGGCACTAGGTTGGTGACTTTTGTATCCTAGCCGCACCTGAGCTGTCAGGTGAGCCTCAGGTTGGGCCTGTTCAGCCCGTGATTGTACCTGCACCTGACCTGTCAGATGAATCTGGGTTGGGGCCTAGGATTCCCATGCAGCCAGAGTTGGATGAAGCTGCTGTTCCTAGGGAGCCAGAGTTTGTTCCTGAGGATTCTGGGAGCAGGCATACAATGGTTTCAAGCAGGCAGCTTGAACCACATTCCTTGGGAGAGTCAAGGTCGACCTATCCCTTGGCAGATGGGCATTCCAGTTGTGATAAGAGTAATGAGGTTGACAGAAAGAAAGCAATATGTCAACAGCAACAAGAAAGGGAGGTTCTGAGAAGGAGCAGATGGTTGCTAATGAGAAAAGATTTTGAGCAAACTTCTCACGGAAAGAGGCCTTGATTTCAGCTTTAAGAGGAATCACTTCTGAGAGAGATTTTCAGAGGTGGTAACTTTGCTCATCAAGAGTGTTGCTTCTGTTCATGGACTCATGTTTCTTGCTTCATAGAATTTGGTTTCATCTTCCTGTGGACTTTCATGCCAAGTTCATGCAGTCTTGTATCTTGAGTTTTGTCCAATTCTTATT
This sequence comes from Anolis carolinensis, assembly GCF_035594765.1. NCBI lineage: Eukaryota > Metazoa > Chordata > Lepidosauria > Squamata > Anolidae > Anolis > Anolis carolinensis. Next base: position 250,685,312 of record NC_085844.1, on the reverse strand, counting down.
CTTGCTCTTGGGGAATTTTGGATTATCCAGTCATAGTTCCTAAAAGCTTTGCAGTTTGGATCTCTTGTTCCAGTCAAAGATCCTGTTCTTCCAATTTTGTTCCTGTTCCTTGGACTAATTTTGATAGCTTGTTGAAGTTTATTCTTGTGTTTGATTTTCATGGACCCTTGCTTCAAGACTCTCAAGTATCTTGTACCTGGTGGACTAAAACCTTGTTTCATTGACTTTGAACATTGATTTGCTATTGCTTACATATACTCATCAATAAACAACTTGCTTTGCTTATAGTCTGGGGCTCCAGCGTGGTCTTGAGGTGTCTCTGCAGTCTAGGGGTACAACAGTGATATTGATATGTTTTGTCCTTTGATAGCAGGGCATCAGTTTATCAGGGGAAGAAGGCAGACCAGCATTGAGATGCACATGGCATCATGGAATAGGGACTTCAATGCCGTTTCATCGTGCAATAAAGTCCAATATGGAACTAACTAAGAAAAACTCTAAAAACTAAACCAACCAATGGATTCAAAGTAGAAGAAAGAAGATTTCAACTGAATAATGAAAATAACTTCCTGAGTTTAAGAACTGATCAATGGTGGAATAGACCACCCTGAAAGTTGGTGGACTGTCTAGTTGGGGAAGGTTTAAAGAGCAATTGATGATTATCTGCATGGTTCTTTAAGCATGAATTTCTGTATTAGTGTGGATTGGATTAGAATATGGTCCCTGGGGTAACTTCTTGTTATGTATGTCTGTGACCTACACAACCTACATAGGATACTCTTTGCTTTGGTTGCTCACTGACTAGACCATATGACTTGCCTGTGCCTCCTAGTATGCCAAGCACATGGGGTTTAATAAATCATTTTTTGTAAATGCCAAAGCTGCTGCAAAGGATAAAAGGAGAATTTCTGGAAGCCTATCCAGATATTTCATCATTATTACTGAATTCATTCATGGTGACTTGCACCTGAACAATTTGCCATGGACGTAATAGTCCTCCATGTTGTCCTCACACACAGTGCATGTCAGTGATACTGGGTCCATTATTATTAGTAGTAGTAGCAGTAGTAGTAGTAGCCTTCGACAACACAGTAGTAATATTATTTATCAAGTTTGTAGATGGCACCAAATTGGGAGGGAGAGCCAATACTCCAGAAGACAGGAGCAGAATTCAAAACGATCTTAACAGATTAGAGAGATGATTGACCAAAACTAACACATGGAAGTTCAACAGGGACATATGCAAGATACTCCACTTAGGAAGAAAAAAGGAAATGTAAAGAGACAGAATGTGGGACGATGCCTGGCTTGACAGCAGGACGTGCGGAAAAGAGCTTGTCCATGTGGGGAACAAATTAAACATAGGCCAACAATGTCTAAAAAAGCTAATGGGATGTTGGCAGGGATAAATAGGAGCCTAGTGTCTTGATCCAGGGAAATCATGATGCCCCTTTATTCTATTCTGCCTTGGTCAGACCACACCTGGAATCACACTGTGTCCAGTTCTGGGCACCTCAATTGAAGGGAGATGTCAACAAGATTCTGTTTATATCCAGCTTTTGCTCCCTCAAAGGAGACTCTAAGCACTAAAAACCATACAATATGTAGATGAAAACCAAAAGCATGTAAACATAAACATTAAAATAAAATTCAATATAGGACTTATTAAAAATGCATCATTGAATACATATATAATACATAAAAACCCAAAATATAGGGAGTTAGTGTTTCCGTGTTAGCTCTCCTTAAGACAAGTATGAAAACTGAAACTGTTAGAAATTAACAGTGTCAGCTGACTAAACATGGCTCAATTTCTTTCTATTGATTTCTTGAATTCCCTTGTTGACTCCAAAAACAAACAAGGTGGGCAGTTGGAGGTTACAAACAAATGTTTGCTAATGGCATTGCATTTACAAATGTATGGGGGGGCTAGAATAGCAAAGGGAAAAGATGCGGAAGGACTAAAAAACAAATCCCAATTCTGTTATAGGTCTTTATTGCACGAGAACAGCGGTAAATGATTGCAGTTGTTTTCTAGTGTGAAATTGCACTACTTGTTGTGTGATGTCCTTGCATTGATTTTGCTGTTCAGGTTTCCCATCCTCTCCTCCTTCCCAAAACCTCCTCTCCCATTTCATCCAATTCCTTTTACTCACCGTGTAAGTGGCGCAAACCAGGAAATTGTTAGGGATGTGGTAGTAGATGGCCGAGATGGGGCAGTTCCCCAAAGGGACGCTCCTGCTGTGAATGGACTGCAAGCAAAGGTGATCCAGTAGATCCCAAATACGGATGTTCTAACGGAGGCAAGAGAAGAAGCAGTGTTGGGAGAGAAGCCTGGTTGCTAGGTCATGAAGCATATCCTGGGGGAAGCAAATCTTCATGAATGTTTTTCTTGTTGGGCAGAATAAGTCATTTCACTAAAAAAAGTCCTCAAAAAGTGTATTTCATGAGTTTAGGGGAAAGGGAATCGAAACATGAGCTTTTCATGGTGCATGCAGCACTTTCTGTGCAGAAATGTTGTTTTCAGCCCAAGGAGCTTGCTTTCTGTGTGCAGACAATAACCTCTTAATTCTTTGTTTAATTGCTTTTTAACTTCCGTCAAATGAGATTTTAGCTGGACTTTTCCTTAAAAGTTGTTGCAAGTTGTTTTAATTCCCATGAGAAAGGTGAGGCATGAATGAAAGAAATAAGAAAGATTTTGTGCAGAAAATTTCTCTGCGCAAAAATTTCCGTGCACATTTCACATAAAATAAGCCCCAAATGGTAAATTCTCATCCTGGTTTTAGTGGCATTCCAGAAACTCCCTCTTCACCTGGAACGTGAATATTTGAATATGTAATTTCCACTCCTAGGAAGTGTTATATTTTGTTAATGTGGGATTGGTGTATTGGTAGTGTTTAAATGAAATTTGTGTCTTTTCTGTATTGCATACTGATTGCATCATCCAGAGTGTACTATAGTCTGTACACTTAATTACTAAGAAGCTGTGATGACCTTGATGTGTGGCTGGTGCTGGGGAGTATCCAGACACAAGTGTGTATGCATTACTGATTGCATCAGTTCTGTTCTGTTCTGAGTTGAGTGCTGTCTGCCTAGAGTGAAAGCTCAAGTCCTGTGTCCATTGTCTGCAAGTCTATTTGTCTTTATTACTGCTTTCAGTAAAATTTGTATATAGTTTTACCATTGTCTCTGATGTCGCTTCGTTCTCCGTTCCACTGACTCCATCCAACTGCTGCTGCGCTGCGTAAATTACTCTGACATATTTCAGTGGGTGAATACACTGTGGGTGCATCTACACTGTGAGTTGAATGCAGTTTGACACTACTTTACCTCCCATGGCCTCATGTTATGGAATCATGGGAGTGGTAGTTTGGTGAGGCATCCGCACGCTTTGGACAAGAAGGCTGCAGTAATGTGGATGGCTTGGATAGTGAGGATGAGGAGATGCTGGTGAAAAGGCCAGTAGTGGAGCTGGAGCCCAGAAGTTGCCTCAGCCAAGCTTTGAAGCAGCACCCAAGGAAGGAGCTACTACATCTCAGCCTACAGAACAAATACAAGAAGCTCCCCTGAGCAGGCTGAAGGAGAGTTCACTGTTCCAATTTTTGTAGACCTACGTAGAGAGAGATCTCAGTTGTACAGATCCTCAAGCCAGCAACACATCACACCTGCGGACTTAGGATTTAAGGAACTCAAGTGTTGCACCTTGTTGATGGCCGCAACGTATGTTCTAGAACAGGTATGGGAAAACCTTTTTGCCTTGGGGCCACATTGCAGGCTGGGCCAGAAGGGCTTGCTGGGAGGGAGGATGGCCCAGCATACAATGTCGGGATGGGCCTGGGAAGGGGACAACCCAGGAGGGGGAAGAGCAGGGCCTGGGCCATCCTCAGGTTGTCCTCCCGGCATAATGATGGGGCTTCTCGCTCCATCCTTATGACGGGAAGGAAAGTAAGGTACGCTGCGGCTGCTTGGATCCTCCAACCCATCCTCCTCCCCCGATCCTTGCGCTGTCCTCTTGGCATTATGCCGGGAAGAGGGCAAGAGGGCTCTCAGCTGCTGCGTGCCTTCCTCCACCACCATTTTGGCATAAGGATGCGGTAGGCCCTTAATAGAGGTTGTTTTTATATACCTGGTTTATGTAATGTTATTATCGTTTTCATGTAGCCAACACTCCAGAAGACAGGAGCATAATTCAAAACGATCTTGACAGACTAGAGAGATGGGCCAAAACTAACAAAATGAAGTTCAACAGGGACAAATGCAAGATACTTCACTTCGGCAGAAAAAATGGAAATCAAAGATACAGAATGGGGGACGATGCCTGGCTTGACAGCAGTGTGTGCGAAAAAGACCTTGGAGTCCTCGTGGACAACAAGTTAAACATGAGCCAACAATGTGATGCGGCTGCTAAAAAAGCCAACGGGATTCTGGCCTCATCAATAGGGGAATAGCGTCTAGATCCAGGGAAGTCCTGCTCCCCCTTATTCTATTCTGCCTTGGTCAGACCACACCTGGAATCACACTGTGTCCAATTTTGGGCACCACAGTTGAAGGGAGATGTTGACAAGCTAGAAAGCGTCCAGAGGAGGGCGACTAAAATGATTAAGGGTCTGGAGAACAAGCCCTATGAAGAGCGGCTTAAAGAGCTGGGTATGTTTAGCCTGCAGAAGAGAAGGCTGAGAGGAGACATGATAGCCACGTATAAATATGTGAGGGGAAGTCATAGGGAGGAGGGAGCAAGCTTGTTTTCTGCTGCCCTGGAGACTAGGACACAGAACAATGGCTTCAAACTACAGGAAAGGAGATTCCACCTGAACATCAGGAAGAACTTCCTCACTGTGAGAAGGGCTGTTCACCAGTGGAACTCTCTGCCCCGGACCGTGGTGGAGGCTCCTTCTTTGGAGGCTTTTAAGCAGAGGCTGGATGGCCATCTGTCGGGGGTGCTTTGAATGCGATTTCCTGCTTCTTGGCAGGGAGTTGGACTAGATTGCCCATGAGGTCTCTTCCAACTCTACTATTCTATGATTCTATGATGTATTTTATTTCATGTATTATGTATTTTATGTATAGTAGTATCCTTGTGTGCTTTTTTGTAAGCTGCCCCGAGTCCCTATGGGAGATGGTGGCGGGGTATAAATAAAGTATGATGATGATGATGATGATGATGATGATGATAAGTAGTAGTAGTAGTAGTAGTAGTAATAGTAGTAGTAGTAGTAGTATGCCAAGAGGACAGGGAAAATGTGGAGGGCCTGAAGTAAGCACCCAAGGGGCTGCATCCGGGCCCCGGGCCTTAGTTTGCCCATGCCTGTTCTAGAAGCAACAACCTCAGACTCTTGCTGTCTTGTCTTCCTAAACTCTGGACTTACTCTTGGACCTTGGCTTATGGATTCAAACTGTATTTGGCTTACAACCCTGGAATGGAACTTCAGCATCTCTGTTGTGTTATTCTGACTAGATGGCCCTTGAGGTCTCTTCCAACTCTACTATTCTATGATTCTATGATTCTAAGTTTGCCTCTCTGTTGGACTGTCGATGTGATCTCAGACTGTTAAGTAAGGCTCTGTTGGCACTTGGGGGTGGTCGAGGCTTCTGACATAAAGAACTTGTAACGTCACAACTCCCAGGATTCCATAGCATTGAGCCAGGGCGGTTAAAACAGGGTCCAATTGCATTAATTCAGAAGTGAAGATGCACCCTGTGTATGTGAGTGAGGAATAGTTGAAATGTGGGGCTTTAAGGCAGGCATGGGCAAACTTCAGCCCTCCAGGTGTTTTGGACTTCAACTCCCACAAATCCTAACAGCCTACTGGTTGTTAGGAATTGTGGAAGTCCAAAACACCAGGAGGGCCGAAGCTGGACCACACCTGTTTTAAGGACACACCACCACCCAAGACAAAAAATCCATAGTTTCCACACAAAGAAAGATATGGGACAGAAATCCACACTCATCTGGCTGGACATGGCAGTGCCAAGCCAAGAATCTGAGGGTTTACCACCACCATCAACACCACCACACCACACAAGCACCTACTTTGTCTTTGGAGAGGCTAACAATGGTGGTCCTCTCCCTGTTGATCATGATGTTGGTGACGGCTGTGGCGTGGCCTTTGAGCTGAGTGATGGAGCTGCTGGTGACGTACGGGTTCCAGACTCGGATCTCGGGGTCATATCCCCCCGTCACTGCCATGAAAAAAGGCAAAGCACAGATTATGACTGTTTGTGGGATTTGGGCAGGGAAGCTGAATCTGCAAGGCACAATTATTTATTCGTGTTTCATCCTAATCTCCAAGCAAAACCTCTCTCGGGGAAACTGGGAGAGTCGAGACATATTCCAATAATGATATAATATAGTCAATCCTCCACATTTGCTGGGGGTAAGGGCACAAACCCGCAGCAAAACTGAAGAACTGCAAGTAGTTTTTTCTATTTTTTTTAAACCACCAAAACTAATGAATTCCTGCTGGATGTTGATCGTAGAATCTCAGAGGAGGACCTAAAGATTTCTAAAGAGGTATTCTAGAAATCTCTCATTCCTTTGGTAGAAGTTGTCCATAGAGTTACACTGGAGAGCCTAATTGAAATGTCTTAAAGAGAACATTTTAATCAAATCCATTCATAATGTCATCCACAGATGTCAAACCCACAAATGTTGCTGTGAAGGTGTATTCTGTATTATTGAGAGAAGAAAATCATGCATCCTTACTTCCTCCCATCAAGGAGCAATAAGGTCTCATGACAGCTGAAATAAACCAATTTTATGGAGTCCTCCCCTTCAGCCATATTGGAGACGAGCTCCTTACTAGCCAAACTCGAATACAGAGAACTTGGAAATTAGCAGAAATAAGGATTCTGCCTCTTTCAGCTCTTGCAAGACCTTGTATTTCTCAGGGCAGTGATGGGAGAAACCCTAGCTGTACAGATTCCTAATCCAAAGAAAGGAATTATCATAGAAGAGGTTCTCAACCCCTTCCAAGCATTCACAGCAGCTATACTAAAACCACCAAACTGCTGGTCATGACAGAAGTGAAGCTAAAGGTATCATGGAAACCTTGAGTTTTGTCTGATCCACCATTATCCTTGGAGATCCTCATCCAAGGATAAAGACATGAAGCATCTTCCACCACCTGAGGTTAATGAGGCAATTGTGGCTTCTGGACAGAAGTATCTTGCATGCTTTAGGACAGTGGTTCTCAACCTGTGGGTTCCCAGGTGTTTTGGCCTACAACTCCCAGAAATCCCAACCAGTTCACCAGCTGTTAGGATTTCTGGGAGTTGAAGGCCAAAACATCTGGGGACCAACAAGTTGAGAACCACTGTCTTACAGCATGCAAGAGACATCTTCCAGGAGAAGCCATGGTTGTCCCCATCAGCCTCATCTAGGAGATGGTGCTTTACGCCATGTGTGTCTCCCAAGATTAAAGGTGGATCAGCCAAACCCAAAATTTTCTTAGTAGCTGTAGCTTGGCTTCATTTTGAGACATCCTTCAGCCTAGCCGACGTAGAATCTGTCAGGGTATTGTGAATTGTGTGAAATGTTAAAATCAATCTAGGCTATTAGAAATGCCTTCTGTGTTAGTTTCGGCAAGGCATTTCAGTAGTTATGGAGTTAATAAGAACCTGCTTTGATTGACGTATCACAGGACCAATGGGGTCAAGTTTGTTTGACCGGGACTTCCTTCTTGGTCTGTGGAATGCAGGGGAGTGTCGCCTGTGTTAGTGTGTGTTCGGCATAAGCATTCGCTGGAGATGAACTATGAATGCTATGCACTGTAGCCGAGGAGACACAGCCATGTGTCCGGGATTTATTGTGAATAACTGCAACTGTAAATAGTTATGTAAATAAAGTTAAACAACAGTTGGATTTCAACTGACCCTTCGTCTGCTGGACTGTTTGTTGACCAGTGCTGATTCTCCGCATGGGAAGACAGCCTGGAGAAGGAGGTGAGACCGGGATGATGATTTTTGGAACCCACTCTGCACGGCAACCAGGGTCTCACCCCACCATCGTTTCCCATGACAGAATCCAACTGCATTGGCATCCTGGAACCCATAATTCTTCTCAATAGCTGGCTTTAAAGGATAGTCGGGCAGAGGGGCAAGAGGGATGAGTGGGACCTATTGTCTGGTCATAAATGAGACCAATGTGGAGCTGGACAACTAGTTTCCTCCACTAGTATTTAATAGGTCCAGAAGTGTTAATGCTTGACCACCTTGCGCAACACATATATATTATGTCCAGCTTAGCCAGGAGTTTCTTGCAAACATACCAAGGATATTCATCTCCGGGGAGTAATCAAAGCACAGGATGCCTTTCTTCAGAACGATCATGGCTGATCTGCAACAAGCACAACAAGATGTTTAATTGCATTTGCTGGACCTCTTCTTTTTAACCCTTATGGCAATTTCTACAGAAATAAACCAACCTGATAATATCCTTAAATTTTCCAGTAAGCCTTTATTGGCATATATGTATGTATCATATACCTAGCAAGACAAACTCTTGCCAAAGGGAGCTCAAGGGTACATCTACACTGAGAACAAATGCAGTTTGACACCCCTTTGAACTTCCCTGGCTCAGTGCTATGAAAACCTAGGATTTGCAGTTGGATGAGGAAGAGAAAGCTATGGACATTGTACAACTACAACTACAACGATTCCATAGCATTGAGATCTGACAGTTAAAGTGTCAGTTAAAGTGTCAAAGTGGCTTAATTCTGCAGTGTAGATGCATCCTATGTCTGCTAAGTAAGTTAAACTTGAGCCACATGGAGCTCAGGAGACTGTGGCTTGATATGTATTCCCTTATTGTCATCCTATGTAATTTGTCATTTAAATTGGAAGAGAGAGGAACTTCGCCCAGCTAACTTATTCAATTTTTACTGTGCTCTGCTTTGAAGTCGTGGGCATTCAATCCTGAGGCTTCTTAGGCATTTACTCCATTTAAGAGAGGAATAAATACGGCTTCCTTCTTCCATGCGCTCGCCATCCATCAGAGTCAGCTCAAAGGCACAGAACAAACACCATCAGGATTTGTTTGCCTCTTTAGTGGCTGTGTTTTATTGTTTTAATTTGCTCTTAAATACCCTGCAGTCTCTTTGATGAAGTGCAAGGCCCAAATATTTTCAATAAATGAAAATGAATTTCAAAAATAAGGAAATGCAACACCACCATCTCCTGTCTGGTCCCTTAACTGCAAGTGTGAAACTTGCACTGAATTGTGCTTGGCACTTTAATAGGCTTCATAGGTGTGATCTTTACAACATCCTGAAAGGTAAGCCATTAATAGGATACTAGAATCCTAAAGTTGGAAGGGACCCCGAAAGGCCATCCAGCCCAACCCCCTTCTGCCGGGCAGAAAGACACAATCCAAGCCTTCCGGACAGGTGGCCATCCAGCACAATATCAAGAAGGAAACATCAAGCAGGAAACTATATTCGGCGGATGCCTGTGGATAGCAATCATTGTCTCTAAAAACAGCTTAACATGCTATCATCCACCATCAACAAAATGTTTGGTGTAATCTCAACATGGAAAAAAGAATCATAGGGGGCATCTACACTGTGGAATTAACACAGTTTGATACCACTTTGCTCAATGCTATAGTAGTTTAGCATTCTTTGTCAGAGAAGGCTAAAGACCTTGGAAAACTACAAGTCCCAGGTCTCCATAACACATAGTCATAAAGTAGTTTCAAACTGAATCATGTCTGCAGTGTAAATGCACTCAAAGAGGCTCAAAAGAGGAAACTTCTGTAGTAATGGGAGACTTACTATGTATTTGTTGCATCTGTATGCCGCCTTTCTTCCAGAGTGGGGGAGAAATTTTTATATATATATATATTCTCATGTGTGAGATTCACACAGCTACCTACACACAGAAAGTAAAAAATTACAAGCCCCAGTTAAAACAATGAGGCAAGAATGTCTAGGAGTTACTCTAAATGTCTCTGTCCATGACCATAAAGCCGCCGAACAACAGCACATTAGGAACCGTTGATGATCAAACAGCATGTGCTAAATGGGTTTGTTGGTGCGAGGAGGATGTCCGTGATTCCACTTAAGGGCTACGGCTGCAGCAAACGCAATTGTCATTGACGACGCTTTCTGCATTTTAATGTGCACCTGCCTCGCTGTTTAGAGTATTTGTTAAAATCACTTAAAACACTCCTATGCTTGATTCTATTTTAATATTTGTAATGTTGTGGAGTTTGAGTTGCATGGTTGCGATCCAATACAAAGGCCAGCATAGTGATCTTGTTTGCTGCGTGCTAATCTTGTTGTGTATATAATCATCATCATCATCCTCACAGTGATATTGACCGGCTATATCTGCCTAGAAGATCTGGTGGCAGAGGACTCTTACAAGTAAAACAAGCAGCCAAAGAAGAACATGCCCTGGCAGAATATATAAAGCAAAGTGAAGTCAAAAATCAGAAACTCCTCAAAGCACAGCAAATAAAGAATCAGTACAAGAAAATCGCACTACAAACTAGAGCTGACAGCTGGCACAGCAAAGCATTGCATGGAAAGTTCCTTGACAAAATTGAAGGAAAAGCTGACAAAGAGAAGACCTGGCTCTGGCTCACGAATAGGACCCTGAAGAAGGAGACAGAAGGCCTGATCCTTGCAGCCCAGGAGCAAGACATCAGGACAAAGGCAATGAAGGCCAAGATCGAAAAATCAGCTGATGACCCAAAATGCAGACTCTGCAAGGAAACCGACAAAACCATTGATCATATCCTCAGCTGCTGTAAGAAAATTGCACAGACAGACTACAAACAGAGGCACAACTCTGTGGCCCAAATGATTCATTGGAACTTATGCCTCAAGTACCACCTCCCAGCAGGAAAGAACTGGTGGGATCACAAACCTGCAAAAGTATTGGAAAATGAGCACGCAAAGATACTGTGGGACTTCCAAATCCAGACTGACAAAGTTCTGGAACACAACACACCAGACATCACAGTTGTGGAAAAGAAAAACGCTTGGATTATTGATATCGCCATCCCAGGTGACAGAGATCAAGCCATAAGAAATAAGATACAAATGTTATTTAGTATATAGGATGGAAATGGATAAAGATAAAGATATAAAGATTGTCTCACAAAGAAATGAATATGTAAAAAGAAAACAATCCTTGTGTTGGTGGTGGGAATTGTAAATGTTTTGTATGTCTACGGTATGTATTTTTTGTGTTTTAAAAAATAAAAAATCTGTATTAAAAAAAAAGCCATCCCAGGTGACAGTTGCATTGATGAAAAACAACAGGAAAAACCCAGCCGTTATCAAGACCTCAAGACTGAACTTCAAAGGCTCTGGCAGAAACCAGTACAGGTGGTCCTCGTGGTGATGGGTATACTGGGTGCCGTGCCAAAAGATCTCAGCCGGCATTTGGAAACAATAGACATTGACAAAATCACGATCTGCCAACTGCAAAAGGCCACCTGCTACTGGGATCTGCACGCATCATTCGAAAATACACCACACAGTCCTAGACACTTGGGAAGTGTTCGACTTGTGATTCTGTGATACGAAATCCAGCATATCTATCTTGTTTGCTGTGTCATAATAAAATAATAATAATAATAATAATAATAATAATAATAATAATAATAATAATAATAATAATAATAGGTTCATTCCTGTGGGGTCCATATATGGCCCAAAGACCTGATTTGAAAGCTTCTGTCAGGCACCTCTGATGACTTGTTCACCCCTTTGTGCCCATGAGAAACACTTTTACCCCATTGTTGTGCAAGGTATTTCACAGAGCGGCAAGGAAAAGGCTTTATCTTACTGGAGTTTGCCATCCATGTGCGTGGGGAGATAGGTCAGGGCCATGGCGCTCATTTCGGTGGGAGTGCAGGAGGCGACCAGGTTGAGCTGGGAGACGTACATGATCTGGTGGACCCAGTCTCCATGCAGAGCCTGCAACCATGGAAGAAAAGGAGTGACTTCGGGAGAACAAAGCATAGGGAGCTGGAAATCAATGGGCGGAGGACTGATCCATATCCATGCGTGCAAGCCAGATTGGGGAAAGAATGCATGGTGTGCCTGCAACTGTGGCTCTTAAAGGAGTCATCTGAGAACTGACACATAGGAGTCGCTCTATGACTGTGCAGAAAACCTTCATCTCCTCTAATAAGACTGCTGGTGCTTGTGCTTCACCAAACTACAACTCCCAAGATTCCATAGCACTGAACCGTGGCAGTTAGAGTGATTCCAAACTACATTAATTCCACAGCGTAGATGCACCCTAAGAAAATGCAGGACTCAATCAAACCCCTTTGCTCTGTTTCTCGGGCTGGCAGCTAGTGCTTCGATTCCTCCCAAACAGAGGATGCCTCCAGGCAACACAGGCCAGGCTACCTCCATGCAGACACTCTCACAAATTGACTTTGCAAACTTCATGGCTACTCAAATGCTAGTTCAAGCTTGCCTACTGCAACATTCACACTTGCTTTAAACAGACGAGGGTTCTTTTTCCCACCCTGGACATTATTTCACAAATATATATAACTATATTATATTATATTATATTATATTATATTATATTATATTATATTATATTATATTATATTAGGCCCGGGCTGTGGCACAGGCAGGAGAGCAAGCCAGCTGCAATTAACTGCAATGAATCACTCTGACCAGGAGGTCATGAGTTCGAGGCCCGCTCGGAGCCTATGTTTGTTTGTCTTTGTCCTATGTTAAAAGGCATTGAATGTTTGCCTATATGTGTAATGTGATCCGCCTTCGGGGTGAGAAGGGCGGAATATAAATGCTGTAAATAAATAAATAAATAAATAAATAAATAAATAAATAAATAAATAAATAAATATAGTAAAGGTAAGATTGGAGCCCCTGGTGGCGCAGCAGGTTCTTTCTGTCAGAGTGATTTGCTAGGCACACACGCAGCAGAAGTCGCTGACGAGAAAACACTAGATAAATAATGACGTTGGAGTCTTCAGTTCTCTATCAAAAGTTTTACTCATGAACGGAATTCCACAGTTCTCACGCAGGCACAGACGGGAAGGAAAACAAAGAAAGAAAATATAGGAAGCAGAGGGCAATTTATCCCAGACTCTGCTGTCTGATGCAATCCAAGTTTGCAGGCACTTATCCCATTAAACACTGGCATAGTAAACAGTACACAGTGCATGGTGCAATCTCCAGCACACATTGCACCACCATGACTCAATTACATTTAAACAACTCTATATACAATCATTCCTACTTTAACACTTTCTCCCATCCTGGACATTATGTAAAGGTAAGATTGGAGCCACTGATTGGACAGCGGGTTAAACCACTGAGCCGCTGAACTTGCTGACCGAAAGGTCAGTGGTTTGAATCCGGGGAGTGGGGTGAGTGTCAGCTGTTAGCCCCAGCTTCTGCCAACCTAGCAGTTTGAAACCATGCAAATATGAGTAGATCAATAGGTACTGCTCTGGTGGGAAGGTAACCATGCTCTAGGAAGTCATGCTGGCCACATGACCTTGGAGGCGACTACAGACAATGCCGGCTCTTCAGCTTAGAAATTGAGATGAGCACCAACCCGCAGAGTCAGACATGACTGGTCTTAATGTCAGGGGAAATCCTTTACCTTTACCTACATACATACACACACACTCCACTTGCTTCACTGCCAACAGAACCTCTGAAGATGCCAGCCACAGGTACAGGCGAAACATCAGGAGAGAATGGCCATACAACATGGAAAACTCACAGTAACCTTTTTTGCTTCCTGATGATAGATCCTTTCCACAATTTTTGTTGTTTCAACTATAGTGGAAAGGGAAATGTGAGGGGTTTGGAGGCAGTGGAAGCTCCATGGGGTCAGGTTATTTGGAAAATTCACCACCAAAAAATGCCGCAGCCCAGAGGCACATGCAAACACTCACGGAAACTGTGAAATTCCTGTACACATCAAGCTGTGATTTCAGGACGATGCCCACAGGGACTTTGGCTAAGCCACCTGTGAGGGGAGACAAAAGGACGCATCATTAGGAGCACAGTGTCCAGATCGAGGGAAGCCATAGTCTATTCATAGAAGCATAGAATCCTGGAGTTGGAAGAGACCTCATCCAGTCCAACCCCATTCTGCGAAGAAGTAGGAAATCTCATTCAAAGCACCCCCGACAGATGGCCATCCAGCCTCTGCTTAAAAGCCTCCAAAGAAGGAGCCTCCACCACACTCCGGGGCAGAGAGTTCCACTGCTGAACAGCCCTCACAGTGAGGAAGTTCTTCCTGATGTTCAGGTGGAATCTCCTTTCCTGTAGTTTGAAGCCATTGTTCCGTGTCCTAGTCTCCAGGGCAGCAGAAAACGATCCTGCTCCCTCCTCCCTATGACTTCCCCTCACATATTTATGCACGGCTATCATGTCTCATTCCAGCCTCCTCTTCTGCAGGCTAAATATGCCAAGCTCTTTCAGCCACTCCTCATAGGGCTTGTTCTCCAGACCCTTAATCATTTTAGTTGCCCTCCTCTGGACACATTCCAGCTTGTCAACATCTCCCTTCAATTGCGATGCCCAGAATTGGACACAGTATTCCAGATGCAGTCTGACCAAGGCGGAATAGAGGAGTAGCATGATTTCCCTGGATCTAAGCACTATATTCCTATTGATGCAGGCCAAAATCCCATTGGCTTTTTTAGCTGCCACATGACACTGCTGGCTCATGTTCACCTTCCTCCCCGTGAGGACTCCAAGATCATTTTCACACGTACTGCTGTCAAGCCAGGCGTCCCCCATTCTGTCTCTGTATTTCCTTTTTTCTGCCGAAGTGAAGTATCTTGCATTTGTCCCTGTTGAACTTCATCGTGTTAGTTTCCCCCATCTCTCTAATCTGTTAAGATTGTTTAGAATTCTGCTCCTGTCTTCTGGAGTATTGGCTCTCCCTCCCCATTTGGTCCCATCTGCAAACTTGATGATTGTGCCTTCTAACTCTTCATCTAAGTCATTAATAAAGATGTTGAACAGAACCGGGACCAGGACGGAAACCCTGCTGATGGCACTCCAATCATCACTTCTTTCCAAGATGAAGATGACGCATTGGTGAGCACCCTTTGGGTTCGTTCGCTTAGCCAATTACAGCGCCACCTAACCGTAGTTTTGTCTAGCCCACATTTTACTAGTTTGTTTGCCAGAAGGTTATGGGGGACCTTGTTGAAGGTCTTACTGAAACCCAGATACGCTACATCCACAGCGTTCCCTCCATCTACCCAGCTTATAACTTTATCGAAAAAAGAGGATTAGTCTGGCATGGTTTGTTTTTGATAAATCTGTGTTGACTATTAGCGATGACTGCATTCATTTCTAAGTGTTTGCAGACCACTTCCTTAATGATCTTTTCCAGAATCTTGCCTGGTATCGACGTGAGGCTGACCAGATGGTAATTGTTTGGGTCGTTCTTTTTTCCCTTCTTGAAGATAGGAACCACATTCGCCCTCCTCCAATCTGCTGGGACTTCTCCCGTTCTCCAAGAACTCTCGAAGATAATTGCTAGTGGTTCTGAAATAACTTCCGCTAGTTCCTTCAATACTCTTGGATGTAGCTGATCTGGCCCTGGGGACTTGAATTCGTTTAGAGAGGCCAGGTGTTCCTGGACAACTTCTTTCCCTATTTGGGGTTGGATTTCCCCTAATCCTTCATCCATCCGATGTTGCTGAGGTTGAGGCTGCCTTTCTTTTTGTGAGAAGACTGAGGCAAAGAAGGCATTAAGTAGTCCTGCCTTTTCCCTATCCCCTGTCGCCATCACCCCATCTTCTTCTCGCAGAGACCCCCTATTCCCTCCTTGTTCTTTTTTCTTCTATAAGCAAAGAAGCCTTTTTATTGTTTTAAATGTCCCTGGCAAGCCTGAGCTCGTTTTGTGCTTTAGCCTTGCAAACCTTTTCCCTACAGGAGTTGGCTATTCATTTGAATTCTTCTTTTCTGCTAACCCAGTTCTGGGCAAAGCAATTCAAGGAGGGGATGGATAAGCCGGAATGTGCCCTGAGAAGGGCCACCAAAATGGTCTGGAAAGCATAAATCCCTCTGAGGAGTGAGGATGTTTAACTTGGAGGAAGTAAGGCTGAGACAAGGGAATATGAGAGCCAGGTTTAAATATTGGAAAGGATGCCATAATGAGGAGGAGACAAGTTTAGTCTCTGCTGCTCTAGGATACAATAAGGGAGCAATGGACCCCAATGGCAAGAAAAGAGATTCCACCCCAACATTATGAAGAACATCATCTTGTCAGATCTGTTCAACACTGGATTATTCTGCCAGTAGAGCCTCCTTGATATTTTGCAACAGAGGCTAGATCACCGTCTGTCAGGAAGGCTTTGATTGTGTCTTCCTGCCTAGCAGAAGGAAGGGGGTTGGACTGGATGGTCTCAAAGGGCCCCTTTCAACTCTAGTGGAATATAGACAACCTGGGAGTCTGCAGGAGTCTCCTTCTCAGGAGGTTTTCAAGAAGAGGCTGGATAGCCATCTGTCAGGATGGATTGGATGGTGTCTTCCTGCCTGGCAGAAATAAGGGAGTTGGACTGGATGGACCTTGAGGTCTCTTTCCAGGATTCTCTGAAAAGAGATCACCTGGCAGAAATAAGGGAGTTGGACTGGATGGACCTTGAGGTCTCTTTCCAGGATTCTCTGAAAAGAGATCACTTGGCAACTAGCAACTTCCAACAACTGGGAAACACTATTTCCCAGTAATTGGTTCTTTCTAGATTGCTAGTTCACAATCCGGAATAGTTGGCCAATGTGGACTTATAATTATAGGAAATTCCTGTGCCATCGGCATGGATGCAAAACCATATATGTATGTACGAGTGAAGAAACAGCAGCTGGTAATTTAGAACGGAGAATTGCACAAAGAAAGAGGAAGATAAAAATTACATAAAAACACTTAGGAGTGATGGGTCTCTTTCTTTTTCTCTCCAAAGAGCTCCCGTATATTAGTGAGTTTACAATCTTATTTATTTACGGAGGACTCGCGGCAGCTTGCAATAACTTGAAACCACAACATAACAGAAAGCCAATTCAAAAGTGTAATAAACAAAGGCAGAATATTTTATATATGATGCCATTTTTAACACAAAACAAACTTATAACCATGAAAGGATTTGCAACCAGTGGGAGAAAACCAGGAAATGGGGAAGAAGGTTCTTCATAAGTCAAATTGTTCCATGATATGTATGTGCTTCTGCTATTTGCTTTCACTGGTGCGTCATATCAACATTTGTTAGTCCAGCAAATATTGCAAAGCCCCAATCCTAAGTGTTCTGCAAGTGTGGTCCTTAACACACAAGTGTCCAGAGAGCTGTAATAGCCGTGGGGTCTTCCATAGCTACATTGGCGACTCTAAAGTGGGATAGCAGGGGTGGGAAACGCATGCCCTGTGGCTATATGTGACCCCACTTGTTCTTCTCATCTAAATTTACTAACCATGGGACATCCCTTCATCCAACCATGATAAATGGAAGCATTGACAATCTTCTGCAACGGAAAGGTCTGCCTTTCTAGACCCTACTTCCTATATGTTCCATGTAAAAATTTGCTACGAGAGGGCTAAGAGGGCTCCCCATGGCTACTCCCTTTTTTTGTTCTTAGATTTCATTGTCCCATTGGAAGTAGTTTATGGTGAGGAAGTGTTGAATCAAGACTGTGAAATTCTAGGAAATTCTGGTTAATGAGTGCAATGGTGTCTGCTATGGGGACCTTGGTGAATAGAGACTTCACATTGAAGCTGAAATTGAGATTGCTGATTTTTTCTATGAAGTGGGCTGAGTCCTTTTTTTGTCATGTGGACCAATTTTTTTAATTGAAGTTTTACCTTATAAGATAGAGTAAATTAACATTGAAAGAGTGAGAACATTTGATTGTATAGAAAGTAAGAAAACTGAGATTAAAAAAGGATCAAAAAGGGGGAGAGAGAGAGAAAAACCAAAAACAAAGCTAAAGTGTCCATATTTATATGAAAAATAAATAAATAAATCTGAACAAATGGCGATATAAAAATGCAAAAGTACTTGGCAAAGAAACACACCAAAAAGCAAAAGCAAAAAGCATTAGCACTGGCATTAAACACTTCGAATAAAATCACTAGGTTAGAAGCAGCTGACATTGGTAATGTTCTAACAAAGAACTGCCAAAAACTGTTAAAGTTAAACTAAACAATCATTGTTGTTCCAGTACGACAGTTGGAAAATATAATAATAATGATAGTAGTACAGTAGAGTCTCACTTATCCAACACTCGCTTATCCAACCTTCTGGATTATCCAACGCATTTTTGGAGTCAATGTTTTCAATATATCGTGATATTTTGGTGCTAAATTAATAAATACAGTAATTATTACATAGCATTACTGCGTATAGAACTACTTTTTCTGCCAAATTTGTTGTCTAATATGATGTTTTGGTGCTTCATTTGTAAAATCATAACCTAATTTGATGTTTAATAGGCTTTTTCTTAATGCCTCCTTATTATCCAACATATTCGCTTATCCAACATTCTGCTGGCCCGTTTATGTTGGATAAGTGAGACTCTACTGTAGTAGTAATACTAATAGTCAGGATTTCCAAGCAGTATGTAATCATTTGGTTAACAGAGAGATATAGAAGAATAATATAACGTGCATTTATGATAAGTCTATATTTCATTAAGGCTAGTAATAAATCATGTTCTTACTCCTAGAATAGTATATTTTTGCTTTTTAGTACATTAAGAATACTTTTTAATGTATTTCCTTAGATGGTAGAATATAAATGCCTGCATTTCAGGCAGAATTATCCTATGGTCTGTTGTATCACTTTTTTATTTTAGGAATGTTCTTTTATTAAATAAAATAAAGCATAATAAATTATAATATGCAGGCAGTGAGTCAGCGCATTTCTACAAATGCTGAGTCCTTAATGTAATGTGTAGTGAGCCCACTATGGGTTTGTAGTTCTGCGGCCAGAAATTTTGCAGAATAGATTTGAATAAGTCAACCCGAGCTATTTGGGTCAATTTATTTAGTCAATTTTTATACAAAAAATTCTAGACTTATACATGAGCATATACAGTGGTCTCCCCTGGTCCCTCTCACATAAAGTTACTACAGTAGAGTCTCACTTATCCAACATTCTGGATTATCCAACGCATTTTTGTAGACAATGTTTTCAATATATCGTGATATTTTGGTGCTAGATTCGTAAATACAGTAATTACAACATAACATTACTGCGTATTGAACTACTTTTTCTGTCAAATTTGTTGTATAACATGATGTTTTGGTGCTTAATTTGTAAAATCATAACCTAATTTGATGTTTAATAGGCTTTTCCTTAATGCCTCCTTATTGTCCAAGTTATTAGCTTATCCAAGCTTTTACCGGCCCGTTTAGCTTGGATAAGTGAGACTCTACTGTAGTTATGGGACATTCCTTCATCCAATGAATTGGAGCACACCGAGGCATGATAGATTGGGCCATTGATAATATGGGGTTCAATCTCCTGTAACCAAATGGTCAGCTTTTCTAGACCCTTCTTCCTATGAGTTTACCGATATAGCCGCGGACATTGAAAAGCCCGTTCATCATCACATCTGTCGACGTGAAGATTAGGATGTTGCCTTTGATGTCACCAACGCAGAACACGCCTCTGTGTCCATCTGTCCTGGTTCAGGGAGGAAGGAAGAGAGGAAAGAGGAGAAAGAAACCAGACTGTGGATGACAACTGGGACAGGACTTGGTCTACAAAGGAAGCCAGTGAGCCTGGATGGACATGTCTGGGTGGAAGCTTTCCTTGGTGGCTTCAACATCTTAGATCAAGCATGGGCCAACTTGGGCCCCCCAGGTGTTTTGGACTTCAACTCTCACAATTCCGGCTGTTAGGAATTGTGAGAGTTGAAGTCCAAAACACCTGGAGGGCCCAAGTTGGTCCGTGCCTGTCTTAGAATGTTTCAGCATCAAAAGATATGGTCATCTCTCCCTATTTGCTGGAGAAACATTTGTGGATTTGACTTGGGTCCTCATGGGGGAAAGACATAAAAATTAAATAAATACATAAAAGTAAATAGGATTCTATGATGCTATACACCAGTGTTTCTCAACCTGGGGGTCGGGACCCCTTGGGGGATCATGAGGTGGTGTCAGAGGGGTCACCAAAGTCCATCAGAAATCACGTATTTCTGATGGTCTTAGGAACCCCTTTGGCAGAGAAGGCTGAAGATCTCTCCGCCTATCCTCTTCCTTTTTGGAAAAAGATGGCTAATCCTCCCAAATTTGTGCCAAATTTGGTCCAGATCATCATTGTTTGGGTTCACAGTGCTCTCCAGATGTAGGTGAACTACATCTCCCGTAAATCACTGTCAATTCCTCCCAAATCTCTCCAGTATTTTCTGTTGGTCATGGGGTTCTGTGTGGGAAGTTTGGCCCAATTCTATCATTGGTGAGGTTCAGAATGTTCTTTGATTTTAGGTGAAATAAGTCCCAGCGACTACAACTCCCAAATGTCAAGGTCTGTTTTCCCCAAACTTCACCAGTGTTCACATTTGGGCATAGTGAGTCTCCATGCCAAGTTTGGTCTAGATCCATCATTGTTTTGAGTCCACAGTGCTCTCTGGATGTAGGTGAACTACAACTCTAAAATTCAAGGAATGCCCACCAAACCCTTCCATGTTGGTCATGGGAATCCTTTGTGCCAAGATTAGTTCAATTCCATCGTTAGTGAAGTTCAGAATGCTCTTTGGTTGTAGGTGAACTATAAATCCCAGCATCTACAACTCCCAAATGACAAAATCAACCCCCCCCCAACCCCATCAGTATTCAAATTTGAGCATATCAGATATTTGTGTCGAATTTGGTCCAATGAGTAACAATGCTTCCTGCAGATGAGATATTTACATTACAATTCATAACAGTAGAAAAATTATAGTTATGGAGTAGCGACGGAAATAATTTTATGGTTGGGGTCACCACAACAAAAGGAACTGTGTTAAGGGGTTGTGGCATAAGGGAGGTTGAAAAGAGTCAAATGAAATATTCCCTCCAGCCCCGCCATCCCACCTAAATGCAACTCAAGAGAGAGAATACACATTACTCAAGGTAACTTTCGCAAATTGTATGTGATGGGTTTCCGTTTCATTCCAACTGTTTTGGGGAGACACCTTCAGGAGCCTGAAACCCCAACAAGTGCCACATAGGATTTCAGGTGACCTACCAGTAGTCCATGGCTGTAGCGCATCCCTCCAAGTCAACAATGGTAAATAGCCGGTCGCATTTGTTGCCACTGATATCAAAAAACTCTGGAGTTAGGAAACAAGGACAAAAGAGGAGATGATGTTTCTCAATGACAGCATAGACCTCGCAATGGGGTGCACCTGCCCTGCAGAATCAATGCAGTTTGGCATCAGTTTAGCTGCCATGGCTCCATGCTATGAAATCCTGGGATTTGTAGTTTGGTGAGGCACCAGCACTCTTTTTGGAAAAGAAAGCACAAGTCCTTGTAAAAATACAACTCCCGGGATTCCATAGCATTAAATCATAGCAGTTACTACATGGATTCTACCCAGTGTGGATGCACCATCACTTTCCAAGCTGCATCAATAAACATGATGCTAAGGATGGATGTAATTTCATTTTTAATTTCATTCATATAGATAAGAATAAATAGATTTTAACCAGCTTTTTCTCCACTGCGAGGGAGTCCCGAAAAACTGCACATTTTGGAGATCTATTCACAGTAAAGATTCGTTCTATCCTACCCGTCTTACCTACCTTTTTATATATCTGTGAAGAAAATTTTCAATAAAGATAATTTTTTAAAAAAGATTTATTCTATATGTTGAAAATCAACAGTGTTTTCTTATGCGAAAAAAAAACATGGTTTCCTGCATAGGAAAGTTCTATTCTGTGCACCAAAGGATTCTGTGCAGGAAGCAGATTTCTGTGCAAAAAAGAACATTTTAGTAGATAAAATAGTATGTGCTGCTGCTTTTTAATAAAATTGCCATGTTTAAGCCTGGTCAAAGCCCCAAGCAGATCAAATATATATAGATATCATGTCCAGGGAACCTCATCAGTTTTGAAATTATTTTTTATTAAATATTCAACAATTATGTTGGAAATAACAACCTTCTACAAGCCTGCTATTTGTTGTGTATATAATTCAGATTGTTTACTATACTGTATATGTGTGTATTGGTATGAAGTTTTCCTTAGCTCTATGTTGTGGGAGGGACTGTAGATCATGTGATCAGATCTGGGACTATTCCAACCTGAGACTCCTTTTTAGAGGATGAATGCCATTAGATTCTAAGACTGCACAGACTCCATTGGATCACAGAACGGAAATGCTTTAGACTTTGGATTGTTAAGATCATAAGAATGATGGCCTGTGTTATCTGCACAGAGAAACTACTTCAAACCTATCTGTAACTGGATTAATAAGCAATGTCCCTGTATGTTGAATACGTGAAGTTTTTAAGTAAACCAACTATGTTATTTTTTAACAAAGACTACTTATTTTTGTCTCTTTAGAGCATAATTTAAACCAAGATGTTTTAAGGGAGAGTAGATGCTTTTGGGCACTGAAAGAAACACTTCTGAAACTCTGCTATAAATTTTGTACATTGGCATATCTTTGTTACTAACAGTTCAAAGAGATAACTAGGTATATCAATCTAACAACTGAGAAACCTAGTTTGCTTTGCATGAATACTGCTGTGTTTCCCCGAAAATAAGACAGTGTCTTATATTAATTTTTGCTCCTAAAAATGTGCTAGGTCTTATTTTCAGGGGGTGTCTTATTTTTCCGTGAAGAAGAATTCACATTTATTGTTGAACCAAAAAAAGAGAACATTTATTATATACTGTCCAGTAGTTGTCATC
The DNA here is from genome assembly GCF_035594765.1 of Anolis carolinensis. Lineage (NCBI taxonomy): Eukaryota > Metazoa > Chordata > Lepidosauria > Squamata > Anolidae > Anolis > Anolis carolinensis. Next base: position 250,662,455 of record NC_085844.1, on the reverse strand, counting down.
ATAAACCAGGATGATCAGACAAACTGTGAATCCTATCAAGAATGTCTTGTTACTACCATTATTTCCATGTACAACAATCTATGGTACGTACATTTACCGATCCTGCATGCTCTGATGTTCTGTTCGGTGGGCATGCTTCCAAACAAAAACTTTGCTAGGTCTTACTTTTGGAGGAGGCCTTATATTTAGCAATTCAGCAAAACCTCTATTAGGTCTTATTTTCAGGGGATGTCTTATTTTTGAGAAAATGGGGTAGTTGTTTTGGACTACTCTTCTACTTCTGAGGAGGAGATAGAACAAGAGGCTGAAGAGGTCGCACTTGGGGATCCGGGGCCAAGTGTTGAGGAAGGAGAAGGTGAGGTGGACATACTACAAGTTCCTACATTTTTAGAGCAGCGAAGGTCAAAAGAAAGGAGAATGTCAGCTAGAATCACAGCAAAAATGCTGAGCAATCAGACCTCACCCTAGGAACATCTGTGCTGGGAGCTCAGGACTATAAATTAGCAGCAAAGCCAGTAGTCAGGGCTGGCTGCAACTGATTACGTAGTGTATTTGTTTTCCAGTCTCCATGCTACAGTTCCAGCATTGGCTTTGCAAAGGACTTCTTGCTACAGACTCTTGTTCCTGTATATTGTAAGCCTTTTTTTTACCAAAGACTCTTGCTCCTGCCTGGTGTGAAGACTTGTGCCAAAGACTTCCGTTTCATGTCTGCTGTAAGACTTTGCATTGCTTTTGAATTGTACCTTCTGTTTCCTTTACTGCTGTTTGCATTATTATTATTATTATTCTTTTGATAAGTCAAGCTTTTTTGGTTACCTTTGCTCGTGTTGTAAGGCTGTTTCTGGAGCAAAACAGGACACTAGTGCATATTTACCACTAAAGAGACTATTCACTCAAATGAGTTTTTAGCTCTTCTCAGGAAGATCATACTTTGCAAAAGGTTATGATTATTCCAAATGGTGTGAATGCCAATCAATCTCCAAAAGGGTCATGCTTGCAAAAGGCCATGGAGGTTTTCCAAAGGATTGTGATCTAAAACATCATGCCTTTCCAAAAATTGTGAAATATTCTTTTCATCCCATTATAAAGCACTGTTGGGGTGTTTTCCATTTACAGTAGAGTCTCATTTATCCAATGTAAACGGGCCGGCAGAATGTTGGATAAGCGAATATGTTGGATAATAAGGAGAGATTAAGGAAAAGCCTATTAAACATTAAATTAGGTTATGATTTTACAAATTAAGCACCAAAACATCATGCTATACAACAAATTTGACAGAAAAAGTAGTTCAATGCCCAGTAATGCTATGTAGTAATTACTGTATTTACGAATTTAGCAGCAAAATATCACAATGTATTGAAAACTTTGACTACAAAAATGCGTTGGATAATCCAGAAGGTTGGATAAGCGAGTGTTGGATAAGTGAGACTCTACTGTACATTGCAAAAGGTTATGATTATTCCAAATGGTGTGAATGCCAATCAATCTCCAAAAGGGTCATACTTGCAAAAGGCCATGGAGATTTTCCAAAGGATTGTGATCTAAAACGTCATGCCTTTCCAAAAATTGTGAAATATTCTTTTCATCCCATTATAAAGCACTGTTGGGGTTTTTTCCATTTATTTATTTATTGTTTTTTTTTACCATTTATTTATTTATTATTTTATATATTTGTATTTATTTTATATCCTGTGTTTCCTCTAGGAAAGATGCTGAAGAAGGAATGGAGTTTTTCCTAAATTCTGCAACATTCTTCCAACTAACAACTTCTTTTTTTAATAAACTGTCTTAATTTATCCTGTTTTTTAAAAAATCCGAAATTATTTTATTGTTGTCCTTTGAGTCTTTTTGTTGTTAGACATGTATTTCTTGCGGCGTACCTAGAGCTCTTGAAAGGAAGAAAGAACAGGTGGGATGCCAACGTTCTCAAATTAATCAAGTTAATGAAATATTTATTGCTGCCTGATCCCCGGGTGTCACATTTACATATGCAAAGCAGCATTTCACTCTTCTGTTGTTCATTTTCTCTCTTTCTTGCTCTCTCTGGGTAGAACATGAAAATTAACTTGTGAAACACAAGTTTGGAAAAAGTTATTGTTGGGTTACAAGAGGAAACGAGCTTGTTTTCTGCTGCTTCGGAGACCAGAACAAGACTCCCATGGATTCAAATGACAAGAAAAGAAATTCCACTCATATATTAGGAAGAATATAAGAGTTTCTGAAACTGAACTAAGCTTCATTAAAGGACTCTGCTTCTTTGAAAGTCCTTAAAAAGAGGTCAAATGAGTTAACCATAGGAAGGAGGCTGACTGGCAGGTGGCATCTTGTCACCAAAGGCAATAGCTCTAACTGCAATGCCAATATGCCTCTGTCGTGCAATAAAGTCCAAAGGGGAAGATGTGTGTCTGTCTCCAAACAAAGCAAAAGAGAGACAGATTTAAAGTGTTTGTCTATAGAAGACTGGAAGCTAGCAACTCAAGAAGATTCTAGAGTTTGAGGATACCGGAATATGAGTTATAGCAAGTATAGGTGTCACGGGATAAAAATACGAGGGTTGAATGAAAAGTAATGCCTCCACCTTCATTACTTGGGTTTGGATGGGAATATTTTAATAAATCAAACACAGAAATAATCCTTAGAATGTGCTCTTTAACTACCACTATTCACTTTTCCACATAATCACCAGACAATTGGATACATTTCTGCCAACGTCGAACAAGTTTTCTGAAGCCGTCATGAAAGAAGTTGACACTCTGTTTCCGCAACCAGTGTCTCACAGGACCCATCGTGCACAGATCTTCCGATAGCCAAGCAACACAAGACCGTGACCCACACGTTCTTGTGAAATGCTGATTATGCTTGACATTTCTCTCTGAGTGATATGACGATCGTCCTGAATTCATCTGTCAACCTTTTGCTTGTGAAACTCTGTGGTTGCTGTCACAGGACGTCCAACTCTTGGTTTGTCACGCAAGTCAGATGTTCCCACCTCAACCTCTTTAAACTTACTCACCCAACGACACACAGGACTCACATCAACACAATCACCATAAACAGCTTGCATTCTCTGAGGAATCTCCTTTGGGGTGACACCTCCTGCTGTCAATAATTCAGTGACTGCACGTTGCTTAAGTTGCATTGGCCAACCGTCTGCGCAGGGTTCCATACTTTGCAATTTAATAACACAACCGTTCAATGCTAAAGCTTCCCGCTAAATGGAACTGTAGAAGAGAGTCTACTGAACAAGCCAGGACCTGCCACAGACCAGCACTGCCATCTGTTGAGGAGTTACGAAGGTGGAGGCATTACTTTTCATTCAACCCTCGTATGATATATGGTTTGAATGAACTGAATGGAACGAAGGAAGTAATGAGAGCTAATAATTTTGAAGACACCAGTCTGAAGATTAAGGCCTGCAATGACTAACTGCCTTCTTGCTGAACTGTAATTAAAAGTTGTTAATGAGACCTGAAATGGTTGACCTGCCTGGTAAACTGTGATAAGAACTATGACAGTGATAAGAGAAATGTTTACATCTGTCAACATTGGTGGACTTGATGAACTTTTGGGGCAGAGATAATGTTTCTCTTAAGTTAAGAGTGTTAAGAAGGAAGTCAACGCAAGGCCAACACTAATCAAGAAAAATCACCATCTGGTCCAGGAAACTGAGATGGAGCCAGGATGGAAGAAGTCTATCATTCGTTTACAACTTTGGGACAACATCAGCAAAATATTGCTATATAAGTGACCTTACAACAATCTAGAAATTGTGACAGACAGTGATAATATTATACTCAAGTATAAGCCAACCCGAATATAAGTCGAGGCACCTAATTTTACCACAAAAAAACTGGGAAAACATTGACTCAAGTATAAGCCGAGGGTGGTAAATTTCAGAAATAAAAATTGATACCAATAAAATTACATTAATTGAGGCATCAATAGGTTAAATGTTTTGAATATTTACATAAAGCTCAAATTTAAGATAAAACTGTCCAACTCTGATCAAATCATTATTCTCATCTTCTTCAATGTAAATTTGCTTATGTATCCTTTAATAATAATAGAGTAAAATAATACATGTAATAATAATAATAATAAATACAGGAAAATAATACATGTAGTAATAAATAGAGTAAAACAGTAAATGTAATAATAATAAGATCAGAGTGAAATAATAAATGTATTATTAGTAATAAAAATAGAGTAAAATAAATGTAATAGTAGCAACAATAATAGATAATAGAAAAATAATAAATGTAATGATACCAATAATAATAGAGAAATATAATAAATGTACCATACATTCTCGAGTATAAGCTGACCCAAATACAGTAGAGTCTCACTTATCCAAGCTAAACGGGCCGGCAGAACCTTGGATAAGTGACTATCTTGGATAATAAGAAGGGATTAAGGAAAAGCCTATTAAACATCAAATTAGGTTATGATTTTACAAATTAAGCACCAAAACATCATGTTATACAACAAATTTGACAGAAAAAGTAGTTCAATACGCAGTAATGTTATGTTGTAATCACTGTAATTAGCACCGAAATATCATGATATATTGAAAACATTGACTACAAAAATGCCTTGGATAATCCAGAACCTTGGATAAGCGAGGCTTGGATAAGTGAGACTCTACTGTAATTATAAATAGAGTAAAATAATAAATGCAATAATAATAATAGTAATAAGATCAGAGTGAAATAATAAATGTATTATTAATAATAAAAAATAGAGTAAAATAAATGTAATAGTAGCAACAATAATAGAGAAAAATAATAAATGTAATATCAATAATAATAGAGAAAAATAATAAATGTACCATATATTCCTGAGCATAAGCTGACCCAAATATAAGCCAACCAGGACCCTTACCCAAGTATAAGCCGAGGTGGGCTTTTTCAGTCTTAAAAAAGGGCTGAAAAACTAGGCTTATACTCGAGTATATACAGTAGTTGCATAGGATCTGCATGTCTGTATGTCTAGATGTTCTATGAAAGTTCTGATTTACCTCTCACACTGAAATTGCAATAAAAACATCATATGCTTTAAAGTTATTGAAAAGTTCTTCTCATCATAGGAGTGCTTCTACCAATGGATGCCACAAAGCCTACATCAGAAGCATGGTGAGATATTCCAGCGCTGCCTTCTCAAAACAAAGCCCTTTCAAAGTGAGGGAAATACGTAACAACAGTCCAAATCAGCCAAAATGTTACTGCTGATATATTGCAGACGTACCAATATCCTGGTCGGTTGTTGAAATGGCCAACAGATTGATATTTGGCAGGCAGATCATGTCGATCACCCAGAGCTTCAAACTGTGGCGCCGCTTGGTCTGGTCCAGCTGGAAGGGAGGAAAGAGCCAAAGAGATGTCTTAAGCATCAATGTATATGTGGTACTGATAAATGGGCTGTATCAGTAGGAGTCTAGTGTCTCGATCAGACATGAGCAAACTTGGGCCCTCCAAGTGTTTTGGACTTCAATTTCCACAAATCCTAACAGCTGGTTTTAATGTGTGCCTACTGTAGTCAATGCTGACACCCCAATTTATAACCAGGGAACTTACAATTTTCCCAGGCTGGAATGATATAATAATAAGAGTTAAATCTTGGACAATTTGCAAAGGGGGGCAACAACCACAACAACGAACGCTTTCCAAGTTAAATCTGTGTACATTTCACCAAGGTCTTATATTCTATCTTTTTACAATTCATATATTTATAGCAGAAGGTCACAAGAGAAACCATGTCACAAAAGGTATTTTGACTTTTGCCAAGCTTGAGCCACACCTGAGCTAAGAATTTAACGGCTGTTAATTGTTTTCTACTCCAGTCAATGGCTCTCAGACAAAGGAACTGCAAGGTCTTTGTGTATGGCTGGGCTGAGGAAAATTTACATTTCTAGGCTTTAGGCTAATAGATATCTATATATATAAAAGAGTGATGGAATCCCGGCAACCAACAAAACAACAAAAGTAAACACCCCACAACCTAGAAAATTGACAGCACAACCCCTCATCCACGCCTCTAGGTTGATACGACAAAAAGAAAAGAAAAATAAAGTCCTAATTAGAGGTAGAGGAATAATTGTTTTTATCCAATTGCTGCCAGTTAGAAGGCTAAGCTCTGCCCACTTGGTCTCCTAGCAACCCACTCAGCCCAGGGCCTCTTCTCGGCTTAGAAATGGAGATGAGCACCAACCCCCAGAGTCAGACATGACTGGACTTATCGTCAGGGGAAAACCTTCACCCTTTACCTTAACTACCAACAAGTCGTCAATACTTTATTTCCCATACCACCATACTTCGCCACAGCAACGCGTGGCCGGGCACAGCTAGTATATTTTATATATATATATATATATATATATATATATATATATATATATATATATATTCATTCTTGCCCTTATTTCTCAAATCCAAAATGTATCCTTCTGCCTCCTTCTACACAGCCATATAACCCTGAATATCGAGGCAGATAATGAACAATATCTGCTTTGAATTGGGTTATCTGAGTGCCATATAATTCAATTCAGTGTTGATTTTATGCAGCTGTGTGGAAGGGGCCTCAGACTGGAATTACATTGTCATATATCCTAGGATCTGATCCCAGATTACCTTCTTATCCCAGATTATCTGGCAGTGTAGACTCATATAATCCAGTTCAAAGAATATAATCTGGGAACAGATCCTGGGATTTGGGCAGTGTAGATCCAGCCTCAAAGCAGCTAACATTAAAAGCATTGCAATACAATTCAATATATGCAAATATACAAACAGGAGTAATTAAACATCAGTATGAAAAACAATTCAGATTAAAAAACATAAGACCATTAAAATACACATACGAGGGTTGAATGAAAAGTAATGCCTCCACCTTCATAACTCCTCAACAGATGGCAGTCCTGGTCTGCGGCAGGTCCTGGCTTTTTCAGTAGACTCTCCCCTACAGTTAGCTCCATTTGGCGGGAAGCCTTAGCATTGAACGGTTGTGTTGTTAAAGTGTGAAGTATGGAACCCTGCACAGACAACATGCTATCATTGAATTCTTGACAGCAGAAGGTGTCACCCCAAAGGAGAAAGGCGTCACCTTCATTCTCGTAACACGCGAGGAGCTCCTAGCATATTTCAAGTCTGTGTGCTTTCATTTCAGGCGTCAACATTCTGGGTGCCCATCATGCACAGATCTTCCAATAGCCAAGCAAAGCAATAATGTGACCCACACATTCATGTGAAATGCCTATTAGGCTTGAAATTTTCTTCTGAGTGATACGATGATTGTCCTGAATAAATCTGTCAACCTTTTGCTTGTGAAACTCGGTGGTTGCTGTCACGCAAGTTGGATGTTCCCACCTCAACATCTTTAAACTTACTCGCCGAATAACGCACAGGAGTCACATCAACACAATCGCCATAATCAGCTTGCATTCCCTGATAAATCTCCTTTGGGGTGACACCTTCTGCTATCAAGAATTCAATGACTGCACGTTGCTTAAGTCGCATGGACCGACCATCTGCGCAGGGTTTCATACTTCGTACTTTAACAACACAACCGTTCAATGCCAAGGCTTCCCGCCAAATGGAACTGTAGAGGAGAGGCTACTGAACAAGCCAAGACCTGCCGCAGACCAGGACTGCCATCTGATGAGGAGTTACAAAGGCAGAGGCATTACTTTTCCTCCAGCCCTCGTATTAAAAAGACATAGAGCGCAGTTTAACACACATTAAAGGCGTGCATGTTCCATAATATCCCAATATGAGAACCCTGCACGGCAATGCCACCCCGTTTTGCAACCCCATCCTCTGCACTCTCTGCTCTGCTTACATAAACCGTCCGGAGCATTTTGAAGGAGTCGCTCCAATAGTGCAGGATCCCGTCTCTGCTCACGGTGAGGAAGCGCCCCGGGGTGGAACGGCCCCCCACTTTCCTGGGCCTATCCTTCCTGCCTCGGGTCTGGTTCGGGAAGAACTGGATCTTGACTATTTCCTCCGAATGAGCCCTGGGAGCAAGGGAAGAGGGTGCAAATGCCATTTGCAGTAGCCACAAACTATAGCAAACTTTGATCCTCCCTCATTCTACTGTTGTGACTCAGCTGGAGTCTCAGAGTAACTCTGAAGGGGATTGTGGGATTCAGGTTCCAGATGTTCAAGATGATGGGATTCAGGTTCAAGATGACTCTGATAGGAATTATGGGATTCAGGTTCAGAGTGTCCCTGTTGTGAGAGATGAGGATCAGGGAGGCATTCCCATGGCAGGGAATGGTATTGATGATACTGGAGATGATACTGAAGCTAGCCAGGTGCAAAGGGAGGATAACTCCCAGTTAGATAGCATGCAGACAGAGGCTCCTGCTAACGAGCTGTCTGGCCTTGATGAAACGGCATCTCTGGATCGAGCTGGCCGTTTGGAATTTCGGTTGGCAGGAGTGTCAGAATAGCAAACAAAAAAGAGGTCAGAGGACAAAGAAATGCATTCATGCTATGCGGGGAATATTAAAGGGTGTGCTGAGAGAGAAATCTTTGTCAAAAGCAACGTCTCGTTTGAGTTAGAAGCAGCTCTTGCTTTCTTGGTTTATCCTGCATCTTTGTGTATTCAAGTTCATTTTTTATTTTTCATGTCAGGAGCAACCTGAGTTGTTTCTGGAGTGAGAGAATTGGCCGTCTGCAAGGATGTTGCCCAGGGGATGCCTGGATGTTTTGATGTTTTACCATCCTTGTGGGAGGCTTCTCTCATGTCCCCGCATGGAGCTGGAGCTGAGAGACGGAGCTCATCCGCACTCTCCCCGGGTGGGATTCGAACCTGGCAACTTTCAGGTCAGCAACCCAACCTTCAAGTCACGAGGCTTTTATCCCCTTGGCCACCGGAGGCTCCTATTCAAGTTCATGGAACTGCACAAAACACTCACACTGGGACACGTTTCATGTTTGGCTTGAACTCCGGGAGCAATTTGTTCTTCATCATGTCATCCTTCCCGCGGTATTCGCGAAGCATATAATTCAGGTATTCCTCCTGAAAACAGAGCATAGCGAAAGAAAGTCATGGCGGTTGTCAGAAGATGATGCCTGGATTCAGACCCATGTGCGAGGCAGGTTCCTCCAGAGTTAGGGTGTGTGTATTGGTCATTGTACTTGTGAGTGAAGCAAATAGGATGCCTGACACCTGGCATGAAAACAATCCCAGTGAAAGGGATCTACGAGGGTTGAGTGAAAAGTAATTGCCTCCACCTTCGTTACTTGGGTTTGGATGGGAATATTTTAATAAATCAAACGCAGAAATAATCCTTAGAATGTGCTTTTTAACTACCACTATTCACTTTTCCACATCATCACCAGACAATTGGATACATTTCTGCCAACGATGAACAAGTTTTCTGAAGCCGTCACGGAAGAAGTCGACACTCGGTTTCCACAACCGGCGTCTCACAGGACCCATCGTGCACAGATCTTCTGATAGCCAAGCAACGCAATAATGTGACCCACACGTTCTTGTGAAATGCTGATTATGCTTGAAATTTCTCTCTGAGTGATACGACGATAGTCCTGAATCAATCTGTCAACCTTTTGCTTGTGAAACTCAGTGGTTGCAGTCACAGGACGTCCACCTCTTTGTCACGCCATTCAGATGTTCCCACCTCAACATCTTTAAACTTACTCACCCAACAAAACACAATCACCATAAACAGCCTGCATTCTCTGATGAATCTCCTTTGGGGTGACACCTTCTGCTCTCAAGAATTCAATGACTGTACATTGCTTAAGTCGCATTGACCAACCGTCTGCGCAGGGTTTCATACTTTGCACCTTAACAACACAACTAAGTCTTCTCACCAAATGGAACTTTAGAGGAGAGTCTACTGAACAAGCCAGTACCTGCCGCAGACCAGGACTGCTATCTGTTGAGGAGTTACGAAGGTGGAGGCATTACTTTTCATTCAACCCTGTGCTCCGTGTGGTACTTACCTGGCTTGATCCAGGTAGCAACTCACCCTTTAGCTCTTCTGCAGAATAAACTACTGTAAATCTTAAATATCTCCTCATTTCTAGTCATAACTGGAAACAAAGACTAGGAATGAAGGTACTAAGCATCAACACGACTCAATTCTGGTTTGGTTAGGCTTCATCTGGAATCACCCTGTGTCTACTTCTAGGCATCACAGTTCAAAGACATGGATGGATAAACCTGAAGGTGTCCAAAGTAAGACCACCAAAATGGTGAAAGGCCCTATGAGGAGTGGCTTTGAGAGCTAGGGATGCCTGAGAGAGGATATTTCAAGAGTGGAAAGGATGTCAAGTTGGAGAGCTACAAATACGTTACCCAGTCCACGGCACCGTCACAGTTGATGTCCACCTTCATAAAAATGACATCGATGTCTTCGTCGGAAATGTCCCCCATGATCTTCTTCATCGCCTTCCGGAACTCTTCCATGTCCAGTCCTTTAAAAAAAAAAATCACAATTACATTATTGGGATGTGATCTAACGTATTTCCGAAGCAAGAGGGATGGGAGGTCCCACTCCTCCATGCATGGCTTTGAGCATCATAAGGTGCATCTATTGCGCCAAATTGCTATGTGTGAGTGTAAAGAAATCCTTGCAAAAGAACTCTGCAAAAGAGCTCAGCTTTGCAGAGGCAAAGCCACGCCTAAAACAACAATGTATCTGTTTGCTGGCAGATGGCTGGTTTTGACAGTTGGAATTTGAGCTTGCTGGGAGAGCACAGAAAAAGACAGGCTGTCTAATAGCTACGGTCAAGTAGCAGTTTATATATGCTATGCTGGATATATTTTGAATGCTGATTGATTTAGTTATTGATCCTATGCAACTACAAGGACATTGTACGATTGCTGAACTGTTTATTTGACTTCAGCTCAACAAGTAAAGTTTCCTTTTGTTCTTTCAATTCCTCTGCCTGGTCTGAGTCTTTTGCACATGGTGTTAACTGCACGCTGCTGATTCCGCTGTACACTCACCTGGTAACAGCATCTACACTGTAGACGTAATTCAGTTCAACACCATTTTAATTGCCAAGCAATCCTGGGAGATGTGGTTTGGTGAAGCACCAGCACTCTTCAGCAGAGAGAGCTACAGAACTTGTAAAACTACAGCTTCCAGGATTCCATAACATTGATCCATGCCATTTCAAGTGGTGTCACAAGGTATTAATTCTACAGTGTAGATCAGGCATGGGCCAACTTTGGTCCTCCAGGCGTTTTGGACTTCAATAATAATAATAATAATAATAATAATAATAATAATAATAATAATACTACGAGGGTTGAATGAAAAGTAATGCCTCCACCTTCGTCACTTGGGTTTGGATAGGAATATTTTAATAAATCAAACGCAGAAATAATCCTTAGAATGTGCTCTTTAACAACCACTGTTCACTTTTCCACATCATCACCAGACAATTGGATACATTTCTGCCAACGATGAACATGTTTTCTGAAGCCGTCATGGAAGAAGTCGACACTCTGTTTCCTCAACCAGCGTCTCACAGGACCCATCGTGCACAGATCTTCCGATAGCCAAGCCAAGCAATAATGTGACCCACACGTTCTTTTGAAATGCTGATTATACTTGAAATTTCTCTCTGATATATTGGTATATATCACAACAGCAGCAAGAATGGTTTATGCTAAAAAAAATGGAAACAGGAAGAAGTGCCTACAAAAGAGGTCGTATTAATTAAAATAATGGACATCATGGATATGGATAAATTAACGTTTTTATTGAAAAAAAGTCACAGGAAACAATGTTAGAAGTACAGACTGGAGTCTTTTTAAAGAATACATGAAAATCTAATGAAATAGAATTATAAATACAGCTATATATGTGTGTATATATACATACAAAAGAAAGGAAGACCCAATAGAAAAGAACACAGAATAGGGGTGAAGAAGGGTAGAAAATGGGGGGAAAAATGATAGATAATGTCTGGAAGTACTGCAAAGAATGAAGAATGGAAGTACAAGTTCCCCCTAAATATACAATTTTTTTTCTTCTATTTTTTTCTTTTTTTCCACATTTTTAGATACGTAGATATATATAGATATATATTGGGAGTTTTTTCTGTTTTCTATACATACTTTACTTTCTTCTTTTTTTCCTACTTTTCTATAACACATAATGTTCCCCCACTTTTTATGTATTCAAACAAAATCTTTTCTTTCAATAAAAATTATTTTTAAAAAAAATTCTCTCTGAGTGATACGACGATTGTCCTGAATCAATCTGTCAACATTTTGCTTGTGAAACTCAGTGGTTGCTGTCACAGGACGTCCAACTCTTTGTCACTCAATTCAGATGTTCCCACCTCAACATCTTTAAACTTACTCGCTCAACGATGCCCAGGACTCACATCCACACAATCTCCATAAACAACTTGCATTCTCTGATGAATCTCCTTTGGGATGACACCTTCTGCTCTCAAGAATTCAATGACTGCACGTTGCTTAAGTAGCATTGACCGAGCATCTGCACAGGGTTCCATACTTCGCACTTTAACAACACAACCGTTCAATGCTAAGGCTTCCCACCAAATGGAATTGTAGATGAGAGTCTACTGTCGCAGCTATCAAACTGGGGTTCCAAACATTCAACCCCTTCTGAAGAAGCTGCACTTTTCATCCAAGGAGAAAAACCCATAAGCAAACTGTCTTTTAGCAAAGAAAGATTTATATGAAAATATATACAAACACAACACAAAAGTCCTTGGCTTTTATCAGCTGCTTTCAAACAGCGAAACAAAATGTTATCTTCAAGCTTTCTTCAGCCCCAACCTTTTAAACAACCTGGTTTCCAGACTCTCCGTCTTCAAAACTCTCTTCGGCTTCACTCCAACAGCAACACCATCATCGTCACCATCACCATCACAATCACTGACTCAAGATTTACTCAGTCTCTATTAATAGCACTCAGTCTTTAGCAGGTGTCTTGATTGCTGCTGGTCATACATGGATAGGACATGATTCTTACAAACACTTACCCATTTTCACATAAGAAATGACCTCGTCGTCTCACTCGTTCAGTCGTTTTCAACTCTTGGTGCCCTCATGGACCAGTCCAGGCCAGAGCTCCCAGTCGGCCGTCACCGTCCCCAGTTCCTTCAAGGTCAAGCCAGTCACTTCAAGGATACCATCCATCCATCTCGCCCTTGGTCGGCCTCTCTTCCTTTTTCCTTCCATTTTCCCCAGCATCGTGATCTTCTCCAAGCTTTCCTGTCTTTTCATGATGTGACCAAAATACTTCATCTTTGCCTCTCATCTCCTTCCCTCCAGTGAGCAGCCATTGGGCATTATTTCCCGGAGGATGGACTGGTTGGATCTTCTTGCCAAGGTCCAAGGCACTCTCAGGATTTTCCTCCAGCACCAGAGTTCAAAAACATCTCTCTTCCTTCGCTCAGCCTTCCTTATGGTCCAGCTCTCGCATCCATAGGTTACTATGGGGAATACCATTGCTTTGACTATGCGGACCTTCGTTGCCAGTGTGATGTCTCTGCTTTTCAGTATTTTATCGAGAAGAAATGACCTAAATAATATAAAACTCTGACATCTACTGAACAAGCCAGGACCTGCCACAGACCCAGGACTGCCATCTCTTGAGGAGTTACGAAGGCGGAGGCATTACTTTTCATTCAACCCTCGTAATAATAATATTGCAGGAGTTGAAGTCCAAAATACCTGGAGGACCGAGGTTGGCCCATGCCTGGCTCAGATGTATCTATAGCTTATCTCTCCCAACTAATCCATCAAAGTGTGCAGTGGTCTTTTATGAGATTGTGGCTAGCAGACGGAATAACGGGGTGCCAAGTCAGTGGACTCACCTCCTCCGCCATCAGTGTCCGCTTCCCGGAACATGCGCTCCAGTTTCCGTAAGTGGTCATAGTTGATCTGATCCTCCAGCTGCCTGTTCTTGGCGTCATCGTGGGAGGCGGCGATCCTCATGAGGAACTTGTGAGAGGAGCACACCAGACGTCCCGCTTTGCTCAGGAGGCCAGGGAGCTTGGGCTGGGAACAACACAAGGCACGTCAGTCTGGACCCATAGATTCCTAGAGATGCAAGGGACCCCCAAAGGCTATCCAGACCAGCCTGTCAGAACTACCCCATTGTGTCCTGGATGCTCAATGGACTCACGTTGGAAGGGAACCCAAGAGCCATCCAGTCCAACCCCCTTTCTGCAAAGCGGGAAGACACCATCTTAGCAAAACATCTCCAGATGTTTTGGCCTTCAACTGACTGGTAAACTGACTGGGATTTCTGGGAGTTGTAGGCCAAAACACCTGAGGACCCACAAGTTGAGAACCACTGATCTAAGCCCTCCCATCAGATGTCCATCCAGCCTCTGCTTAGAAATCTCCAGAGACGGAGACTCTACTACTCTGATGCTGCATATCCCCCTGATCAAACAAGTCTTACAAATGGATGGACGGATCATAAAAATTGGACAGACCCCCCCAAAGGTCATCCAGTCCATCCTGTGATAATGTAGTGTTTTGAGTTGGAAAGCTGACATTCTGCATTGGCCCAAAAATGCTTCTGGAGTAAATATAAGTGTTTCGGTTGGAAAGAATGCTGAAGAAAGAAGAACAGGACTATTGCAAGATGGAGAACTGCAATGCATTGTGATATGGAAACTTTTGGCAATCGAAACGGGGAACAGTTTATCCACAAAATTGCCAAAACTTTGAAACTTGATGGATTGAAGACGGCAAGGATGCCTCTTTAACTGGTACAAACAAAGGAGTATTGCACCTGGGAGATTGTCCCTTCAAAATAATGGATTGGGTTGGAAAAAAATAAAAGTGCAATAGGTAAAGGTAAAGGTTTTCTCCTGGCATTAAGTCCCGTTGTGTCTGACTCTAAAGGTTGGTGCTCATCTCTATTTTTAAGCTGAAGAGCCGGTGTTGTCCTTAGACACCTCCGAGGTCATGACTGCATGGAGTGCCGTTACCTTCCCGCCGGAGCAGTACCTATTGATCTATTCACATTTGCATGTTTTCAAACTGCTAGGTTGGCAGAAGCTGGGGCTAACAGCGGGAACTCACCCTTTTCCCCAGATTCGAACTGCTAACCATTCGGTCAGCAAGTTCAGCAGCTCAGCGGTTTAACCCGCTGCGCCACTGGGGCAATAGGGCATACCAATAGGGCCAGGCTCTAGCACTGCAGGCTAAATCAGCAACTGCTGTAAATCTTGTCAATCAAAAGGTTGACAGTTCGAAGCCCAGGTCAGGGTGAGCTCCTGGCCTTTAGCCCAGCTTCTGCCTACCTAGTGGTTCGAAAGCAAAATGTGAGTAGATAAATAGATACTGAGAGCTGGAAGGAATGGGGAAAACAACTGGTGTAAACCACAGACTAAAATTGCTGTAAAATGGTTAAAAAAAATTGTATTTCTAAATGTTTCATTGAGTGTAAACTACAACAGTGCTCGAAATTCAGGAACGGAAGGAGAATTGTTTTGCTCAGGGAGAAGGTCAGAATAATTCTTGCTCAGTTTCCCCAGCTACACCCTTCTGAAATCTATAGAAAATATACTCACTGAACGTGGTGCTGCTGGGTGCTGGGCGCCGGACACGAGGTCGCTCTCGGAGTCAGATCCTCCCCTAAAAGCATGAGGGAAAAAGTCAAGTCGAAGCCTTGAATTTAAGTATTCAGACAAAAGCATTTCAGTCTCTGGATGGCCACCTAGAATCATAGAATAGTAGAGTTGGAAGAGACCACATGGGCCATCTAGTCCAACCCCTGCTAAGAAGCAGGAAATCGCATTCAAAGCACCCCCGACAGATGGCCATCCAGCCTCTGCTTAAAAGCCTCCAAGGAAGGAGCCTCCACCACAGTCCGGGGGAGAGAGTTCCACTGTCGAACAGCCCTTTTCACAGTGAGGAAGTTCTTCCTGATGTTCAGGTGGAATCTCCTTCCCTGTAGTTTGAAGCCATTGTTCCGTGTCCTAGTCTGCAGGGCAGCAGAAAACAAGCTTGCTCCCTCTTCCCTATGACTTCCCTTCACGTATTTGTACATGGCTATCATGTCTCCTCTCAGCCTTCTCTTCTGCAGGCTAAACATGCCCAGCTCTTTAAGCCGCTCCTCATAGGGCTTGTTCTCCAGACCCTTAATCATTTTAGTCGCCCTCCTCTGGACGCTTTCCAGCTTGTCAACATCTCCCTTCAACTGTGGTGCCCAAAATTGGACACAGTGTGATCCCAGGTGTGGTCTGACCAAGGCAGAATAGAGGGGAGCAGGACTTCCCTGGATCTAGACGCTATTCCCCTATTGATGCAGGCCAGAATCCCATTGGCTTTTTTAGCTGCTGCATCACATTGTTGGCTCATGTTTAACTTGTTGTCCACGAGGACTCCAAGGTCTTTTTCGCACACACTGCTGTCAAGCCAGGCGTCCCCCATTCTGTATCTTTGATTTCCATTTTTTCTGCCGAAGTGAAGTATCTTGCATTTGTCCCTGTTGAACTTCATTTTGTTAGTTTCGGCCCATCTCTCTAGTCTGTCAAGATCGTTTCGAATTCTGGTCCTGTCTTCTGGAGTGTTGGCTATCCCTCCCAGTTTTGTGTCATCTGCAAACTTGATGATTGTGCCTTCTAACCCTTCGTCTAAGTCGTTAATAAAGATGTTGAACAGAACCGGGCCCAGGACGGAGCCCTGCGGCACTCCACTTGTCACTTCTTTCCATGATGAAGACGACGCATTGGTGAGCACCCTTTGGGTTCGTTCGCTTAGCCAATTACAGAGCCACCTAACCGTAGTTTTGTCTAGCCCACATTTTACTAGTTTGTTTGCCAGAAGGTCGTGGGGGACTTTGTCGAAGGCCTTACTGAAATCCAGGTACGCTACATCCACAGCATTCCCTGTATCGACCCAACTCGTAACTCTATCGAAAAAAGAGATCAGATTAGTCTGGCATGACTTGTTTTTGGTAAATCCGTGTTGACTATTAGCAATGACCGCATTTGTTTCTAAGTGTTCGCAGACCACTTCCTTGATGATCTTTTCCAGAATCTTGCCTGGTATCGATGTGAGGCTGACCGGACGGTAATTGTTTGGGTCGTTCTTTTTTCCCTTCTTGAAGATAGGGACCACATTCGCCCCCCTCCAATCTGCTGGGACTTCTCCCGTTCTCCAAGAACTCTCGAAGATAATTGCCAGTGGTTCTGAAATAACTTCCGCTAGTTCCTTCAATACTCTTGGATGTAGCTGATCTGGCCCTGGGGACTTGAATTCGTTTAGAGTGGCCAGGTGTTCCTGGACAACTTGTTTCCCTATTTGGGGTTGGATTTCCCCCAATCCTTCGTCCATTCCATGTTGCTGAGGTTGAAGATGGCTTTCTTTTTGTGAGAAGACTGAGGCAAAGAAGGCATTAAGTAGTTCTGCCTTTTCCCTGTCCCCTGTCGCCATCACCCCATCTTCTCCTTGCAATGGCCCTATCGCCTCCTTTTTCTTCCTTTTTCTACCAACGTAAGCAAAAAAGCCTTTTTTGTTGTTTTTTATGTCCCTGGCAAGCCTGAGCTCATTTTGCGCTTTAGCCTTGCGAACCTTTTCCCTACAGGTGTTGGCTATACGTTTGAATTCTTCTTTGGTGATTTCTCCCCTTTTCCACTTCTTGTGCATGTCACTTTTGAGCTTTAGCTCAGTTAGAAGTTCTTTGGACATCCATTCTGGCTTCTTTGCACTTGTCTTATTTTTCTTCTTTGTTGGCACTGTTTGCATTTGCGCCTTGAGTATTTCACTTTTGAAAAACTCCCATCCATCCTTAACTCCCTTGTTTTTTAATATCGGCGTCCATGGAATGCCGCTCAGTAATTCCTTCATTTTTTGGAAGTCAGCTCTCTTAAAGTCCAGAATGCGTGTTTGACTTGTCTTAGTTTCAGCATTCCTTTGTATCTCCAAGAACTCTCGAAGATGATTGCCAGTGGTTCTGAAATAACTTCCGCTAGTTCCTTCAATACTGTCGGGAATGCCTTGATGGTGCCTTTCTTACATGGCAGAATGGGGACCTCTTCGGCAGGGGAGTTTAGAGAAAGGAGATTTAGATAAATAAAAGAGTTTCTTCAAAGTTTTATGGAAATCATGTGTGAGAGCAATAGAAGATTTAACCTACCCTTGAGATCAAGTTAGATTTTAGATAAATTATTAGATAAATATTATTATTATATTATTATTATACTATTGTGTAGAAGATAGCTTATTCGTAAGACAATTGATGATGCTTGGTGTTTTTTCCCTCTCTTTTAAACCCTAGAAGAGATGGAGTTCGTTAGAGAAGCTAGGACCCATTTCTTCATTATTACAAAAGTAGTTACTATTTTTGTAAATAAACCTTTTGTGATTTTAAAGACAGGACTCTTGATGTTTGCCTTCTAAGCTCTAAATTCTTTACAGCCACATGGTACTTCACGCTCTGCTTGCTGTGAGCTGAATGCTCAACCCAAAGTATCCTGTTTTTGCATTTTTTGGATGCTCTGTTGTTTTGGGGTAGTTTTCCCTAACACACAAAATCGTAACATTTTTTCATCCGAACTCTGCAAAAATCAACAAATTATTGGGCCTGGATATCAAACTTCAGCTTCTCCAACTAAGAATTAGGACACAGTTTGCGATGCTGAAGAGCTTTTCGTTGTGGCCTGGATGCATGTATTAATTGCTCCTAATTGCTCCCTCATTGATGCTCTAATTTACCCATGTCGTTGTAGGAAAAACAATGGAGTCTTGTGATACCTTACATAAGAACACGGTGGCTGGATCTGACCTAAATAGCATCGTCCACAGAGGAGACCGAAGGAGCCTCGCATCCAGCATTTGGGAACCTTACAAAACCAAGACTGTTGTTTGCCTTCAAGTCATTTCTGACTTATGGGTTCCCAACCTGTGGGCCGCAAGACCCAAAATAAGGGCCACAAGACATGCGGGAAAAACTGGCACCAGGAGTGTGTGACATGGTTGGAGGAGAGCGAGAGAGAGAAGGAGAGGGAGAAAAGGAAGGAAGGAAGGAAGGAAGGAAGGAAGGAAGGAAGGAAGGAAGGAAGGAAGGAAGGAAAGAGATGCCAGAGCATTGCCTTTGTCCTCATTGGCGCTTTCTTAGCCTGCACCCCAAATAACCAAATCAAATCTAAGGTTGACCAAAAACTGATTTGTAACCCTTTGGTACTAATGTTGGAGAGTGGTCAGAGTGGTCCCTGGTCAAAGTGGTCCCTGGTCAAAAAATGGTTGGGAAACACTGCCCTAAGGTAAAACTATCACAAAGTTTCAGGGGCCTGCGAGAGTGAGATGCGCCCAATGGGTTTCTGAGGCTGAGTGTGGATTTGAATGCTGTGCTCCAAAGTTGTACACATCCAGGACACCAAACACAAGCTACTTAGGGTCTCAATCAAAGTGGGGTTATAACAACAACAACAACCAACAACAACAACGATGATCTTGTTTGCTGTGTACTAATCTTGTTGGATATAGAAGAAGAAGAAGAAGAAGAAGAAGAAGAAGAAGAGGAAGAAGAACTGTAAAAGCCGAAAAGCTAATCTTCACATGACGTGGATTGACTACAAAAAGGCCTTTGACTCACTCCCACACAGCTGGATCATCAAGTGCCTGGACGCCATCGGGATTAGTAAAACCGTTGGCACCTTCATTGAAAACATGATGGAGCACTGGAAAACTGAACTGTTTGTTGGAAATGAAAGTTATGGACTTGTCAACATCAGAAGAGGAATTTTCCATGGAGACTCATTGTCCCCTCTGCTTTTCATTATTGCCATGATCCCTCTGTCAACAATCTTACAAAAAACAAATCTCGGCTATCAAACATCTAAGAAATCTCACAAAATTTCGCATCTGATGTACATGGATGACCTGAAGTTGTATGGGAAAACGGAAACTGAAATCCAGTCTCTGACCAACACTGTCCGAATTTTTAGCTCTGATATCAGCATGGAGTTTGGTTTGGACAAATGTTCGACAGTGGCTTTGAAGAAGGAAAAAATCATTGAAAATGATGGCATAAATATGCCTAATGGCCAAACAATAAAGTGTCACCAGCCAGAGGCCTATAAATATCTGGGCATATTACAGCTGGACAACATCAAGCATGAACATGTGAAAACTGTGGTCAGCAAAGAATACACACAAAGGGTCAGAAAAATTCTCAAAAGCAATCTCAATGGAGGCAACACCATCAAGGCCATAAACACCTGGGCCATACCTGTCATAAGATATACTGCTGGCATTATAATTTGGACACAGGCGGAACTGGACAATTTGGACAGAAAAACAAGAAAACTCATGGCCATTCATCATTCACTGCACCCTCGCAGTGATGTTGACCGGCTATATCTGCCTAGAAGATCAGGGGGCAGAGGACTCTTACAAGTCAAACAAGCAGTCAAAGAAGAAGAACATGCCCTGGCAGAATATGTAAAGGAAAGGGAAGAACCTGCTTTGATTGAAGTCAAAAATCAGAAACTCCTCAAAGCACAGCAGACAAAAAAACAGTACAAGAAAACCGCACTACAAACTAGAGCTGACAGCTGGCACAACAAAACATTTCATGGAAAGTTCCTTGACAAAATTGAAGGAAAAGATGACAAGGAGAAGACCTGGCTCTGGCTCACAAATGGGACCCTGAAGAAGGAGACAGAAGGCCTGATCCTTGCAGCCCAGGAGCAAGACATCAGGACAAAGGCAATTAAGGCCAAGATCGAAAAATCAGCTGATGACCCAAAATGCAGACTGTGCAAGGAAACCGACGAAACCATTGATCATATCCTCAGCTGCTATAAGAAAATCGCGCAGACTGACTACAAACAGAGGCACAACTATGTGGCCCAAATGATTCATTGGAACTTATGCCTCAAGTACCACCTGCCAGCAGCAAAGAACTGGTGGGATCACAAACCTGCAAAAGTATTGGAAAATGAGCACGCAAAGATACTGTGGGACTTCCAAATCCAGACTGACAAAGTTCTGGAACACAACACACCAGACATCATAGTTGTGGAAAAGAAAAAGGTTTGGAACATTGATGTTGCCATCCCAGGTGACAGTCGCATTGATGAAAAACAACAGGAAAAACTCAGCCGCTATCAGGACCTCAAGATTGAACTTCAAAGACTCTGGCAGAAACCAGTGCAGGTGGTCCTGGTGGTGATCGGCACATTGGGTGCCGTGCCAAAAGATCTCAGCCGGCATTTGGAAACAATAGACATTGACAAAATTATGATCTGCCAACTGCAAAAGGCCACCCTGCTGGGATCTGCACACATCATCCGAAAATACATCACACAGTCCCAGACACTTGGGAATGTTCGACTTGTGATTTTGCGATACGAAATCCAGCATATCTATCTTGTTTGCTGTGTCATACAATAAAATAATAATAATAATAAATTTTTCACTCTCCCCCACCCATGGTTGTTCCAGATGGGGCAAATATACCAGGAGATTGTACTATTTGCTGCTGTATTTCCACCATATGAGGTGTTGATATGTCCAAACAGTTTCTTTGTCCCCAAAAGCAATACTTTTGCTTCTACCTTCAAATGTAGTTCTACATTTTTGTTCTTCTACAAACTGATTTTAACTTTGGCAAATAAGTCTCCTTTGGAATAGGTGCAATTGTGGAGGAATTTTAGGCACTTCTGGTCCCATTGCAGCAAGCAAAAGGAGAGTTAGTTGTCATTTGAATGTATCTCCAAAAGACCCCAAAGCCATTCCTGCCCCATAAGATCTCTAATTGCCTGACTATTGTCAAATAATGGCACCAGTAAGACTGAATGCCCTGAGAGTCATAGGGAAGACAAAACAAAGGGCATTTGATTTGGGACCATTCACAAGGTCTTCAAAGCAGAGCCAAGAAAGTGTTGGCCTTCCAGATGTTGCTGAACTTCACTTCCCATTAACTGTTTAAAGCTTGGCTAATGTTTATGGATGATGGGAGCTGCAATTCATTGTCACTGACAAACTGGAACATGTCCAAAGGAGGGCAAAAGCAAATGGGGAAAGATATGGAAACCAAGACTCTGTTCAACAGAAAGGAGGAAAGTGTAAAAATGAACAAAATCTGGTTACCAGTATTAAAAAAACACCAGAATCAAGACAGTAAATAAAGAACACTTAGAAACAGAGTAACTCCAGACAGTAAACATGCAAGTGCCAGTGTCCTGTTTTGTCTTTCAAGAACAGCCTTAAAACACTGTGGTAAAGAAATGAAAACTGCTTTACTTCAGCAAAACATAAAGAACAGCACACTCAGTGGTATAATGCAAATAGAAGCAAGGAAGTCTTAGGGCAAGCACAGTTCTTAGTCTCTGATAAATTCCCAAATCCAATAGCAGTCTTACTTCAGACAAAGAAACAGCAATAAATCCTTAAGAGCAGTTTCCCAGATGCAGACTCGAAGCAGGCACAAGGGGAGCGAAGGCTTAAGCATTTGAGTCTACCAACAAGAGCTGGCTGCACCTGCTTCTGCTTTATAGCCCTGAGTCCCCTCACAGCTGTGAGAGCAGTTCCCAATTACTCAGCTGCATTTTTGGCAGCTATTCTAGCTGAACGACGTCTCTGCTCTGTTTCCTTTCGCCTTTCCTGAAATGTGGGTACTTGCAAAATCTCCTCCTCAGATTCCAACTCACCCCCAGATTCATGAACACTTTCCTGCTCCCCTTTTGCTTCTGAAGAAGAGGAATCCCTAACAGCCAGTCAACACCTCCCAAACAAAGGATGCCTCCAGGAAAAAACACCGATTGACTTTGCATCTGCAAGGCTACTCAATGCTAATCAAGCTTGCTAATTGCAGCACTCACACTTGCTTCAAACAGACAAGAGTTCTTTCTCCCACCCTGGACATTATTCCACATTTATATATACACTCCACTTGCCTCATCTCCAGCAGACCTCTGAAGGTGCCAGCCACAGATGAATGTGAAACATCGGGAGAGAATGCTACTGGAACATGGCCATACAGCCTGAAAAGCTCACAGCAACCCAAGGAGATCCTGGCTAAATATTGAGCATAACTTATTTATTCTGAGAGCTTTTTGACAAGGAAATTTATGTTACCAGGTGTGTATACAGCGGAATCAGCAGCGTGCAGTTAACACCATGTGCAAAAGACTCAGACCAGGCAGAGGAATTGAAAGAACAAAAGGAAACTTTACTTGTTGAGTTGAATTCAAATAAACAGTTCAGCAATCGTACAATGTCCTTGTAGTTGCATAGGATCAATAACCAATCAATCAGCATTCAATATATATACAGCATAGCATATTTAAATCAGCTACTTGACCGTAGCTATTAGAGAGCCTGTATTTTTCTGTGCTCTCCCAGCAAGCTCAAATTCCAACTGACAAACCAACTGACAAACCAAGCCATCTGCCAGCAAACAGATACATTGTTTCGAGGCGTGGCTTTGCCTCTGCAAAGCTGAGCTCTTTTGCAGAGATCTCCTGCAAACATCTTTGTAAGGATTTCTTTACACACACACATATACACATTAACATTTTGGCGCAATAATTTAGACCACCTTGGTGGTACATTCAGGAGTGTTTTAACTGGGAATTCGGTTGGAAATGGCCATTGAGGCTCCTTCCAACTCCATTTGGTTACCATACCTGAAGACTTCTGGATCTCTGCTAAAATAGATTTTTAGACTGGGTTGTTGGGTGTTTTCCAGGCTGTCTGGCCATGTTTCAGAAGTATTCACTCCTGACGTTTCACCCACATCTATGGCAGGCATCCTCAGAGGTTGTGAGGTCTCAGGGTTGTTGTGTGTATTCTGGGCTGTCTGGCCATGTTCCAGAAGTATTCTCTCCTGACGTTTCACCGACATCTATGGCAGGCATCCTC
The DNA here is from genome assembly GCF_035594765.1 of Anolis carolinensis. NCBI lineage: Eukaryota > Metazoa > Chordata > Lepidosauria > Squamata > Anolidae > Anolis > Anolis carolinensis. The sequence continues at coordinate 250,638,608 of NC_085844.1, read as the reverse complement.
AGAGGTTTTGAGGTGTCAGGGTTGTTGTATGTTTTCCGGGCTGTATGGCCATGTTCCAGAAGTATTCTCTCCTGACATTTCACCCACATCTATGGCAGGCATCCTCAGAGGTTGTGAGGTCTCAGGGTTGTTGTATGTTTTCCGGGCTGTATGGCCATGTTCCAGAAGTATTCTCTCCTGACGTTTCACCCACATCTATGGCAGGCATCCTCAGAGGTTGTGAGGTCTCAGGGTTGTTGTATGTTTTCCGGGCTGTATGGCCATGTTCCAGAAGTATTCTTTCCTGACGTTTCACCCACATCTATGGCAGGCATCCTCAGAGGTTGTGAGGTCCCAGGGTTGCTGGGTGTTTTCCGGGCTATATGGCCATGTTCCAGAAGTATTCTCTCCTGATGTTTCACCCACATCTATGGCAGGCATCCTCAGAGGTTGTGAGGTCTCAGGGTTGTTGTATGTTTTCCGGGCTATATGGCCATGTTCCAGAAGTATTCTCTCCTGACGTTTCACCCACATCTATGGCAGGCATCCTCAGAGGTTTTGAGGTCTCAGGGTTGTTGTATGTTTTCCGGGCTGTATGGCCATGTTCCAGAAGTATTCTCTCCTGACGTTTCGCCCACATCTATGGCAGGCATCCTCAGAGGTTGTGAGGTATGGCCATGTTCCAGAAGTATTCTCTCCTGACGTTTCACCCACATCTATGGCAGGCATCCTCAGAGGTTGTGAGGTCTCAGGGTTGTTGGGTGTTTTCCGGGCTATATGGCCATGTTCCAGAAGTATTCTCTCCTGATGTTTCTCCCACATCTATGGCAGGCATCCTCAGAGGTTGTGAGGTCTCAGGGTTGTTGTATGTTTTCCGGGCTGTATGGCCATGTTCCAGAAGTATTCTCTCCTGATGTTTCGCCCACACCTATGGCAGGCATCCTCAGAGGTTTTGAGGTCTCAGGGTTGTTGTATGTTTTCCGGGCTGTATGGCCATGTTCCAGAAGTATTCTCTCCTGACGTTTCACCCACATCTATGGCAGGCATCCTCAGAGGTTGTGAGGTCTCAGGGTTGTTGTATGTTTTCCGGGCTGTCTGGCCATGTTCCAGAAGTATTCTCTCCTGACGTTTCACCCACATCTATGGCAGGCATCCTCAGAGGTTGTGAGGTCTCAGGGTTGTTGTATGTTTTCCGGGCTGTCTGGCCATGTTCCAGAAGTATTCTCTCCTGACGTTTCGCCCACATCTATGGCAGGCATCCTCAGAGGTTGTGAGGTCTCAGGGTTGTTGTATGTTTTCCGGGCTGTATGGCCATGTTCCAGAAGTATTCTCTCCTGACGTTTCGCCCACATCTATGGCAGGCATCCTCAGAGGTTGTGAGGATTTTTAGACTGTATTGTCAGGGGCTTCCCAAAGCCGTAATCCTCTGAAGAAGCCAGCCACAGATGCAGGTGAACATCAGAAGGGAAATGGTGCTAGAACATGGCCATACAGCCTGGAAACCACACCACACCCCACAGACTAAACTCCTTGCCATTCACACACAGATGTGGCCTAGGCCGGATGGGCGATGCACGGAAGAGGAGCCACTCACCAGGTGACGGAGGGATGGATGCTCAGCCTCATTGGCGTGCTTATCCCCGAACTTAACAGAGAGCTCCTCATGGAGCTCCTTTTGGAGTCGCTGAACCACTCGGGGGCAGACAGGTGGGTGTCCATATGGACGGCTCCTGCTACGGACTCCGCCATCTTCTCTCCGAAGGAGTAGCAAACCCGACTGTGATGTCAAGCTTTGGAATAATGACCTCATGTAACAGAACCCCGGAGAAAGATCTCTGTCGGCCTTTCCAAGTTTCAAATAATCGCACTGCGCTGTTTCATGCCGAACAATGGAAGATGGCAGGACCACCATCAAGAGGAAACTGGATGACAATAAAACATATAAATAGCAGAGGATAAACAAAGTACACTATGTTGGGTTGCTGTGAGTTTTCCAGGCTGTCTGGCCATGTTCCAGAAGCATTCTCTCCTGACATTTCACCCACTTCTATGGCAGGCATCCTCAGAGGTTGTGAGGTCTGTTGGAAACTAGTCAAGTGGGTTTTATATATCTGTGAAAGTTCCAGGGTGGGAAAAAGAACTCTTGTCTGCTTGAGGCTAGTGTGAATGTTTCAATTGTTCACCTTGCTTAGCATTGAATGGTGTTGCAGCTTCAAAGCCTGGCTGCTTCCTCCCCAGGGGAATCCTTTGTTGGGAGGTGTTAGCTGGCCCTGATTGTTTCCTGTCTGGAATTCCCCTATTTTCAGAGTGTTGCTCTTTATTTACTGTCTTGATTTTAGATGTTTTTAAAAATACTGGGAGCCAGATTGTGTTCATCTTCATGGTTTCCTCATTTCTGTTGAAATTGTCCACATGCTTGTGGATTTCAACGGCTTCTCTGTGTCGTTTGACATGATGTTGGTCATGATGTCATGATGGACATGATGGAGGCTCCTTCTTTGGAGGCTTTTAAGCAGAGGCTGGATGGCCATCTCTCAGGGGTGCTTTGAATGTAATTTCCTGCTTCTTGGCAGGGGGTTGGACTGGATGGCCCATGATGGCCCATGATGGCTCTATTATTCTATGATTCTATGATTCTGTGGTCGGAGTGGTCCAGCATGTCTGTGTCCTCAAATCATATATTGTGACCAGGTTGGTTCATCACGTGCTCTGCTATGGCTGACTCCTCTGGTTGAGTCTGCAGTGCCTTTCATGTTCCTTGATTCATGCCTGGGCAACGCTGCATTTGGTGGTCCCTATATAGACTTGTCCAAAGTTGCATGGTATACAATAGACTCCTGCAGGATTTTCTTAGTGGGTCTGTAGATATATAAACCTTACTTGCCTGGTCTCCAACAGGCTTCACAAGCTCTGAGGATGCCTGCTATAGATGTGGGCAAAATGTCAGGAGAGAGTACTTCTGGAACATGGCCATACTGTCAGGGATTCCTCTTCTTCAGAAGTGGAAGGGCAGCAGGAAAGTGTTCATGAATCTGAGGGGGAGTTGGAATCTGAGGAGGAGATTTTGCAAGTACCCACATTTCAGGAGAGGTGAAAGGAAACAGAGCAGAGACGTCGTTCAGCTAGAATAGCTGCCAGAAATGCAGCTGAGTAATTGGGAACTGCCCTCGCAGCTGTGAGGGGACTCAGGGCTATAAAGCAGAAGCAGGTGCAGCCAGCTCTTGCTGGTAACAAACTGACTCTCATGCCTAAGCCTTCGCTCCCCTTGTGCCTGCATTGAGTCTGCATCTGGGAAACTGCTCCCAAGGATTTATTGCTGTTTCTTTGTCTGAAGTAAGACTGCTACTTGATTTGGGAATTTATTAGAGACTTAATAACTGTGTTTGCTCTAAGACTTCCTGGCTTCATTTTGCATTATTCCACTGAGCGTGCTGTTCTTTATGTTTTGCTGAAGTAAAGCAATTTTCATTTACTCACCACATTATTTTAAGGCTGTTCTTGAAAGACAAAACAGGACACATTCAGCCCAGAAAACTCACAGAATCCCAGTAATTCCAGCCATGAAAGCTTTTGACAACAAACTACACAACGTAACACGATTTTAGTCCCTGGGTTATCAATGTCATTTCTTAATTGGTTTTATCATAAAAACATGGGGAAAGTTTATTAAACTACAAAAACCTTTGTGGGAGAGACATCCTGCTATAGCACATTTTGTTCTAGTTTTGCCATGAATATCTCATAAAGTCTCAACCAATTCAGTGGCGTTAGTGGCAGCCACAAAAACTAAGCTTCTGGCATAGAACAACTACTTTCAAAGTATTGTAAGTTCTGTACAATTAAACAGGAAATAACACAGAAATGCTGGACCACTCCAACAACTGGACTTCAACTCCCACAGTTCCTAATAGCCTAAGTTTGCCCATGCCTGCCATACACACTAGATATCGAGCACCTCAAGCATTAGGGACTCTTCTACCAAAGTTAAGTAACTTTCTTTTGTCTATCTCTTTTTTTTCTGAGATGTATTCCCTGCAAGAATAAAAGTTTCTGCCTTTGTTAACTGACCAGAATATCTTGCATATTTTGTCTTGTTTCCTGCCATCAGCCCCTACGTAGCACTGGCCGCACTGCAATTTGGCTCTACTATAGATACCAGACATTCCTACAATTGCTGGCAAGCGAGGCCAGGAAGGACACAATGAGTTCTTTCTCCTCCACAATGTACAGTTGGCCCTCCATATCCAAGGCTTGGAAGGATTCCAAAAAGCAACCTCTTGATTTTGTCATTTTACTTACTTGGACACCCACGGATTTTGGTATCCACAGGAGTTCCTAGAACCAAACCCCAGTGGATACCGAGGGCTTGCTGTATTAGGATTTTTTGAATTGTAGGAGTTGAAGTCCAAAACACCTGGAGGGCCAACATTTGCCCATTAGGCCTGTGCGATCAATGAAAAAAATGTTTCGGTACTATTTGGGGAGGGAAATATTTCTAAAGTGTTTCCAAAATTGGATGGGATCTGTATTGTAACTACAGTAGAATATGTTGGATAATAAGGAGGCATTAAGGAAAAGCCTATTAAACATCAAATTAGGTTATGATTTTACAAATTAAGCACCAAAATATCATGTTAGACAACAAATTTGACAGATAAAGTAGTTCAATACGCAGTAATGCTATGTAGTAATTACTGTATTTATGAATTTAGCACCAAAATATCACGATATGTTGAAAACATTGACTACAAAAATGTGTTGGATAATCCAGAATGTTGGATAAGCGAGTGTTGGATAAGTGAGACTCTACTGTATAACTATTTAGCTACTTTTTCATTATTCTTTAAGTAATTAATTGTACCAATGCGGAAACTTCAGGGGCTGTTTTCTCCCTCATTGTTAGAGCTATTGGCACGAAACTTGCTACAATTGTAGAACACATTTACCACTGTCAGCTCATCAAGTTTCAGAATGTTTCGTTCATCCATGGATTTTTGGAAAATTTTCAAAGTTTTGCAAACTTTTTTAAAAAACGACTCCTTGAATTTTCTATACAATGACGCAAGATAACAGGGGATCATTCCCCCCAAGTTTCAGAAATATTCATATTCCTGATTTTTGGGATTTTTTTTTCATTGTGGCAAAAATGTTTTTTAAAAGCCACAGCTATCTCATTGAATGTCTCTCATATTAACCAACAGAACTTCAATGTAGGGATTTCCTCCCAGCCCAGCACTGATTTACTTACCGTATATACTCGAGTATAAGCTGACCCGAATATAAGCCGAGGCACCTAATTTTACCACAAAAGAACTGGGAAAACATTGACTCCAGTATAAGCCGAGGGTGGTAAATTTCAGAAATAAAAATAGATACCAATAAAATTACATTAATTGAGACATCAGTAGGTGAAATATAGATTAAAAGCTGTGGCGCAGCTGGCTAGTAACCAGCTGCAATAAATCACTACTGACCGAGAGGTCATGAGTTCGAAGCCCAGGTCGGGTTAAGCCCCCGACCATTAAATAGCCCGGCTTGCTGTTGACCTATGCAGCCCTGAAAGACAGTTGCATCTGTCAAGTAGGGAAATTTAGGGGCGCTTTATGCGGGAGGCTAATTTAACTAATTTACAACATCATAAAACTGCCAGCAAAACACGAGGAGACGAATGAGGAAGTACAGCCACTAGTGGACAGTGAAGCAACAGCTCCCCCTGTGGCCGGAATCGTGATGCTGGAAAAAAATGTTAAATGCCTCTGTGTCTGTCTATATATGCTGTTTGTTGGCATTGAATGTTTGCCATATATGTGTTCATTGTAATCCACCCTGAGTCTCCTTCAGGGTGAGAAGGGCGGAATATAAATACTGTAAATAAATAAATAAATAAATAAATTTAAGATAAGACTGTCCAACTCTGATAAAATCATTATTCTCATCGTCTTCAATGTAAATGTGCTTATGTATCCTTTTAATAATAATAGAGTAAAATAATACATGTAAAAATAATAATAATAAATACAGGAAAATAATACATGTAATAATAATAATAATAATAATAATAAGTTCAGAGTGAAATAATAAATGTATTATTAATCATAATAAAAATAGAGTAAAATAAATGTAATAGTAGCAACAATAATAGAGAAAAATAATAAATGTAATAACACCAATAATAATAGAGAAAAATGATAAATGTACCATATATTCTCAAGTATAAGCTGACCCAAATATAAGCCAACCAGGACCCTCACCCGAGTATAAGCCGAGGGGGGCTTTTTCAGTCTTAAAAAAAGGGCTGAAAAACTAGGCTTATACTCGAGTATATACAGTACTTCTATTGAAGTATCACTTAGTCCTACTCTTTGTAGATTTAGCAATTTATTGGAACTCTGGTTGTTGGTAGGAGGGACAAATCTCTCCCCTATCCTCTTTGGGGCTTTCTGATGCTGAGCAGAATTCTGGGAAATGTAGTTGAGGGCAGGGCCTTTTGCATTCTCTGCCATAGGGTTCCTCGCTTTCCCAAACTACATTTCCCAGAATCCTGTGCTCTGTCAGTCTCTCTTTCACAGCTCACTCAGTTTGTCCTACCATGCTGCTTTCCTAGAATCATAGAATCATAGAATAGTAGAGTTGGAAGAGAGAGTAAACTCTCTTCTTATGGAGAGAGTTTGAATTCAACCCCACACTGCCCAAGTCTGCAGTCCTCAACGAGTAGTTAGCTTAGAATAGGCTGAGAAAAATCCCTTTGCCCCTGTCTCCCGAATGCCTGTTGGAATGTATTTATTTCTTTTCTCCTCTGTTTCTGCTCTCATTCTGATTGCTTATGTAGAATGGATATTTTGCAGGCGCATAACTTTTATCTTTGACTTCTACTTTTGCATCTTGGTGTGAGCTGTGTGTACTGTGTGTGAGCTGTGTGTATTGAGATCTCTCTCTGTTTGCGTGTCAGGAGAGATATAATGCTTGGAGATTTTTCCCTCTTTGAACCCTAGAAGAGATGGAGTTTAGAGTAGCTAGGACCCAGCTCTTTTCTATTGAGAAATGTAGGTATTATTTTTGTAAAGAAACCTATTGTGATTTTAAAGACTAGATGTTTGCCTCTAATTTATTATTATTTATTTACAGCATTTATATTCCGCCCTTCTCACCCCGAAGGGGACTCAGGGCAGATCACATTACACATATAGGCAAACATTCAATGCCTTTTAACATAGAACAAAGACAAGACAAACACAGGCTCCGAGCGGGCCTTGAACTCATGACCTCCTGGTCAGAGTGATTCATTGCAGCTGGTTGCAGCTGGCTTGCTCTCCAGCCTGCGCCACAGCCCGGGCCTAAGCTCTAAATTCTTTACAGTCACATGGCACTTCACGCTCTGCTTGCTGTGAGCCGAATGCTCAACTATAAGTACAGTAGAGTCTCGCTTATCCAACATAAACAGGCCGGCAGAATGTTGGCTAAGCGAAAATGTTGAATAAGGAGGGATTATGGAAAACCCTATTAAACGTCAAATTGCGTTATTTTATTAAGCACCAAAACATCATGTTTTACAAGAAATCGACAGAAACAGCAGTTCATTACATGGTAATGTTATGTAGTAATTACTGTATTTACGAATTTAGCACCAATCACAATGTATTGAAAACATTGACTACAAAAACATAGGCTACTAAAAGGCAAACTGTGTTGGACAATACAGAATGTTGGATAAGCGAGACTCTGCTGTATCCTGTTTTTGCATGTTTCTGATGTTCTGCTTTTGAGGGGGTGGAGGTAACTTTCCCTAACAAACACAGAAAATCCTAAGAGAGAGGCCATTAATTTAAAGAGGAATGGCCTTTTTGGCTTCCCTTGCTTGTGCTGAAAAGGAAGCTGTCTTTGCTAGGCTTCCAAGCATTACAAAATACAAACAAAAAAGTACTGGGCGAGTTTTGATTCTTAAATTTTTGCGTGGGTGCACCCCTCCGTTTCTTATCTGTTCATACAGTAGAGGCTCGCTTATCCAACCTCCACTTATCCAACGTTCTGTATTATCCAACGCAGTATGCCTTTTAGTAGTCAATATTTTTTTTGTAAATGTTTTCAATACATTGTGATGTTTTGGTGCTAAATTCATACAGTAATTACTACATAACATTACTGTGTATTGAACTGTTTTTTTCTGTCAATTTGTTGTAAAACATGTTTTGTTACTTAATTTGTAAAATCATAACATAAATTGACTAATAGGCTTTTCCTTAATCTCTCCTTATTATCCAACATTTTCATTTATCTAACATTCTGCCAGCCCGTTTATGTTGGATAAGTGAGACTCTACTGTATATATCAGTGATGGCCAACCTATGACATACGTGTCAGCACTGACACGCCTAGCCATTTTTGCCGACACGCTGCCGCATGCAGATTGACTAGATGACTAATTTCTTTTGTGGCCAAATTTGGTGTGATTTGAACCAGTGGTTTTGTTATTTACTCCATGGGAATTATGCACATTACACACACACACACAAATATATATATACAATCATTCTATTATTATTCTATTATTATAGTAGTATATTATTATATTATTACTATTAAATTATTATTATATTATTCATTATTCATGACTACATTGAAACTACAATAGAGAGAAATCAGCGTGGAAATTGCAAGAGGTACCATAGATTGTTGTACATGGAAATAATGGTAGTAAATAGTTTTTGATTTATTAAATACAGTTATATATTACAATTATATATTTTTCTTATTTAAACTATAAATATTGTGAAATTATGGTGTTTTTCTCGAAGTGACACACCACCCAAGTCATGCTAGGTTTTTTGGTGAATTTTGACACACCAAACGCAAAAGCTTGCCCATCATTGGTATATACAAAACATACGACGTGAATCAAGGCATACGCGAAGGTGTTAGTGGACGAATTTAACTATATATGCATTTTAAATTTTATAATTCATGGTTTAATAGAGTTTAATTAGAGTTTTAATTAATGCAGTACTGTTTTATTGCTTATGGATTCTGTTACTGTTTTATTGAATGTATTTTGGGCAATATAATTGCCAACTGTTGTAAGCCGCCCTGAGTCCCTCCGGGTGAGAAGGGCGGGTAAAAGTGATGTAAATAAATAAATAACCTACGTCTTACTTACTAACAGTGTTCCATGCAGTCATGCCGGCCACATGATCTTGGGAGGTGTCTACGGACAATGCTGGCTCTTTGGCTTAGAAATGGAAATGTGCACCAACCCTCAGAGTCGGACACGATTAGACTTAATGCCAGGGGAAAACCTTTACTTTTATCTTATTAATTAGAAAATAAATTTTGCACACTTCTATTGCTATGCTTGCAAAGGCACAACAGAAATGGGCTCAAAGTGAAACTCTCCCTTGGAAGGAATCAAAACGAAGCGCAGACCCGATCCCGTAAGAAGACAACACTCCAGCCAACAACAGCATTCTTTGAAATAACAGAACTTTATTTAGAAACGGCTTAGAAGTAGAAAAAACCCTGTCAAGAGGAGTCTGGGTGGAATAATGGTTGAGGGCAACAAGTTATCTAGAAGGCCACGAGAAGAAATAGCACCTCCGATGTCTTTGTCTTTTTTTAAATTAAATAATGGCTTGCTTTTTTTTTATTTGGCATTTGTTGGATTTGGGTCTTCCTCTGAAATTAATTCATTCGCATTTAATTTTTTTTTTCTTCCTTAGGGAAATGAATTTCATGCACTACAACAACAGTTATTTAACCATAAAATGCTTTTGCTTCGTTTCCTACACACACTTAAAAAGGACACGTTTATTATAACCACCGGAAGCAAACAAAACAAAGCGCACACACCTAAGCGCAGAGGCTTAGCCTTGGCCAACGTCTCGAAAAAAAGGCCCTCTTCCCAAAAGAGCAGCAATCGGGTGGATATATGGGGGGAAAACGGGGGGCGAGGAACGGGAAACGGGAAGCTGGAATCATAACCAAAATCCACGCCAGCATCAAAATTTCAAGTTATAACGCGCACCAATCCGCTTTTCTCCACGGAGCCGTGGCAAAGGCTAAAAAGAAGGACGTACAAAGGGACAGAAGCCGGAGATCTGGAACGGTCTCAGCGCAGCACTGCAAACAATTCGATCCATTAAAACAAGTATGGGCAAACTTGGGCCCTCCGGGTGTTTTGGACTCCAACTCCCACCATTCCTAGCAGCCGGTAGGCTGCTAGGAATGGTGGGAGTTGGAGTCCAAAACACCCGGAGGGCCCAAGTTTGCCCATGCCTGCATTTAGAGTCTAGATCGTCAGGCTTGGAAGAAGAGGAAGGAGAAGGAGTGCAGAAAGGATCGGAAAGAGCCACTAAATTCAAAGGACTGCTAACACGGAAGCAGCAGGTGGTCGGGAAAATAATTTCATAGCGACAGCCTTATTGCTTTGGAAGAAAGCAGACACTCCTCGGCAAAAATTTAAAAGGCCTTTTGGGCATCTGAACCACAACCAAACTACCTTCGGAACGAGACAAGCAAGGTCTCCTTTCTCTTTATCTCTGCGGACAGAATCATTGTGGCTCCTTTTGAAATCGATTTACGAAAACAAAGGCCAAATTTCCCTCTCTGTCCCTCCCTCCCTGGCCCCATTTAGAGCACGTAACATCTCCTCTCATCAACATTGCTTCGAATTTGGCATCTGGAAGCCTTCTTTCCAGCCCCACTTTAAGGCATCTCTTTTTCACTGGAACCCACACACTTTTGCTCTCTCTTCTTTTGCTCAAAACCTTCCTTCAGGCCCAAAAAAACAGCTCCATCGACACACTACTTCTCCTCTCTCAGCCGCCCACAAAAAGCACAATACAGCAACCCGGAAAAAAAATAAAAATAAAAGGAAATCCTCTCCACAAACCGGCGCTTCGACGCCGGCACAAAACAAGCAACTCCGCCGAACTCCGCATATGCAACAACCTCTTGCTTCCAACTGACACCATCTAATAAGATGTTAATACTGCTCTGCCAACAAGAGTGAGAAAAGAGCTCTCAAATAAAACCCATTGGAAGGGGAAAGGGGAGTAGTTAAACTTACGCAAAGTGCACTTGAAGAGGTACTTATTTTTTTGTTTTTAATTATGAAAAGAAACCAGTGAGTCCTCTAAGAATACAATGGAGTATTTTTTTTACAGATAAGCACATGATTGGGGCAAAGAATTCTGATTTCTGAATTCTGACGCTTCTGCTGCTCTGCTGGTAAAGTCGGTGGACCATTAATATTCTTCTTGCTCTTCTGGTGGTGCTCCTTCATCCGGTATCACAAAGCCTTCCTGGAAGGGAAGAGAGCAGACACACAGCTCAGCGTTAATATCATTTCACCATGTCTCCTATGTCAATATAATAATATATAATACTACTACTATGCTGGAGCGGAGTGAACACCCGCTGTTAGCTCCAGCTTCTGCCAACCTAGCAGTTCGAAAACATGCCAAAGTGAGTAGGGCCGGGCTGTGTCGCAGCTGGCTAGTAACCAGCTGCAATAACTCACTACTGACCGAGAGGTCATGAGTTCGAAGCCCAGGTCGGGTTAAGCCCCCAACCATTAAATAGCCCGGCTTGCTGTTGACCTATGCAGCCCCGAAAGACAGTTGCATCTGTCAATTAGGGAAATTTAGGTACGCTTTATGCGGGAGGCTAATTTAACTAATTTACAACATCATTAAACTGCCAGCAAAACACGAGGAATGGAATGAGGAAGTACAGCCACTAGTGGACAGTGAAGCAACAGCTCCCCCTGTGGCCGGAATCGTGAAGCTGGAAAAAAATGTTAAATGCCTCTGTGTCTGTCTATATATGTTGTTTGTCTGTTGGCATTGAATGTTTGCCATATATGTGTTCATTGTAATCCGCCCTGAGTCCCCTTCGGGGTGAGAAGGGCAGAATATAAATACTGTAAATAAATAAATAAATAGATCAATAGGTACCGCTCCGGCGGGAAGGTAACGGCACTCCACGCAGTTATGCCGGCCACATGACCTTGGAGGTGTCTACGGACAACGCCGGCTCTTCGGCTTAGAAATGGAGATGAGCACCAACCCCCAGAGTCAGACATGACTGGACTTAATGTCAGGGGAAAACCTTTACCTTTTACTATTATGCTATACTAATAATATATTTTATACATATAATATTGATATTAATATTATAATGGAATGGAATATAATAATGATAATAGACTATTATAATTGCATATTATATATTACATGTAATATTACTAGTTATATTGCAGTATAATGGTATAGTACAATATAGCAATAAATAATACTTATATTGTGCTATGCTAATCTATATATATAAAAGGGTAATGAAATTTCGGCCTAGGACAAAAAAACAGAACTACACATCCCAGAAACACTAAACTTGGCAGCACAATCCCTCATCCACGCCTCTAGGTTGATATAACAAAAAGAAAAGAAAAATAAAGTCCTAATTAGAGGTAGAGGAATAATTGTTTTTATCCAATTGCTGCCAGTTAGAAGGCTAAGCTCTGCCCACTTGGTCTTCTAGCAACCCACTCAGCCCAGGGGACAGGCAGAGTTAGGCCTCACTTAGGCCTCTTCCACACTGCCTATAAAATACAGATTATCTGGATTATATGGCAGTGTAGACTCAAGGCCCTTGCACACAGCTATATAACCCATTTATAATGGACTTAATGTAAGGTAAAACCTTACCCTTTACCTTAACTACCACCAATTCCTCAATACTTTATTTCCCATACCACCAGACTTCGCCACAGCAACGCATGGCCTGGCACAGCTAGTAATATAATATATTGTATGTATATATAACTTGTAAGCCGCCCTGAGTCCCCTTCGGGGTGAGAAGGGCGGGATATAAATGTCACAAATAAATAAATAATACACACGCGTGCGGGGGTGGGTCAAAAAGTAATGCTTCCATCATTCTTGTATTTCTTTCGCAGCTACTGGACTATCTATGCATTGTATGATAGAAGTAACCTGACTCTACTGCATGGGCCCCCAAATTAAGGCCCGTGGGCCAGACACGGCCCCCCAAGGCCATTTATCTGGCCACTGCCCACAGTTTTAGACTTAGGCTCACCCTAAGTCTAAAATGACTTGAAGGCACACAACAACAACAACAACAACACTAATTACTTTGACTATCTCATTAACCAGAAGCAGGCCCACACTTCCCATTGAAATCCTGGTAGGTTTACGTTGGTTTAAATTGTTATTTGTAAATATTGTATTGTTCTTTCATTGAGGTTTTTTTTTGGCACTACAATTAAGACATGTGCAGTGTGCATAGGAATTTGTTCATATTTTTTTTCAAACTATAGTCTGGCCCCCCAACACTCTGAGGGATTCTGGACCGGCCTTCTGCTTAAAACATTTGAGGACCCCTGCTCTACTGTTACTGCCTTTTCTTTGTCAGATTGATTGATTAGAACCATGAATCTGAAGCTAAAAGAAAGAGTCACCATTGAATTTCTGGCAAAAGGTGGTTGTGCACCTAAAGAAATCCATAATCGCTTGAAGAAAGTCAGCCCCTTCTGACTTTCACCTGTTTGGACCTCTCAAAGACAACCTACATCAGTGGTTCACAACCTACATGGTCTCCAGATATTTTGGCTTTCAACTCCCAGAAATCCTAACAGCTGGTAAACTGGCTGGAATTTCTGGGAGTTGTAGGCCAAAACACCTGGGCACCCACAGGTTGAGAACCACTGATCTATGTGGTTTCAGATGCAGTGACTTGAATGTCATTAAAAACATGGGTCAGAAAGCAAGACCCTGAATTATTCCAAAATGGTCTTGATGCCCGAGTTAAACAATAGCGATTTTGTGTGTCTGTATGTGTGCGTGTGTGTGTGTGTATGTATATATATATATTCCATGTTTTTTTTTACACACAAAAAGAGAGGAGATGAAAAAGTCAGGTAAGAAAGAGGAAAAGGGGAGGATGGGAATAATTGAGTTATTGCTAGTTAATTACATCTTTACCAATATCTAATATATATCACAGGGGAGGAGAGAGAGGTTGAGGGGACAGGAAAAGAGGCAGTGTAAAAAAATTGTAATTATTACACCGTTTTTTTCATCTCTAAAACACACATATTAAAGTTTGAATTTTTTCATAAATCCTCTATAACAAAGAGAGGAGCAATATTGCCAACTATTTTCAAGCTTGGTAGTCATATCTTCTTATTTTATCTCTATAAGTTTGCACTCAAAGCCACACTTGGATCGCATCAACAGAAACAATGAGGAAAAGGTACTCAAACCCGTCCACAATTAAAACTTCATAGAGAGGGGAGGATCATAAACCAAACACAACACGGAAAGGCTAGGAGAGCATCTTATATAGCACAATTTAAAGCAGAGCTTTTCAAACTGTATGTCGTGACACATTAATGTGTTAACTGCAATCTATAGGTGTGGTACACAAAAGTAACAAAGAAGTGACAAATATCTTGACAATGCATGTTATTATCTTACAAATCATATATTTTAAAATATATAAATGAAAGGTTTTCATGTAATAATAACAATAATACTTTTATTTCTTACTCGCCTTGCCTCGTGACTCGAGTTAGGTTACAGCATAATTAAAATGTATAATATATATATAGGGTATAGTATAATTAGAATATATTAGTATAGTATAATATTATTATATATAGTATAATATACTATTATAATATATTGTATACACATGTAATATTAATAATATGATGTAATACAATGTAATAATTATAATTCACTATTATAATTGTATATTTATATTACATGCAATATTACTGATAACATTGCATTACAGTCGTATAATATAATATATTGTATGTATATATACTTGTAAACCGCCTGAGTCCCCTTTGGGGTGAGAAGGGCGGGATATAAATGTTGCTAATAATAAATAATAAAATACGTAAACATTATAAAAATCTATAAATACATGTATTAAAATGATTTCTATATAATAAAATTTAAAATTCATGCCACTTAGTTTGTGTCCCCATACATTTGGCTATCACAATACATGTACATATGCATCTGGATCTCTTATAAGGGATTGTTTTAATCTCCGGTTTGCTACCAAAACTGAATTACTGTGTCTCAAAATGATGAAGGTCTAAAAGTTTGTCACAGGCATGAAATGTTTGGAAAGCTCTGCTTTAAAGTAAAACACACTCAGGGAAGCTGTGTTGACAATGCAACAAGATACAACGAAATACAAAAATCACAAAGGAGAGGTACTTTGCCAATCAAGATGGAGAAAATACACACTGCGAGTTTCTTTATCAAGGAGAGATGTCGTAAAGAGGAAGAAAAGTGACAATCTGGGAGTCGCAGGCCTACACTTTGTCTCAAAAGTAATGGTCCTACTGTAGCTGTATGTGCTTATGTACAAAAGGCAAACTAAGCAGCTACCTCCAAAATCACTTACGGAATCAATATGACCAGAGACACAGAAATAAAAGGGAAAAACAGATATAGCCAACTCCGCCTACTATCCTGGCATGTCAAAACAGTATGGATTAATAAATTTGGTCTCCAAAATGGAAATCATAACAAAAAAATAAGCTATTGAAAGGAATAAAAGAATCCCAAGATGCATTTTGGAAGAATCTTTCCATGTTTTTGTTCACATATGCCAGGCTTATCTGACCTAGCTGTTCCATTTCACCTGTGTGCAATACTAGTTTGGAATAAAACATTTGTTGAAACACAACCAACATTCCGTTTTCTTGTGATGTAGAAACCTATCCCCATTCTTTCCAAAGTATTTCTACCTCTGATATCAAAAAATGTGAGAAAGAGGTAAAGCTGAGGCACTCTTATGCTGAGAAATATATGTTTTTCTTTGTTGTGGATTTTGGATTTGTTGTGTGTATTAAAGCACAGCAAGTTCACTCTATCTTCCACCTCTCAATATGCGTGCAATTTTAGTACATGGACACCCTTCAACAACCAAAAATATACACAAATAATTATATGGCTCTTGAGGTTTGTTACAAATTCAGCCCACTGGCTTTTGGTGCTGAAAAAGCAGCCTCGCAACAAATTCCCAAACACTGTGAAAAAAAGCATTGGAGTTTAATCCCTTGCGCACTCTTCTGGGATCACAATATGGCTTTGTTTCTGGGTCAACATGATTTGGCTGTTAGAAATGCTGAGTATAGCATGTAAATACAATAAACACAAACGCAAACAGAAACATCATATGCAAGGTGTTTACAATGTTTACTTATATTCTGCCGAAAATAATGACACAAAAGGTAGTACAAAAGACAGCACCTTTTGTGCCATTTTTCTCTCTGCAAAAATAATAATATCTTTATTCTTATACCCCGCCACATCTCCCCAAAGGAACTCGGGGCGGCTTACATGGGGCCTTGCCCAGACACAACAATATGAAAGCAAAAGCAAAAGACATCAACATCAATAAAAACAGTAATAAAAGGTCAACATAAAATATGTTAAAACAAGAGATAAATTCATGGATCTGGGCCAAAGTGCAAAATATGTCAAAGGAAGGCACACAACAAAAATAAATACAGTTAAAATACTGTATGTCACACTAAAGAACATTTTAAAATGGAGGGTGGGGGAACAGCCCCAAGTTAAAACTCATTCACCAGCATCTTAGGCAAAATGCCCAGGTTACTTGCAAGCTATTTTGTGGTCCGTGTGTTTGATGAAACATTGTGTCTATGCCAAAATGAAAGGGGAACTATGTTGTTTTATGTGCAATCCAACACTCAAGTTCACTTTGATATACCAGTCTACTGAATTACTAACAAACTGACATTCTTACCAAGAGAATGGCAGCAAGAAGAAGTCTAAATGAGTAAGAAACCCTTGGAACAAGTGATAAAGGACTACATGCATGTTGTAAAAGAGTGCAAAATTATGGGAGGTGTCTTCTATTTTTCCCTCAACCTTCATAAGGAAGGCGCTTGGACTTACATCGGTGGCATAAAGAATCTCCACAATCCTCTGCAGAACGGGGTCGCTCTCCCCTTCGTTCTCCTGGCAAATCAGCTCAATGTTCCTCAGTTTCCCAAAGTAGAAATCTCTTTCCTTCTCCAGGTCTTCCACTGTCATCTTTAATACGTTGATCTGCAAAACAAAGTCCTTGAATCATTCTGACAAAAAAGAGGTACCACAGCACAGTCTTCAATCATAGAACTTACTAGAGATGACTTTTTCAAGCAGACAATACTTTGTTCTGCACCAGAGCTAAACCTTCAATTCTGAAATACTGTATTAACACACAGTATTTCAAAATAAAAGCAAAAACAGCAGACACAAATCATCTGGAGAGTCCAATTTCTTTACCAAAGTCCAACAACAATGTGGCCAGAAGAAATAAATACAGGAAAAGCCATCATTTTCTGTGTCTCCTCTTTACTGCATTAACACCCATACATACCAAGCCACAGGCAACAGGGTCATCCAAATGATTGCAAGGACAAGGATAACACCATGTAACAAAATATATTTAAAAATCTGTTCCTGGTTTGAAAGTGTTATTTCCTGTTTAATAGTGTGGTACCTGCTTTGAAAATAGCTGTTTTACTCTGGAAACTTCATTTTTGTGGCTGCCACAAACTAGGTGGAATTGGTTGATACTCTATGAGATATTCATTGGAAAACTATAGCAAAATGTCCCACAAAAACAAAGCTTTTGAAGTTTAATAATTTTCCCCATGTTTTAATGATAGAAGCAATTAGGAAATTACATTTATAACCTAGGAACAAAAATTGTGTTACTTGGTGTAATGTATTCTTCTAGCAGTGAAAACAGTAAGGAAAACATGGCTCGTGGCTTGTATGCAGCCACTGATTCATTAGGAGCCGAAGTGGTGCAATGGGTTAAAGTTTTCTGCCGGCTGAACAGCTGGCCTGAAGGTTGGGTTGCTGATCTAAAGGTTGCCAGTTGGAATCCATGAGACAGGGTGAGCTCACGTCTGTCAGCTCTAACTTGTGGGGACATGAGAGAAGCATCCCAGCTAATACATCTGGGCGTCCCCTGGGCAACATCAATTCTCTCACACCAGAAGTGACTTGCAGCATATTCTCAAGTCGCTTCTGACATGATAAAAAAAACTGATTTCATTTAAATTTCTCAGCATGAGTTGAGGCATTTTGCTCCAAGTTATACCAAACTTGCAAGACCGTACGTATCAATCAAATTTCAAGGAAAAGTATATCAACTCCAGTTGCCATTGTGGCCAAATGCAACTTGACATACGTAGTTTTGGGATGGACAAGTGAGCATCCAAATGTATGGCATCCAGGGGGGAAATCTGCCTGACGAAGGTACCTATCAATGCTCTATGCATTTAGCCCAAGACTGATGCGCATGGTATGAGGGTGCTTCCCTGCATGCCAAGTTAAGGCCTGACTGTCAGAGTAATGCGCACAGCGTAGCAGCAGATGTATGATGTCAGTTGAGCGCAGAACGAAGGTACGTCAGAGACGAAGTTAAAAAGTATGTACAAATTTTACTGGACAAAACAAACAGACTTGCAGACAATAGACATAGGACTTCCACTCTAGTCAAACAGCACAGATCTTCTTCAGTAGGCAGAGCAGATCTCATCTGATGCAATCAGCAATGATACAATCACACTTGTAGTCTGGACACTCTTCTCTGGCTCCAGACACATATCCAAGGTCAATACAGCTTCTTACCAAATCAACTCTTTACACACTATAGCATTTCCTGGATGATGCAATACATGCTAGACACAAATTTCATTTAAACACTACTAATACACAAATCCCACATTAACACTGACAAGTGATAGTACTCTACTCGTTTCACCAGTTGTTACAAAAATGTGAGCGCACTTGATCCTAACTGCTTCCTTATGCTAGATCCCCTAATTCTGCACAATAGGAAGGGCAGACAATTTCTGTGGCAGCATGCAATTATTAAATGTTTTTATATCTCGCTTCCTCTCCTCCAAAAAAGGAGACTCTAAGCAGCAAATGATAAATATCATACACTAGTATATACATACACAAAAAGTCATAAACTAGGATAGTGCCTAGACCAGGCCTGGGCAAACTTCAGCTCCAACAATTCCTAACAGCCTACCGACTCTTTGGAATTTATTTATTTACTTTGTTTTATATCCTGCCCTCTGTCCCTCATTGAGGGGCTTTAAAGTTTAGCACATTGAATTTATTTATTATTTATTACAGTATTTCTACCCCGCCCTTCTCACCTAACAGGGGTGAATTGTGCCCAGAAGCAAACTGGTAGCCAGTGGAGCTGCCGCAAAAGGGGAGGGGGGGGTTGTTCCCTGTATGGCGCTCCAGTGAGCAGCCTGGCAGCAGATCCTTGTACCAGTTGAAGCTTCTGAACAGTCTTCAAGGGCAGCCCTACACAGAGCGCATCACAGTAATCTAGTCTGGATGTGACAAGTGGCCAGATCAGACTTCTCAAGGTACGGGCACAACTGGTGCACAAGTTTTTAATTGTGCTAAGGCTCCCCTGGCCACCACCTATACCTGGGGCTCCAGGGTCAGTGATGAGTCCAGGAGAACACCCAAGCTGCAAACCTGAATATTCAGGGAGAGTGTGACCCTGTCTAACACAGGCCTTGTGGGAGCTGAAGTCCAAAACACCTGGAGGGAGAGACAAAGTCTGTCTATACCTGAACTACAACAAAACTTCTCTGCTGAGCCGTTCTGCCCAACGGAAACCCACCTGCTGAATCAGTTCGGCAGATTCGTCCTCTCCAATTCCAGCAGGAGCCTTTTTCACCATCCCAGGTGCAGTTTTGTTCGCCACTGTTGTTCTCTGCGCAACCATGGGTCTTGTTGGAGCTGCAACACAGAAGGATATGAGCTGCACTGCACTGAACTCTAGAAAAGGGTGCTTCCACCAATCCCTTTGTGTATCAGCCACCAAAGTGAAAGGCACCTGATGTGTGGAGACTCCTGTGCGCTGCAAGAAGAAAGCACCTCTACAACCCCAAAAGGACAGTTCAGAGAATGGCTTCTCCCTACTAAGTGATTATTACCAATCAGAGCAGTTTTCTTTGGAGTTCTGGTGGCAGCAGTGGGCTCTGCTCTTGCTGCTTTCAGCTCTGAAGATTGCACGAAAATGGCATCTACAAAAGGAACACGGTTCTAGATGTTATGTAGCAGGCTGAGGGCAATTGTGGCCCTCGTGGCAAGTTGTTTGTGTATTACTGGCCCAAATTGAGTTCCATAAGTGTGTGTGGGGGGATCAATTTCTGATTAATACTTCTGGGATGGAAGCAATTGCAGGCATGTAAGGACATGGAGCAGTTAGAGGGCTGTTCTGAACTATTATATTGCTCCAGGAATCACCTTGAGACATACATAGTGCAACTTTTCACTGACTTTGTTTACACTTGAGGCTTAAGGTTATAAAACGATTGGGAGGGGCACTATTTCCTCACTTCCATTTCACACAGCAAGACCTGAGATCACTAAAATATAATTTGGTCCTAAATTACACATAAGAGTCCTTCTCCTTTCCAGCTCGGTGACTGAGGAAGATCTGAATTAAAGGGACGTCTTGACATGACTGCCTTTCAGTTCCTCTTTTGAGGCTGGAGTCCTTGTGCAACAGACAGGAAACTACCAGAGTCAACAGCAGCCCAAACATTAGCTTTACACATGGCACAAGTTATTACACACAGGCACATGAGACACGGCATTCACTGTGGTGATGAATCTCCTGAGCATTGTTGCCTCTTTGCCTGCCTTTCCCCTATGTAAAGCCCGTGATACTGACTGCAGGCAAAAGCAGCTGCAGCATCCACCCTTGAACAACTCCCTTCACTCACTGTGGAGCATTAAAATGTTTGTATTTCACCACTGCAAAATAGTCACACACCCATTTTTTGGGCTGCAATAATTTTTGTGTTTCTCATATAATAGTCGCAAATCTGTTGGGAGCTAATCTCCCCTTCCTTCCTTTTTTCCCAAAGGCAGGGCAGTTTAAAAACTATGAAATTGAGCTCTCTAAAGCTAGGATCTTTCCTCATCTCAGATTTTGCAAATTACCTTATCTTCAGAGAACAAAGGAAGAGAGAAAAGGGGAATCAGACCCAAATGTCTCCACAGTTTAAAAAAATAAACAGAAATGAAGCTGGGTTGCTGTAGGTTTTGCTATGGCCATACTCCAGAAGCATTCGCTCTTGATATTTTGCCCACATCTGTGGCAGATATCGTCAGAGGTTGTGAAGATGCCTGCCATAGATGTGGGCGAAACGGCAGGAAAGAATGCTTCTGGAACATACCCCTACAGCCCTGAAAACTCACAGCAACCCAGTGATTCCAGCCATGAAAGCCTTCGACAACACACAGAAATGAAGCTGTTTGAGGCTGGATCATCCCCTTCCTTTTTCCTTTTGGATGTAAGACAGATTATTATTTTTTAAATCAGAAACTAGATAATAAAAGACAGATCACATAATAGTCACACTCCCTTATTTGATAAAAAGGAGATAAAAGATGTGACTATTATGCAACAAATGTGTTATTACATTATGGGCATCAATAGGAGTATAGTGTCAAGACTGAGTGATGTATTTAGAGTATTAAAATTAAAATGATTTCAACTGTATATGCTTAGAATTTAGACCATCTTACAAAGTGTTATCTTTAAGTTAATGGACAATCTGGAAAGGTGTCCAGAGAAGGGCAACCAAAAGGTGAAAGGGCTGGAAAGCCATGGATTCATATGAGAAGTGGGCTAAGGGAGCTGAGGATGTTTATCTTGGAGTAAAAAAAGACTGAACAGTGACATAACAACCATGTTTAAATATTGAAAAGGAAGACCCTTTGAGGAAGAGGAAAGCTTGTTTTCTGCTGCTCCAGAGGCTAAGACATAGAATGGCAGGAAAAAGAAACTCCACCTAAACATTAGGAAGAACTTCCAGATGGTAAGAGCAGTTCAGTAATGGAGTATGTTGCCTAAGAGTATGATACTCTCCTTCTCTTAAGCAGAGGCTGAATGGCTATCTGTTGGTGGGGCTTTGACTGCATGGAACAAATGGTGTTGGACTGCATGTTTCTTAGGGTCTCTTTCAACTCTGTGATCTGAACTGCAAAGACAGGCTAGTTTTTCTTCCAGGTGTCGCCATTACCTGTGCCGGAAGGAGCAAGGTTCTTCTTAGGCTTATTCAGAATCGGGACCACCATCGGCGGGGTCGGCGCTGTCTCCTGGCCTTGCCGAGCTGCCACCGGATCGTAGTCCTTCCCATCATAGTTTGCATCAAAGAATTTTTTGAACCACTGAACAAATTCAAAGTTATCTTGGAATTTTCCTTTCACTAATTTGTCCACAGGGATTATCTGAGGAGACAAAGTTGAGTGTATTTCAGGCAGAGAGGCAAAAAGGACATCTCAGAACACGGGGTTTTGCAAAAATATGCAGCTCCTGAGCTCAAGTTTTTAAAAAAGAGATTCCTTTAGAAACTTGAGCCAAAAACGAGGATACAGGTAGATTTGAGACTCCCACCAGATTCCTACTGCAACAAGCTCCCCGCCTGGCTGCCCCAGGGTCATGGTCCTTCCTGTTGTCATTGGCCTCAAAGAATTTTCTGGACCACTGAACAAATTCAACGTTATCCTGGAATTTTCCTCTCACTAGTTTGTTCACTAGAGTGAAAAACAAAGGGCTGGGGAGGCAACCAGGACAGCTAGAATATCAAAGCAACATCCCTTTCCCTGAACAAAACAACATAGCCAAGTCGTTCGAGAAGCATCCCGAAAGCAAAGGAATTAGTGGTAATATTCAAGAGAGATTTGACTAATTATATGCACTACAACTACGGGATATAAACATGAAAAAAGGACAAGCAAGGACTTCTGTGAACAGGATACACTGCAATTCTTAAAAACAGCAGGGAGGGCTGATTCTGGGGAACTAGCGGATATTTAACTGTGCCCTCCACTGCTTTCCCAAATGGCCCGTTCTCCTTATTGCTGCCATTTGCCTTCTGAGGTCTCCCTTGTTACATTTGATGTGACCCAGGAAAGGACATCAGCAGGCCTACTCAAAACGTTTTGCATTTCTCCTTTCAGTAAATATGGCAGTTTCATCCAGGGCAACCTTGTACCTGTCATCTGGGAATTAAGAGATGATTACAAACACATTGCAGATCTCAGTAGGTTCACTGTTCCATTAGCTTCAGAAACAGGAGGAAAACATCATTAAAAATTATTCCTGCCTGTTTGGTTGCTGTGCATGTTGTCATTTGGCCGTTATAATTAGGGCAAAATAGCCTGCCCTTGGTCCAAAAACATCCACCATCACTACCAAACAAAAAACAATGTTCTGAAGAAAAACAGATTGTTAAATTACAAGGAAATAAATGAGGGAAAAAAATCACACTGAACATAGACTTGCTCAAGGTCCAAGCAGAAATCCTGATACAAGAGAAAGAACACAAGACGGAACATTTTGCCTTGCTAGTCAAGATTAAAATGCCACAAGCTTCACAGTTCTGGTGTGGCAGCCTTCCCACTTGATAAGGAAGAATCCTCCTTTGCTATTTTTATCAGGGCATCAAGGACCAATCGAAAAGTGTGGCAAACACAAGCCTAATATCTATTGCACTCAAGGAAAAGGAAAATCTCAAAAGAAATTATACACGG
Organism: Anolis carolinensis; assembly: GCF_035594765.1. NCBI lineage: Eukaryota > Metazoa > Chordata > Lepidosauria > Squamata > Anolidae > Anolis > Anolis carolinensis. The sequence goes on along the minus strand of NC_085844.1, from coordinate 250,614,984 downwards.
AAGAGTAGCTATGCAAGTCTCCCTTGTTGACTATTTTATTTTATGTCTCCAGAGTCCTTCCTCCCTCCCTGCATTTGCTTTCTAGCCTTCTCAGCACCACAAACATTTGCCCTCGTTAACATCTTTTTGTATGCCTTGGAGTAGTGGGATATAGCAGTTTTGGCCCCAGTAGAGAAGCTGAAAGTGTCTCTTTTCCCTTTACCAACAATTGCTTTTCCTAACTGGCATATTTCATGCCAACAATGAAAATTTTTGTAGCTAGTTCCTGGCTTAGAGGAGAAGCCCCCACCTTCAGAGAAGCAACTTTACATTTCTTCTATTCGAATCTCCCCGTGACACATTTATGTCAAGAGATTAATAGGGTAATGATATTATGGGCTGATCATATCTGATGAACTACATATATGAAGAAGTGGGATGTGGTTGTCTGCTTGCATCCAAAAAAAAGCTTCAGAAGAAGGGGTTCTAACAAAAAAGGGATCTTCGAGATGGGAAAATGTTTTCTAAGAGGCTGAGAAATATAATTCTGTGATTTCTATGAATTCTGAATACGCTTCTTGTTATTTAGCTCAACAGCTAGTCCTGTATTTATACATCTTAGCTGGATGAACTAGGCAGAAAGGCACAACTTTTAAAGAAGATGCCCTTCAGTCATATCTGCAGAAATCCATCTAGATGAAACCAAGCAAACCTGTAAGAAACCAATTAAAATAGCTCAATGCGGATTTCTGTTGAGGAAATTAGGAAAGCCAATAGCGCCTGGGGGCTGACAGGAACCCAGTTTCAGTGGAAAGGCCAAGCATTGCTCAAGAGAATAATGAATGCTTCAGACCAGTATTCTGAAACCAAAATCAAAACATATCAAAGGCAAGGATGCTTACTTTGTCAACACCCATCCGCTTAAAACCTGCTTGTAGGACCTTGTAATTTTGGATGTATTCGTGTTCCAACTTTGCCTGGAATTTCACTTTTTTGAGTGTTACGGAGCCAGGGAAGAGCATGTCCATAAATTGGCAGTAAACAGCACCTGGAAAGAAAAACAATGCCTTGGTGACGACAAAGCAGGCACAGGCAAACTTTGGCCCTCCAGGTATTTTGAACTTCAACTCTCACAATTCCTAAGAGCAAGTAGTCTGTTAAAAATTGTGGGAGTTGAAGTCCAAGACACCTGGAGGACCAAAGCTTGCGCATGCCTGTGATAAAGCCTCAGAAATAGTATATAATCAGAGGAAGATTGTAGAACCCTTACAAACTACTGTTTTCACAAGTGAATCCTGCATCCAAGAAACAAAGTGTTGCTTAAAAGAGTAAGAAACGTCATGCCTTTAATCACCCAATTAATCCCCTGGCCTGACGTCTTGGATACAAGGGCACCAATTACAAAACAGACTTCACAAACTGGGATTGTCAGTGCTGAGCTGTTGACATGTCAGTGCCAGTGACCTGCTTATTCCATCGTGGAGAATTACATCCCACAATTACCAGACTGCAGAAGAATAGCACTAAGAACCTTCTAGGGATCTTCAGATGCAAGATCCTTCAACCTGCAACCTTCCAAGTGTTTGGGACTCCAACTCCCAGAAGCCCCTACTGCCAGCTTGTCCAATGGTCAGGAACACCTGGAAGGCCGCAAATTGTCCAGGCTTGACAACGAACACTTGCAGTCAAATCCAGAAAAGTCAAGCCCTCAAATGTGGAGGACCAACTCCACAATGCTTGTGCCACCTAAACTTTTGGATACACTCTTCCTAGCTGATGTAAAATGCCTTACTAGATTGCTGCTTTTGAACCAGTTGACACTGAAGAAAAGCTCTCTTCAGTCTGTTTTACTCCATCGTAGCGATCAGTTCCTTCAATGAAACCCAATCAACTAATCCATCTTGTTTTCATAGTCAGGTTTGCCTTCTCCATAACCCATCCATTCCAACCAAGGCAATCCTTTCCTTCCCAGTTCTTACAAGCCCGCCCCCCCCCCTCTCCCTCTCTTTCTGCCATTTAAAGCTTCCCTTGCCTGATCCACAAAGGGACCTCAAAATAATAGCCACTTAGTTATGGATGAAAGTAATAAAGCTTCACATGGTTATATTAAAGGATATCTTCATCCTAAGAATACATTTGCCATACTGTACACCCTCAATTTCTGTAAAACGAATTCCTGTAATAGCAGTCAGCACCTTCTCCCTAAGATGTCTGACTCACTGTCTTGTCTCATTTGAGAACCTTTCATTTATTGCTCTTCTGCATTGAGACTCACTTCGGTCTCTCTTTGCTTTTCTTATTTGGCTTTCATCTTAGATCAAATCCAATATTAATCCTTTTAAAAGGCATGGCTCATTTAAGCATAACATTTGCAGCTATCACTATGGATGCATTCCCTCCAAGCCTTGGTTACATTGCAGAAGCTGTCCATTAGTACATTCCCTTCCGCTGGAAACAATATATGACTTTAAAAAAACAGGACCAAGTTTTCTCTTCTACTAAACTGCAAAGCTCCCTTTTAAAGGCAAGTGTTGGGACTCAGGTGTAGGAACAAGTAGGATTTTGCCTTTCCCTCCACCAACTTGTCCAGAAAATAGGGACTATCCAGTACTACAGAACTGCCAGCAGCCCTGACACACATTTGCTCTTTGACTTTCACCCAAAAATTATTTCTCACAGATTATGCCAAAAGAAATGATCTGCAAGATAAGGAACAAGCAGATGGTTCAAGCAAGCAACAAAATAGGTAACAGGCCTGTTCCACTTACTTCACTGTAAAAATAAATCATTCCTAACCCCAAACATGGAAAACAATTCAGTCATAAACCAGCAAACCATTACCCTGTTGAGAGTGAGTTCTTGTGGCTCTCTAAAGGAAAAATAAACTATGTTTTCATAGCCTCAAGGAAGTTTCCTCTCTCGGCCCCTGACTTACCTGAGCAAAGCTGTTCTATCTTTGTCAAGTTCAACTGTAGCGACTCGTTAATCCAGGCCAGCATGTCATGTCGACTCAAGTTGTCACTTGTCACTGAGGTGGAATAAACGTTAACTGCCATTTTCTGAAGAAAAACAAGAAAGCATTTTGTTTACATAGAGGCTAGTAAAAGGAGCTGCCACCACACCTTCCATGGTCCTATCAGACACTTGAAGGCAAACAATGCACTTTCTCAGTCACATCCCTTGTAAGAGGGGCATCCTCAGAATCACTGAACCGGAGACAGTCCAGCCATCTCTCTGAAATCCATCAGCTCTGCAAATGTGCTAAGCCTTCACTCACAAAGCACAGTCAAATCCCCATAACCACCGAATCTATATCTGTGTCTGGGGGGAAATGATCTCTCTAGAAATGTGCTAGGTCCTCTAGACAATTAGATGGTATCATTGTTTGAAGTGAAAAAGCATCAACACTTGTAGCATTTAGGGACAGAAGGAAGTCTATGGTGCATGCCTGCTATCTTCATTTCACCTGTGTTTCCTAGGTCTGTGCAACTCAAGGTATCTTTGCTTCCTACTTTTATGGAGAAGTGACTTCCCCTTTCTTCCCAAAAGCCTTTATGGAAAAACCTTTAGTGCTTTATGACCCTTTGTTTGAGAAAGGAGTACCATAGGATTCCCCTCTGCCTCAAGGAGTCTTACACACAAAAGTATAAAGAGTCAGCATTAGTGTCTCTTGGGCCAAACAAGGTAACTTTCTTTTGTCTATCTACTCTTTTTATCTGAGATGTATTACCTGCAACAATAACAGGTATTTCCCTTTTAAAGCCTTACTAGAGCATCCTGTGCATTTTTCCCTCCTGTTTCTTACTATAAGCTCATACATAGCACTGCCTATGCTGCACGCTACTCTGCTATAGATACCAAATATTATGACAAATCTTCCTCGAAAGTTACTACAGAGTGGCCCTAGAGAGCCTCTCAAATTCCTAGAAGATACCTATAGAAGAATTTCTAAGTCCTCTAGATCAAATATGACATTTTAGGAGGTAAATTAATGTAGCAGTCCACATCAAGGAAGATGCTGTATATCAGGCATGGACAAACTGGCCCTCCAGGTGTTTTGGACTTTGACTCTCACAATTCCTAACAGCCTACTGGCTATCAGGAACTGTGGGAGTTGAAGTCCAAAACACCTGGAGAGCCAAAGTTTGCCATGGTTGGTTTGAAGTCTAAAGGTTATACTTGGAAGGCTAAAGTTTGCCCACGCCTGCTGTATATGAAATCACCTATGGACTGACTTAACCTGTACTACCCTGTCTGTCCAGAACACCTACTTGACATCCAGTTTTACTAATCAATACTCCAAAAACTTTCTCCCCAGAAGTGCCTGTAGGCATCTCTAGGTTTTTTGATACTATCTACAATGTGCTTCTGACCTAAACCACAATGAACAAATCAGTGGACTGGATGATCCTAGTGGTTTCTTCCAACTCTATAAAATATAGGGTTATCTATTATTTGCAGTTTCAGGTATCCACTGGGGGTCTTAAAAGATATCCTTCCAAGATATATGGAGTCATAATATACATTAAAATTCTATCTTGAAGTCCTTTGCTTACCATGAAGATCCAGCCTTTTTGGTAGAGGTCATAAAACCACAAAATAATAATAATAATAATCTTTATTTATACCCCACCACCATCTCCCCAACGGGGACTCGGGGCGGCTTACATGGGGCCATGCCCAGAACAATACAATATAACAAAATATAATAGAACAACAAATCATAGCACATTAAACAACAATAAATTATCTCGCTAAAGAGGTGGTCCTTGCCTCTTTGTTGCCAATACTCAGACAAGGCTGGAATATTGAAGTCTTCAATGCTGCCTTTACAATGAGATGGCAATAAACTTTCATGTATCAGAATGCCTTCTCAATGCCTCCCACTTGCTTGCTCATGCATTATTTTAACTTTTCCTGTATTTCATCTTGATAGTACTTTGCTCATGTGCCAAAAACATAAAACAATACAAGTCCATAATATGTAGGAGCATGAATGGCTTGCTTTTTTATTATTCAAAGCCAAATTAGAAGATTTTTATAGGAACTAACTTAGACTGTATGGGCAAAATAACCCAACTTCTGTAGCCTGATTCAAGCAGCCCCAACAGTAGATTTTGCACTGTTTTAATAGTGTCAACAGAATCAAGGGCTAACTTCAGTTTAACTGAAGGTTATCTTCTTGCTATATGGCTGATGTACCCTTTATGAACAAAACACTCCCAATCTGAGGATCACACTGCATACAATGAATCAAAAGAGATCTCAGCTCTGCTTTGAATCAGAAAAAAATGCCCTCCGCATAACTTCTCTCCCCCTTTGCAGACACTGACCTTGTGAAAGAGATAAGGATTCATGAAAGAAATTTTAATCAAATAGGTGAATAATCAAATCTGCCCAAGTGAAACTGGCCAATGTGGAAAGGATAACGCATAATAATGCTACGAAGGTGTCTTCCCACAGCAGGGAAATTATTTTTCTTATTTATTGCTCTTTTATACTGCTTTTCTCATCTCTGAAGGGACTCAAGGCAGTGTACATGAAGTAAAGGCAAAATTCTGTGCCCTTCTGTCTCATTCGTCCTTTCCCTTGAGATAGAAAGAAGAGGTTTTTAAGCAGGGGCTGGATCGCCGTCTGGCAGAAGGGCTTGCATGGTGACTTCCTGCCTGGCAGAAAGAGGTTAGACTGGATGGCCCTGGGGATCTCTTCCCATTCTGTGATTTTAATCGTATGGGGTTTTTTTGTGTGTCTGCACAGGATCTTGGAAGCACAGCCCTGCAGATCCACCAGATCCACCATACAGCATTCCTTAAGGAGACAAGAAGCTGCTTTCCACTGAGTGAGACCCTTGGCCAGTCATTGCATTGAGTGGCAACAGTTTCCATGGCTTTGGACACAATGCATTGCCAGCCCCACATGTAGATTCCTGCTACATCTGTCCCTCCACTTTTGCTTATTTGATTAATCATGGATTTAATTAAAAATGTTCTTTTTAGGAATCTCTAGGTTTTCCAGTGCGACTCTGTGGACAATTTCATGCCGGAGGCTCTAGAGAGAACATTTTTCTAGGAAACTAAGTCATCCAGTGCATTTCTGTAGTCACCTTCCAGATGAAGTCAGCCTTAAGAGTTATTTATGGAAGAGCCAAAAAAATCCTAGATACGTTTTCTCAGATAAAAAAAAATAGCAATTTCTTTGTGTTTTTTTTACTAACAGCAAATGTGGAGGGCCACCTGTTTTATCTGCTGCTCTCCCATCCAAAGCTGAATATGTCTTGACTTTGCTACATTTCCCCAATCAGCCAGAATACAATGCCATGGGGGTGTTTGGTTTGGGCAAAGCTATAATGGACAAGCTGGATTTCTCTAGGGCAGACTTGTCATCTTGACAAGATTCTGTCTGCAGTGAGTTTGAATAGGGAAAAAAGTTATCAGAGGAGTCACATCCCTTTTGCTATTCCTTCAGCCTTGGCCTACTTTGTTCAGTAAAGGAGCAAAGATTCTGCTTAGCTTTGCAGACCTTCACATGCCTGAGTTTCATCTTGAGAAAAAAAGAAAGGCGGCTAATTCATCTGTAAAAGGAAGAAGGAATGGTAATACAGTCTCCTGAATCTCTTACGTGAATCCTTATCTCTTTCACAAGACCTGTGTCTACTCAGGGAGGAGATTCTATGCCGAGGGCAATTTCTGCTTGAAAGCAGTGCTGGGATCACCTCCTGTGATGCATTGTGTACTATGTGATCCTCAGATTGGAGTATTTTGTTCATAATGGGTACATCAGCCTTACAGCAAGGAGATAACCCCAGAATGGGGGTTGTTAAACTGAAATTGGCCCTAGATTCTGTTCACGCTGTTAAAACAGTGCAATATCTACTGTTGGGGCTGCCTAAACCGGGCTGCAGAAGTTGGCTTGTTTTTGTCCACACAATCTAAGTTAAAAAACCTTCTCATTTGACTTTGAATAAAACACAAATAAACCATTTTTTTCTCCTCATATTGGATTATTCTCTTTCAGTCCTCCACGGCAACTGCTCTGGTCAAGGGATCAAGAGTCAGGCTGAAGGATCTGAGAGATCCTCTGGACATTTATGCAACACAATCCTATACTTTGAAGAACCCGGAGATTTGTGGGCTGGACTTTGGGTGGATTTGACCAAAATGCTCTGCAGAGAAATTGCTAGTGCCTCCAGGAAAACCCAGAGATCTCTAGAGAGGTGTGTCCTCTCAGGTAAAAAAAAAATGCAGTTTTTCACTTTTGCTGTGAATGTGGAGGGCTGAGTATCACTGAAAGACTCCCAAGGATCATACTATTATTATTGCTGGTTTTTCACTATTGCAGGAGGCCTGTGTCCTTACTATTACCTCACTTTTGCAAAAGACCTATGTCCCTAATTCTAGTAAAGGGCTATTATTGGTTATCACTGATTATTATTATTATTACTACTGATTTCTCACTTTTGCAGGAGGCCTGTGTCCCTGGTTCTAGTTCTATTATGTGAGGGCCATAATGGATTCCATAATGGTTTGTAATTATTATCATTATTATCATCATCATTATCTCACTTTTGCTAATTCTAGCAAAGGTGGAGGGCTATCATATAAGGTCCATAAAGAGTTTCATAATAGATTGCTATTATTATTGTTGTTATTATCATCATCATCACCTCACCTTTGCATGAGACCTATACCCCTAATTCTAGCAAAGATGGAGAGCGATAATGTGAGACATAATGGGTTTAATACTGGGTTGTAATTATTAATATAATTATTATCATCATCACCATCATCATCTCACTTTTGCACTGTGTCCCTAGTTCTAGCAAATAAGGACTATTCCTGGCATCATGTTACTATCACCTATTGCTATTATTATTACTATTGGTTTCTCAGTTTTGCAAGAAGCCTGTGTCCCTAACTCTAGCAAATGTGGAGAATTATTATTGGTTTCATGTTACTATATATCGTAACTACTACTACTTATTATTATTATCATTATTATTATTATTGGTTTCTCAGTTTTGCAGGAGGCCTGTGTCCCTAGTTCTAGCAAAGGTGGGAGGCTACTATATCAGGGCCATAATGGGTTTAATAATGGCTTGTAATTATTATTATCATCATCATCATCACCACCATCATCATCATCAACATTATCTCACTTTTGCAAGAGGCCTGCATCCTTAATTCTAGCAAAAGTGGAAGCTATTATTGGCATGATGTTACTATCACTTTATTATTATTATTGGTTTCTCACTTCTGCAGGAGACCTATGCCACCAACTCTAGGCAATGTGGAGAATTATTATTGGTTTCGTGTTATTACTTATTATTATTGGTTTCTCAGTTTTGCAGGAGGCCTGTGTTCACAGTTTTTGCAAATGAGGATTACTATTATTGGCATCATTTTACTATCAATCATCACCATCATTATTCGTTTCATGCTACTATCACTGATTATTATTGTTGTCGTTGGCTTCTCACTTTTGCAGGAGGCCTGTATCCCTAATTCTAGCAAATGTGGAGGGCTATTATGTGAAGACAATAGGGAGTTGTTATTATCATCATCCTCCTCGTAATCTCACTTTTTCAGGAGGCCTGCGTCCTTGATTCTAGCTAAGGTGGAGGGCTATTATGTGAGGGCCATAATGAGTTTCATAATGGTTGCTGTTGTTGTTGTTATTATAATTATTACTACTACTACTACTACTAGATTGGTTTCTCACTTTTTCAGGAGACCTGTGCCCCTAATTCTAGCAAAGGTGGAGGTTTGTAATGATAATGATGATTATTATTATCACAATCATCATCTCATCACCTCAGTTTTGTAAGAGGCCTGCATCCTTAATTCTAGAAAAGGTGGAGGCTATTAGTGGCATCATGTTACTATCACTTTATTAAAATTAGTATTATTATTATTGTATTATTATTACTACTGGTTTCTTAGTTTTGCAGGAGGCCTGTGTCCCTAACTCTAGCAAGTGTGGAGAATTATTATTGGTTTCATGTTACTATAACTTATTATTATTATTATTGGTTTCTCAGTTTTGCAGGAGGCCTGTGTCCCTAGTTCTAGCAAAGGTAGAGGGTTATTACATGAGGGCCATAATGGGTTTAATAATGGCTTGCTATTATTAGTATTATATCATTATAACCATCAGCATCTCACTTTTGCAAGAGGCCTGCATCCTTAATTCTAGAAAAGGTGGAGGGCTATTAGTGGCATCATGTTGCTATCACTTTATTAAAATTATTATTATGATTATTACTGTATTATTATTACTACTGGTTTCTTAGTTTTGCAGGAGGCCTGTGTCCCTAACTCTAGCAAATGTGGAGAATTATTATTGGTTTCATGTTACTATAACTTATTATTATTATTGGTTTCTCAGTTTTGCAGGAGGCCTGTGTCCCTAGTTCTAGCAAAGGTAGATGGTTATTACATGAGGGCCATAATGGGTTTAATAATGACTTGTAATGATTACTATTACTAGCTGTGCCCGGCCACGCGTTGCTGTGGCTAGGACTTAATTTTTCTTTTCTTTTTGTTGTATGAATGTAGAGGCGTGGATGAGAGGTTGTGCTGTCAATTTTCAAGGTTGTGGGGTGTTTAAGTTTAGTTGTTTTGTCCGGTGCCGTGATTCCATTACCCTTTTATATATATAGAAGAAAGATATTATAACCATCAGCATCTCACTTTTTCAAGAGGCCTGCATCCTTAATTCTAGCAAAGGTGGAGGGCTATTATATGAGGGCCATATGGGGTTTAATAATGGTTTAAACTAATGCTAACCAATGAGGGGCCAACTATATGACAATCCCTACCGTGTTTCCCCGAAAATAAGACAGTGTCTTATATTATTTTTTACTCCCAAAGATGCGCTAGGTCTTATTTTCAGGGGATGTCTTATTTTTCCATCAAGAAGAATTCACATTTATTGTTGAACAAAAAAATGAACATTTATTCTATACTGTACAGTAGTTGTCATCACAAACCAACATAACAAAACCAGACAAACTGTGACTTCTGTCAAGAATTTCTTGTTACTACCATTATTTCCATGAACAACTGGTAAGTACATTTACCAATCCTACATGGTATGGTGTTTTGTTTGGTGGGCGCTGGGCATGCTTCCAAACAAAACCTTTGCTAGGTCTTACTTTCGGGGGAGGCCTTATATTTAGCAATTCAGCAAAACCTCTACTAGGTCTTATTTTTTGGGGAGGTCTTATTTTAGGGGAAACAGGGTATTAATAGTTGAATGCAAAACACACACCCTCCCTCTACAACCGCCTTGAGCACCACACCATTCTGGACTCAACTGAGAAGCGTTTGGGCCTAAAAGGAAAAAAAATCATAGTCAGAGCCGAGGCCTGGCGCTTAGAGAGGCCTTTTAAGGGGCCGCCGAGCCAGGGCCACTCAGGTCAGGGCGAGGCCTGGCTACACCCGCCCCAAGGCGTGCCTCCATGCCGGCCTGGAAAGCCCTGAGCCCGGCGACGACTCCCTCACGCTTCCCCGGCCGCCTTCTTGCCTCCCTCAGCTGTTCCCAGACACGCCCGCGGCATCATTAGCATATATGCAAATAAAAACCCCTCATTCACACACAGTCTCCGTCCTTCTAGTACTAAACATAGGGAAGGGCGTTGCCCGGCACGCCTCACCGGCCTGTCTCCTCAGCCGCCTGCCCGCCTCCTCTTCGCCGCCTTCTCCCTCAGACACTTACCGTTCAAACCGGCCCCGCCTGCGCCAGGCCCGGGATCTGACGTCAGGTGTGGCAGAAACGGAAGTGGCGTCACCGGAAAGAGCCGGCTCCAAAGCCGCGCCTCTTACGCCTCTGTCACGCAAGGGGCGGGGCTCGCCACTGCGACTAGGGAAGTGTGGGCGTGGCCAACGAAGGGGTGTGGCTCCGCCCCCCGCCTACTGCAATACATCGCGCAGGGGGCGGGGCTTATAGTACGCCGCGCCTCCTCGGTGACTATGGAAACGCCTCTGAGGGAGGGCGTGGCCAAAGAAGGGGTGTGGCCCCGCCCCCTCCGCCTCTTGGAACGCCTCGCCCTGTTGTGTGTGAGGCTGCTCCAGTTGCCATGGCAACACCTTTGGCAGCATCCGAGGCCTTGCGCGCCCAGCCAGGCCTGGCTCGAGTATTCTAAAGGCAAAACCCCTCTGAAAACTGCAAATCCCAGGGTTCTTTAGCTTTGATCCATTGCAATGGACGCCTTGGGTAGGTCTTTATCCTTCTCTGCCATACAGTGTTGTTGTTCCACAACAAATCCCAGAATTCCATACTTTTGCGCAGGCCTAGGCCTTGCCTCCAAGTGTTTTGGGCTGCAGCTCTCACAACTCCTAGCAGCACCCTTTAGCAAAGAAGGCTAAATAAAGACTTTTGAGTTTGCAGTTGCAAAATCAATCAGTGAGGGCATCTGCATAGAGGTATTTATTTATTTTATTTGCTACATTTGTATGCCGCCCTTCTCACCCTGAAGGGGACTCAGAGCGGCTTACGAATTAAATTTACATACAATATTATATTATTAGCATAGTACAATACTGGTAATAAATTACTAGGTTGTACTGTATCAATATATTGTAATATTATTAGTAATATTACATGTAAAATATATATAATTAATATTATTATATTGTATTATTAGTATATCATATTACAATATAATATTCTGAATATTATATCTATATACAATATAATTATTATATATTATTGTAAATTATATTGTATATGTATGTATATATATGCATATATATGTGTGTGTGTATATATACAGTAGAGTCTTATCCAAGCCTCGCTTATCCAAGCCTCTGGATTATCCAAGCCATTTTTGTAGTCAATGTTTTCAATATATCGTGATATTTTGGTGCTAAATTCATACAGTAATTACAACATAACATTACAGCGTATTGAACTACTTTTTCTGTCAAATTTGTTGTATAACATGTTTTGGTGCTTAATTTGTAAAACCATAACCTAATCTGATGTTTAATAGGCTTTTCCTTAATCCCTCCTTATTATCCAAGATATTCGCTTATCCAAGCTTGTGCCGGCCCGTTTAGCTTGGATAAGTGAGACTCTACTGTATATACATCTTTACGTTTTATATATAAAACTAGCATAGCCTGGCCTCTGTTGCCTGGATGCACCCTCTTGTTTGGGAGGTGTTAATTGGCCAGTGATTGTTTCTTGTCTGGAATTCCCCTGTCTTCTGAGGAAGGTTCAGGTTGAGAGAAAGGGCTGTTCTCTGTTGGAGGCAGGTGTGAATATTTCAATTGGCCACCTTGACTAGCATTGAATAGCCTTTCAGTTTCAAGGTCTGGCTGTTTACTTCCTTGGGGAATCCTTTGTTAGGTGTTGGCTGGCCCTGATTGATCATGTCTGGAATTCCAGTTTTCTGAGTGTTGTTCTTTGTTTACTCTCCTGATTTGTTTTTTAATATTGGTAGCCAGATTTTGTGCATTTCCATGGTTTCCTCCTTTCTGTTGAAATTGTCCTCGTGCTTCATGTGGATTTCAATGGCTTATCTGTGTTGTCTGACATGGTGGTTGCCCTGAATGCTCATACTCATCCATCAATCTCCCTCCCTCCTCTGTCCCTCTCCATCCCTTTTCTAAAGAGTTTTGTGTTTTACCCCTCAACATACTTTTTTTAGCCTTTTAGCTTTTATGTACATGATTCTTTGGGACTGTACCCCACTTATGCTGATCTGTGACCGCAATAAAGATTTGATTTGTGGTTGTTAGAGTGGTCTAGCATTTCTGTGTTTCCAAATAATATCCTGTGTCCAAGTTGGTTCATCAAATACTCTGCTGTGGCTGGCTTCCCTGGTTGAATTAATCTGTAGTGCCTTTCAAGTTCCTTGACTGTATTTGGGCAATGCTGCTGCATTTAGTGGTCCCTATGTAGACTTTGCCCCCAGGCAACAGAGGCCAGGCTACCTCTATGCAGATACCTTCACTGACTGACTTTGCATTTTCATGGCTACTCAATGCTATTCAAGCTTGTTAATTGCAACATCCACACTTGCTTTAAACAGAAAAGGGTTCTTTCTCCCACCCTGGACATTATTCCACAGAGATAAACTTGGCAGACAGAGCTCCCATGACCCCCTTTACATCCTGCTGCAGTTTGGCAGAGGACAGACTAAGAACGAAGGGACTTGCAGTACCTTCATTCACTTCCCGACACCACTACAGCTGCCAGGAATAACAGAATTGAACCAAACTTGGCACACATAGCCCATATGACACAGTTGACACGCTACTGCAGTTTGGGGTAGGACACACCAAGAATTATGGAATTTGCAGTACCTTCACCCGATTCACCTCCCACAGACCATTGCGACCCCCACGAATGACACAACTGGACCAAACTTGGAACAAAGATGCAAGTTTACACCCTGGAGTGGTGTGGGGAAGGAGGTCACCAACCAGAGGCACAGCATTGGCCAGATACGAATCAAGGAACATGAAAGGCACTGCAGACTAACTCAACCAGAGAAATCAGCCATAGCAGAGCACCTGATGAACCAACCTGGACACAGTATATTATTTGAGAACACAGAAATGTTTGACCACTCCAACAACTATCATGTCAGACTACACAGAGAAGCCATTGAAATTCACAAACATGTGGATAACTTCAACAAAAAGGAGGAAACCATGAAAATGAACCATGAAAATGGCTACCAGTATTAAAAAACTCAAAAATCAGAACAGTAAATAAGAAGCAACACTCTGAGACATGGGAACTAGGGGCAGTTAACAAAGAATGCCCCCAGGCAGAAAGTAGCTAGTAGATATAGCCATTCAATATATTCCCACAGATATATATATAAACATTCCTTGCTTAGTTTCTCCATACCTCACAACCTCTGAGGATGCCTGCCATAGATGTGGGCGAAACATCAGGAGAGAATACTTCTAGAACATGGCCATACAGCCCGGAAAACATACAACAACCCTGTGATCCCGGCCATGAAAGCCTTCGACAACACACCAATCAGAAATATTGTATATTCACAGCCTTTAGGAAATAATATCCCCTGATGGTGCAGCGTGTTAAAGCGCTGAGCTGCTGAACTTCTGGACCAAAAGGTCTCAGGTTTGAATTGGGGGAGCGGAGAGAGCCCCCACTGTTAGCCCCAGCTTCTGCCAACCCTAAAGATCAAAAACATGCAAATGAGAGTAGATGAATAGGTACTGCTCCGGCGGGAAGGTAACGGCGCTCCACGCAGTCATGCCGGCCACATGACCTTGGAGGAGTCTACGGACAACACCAGCTCTTCTGCTTAGAAATGGAGATAAGCACCAACCCCCAGAGTCAGACACGACTGGACTTAACGTCAGGGGAAGCCTTTACCCTTTACCTTAACTACCACCAATTCCTCAATACTTTATTTCCCATACCACCATACTTTACCACAGCAACGCGTGGCCGGACACAGCTAAGAGAGTGTGTGTGTGTGTGTGTGTATATATATATATATACACCCCACTTGCCTAGTTTCAAACAGACCTCACAACCTCTGAGGATGCCTGCCATAGATGTAGGTGAAATGTCAGGACAGACTGCTTCTGGAACATGGCCGTACAGCCCGGAAAACTCACAGCAACACAGTGGTTCCTGGTATGAAAGCATTCAACAACACAATCAAAATATGTGCTTGCCTCCCCGAGAATGGCACCCTTTTATGGACCGAAAAGCATTCCAAAGAAATAGCAAGACAATATAGAACACTGACTTTAATTAAACAATGATAAAATGTTCAAGGTAAACTTCGTAGAAACAAAAACTTTTCATTTCCAGTATAAAATAAAACCCCTCCAAAAACAATTACTCCTTTTAAAAGGCTCAGTTATCATTGTTTGCTTTGGTCTTCAGCTTCACATCCATGAAACTCATTTTAAAAAAAATGAAACAACAACAAGAACAAGAAGGAATGCCATTTAACAAAAAGTCGTATCAAAAACATTAAACAGAGTTTTGACATCAACAAGTCTAAAATATATAGCACCAAGAAGAGAAGGGGAAGAAGGCCTTTTGGAAACATCTTTGTGACATTATTACTCTTTTAGGTCTTTTATTTTGCTTATCCTCCTTCTTTGGAGGGTTTTTCAGTCATTGCTATTATTATTTTAAAAATAAGGAATTGCAACAGAAAAAAGCTATCTCTTTTTTCTGGCAAAACTGGCTGTGGCATATTTGCCGTTCTGGAAAAAGGAAGTACAAAAGCAAAAGGCACTTATGCTTGGTTTGTGCATGATTGTCATATTTCTTCCCAAACAATATGGCACATCTAGTCCAAGCTCAATGGTTTACTTGTGGTCCCCACTCAAATATTTATTGGCATGATGCTGGTCTTTTAATCCTTTCAAATGATGCCAAACTTGATACACTTTGTTTCTCTGCCCAATTATTTCAGCAAAATCAAAGATACGGGGTTGCCTAAGATGAAAATACTTTTTAAACTATGGGGCTATTTACCTGTTCTGCATTTTAAGTCTGAACTTTAAAGAAGCAATCTAAGGTGCAAACCAAGAGGGTTTTGGCACCGTAACTCCTTCAAAGTTCTCACCGAAACCCAAAGCACTCCCATTTACATATTCAAAACGCAAAGAGAGATTTCTATTGACCCATTTCAATATTCCTGCTATGAGTATCATCCTTGCAGTTCTTTGCATATTGAGATTTGATGTGCAAAAGCTTGTCTCAGACAGCCTTCGCGAAGGCAGTGGTTTGCAAAACACCTCCCTGAAGATTTGGACAAACAAATTAAATCAAATTAGTCTAGCAGTTGCGCCTTGGTGGATGTTGCTATAAGAAAGCATCCTTCTCTTTTGTGGAGATTTTTGATCCCAGGTAAATGGGGAAGAACTTCTGCTAGGAGCCAATTCCATGCTATTTGAGGCAAAATATACATTTTGGTGTTTGTTCAATCAGCACTAAGCAGAGCTTTGGAAACCTGACCCGTTTTCCAGGGAATCCTTGGGCAGGAGATCGATCCCAAAGTCTTAGCCGAAATCTGCTGCTCTACAAAGCGACAACCCCATTCGAAGATGAGGATTCAGCACCTTGGAGAGTGCCTCCAAAGCCTGCATTAAAATCCAAAGCCCTATTAAACAATCGTCCAAAGTAGCTGTCTCCAAAAAGGCATGCAAGGATCACAACCCCAAAACTTCCAGCCAATATGATACTGGATTTTTTAACAATCCTTTGCGGCACCAGAAGGATCACAGGGAGCAAAGGGTTATTGAATTGGTTTTCCTCACTGGTTACTCCCAAACGACAGCCTACATAAAAAGGAGTAATGGTATACCCACAGATCTTTTGTGTCACAATCAAGCAAGCGTTGCCTCAATGCAGGTTATTAGCAGAAGAAGAATAACGTTTGAATTACCTGGGCAGATACCTGCCCATCAAAACCGACAAAAAAACCCCCAAGGGTTGGATTTATCCCTCAGAAGAGGGGCTCCGTTTCAGGATCAGTCTGATTGTTTTGTATATTTAAAAAAAAACAGCAGTCAAGGTAATGTTCATCAGAAAAGAAACGAGCTTAACGTTCATGATGAAAATAGCAGCACCTGTCGGGACCAGACCTGACATCCCTCCATTGGAAGCCCATTCTGGGCAAAGGCACACAATAACAGACAGCGAGATGGTTATTTTTCCAAGTTAAAGACAGTTTTCCAGTTGAAGGAATTGTACAATTTAAAAGTTGGATAAAAAGATTTCCTTGGCATTCTTTGGCAAAAAAAAAAATTGGTAGAACTTCCTTTCGGCGAATGAATGCAATGGTGTTGTCGCCCTTCGAAGGCTGAGGTTGCAAAGGTTGCTCAATAATTATTCCAGCTAAGTCTCTCTGAAATTCTGTGAGGCTGTATCAATCTCGTAAGGAAATTCTTCATAAACAGCCCCTTCTCCTATATGCAAGAGAAATCGGAATGAACGTGAAATATCTCCTTTGTAAGACATTCCTAAAATCATTGTGTTAAAAGCATTTCTTAGAGATTACTGTACTTTTAAAAAGTACATCCCAATGTATGAAGCAGAGGTGATGATTTTTTTTGTTATCTATTCTTTCCCTTCTGTCGAGTATGATTTATTGCTTAGTTGTGTTTTGGTTCAATTCCTTTCCAGGAATTTCAGTACTTAAGTCCCATTTCCCCTTTTAAAAATGTTGTTAAAATTGTTTAAAATATAGAAAGAAAAGACGGAATCAACCATCTCCTTTTGGTTTTTCTAACGTGTATAGTGTATGAAACACAAGGTGTTTGGAACATCGCTACACCATTAGTTTCTTGGATCACTTTTCCTTGAAAGAACTTGTGTTTTCTTTTCCCCAGTTCAAATTTCTTGGCTTTGCCCAGCCAAATCCCCAAAAAAGTTGTCTTCAGAGACAGAGAAGTATTTCGTATAATGGATGAACGGAGGAGTTTTTGGATCCCTGATAAAAGGAAATGTTTGTGGAGGTCTCCTTTGCAAGCGGTCCTTTCCTTTGAGTTCTTACGGGTGGGAAATACATCACAGTGCAAACAGAAGGTAGCACATGTCTCCAGTTCATCCTGGTCCTTTCTTCCCTCCCATAATTGACTGGTTGAAGGAGGCCCCGGAGAGCCTGGCTCTCTAGTCGCAGGCGAAATAGTCTTTGAGTGGAGCAAAGAGATGGCGGATGACCGGCACACTCCAGGACCGGCCCAGCAGCTTCTGGCGAGCTCCGCGACCCATATTGGACACGTCTGTGTAATGGAGGGGGAAGCCAAAGATCCTGGGAAGAGCAACAAACCAAAGGATTAGGTTTCAGAACTTTGAAATTACATTTTCTAAACAGGGTTATTAGCTCTGGCCTAACCACTGTAAAAGAATTAAGGGCGTAGTGGTTAATGCTATGGGAGTCATTGATAGGTTGTAGTTATATTGAGTAACTTTGATGAGAGTTGCTGAGACTGATGGTGTTTTGGAAAATGTGTTGAAGAATTACTGCTGTGGGTAGTGAGAAACCCTATTTTGGCAATGGGGTATATGACAGCAAAAAAGGAAATATACCAGCAAATTATAGATGAGTTGCAGTACCATGTAAGTGCAGCCACTCTATATCCTAATTCAGAGACAATCTTTTATGTTAGCAAGTCATTTTAATATTTTAACCCTTCCAAAATACAGAAAAAGATTCATCCTTGCAAAATTCAGTGTACTACTTTCAGCCTTATTAGAGGAGAGATATAACAATGTCCCCTATGATACACGTTTATGTCCTCTTTGTGTTGGCTCAGTGGAGACGATAAGTCATGTACTGTTATACTGTTCCTTCTACAGTGACTTCAGACATACTCTTATCCACACAATTCTACAAAACGTTTCTGGAAGAACTGATGAGTTTTACATACTCTATTTGCTGACAGATCAGAATCCAATGGTTTACAATTTTGTGTTGCTTGTCAGCAAAAATGACACCATAAACTTAGGGGAATTAGTGTTTGTTTTTATGTATTATCGATATTTTTGTCTGATCTGGTGATTGTAATAAATTATTCATTCAGTGAGAAACAAGTTTGTATATTTTGTATATGCTTTGGTCTACTGCTGCAACGAAGGAGAAAGAAAAGACTTCTTGCTTATTTGGGAAAAAAACAAAAGTCTTTCCATATTTGACACTATGCTTTTTTTTGAGTCGGAATGTCATCCAGGGTCTAACTTCTGGCCATTCAGAGCTGGAAGAATCCAGATCCAACCTACAGCACCCGGGATTCATTCTCTCCCAGTCTTCCCCTCAAGAACTAACCCAGGCTGACACTACTGAACTTCCAAGACCTTCCTTCATGATTATTTAAGCTCACTTGCACTGAACACTTCCTCCTCCAGAAAAGCTCAACCACCTTGGATTTGTCCATTAATTACACTTGGAATAAGGTTTGGATCCTTTGCCAACGTCGGAACCACCAATATGGCCAACACCACCTGGTATCCATTGGCAATGTCCCAGCCAAGTGTCATGGTCAGCTGTGTGTGCTAACTGGAAAATGAAGTGCATGAAGCCAATTGACTGAGCCTGCAAAAGACCTGGGATTGATTTGATACTGTTTCTGTTCTGCTGCTGCAGAACCAGTTTGGACAAGTTTTCAGTTGCTCACTGAGTACTGAGAGGCCTTGCTATTTTGAGGCCTATTTGCTGCTGAGAAAAAAAAGAGAAGAACCAGGACTCTTTTCTGTATTTTTCTCTGAAGCAGATTTGTGGACTTCTGTAAGTGATCAGAAGGACCACTGTAAATACTACTGTTTTTGATCTCTTGGAATCAGTAAAGTTCCTATATTTTTCTTCTGCAAACCTGGGTGGCATGCTATACAGGTTGTTGTACAGGTGATTCTGGATTGCAAGCACACGTAAGTGCTTCCATTTTATCATCATCAATCCGCTATACCAAGTACTAACCAAGGCAGGTGCAGCTTGGCTTCCAAGATAAGCCTGGATATTAATTCCCACACCAGGCCAGATTAACCAACAATCTCACTCCCGGGCAGCTTCCTACTTTTCCATGTTCCTACACAAAATTCAGATTCAGTGGAAACTTCCAAGGCCATTAAAGACTGGATTTGGGGGAGGGGGAAATTGTGCATTAGTTTAACCTAACACACAAAGAACTATTCAATTCAAAATTTTTAAATTTTGTGTTTGCTTTCTTTTAAATTGATCAAAGCTCTTTACCCTTCCCTGCCAAAGCTATAGCTTCACCAAGCTATAAGTGCCATGATTCCATAGCATTCGTCCATAGTAATTAAAGTGGTGTCAAATTGACGTAATTCTACAGTGTAGATGCACTCACAGATGGCAGAGTCGCGTCCATGTACAGCCAGCCCTTTGATTGCATGCTCAAGCAAATGGCTTAGAGGATGGTAGGAGCTTCAAGTCACCAGCAAATGAACTCAAAACATATGCCCCAATGAATATTCCCATCTGTGCAAATATCCACAGCCCACAACCTTTTTCAAGAACCCCATCTGAGACTGCTACCACACACATATAATTATCTTTTCCCATATTCTCTATACTTTCCAAAGGCTGCTTCTCACCTTTCCAGCTCCGTGCACCACAAGTCGTCGTCTTTGCCGTTCATGCGCACCGGGAGCATCTGGGCTTTGCCTTGCCTGATCGAATTGGACTTGGTGGTTATGGTCTGGACCTTTTTCAACTAGAGAAGAGAAGAGTAAGAAAGAAAAAAAACCATGAGCCCCTTGTAGATTGCAGAAGGCACATAAACAGTGGGTGCATAGGATACGATTTCAACCCTTTTATTTTGCAGACGGGACCATTTCAAACAAGTATTTCCCTTTCAGCACTGGTAGAAACTTCTCTATATGTAGGTAAAATAATCCAGGGAATATCCAAAGCAAAACAGATCCCACAACGGTCATTGTTGAACATGGTTCCTTATAGTCGTGTCCCCCTTCTCTCTCCATCAGAGGAATGTCGAGGTGAGATAGATGTGCGATTTATAGTTTTCCCAATCACGTCCTCCCTGGATACGCTACACACTAGACTGAATGTCTCAGTCAAGCTGAAATAAACTCATATACAGCAGTGTGCTTATCAGTTGTCAGCAGAGAGTAACTGCATTATCTTCCCTTGTCCTGCTCACTGTTTAGGAAAACTCTGTGGATGTATTGTTTTGTGTAGTTTTTAAATTGGTATTTATAGTTTAAAGCAAACTGATGGTGTGTGTCTGTAATGCAGCAAGTAATCCAACATTCTAGTAATGCAAGAGTTAACTGCATAGAGTAGAGATTTATTGCTAGAGGGAAACAGTGAGAGATTGGCAGCAGGACATTCCTCATTGCTGTGGAATGTGGGAGGCACAGAAAACAGCTCCCCATGTTATGCTCTGGCAAGACTATGTAAATATTATAAATTACTGCAATAAAAGATAAAATCCTCTGGTTTCAGCTGACAGCCAGGAAGTGTGAATTTATCACTGGAGAAGGAGGTAAATTGAGACAGAAGGTGAACGAGTCTCAATTTAACCATTTCTTGACAAACTCTGATTCAGTTTTCATTCAAACTCAGGAAGTTTTTAATCTTGACATGTTGCTCTATGTATAAATATACAAACACAGATCAGGATACCCTGTTCCCTCGTCAGTCAATGGTACATACAGCGATATACTCACGACATAGGTAAAACAGATTCATGAGCAACAGATATCGGCAACAGACTTACAGCAAGACATTTTGCATGGGAAGAGAGAGAGCACTCAGATCCTGCGCTCTTTTATACCCACTGCATGCTCGTCATCCGCCAGGGACAAAAGTGAATGATGCAACTCTCGTCATGAATGTCACATGGTCATGACTCAGCCTTTTCCAGCCATGTCACCAACCACTTAATCATTCAGCATGTCTGTGACCACATGTCCATTAGAACTGTATTTTTACACCAGTTTACACAACAAGATTACAATAAAATTCAATGTATTCCTGTCTAGCAATGCAGTACAAGGAAACCACGTTGGGGGCTTTCTATGCACTGTTTTTGTTGGGAGTTATGGTTTGTGTGGTGTGAAATGTTCACTCATTGTTTAAAGCTAATGTGTGCAATGCTTTGTATAGCATTCCAGTAGAGCAATAGAGGTAGATTAATTGGCAGAGTGACATTGTATAGTTTCTGCTACGGACATAAGTCACTGAGAAGGAATGTGAGCGTAGACAGTTTTATAGATAATGTTCTTTGCTAGTCACCATCAACCGAGCTGGACATGTGGGTGAGCTTCTCCAGCTGTGCTTTGTAAATAGATGGAATTACTGCAATAAAAGATAAGAACCGCTGGGCACGGCAGGCAGACAGCTAAGTATGTATGTATGTTCATGTATCTAAGCAGATCACTAGATCGCCGACAGAGGGGAAATTGAGACAGAGTGCTGAATAAGTCTCAATTTAACCCTCGCACCGACAGTTTTCATGTTCCCACAGCCAGCCAGCCAGAAGATCTGACTAATGGTCCATTTTTTGGAAACAACGCATAGGAAGAACACTATATTTTTTGCTCATGAAGCAAATGAGGTAGCGATATTTCAGTCTAACTGGGAAGAATACATAGGTGGGAAGAAAGGAGTAGGAATGAGAGGCATGGGCAGAAGATCAAGCAGGACTGCATCTCCCCCCCCCCTCCAAAAAAACCCACATTATCCTATTAACTGCATAAACATCAAGCTACATTGTAAGAGGCTAACTCGTGGCTCTTCTCCTCTTTCCAGATCTCCAGAGGAAATACTCAGAATTGCAAACGGAGTCAAAGAGCACAACGAATTACCTTGGCTGTCCTACTATATTCCAAACAATCCTGAAGTTCAAGTTTATCCGTCTTGGAAGCAACCAGTGGCCTACAAACAAGGAAGGAAATCTCATTAGATTCTCGTCCGCTCTCTCTTTTTGCCAGCCACCTTCTACGTTTGCAATTTCACAGAATATCCTGGAATAAAAAAATGTCACTTTTCCAACCTCTGTGCACATAAACTTGATCCTAAATCCCAATCATGGATCTTGATGATGTGCAAGAATGCTTCTATGGGATTTATGCCCCCCAAGCAGGTCAGCCTCTCAAAATCATAGCACATAATATGTATTATTATTATTAGTACTAGCTGTGCCCGGCCACGCGTTGCTGTGGCGTTGTCTGGTGGTGTTGGTGAGAAATTGTTGAGGTCGTGGTGGTATTGAATGTCTGTTGTATGGTTGTCTTTATGTTTAGTATGCATTTGGTTGTTTGTGTACTGTGAAAGTGGTGAGGGTAGAGGGGGTCTATGTACCTGTGTAGTATTGTATAGTATTTATACGTTGTCCATGTGTTGTGAATGCTTGGATAGTAGAAAGAGTTGGGCTGGATGGCCCTTAGGGGTCTCTCCAAACTCTTGTGCCTGTCCCCTGGGCTGAGTAGGTTGCTAGGAGACCAAGTGGGCGGAACTTAGCCTTGTAACTGGCAGCAATTGGATAAAAACAATTATTCCTCTCCCACTAATTAGGACTTTATTTTTCTTTTCTTTTTGTTGTATCAACCTAGAGCCGTGGATGATGGGTTGTGTTGTCAAATTTCGAGGTTGGGGGGCCTGTAGTTTTGTTGTTTTGTCCGCTGCCCTGATGCCATCACTCTTTTATATATATAGATTAGTATTACAACTATCATCATCATCATCATCATCATCATAGCACATAATATGTATTATTATTATTATTATTATTATTATTATTATTATTATTAATAATAATAATAATAATAATACCCTACTTTATATCTCCCGAAGGGGACTCAAAGTGGCTTAACATAAAGGCATTAGCACGCAATTTAAAATATACAAATATACAAACATCAAAATGTAATTCAATATAATCAGTATTAAAAAATGCACAGTTGAAAACCATTCAAACATATTCAATGCATATTCAAAGTTAAAAACCACAGTATAAATATAACAACAAAAACAACAGCCACACACACTTATGAACATTTAGTGTCCAGAAGGGTAGTGGGTGCTAGGGCCAAAAAATATCAAAAATACTTTAAAAATAATTATAAAATTAATATAAAATAATAAAGATGAAGGTGTTTAAGATCTAGTCAGGAGCTGCTGTGGTTTTTAATTCTGAATATATTTGGATGGAATTTTTAACTGAATTTTTTAGTGTTGATGAGTTTAATTCTGTTTTAATAGTTGTATATTTCAAGTTGTATGTCAAGCCACTTTGGGGAGATAAAGCAGGGTATTATTATTATTATTATTATTATTATTATTATTATTATTATTAAATAATAAATACAGTAACATAATAAAAATAAAAATTCCAATTTTTGTATCTATGTGCTGGAAAATTACTATAGTAATATAGCTTCTCCAGCTTTCACCCAGCCAATAAACGAAAATCTGTTTTGAGTGTGAAGGAGTTCAAAAGCAAAAGGAGCTACTGAATATGCATTGCTCTTAAATCTTACTATATCCAATGTGATTGCTGATTAGATCAGTGCATGTCACCCAAAAGATCCCAGCTGGATTGATATGAGATTGATAGCAGATAGAAAAACTATGTATCCCAGATTACCTGTTCATGCCAGGCAGGTTGCCCCAAAAATACCGCGCTCTGTGTGCAGCCGAGACCTTTATCGCGTCAATCATAACCGGGTTACACTAGAATAAAAGAAGTACGTATGGTGAAAGAGAAGTCAAAGAAAATGGTTAGAAGTGTTACATCAGGCATGGGAAAACTTTGTCCCTCCAGCTGTTTTGGACTTTTACTCTTACAATTCTTAACAGCCAGTGAGAAATCACAGAGACGATGAAATGAAGCTCTTTTTTGCAACAGGGACTGTGGAGTAATCCATGCGATTGCTTTTTAATTTATGTTTTCTTACCTCCAGAAAACGGGAGATGTCCCTCCTGTCGTTGACCCTCATGGCGACGACGTTCTCAAACAGCCAGAAAAAAGGCCGCTCTTCTTCGGGTTTGGGGCGCGAATAGTTGAGCAAGTGGTAGAATTCGAAGAAAAGGCGTCCGGTCCCCTCTGCAAGAAAGGAGAGAAAAGTGAGGTTCAAACTGAGCAACTTAAGATGCATCTACACCAGACATGGGCAAACTTGGGCCCTCCAGGTGTTTTGGACTTCAACTCTCACAATTCCTAACAGCCTACCGGCAGTTAGGAATTGTGGGAGTTGAAGTCCAAAACACCTGGAGGGCCCAAGTTTGCCCATGCCTGATCTACACTGTAGAAAGAATTCCATGAATTCAATGTAGATGCACTTTTAACAATCTAACAAAACACTCAAACTCAATATTCGGAGGGTCCCCATTTGGTGAAGGGCATCGCTTACCATACAAGCCCTTCCTGGCTGGATTCACGATGGAGAGGTCGTTGCAAGGGCTTCCGCCAATCACCAAATCAAATGGACCCCATTCGTCAATCTACAGGGGCAGAAAGATCAGAAGGGATTTCAAGCTGTTACAACACCAAAGTGGCACCATTCACATCTCCATTTCTTTTTTACTCCATACTAGTTGTGCCCGGCCACGCGATGCTGTGGCAAAGTCTGGTGGTATGGGAAATAAAGTATTGAGGAATTGGAGGTAGTTAAGGTAAAGGGTAAAGGTTTTTTCCTGATATTAAGTCCAGTCGTGTGTGAGTGTGTGGGTTGGTGATCATGTGTATTTGTAAGTCGAAGAGGTGGCATTGTTTGTAGAGTCCTTGGAGGTCATGTGGGTGGTATGACTGTATGGAGCGCTGTTAGTTTTGTGTCAGAGGAGTACTGATATTTGGTTGTTTATTTGGATGATATTGGATGTAGTGATATTTGGATGTTTTGGAACTGTTGGGTTGGGAGAAGGTGGGGTAATAGTGGGGGTGGCTCCGTTTTTCGAATTCAAACGTGCGACGTTTCATTGGAGAACTTGAGTAAGTTAGCGGTTGAAGACGCTGCGTCATTAGGGGATATTATTTCCTAAAGGTTGGGAATATACAATATTTGTGATTATTGGGTGTTTTTGTCTGTTGGAGGTAAGTATGAATGGTGTCTAAGAGATGTTGTAGGTGTTGTGAATGGGGATAGAGTACGTTATCATCGGTATATTAGAGTTGTATAAGAGATGTTGTAGGTGTTGTGAATGGGTATAGAGTACGTTATCATCGGTAATTAGAGTTGTATAAGAGATGTTGGTGTTGTGAATGGGTATAGAGTACGTTATCATCGGTATATTAGAGTTGTATAAGAGATGTTGTAGGTGTTGTCAATGGGTATAGAGTACGTTATCATCGGTATATTAGAGTTGTATAAGAGATGTTGTAGGTGTTTTGAATTGATATAGAGTACGTTATCATCGGTATATTAGAGTTGTATAAGAGATGTTGTAGGTGTTGTGAATGGGTATAGAGTACGTTATCATCGGTATATTAGAGTTGTATAAGAGATGTTGGTGTTTTGAATGGGTATAGAGTACGTTATCATCGGTATATTAGAGTTGTATAAGAGATGTTGTAGGTGTTGTCAATGGGTATAGAGTACGTTATCATCGGTATATTAGAGTTGTATAAGAGATGTTGGTGTTTTGAATGGGTATAGAGTACGTTATCATCGGTATATTAGAGTTGTATAAGAGATGTTGTAGGTATTGTGAATGGGTACAGAGTACGTTATCATCGGGATATTAGTTGTATAAGAGATGTTGGTGTTTTGAATGGGTATAGAGTACGTTATCATCGGTATATTAGAGTTGTATAAGAGATGTTGTAGGTGTTGTGAATGGGTATAGAGTACGTTATCATCGGTATATTAGAGTTGTATAAGAGATGTTGGTGTTTTGAATGGGGATAGAGTACGTTATCATCGGTATATTAGAGTTGTATAAGAGATGTTGGTGTTTTGAATGGGTATAGAGTACGTTATCATCGGTATATTAGAGTTGTATAAGAGATGTTGTAGGTTTTCTGAATGGGTATAGAGTACGTTATCATCGGTATATTAGAGTTGTATAAGAGATGTTGGTGTTTTGAATGGGGATAGAGTACGTTATCATCGGTATATTAGAGTTGTATAAGAGATGTTGGTGTTGTGAATGGGTATAGAGTACGTTATCATCGGTATATTAGAGTTGTATAAGAGATGTTGGTGTTTTGAATGGGTATAGAGTACGTTATCATCGGTATATTAGAGTTGTATAAGAGATGTTGTAGGTTTTCTGAATGGGTATAGAGTACGTTATCATCGGTATATTAGAAACGTTAGGATTGTATGATGATGTTGTTGTTATTATTATTATTATTATTGAGAGGCTGGGTGGCCATCTGTTGGGAGTGCTTAGATTGTGTCCTGCATGGCAGATGGTGGGAGGTGTTAGCTGGCCGTGATTGTTTAGTGTCTGGCATTCCTGTGTTTTAAGAGTGTTGTTTTTTATTTGGTGTTGTGATTTTCAGCTTATTAAAATATTCGGAGTCAGATTGTGTTGATTGTCATGGTTGATAGCATATATTTAAAATATTGAGTGTTAAAATGGGTTGGATATTGTAGAAGGGAGAGTATATGGAGATAAATAATTCGGATGATGGGCGGGCGCTAGGTCCCAGGGGACAGCTTTTTCCCATTGCCTGCCTTCCGTGTTGCCGGTGGCCATTATACTTTCTGTTTCCCTCCCGGGCATGGCTACCGATGGTGCGTTGTGGGTTCTCTCCATGTGGAGCTCCGTGAAGTGAATTTGTGTTGTTTCAACCTTAAGGCGTGGATGATGGGTTGTGTTGTCAAATTTCGAGGTTGGGGGCCCTTTACTTTTGTTGTTTTGCTCGGTGCTCGAATTCCATCACTCTTTTATATATATAGATTTCAGATGCAAAGTGATTGACAAAACAGCCAAGTTCCCAATCTGAATACTCATCTTGCATTTCTCTTGCCCACAAACTACTTATTACTTCCTTATTGCCCACAAACTACATTTCTCTTGCCCTCCAAAACTACTTATTTCTCCCCAGGTTCCTTTCAACACTCACAGGCATGCCTTTTCGCAACCCAAAAATGCCAGAATGCCAAAGAAAGAAGCTGTGTTGTTCAACATTAAAAAAAAAAAACACAAATGGACTTATGTTTTGTTTGTTTATTTCTTGATATTTCTGTCCATCCTTAATCCCATCCAAGTGGGTCCAGAAACACAAATTGGGTCCCATCTACATTGCCATATAATGCAGATTGAAACCGCATTCTAAAGTCATCTCAGACCAGAGCTTTCCAAACTATGTGTCACAGAACATTTGTGTGTCAGCTGCAGGTGTGCCACGCAAATGTCATGAGAAATGACAATAATCTTATAATCATACAAATCATACATTTTTCTAATGAAAAAAAGCTTCCATAAGATATGCTGTTTTCCCATACATTTAATTATTACCATTCACATATGTGTTGGTATCTTTTGTAAGGCGTTGGTTTAAACTCGTTTGCTAGTAAAACTGAATTCCTGTGATGTGAAATGATGCATGTCTAAAAAGTAGTGTTGTGCTTTTGTATGGAATTGCTGTTCGTTTTGTGTAGTTCCATTTGTTTCATCTCATTTTTGTATTTGTTCCCGCTAAAGAAAATGGGGTGCCTATACGAACAGAATTTTCGTCTGGCTTACAAAAAACTGAAAATTTTCAGACCATTGGCTTCAATGGGAGGCCTTCCGAGGCTCACCCCTGCCCCCAGCTCGGTTTTTGGGCGAGAGGAGTGAAAATCGCCACACATTTCGACCCCTTTTAGCCCACCAACTTTTAAAACGTTTGGGTCTTCCCCAGAGTACTATTGTTATTAATAATATTATTATTATTAACACCCATTGGCACACATTAGATGTCATGGAGAGGCACTCCTCTCTCAAACTCAGCTTAGGGTCCCAGAATAACTATTGTTATTAATATTAAGACCCATTGGTACACATCAGATGTTATGGAGAGGCACTCCTCTCTCCGATTCAGCTTAGGGTCCCAGAATAACTATTGTTATTAATATTAATATTAAAACCCATTAGAAGACATCAGATGTCATGGGGAAGCATTCCTCTCTTAGACTTAGCTTAGGGTCCCAGAATAACTATTGTTATTAATATTCGTATTAAGACCCATTAGAAGACATCAGATGTCACGGGGAGGCACTCCTCTCTCAGACTCAGCTTAGGGCCCTAGAATAACTATTGTTATTAATATTAATATTAAGACCATTGGTACACATCAGCTGTAATGGGAAAGCAACCTTCTATCAGGATCTGCTTATTATTACGGGGTCGAAATGAAAGGAAAGCGAAAGCAAGCACGATGACTGTGTGGCTTTCATTTTTGTGTCGCCTCTCATTTCCTACGAAAATGTTATCATTCATTTTGTGTAGATGAATGGTAGAAAATAAACGATACATGAAGGAAATGAAGGAAAGATTTTCTCTCACATCTCTACTAAAAAGTGAATCAACAAAATGAAATGCTTAGAAGGCTTAACACTGAATTTCATTATATTAATCTGCACTGACCATAATAATGCTGCATATAATTGCATGACATGGCAGTGTAGATGGGGCCATGGTGCAGGAAGTTCCAGTTAGGACAAAGGCCAGGACCATTGCAACACAGAACATTCAGTTCCACCAGAAATCAACAATTCCACCAGAAATCTCAAGCCAGATGTTTAGGTCCATGCATAACATGTGTTTCCTTACGTTTCTCTTAGTGATGTTCCTGACATCGTGGACATAGGTGATGTTTCCTTCGTGCCGCACGGTCCCCACGGCTATGGATTCTTCGCAGATCTCAGAGGCAACGTATTTCTCCACCTTGATGCCCAGGTCCCTCAGGACCAGGTAGCCTAAAGGGTCAAACCACAGCGTCAGAAAAGACCCTGAAGACCATCCAGTCCAATCCATTTCTGCCAGGAAGGAAGGGACAATCTTCCAACAAATGGCCATACCAGCCTGTTTTGGAACCCTTCAGAAGACATTGATTTTCCAGTGAACCCCAACTCTAATTCTGATTTGTTCCATCAAATATATATCCTGGGTCACTTTATGCAAATATGTCTCCCATTTTCCTATAAAATGCCTGGTTCTTGAGTAAGCTTTCCTTTGACATGTTTCACTTCTATGGGAGTTCTGCATCCCTAACCCAAGCAAATGTAGAGAATATAGAAACACTCTCAAGATATGATGTATCACACATAACTTCCAAGTATTATTTGGTTGACTGGAGATGGAAGAAGGTGCTGGACATGAGAAGCCTTTAGGGCAATCCATCCTCTAGATCAGCATTTCTCAACCTGGGGGTCTGGACCCCTTGGGTGGCGGGTCAGTGAGTGGCACTTCAGAAAACACCTATTTCCGATGGTCTTAGGAACCCAAATCCCTTCAATATTTTATGTTGGCCATGGGGTTCTGTGTGGGAAGTTTGGCTCAATTCTATCATTGGTGGGGTTCAAGGGGCTCTTTGATTGTAAAAGGTAAACATTTCTCCTGACATTAAGTCTAGTCGTGTCCGTCTCTGGGGATTGATGCTCATCTCCATTTCTAAGCCAAAGAGCTGGCATTGTCCATAGACACCTCCAAGGTCATGTGGCTGGCATGACTGCATGGAATGCCGTTACCTTCCCGCTGGAGCAGTACCTATTGATCTACTCACATTTGCATGCTTTCAAAATGCTAGGTTGGCAGAAGCTGGGGCTAACAGTGGGAGCTCACCCTGCTCCCCGGATTCAAACCACCAACCTTTTGGTTAGCAAGTTCAACAGCTCAGCAGTTTAACCTGCTGTGCCACCGGAAGCTCCACATTGTAGGTGAACTATAAATCCCACCAACTACAACTCCCAAATGTCAAGGTCTATTTTCCCCAAACTCCACCAGTGTCCAAATATGGGAAGATTGAGTATTCGTGCTAAGTTTCGTCCAGATCCATCATTGTTTGGGTTCACAATGCTCTCCAGATGTAGGTGAATTACAACTCCCAAACTCAAGGTCAATGCCCACCAAACCTTTCCAGTATTTTCAGTTGGTCATATGAGTTCTGTGTTCCAAGTTTGGTTCAATTCAATTGGTGGAGTTCATAATGCTCTTTGATTGTAGGCTAACTATAAATCCCAAATGACAAAATCACCCCACCAAACCTCACCAGTATTCAAATTTGGGCATATCGAGTATTTGTGCCAAATTTGGTCCAGTGAATGCAAATACATCCTGCATATCAGATATTTACATTACGATTCATAACAGGAGCAAAATGACAGTCATGAAGTAGCAATGAAAATAATTTTATGGTTGGGAGTCACCACAACATGAGGAGCTGTATCAAGGATTATAGCATTAGGAAGGTTGAGAACTGCTCTAGAATCCTTGAATGACTTTACCTTCTTCACCTGCATCATATATTTGGTAGTGACCCTTTGGAAGGTGGAGCAATGTGGAGCAAAGTCAGACCTATCTATGGCCACCGTCAAGAGTTAACCCCAGGGTTTTGAACCTAGATCCCCAAAATATGATGCCTTTGGATCTGGAGACACAGGATTCCAAACCCAGCTCCCAATCTTTGGATCTGAAGGTAAATTTGCCGCAGCCAGACTTACCTGTAGCGATACCGTCAAAGAGAGAAAGGACTCTAATTGGCCGCCGCTGGGCTGCTGGGATGGCGGGGTAGATTTTGGGTGCTTTCTATATGATGGAAAAGCAGAAGAGAAATATATGGTGACTACACTCATTGACACCATCCTCAGAGTTGTAGATTTACACCAGGCATGGGCAAACTTTGGCTCTCCCTCCAGGTGTTTTGGACTTCAACTCCCAGAATTCCTAGCAGCCTACCGGCTGCTAGGAATTCTGGGAGTTGAAGTCCAAAACACCTGGAGGGAGAGCCAAAGTTTGCCCATGCTTCGAACTACGATCCCCGGTCTACAACTTACGTATTCCTGCCCTCTCTCGTTGGTGAAGAACTCCTTCAGACGCGTGTTCCAGTCGTGCCGCCGCTGGAGCAAGCCGTGCTGCTTCTGGGGCTGGCACATGTAGCAACTCCACGGTTCCTCTTCCCGGGCTGCATCTGCCGCACCTCGGCCCACCAAGGTGTTCAAACAGTCCACGCAGAAGCACCTGCGACAAGGTAGAAAACACCATTGGAAACGCAGACCCATCTTCTGTCATTCTTCCAAAACTATCTCAGTTTTGCCACAGATATCGGTGCCTGTACATCAGGGGTCCCCAAACTAAGGCCTAAGTCTACCTGGTCTTTGGAGGTCTCTTTGCTTACCTATGGTCTTATGAGATCATCTAGATGGTCTTTGAAGGTCTCTTTGCTTACCTATGGTCTTATGAGATTGTCAAGATGGTCTTTGAATGTCTCTTTGCTTAGCTACGGCCTTATGAGAACATCTAGATGGCTTTTCGAGGTCACTTTCCATACCTATGGTCCTATGAGACCGTCTAGATGGTCTTTGAAGGTCTCTTTGCTTATTTATGGTCTTATGAGATCGTCTAGATGGTCTTTGAAGGGCTCTTTGCTTAGCTACGGCCTTATGAGAACATCTAGATGGCTTTTGAAGGTCACTTTCCATACCTATGGTCCTATGAGACCGTCTAGATGGTCTTTGGAGGTCTCTTTGCTTACCTATGGTCTTATGAGTTCGTCTAGATCAGGGGTCCCCAAACTAAGGCTCGTGGGCAGGATGCGGCCCTCCAAGGTCATTGACCTGGCCCCTGTCCTAAACTTTAGACTTAGGGTTGAGCTAACTCTACCTGGTCTTTGGAGGTCTCTTTGATTACTTATGGCTTTATGAGATCGTCTAAATGGTCTTTGAAGGTCTCTTTGCTTAGCTACGGCCTTATGAGAACATCTAGATGGCTTTTTAGGTAACTTTCCTTACCTATAGTCCTATGAGACTGTCTAGATGGCCTTTAAGGGTCCCTTTCTTTACCTATGGTTTTATGAGATTGTCTAGATGGCCTTTGGGGGCCCCTTTCCTTAGCTATGGTCTTATGAAACCATCTAGATGGTCTTTGAGGTCCTTTTCCTTATCTATGGTCTTCTGATGGCCTTATGAGATCATCTAGATGCCTTTGAGGGTCCCTTTCCTTACCTATGGTCTTATGAGACCATCTAGATGGTCTATGGAGGTCTCTTTGCTTACCTATGGTCTTATGAGATCATCTAGATCAGGGGTCACCAAATTAATGTCATTGACCTGGCCTCTGTCCTAAACTTTAGACTTAGGGTTGACCTAAGTCTGAAATGACTTGAAGGCACACAACAACCACAATCCTAATTTTGGACAATTTCATCACCCCTCCACTTAAAGAGTTTAAGGACCCCTGTTCTACATACTGTTGGACCAATGAAGTTGGCACCACTATTAACTACCATGGCTCAATGCTATGGAAACATGAGCATTGTGGTTGGTGCACACTCTTTTGGGAGAGAAGGACTTTGCAAAAGAACTTTGGGGGAGGACTGCAAAACCACAACTCCTGGGATTCCAAAACATCGAGGCATGGCCATTAAAAGGGGCATCCAATTGCATTCATTAAACAGTGTAGCTCAGGCATGGGCAAACTTCAGCCTTCCAGGTTTTGTGGACTTGAGCTTTTACAATTCCTAACAGCCAGAAGGAAGTTGGGAGTTGGAAGTCCGAAACAACCAAAGGGCCGAAGTTTGACCATACCTGGTGTAAGATGCATGCTTTAACTAATGCACAGCAATTCCAAGTCCCTAATATTGGGAGAAAGATAGGATAACAAATAAAGTAAATTAAAATATTAAAAACAGTGTGCGTAATTATTGTAAAAAGAAACAAATAAGCTTACATTTGTTTTTATTAGATTTCTTAAAATATATTACATGCCAAACTACATTACAAAATCTCTGGGGAGGATGCAACGGAATCAGATCAAGCAATTTTGAAATTAGATAACAACTCAAAAAGAATTTAAACATATGAAACAATTGAAAAATTCACATTGTGGGCGACTAACGAGTCTCTAGACTGTAGAATGAGTGCAGTTTGACTGTAATTTAACTGGCATGGCTCAGGTTATGGAATCCTGGGAGTTGTAGTTTGGTGACACATCTGTAGGTCTTGGGAATTGTAGTTTGGTGAGGAACCAGCCCTCGGAGAAGGCTCACCGTCTTGGAAACTACAACTCCTGGGAATTCATTCATTGTAGAATGAATGCAGCTTGACTGTACTTTAACTGCCGTGGCTCCGTGCTATGGAATCGTGAGAGCTGTAGTTTGGTGAGGTATCAGCAGTCTTTGGCAGAGAAACCTAAAGATCTAGCAAAACCACAACTCTCAGGAATCCATAGCATGGAGCCATGGAAGGTACATTGTTGAGTCGGGTATATATCTAGAACTTTTCCAACTGCTCTAAGCATTGTTCTGGGTTTGCTAAAAATAACAAGACGTCATCTGCAAATAAGTTTATTTTATGATCAATATATTTTTAAAATTTTATGCCTTGAATTTCAATATTTCAACTTATTAATTCAAGTGGTGTCACACTGCATTCGTTTGTCATTGTCCATCCATCCATGGAAACAGAATACAAAATATAAACTCAGTAGCAAGATCCATGACTTGGTTCAACATCAGCAAGTGAGAGGACTCAGTTTGGAAAAATAAGGAAATAAATAAAACAAACATTTGAAAGGTTCAAGTGAGAAGGTGCCAAGTTTAGCACCTGAAACAGGGCTGCCCACCTGAAACAACTGGCATTGTCACAAAGGAGCAGCTCAGTTCCTTCGCAGCAGATGCTGCAGTAGGTCTGGTACCCATCTTCGTCGTACATGTAGAAATACTCCAGGAACCGGTCCTAAAGAATAAGGATAGGTTCTGAACTGAACAAAGTTCTTCCATCAAGGGTAGAATCCAGAGAAAGTGAACAGCCAAAAGGCTAAAGAGAGGGTTGGACAAACACAACAAGTGCCAAGCAGGGAGGAGACAATAATGTCAAATAAACAGCAAAAGGGAATGCCCCATGGGTCTAGATGACTTTACACGAATGCCCAGATCATGGGACATAAGCAATATGAACTTGAACTCTTAGCATGACAAAACAGCTATGATGCAATATTATTATTATTATTATTATTATTATTATTATTATTATTATTATTAAACTTTATTTGTACCCCGCTAGCATCTCCCGAAGGACTCGATGTGGCTTACAAAGGCCAAGGCCTCAACACACAATATAACAATACAAAACAAAAGGCAAATTAAAAACAATTAAAACAGTATAAACAACAAGCAATAAACAATACGCTAAAACACAATAAAACTGGGCCGGGCCAGAGTAATGGGTACAAGATTAAAAGTGCTGATGTGACAGGTGATCTATAAGGCTTCTAGGGCAAGTGCAGAGTGCGATATACGATCTTAGTTCTAATAAAGTGCTTATGGGACTTGGTATTGGAGATTTCCTATTAATCTGGGAAGGCACATTGGAACAGCCAGGTCTTCAAGTTCTTTCTGAAGACTGCCAATGTAGGGGCCTGTCTGAGATCCTTGGGGAGGGTGTTCCAGAGTCAGGGGGCCACCACAGAGAAGGCCCTGTCTCGTGTCCCCACCAACCGCGCTTGCGACGCAGGCGGGATCACGAGCAGGGCCTCTCCAGATGACCGAAGTGAACGCATGGGTTCGTAGACGGAGATGCGGTCACGGAGGTAGGATGGTCCCAAACCGTTCAGGGCTTTGTAGGTAAGCACCTGCACCTTAAATTGGGCTCGGAAAGTAAATGGCAGCCAGTGGAGCTCCTTGAACAGGAGGGTTGACCTCTCTCTGTAAGGGGCCCCAGTTAACATCCTGGCTGCCGCTCGTTGGACCAGCTGGAACTTCCGAGCTGTTTTCAAGGGCAGCCCCACGTAGAGCGCATTACAGTAGTCCAGTCTGGAGGTGACCAAGGCATGGACCACCCCGGCCAGATCAGCCTTCGCGAGGTACGGTCGCAGTTGGCGCACGAGTCTCAATTGTGCGAAGGCCCTCCCAGACACCGCCGACACCTGAGCCTCGAGCGTAAGCGATGAATCCAAGAGGACTCCCAGACTGCGGACCTGTGGCTTCAGGGGGAGTGTAACCCCGTCCAGCACAGGTTGCCACCCTATACCCCGGTCAGGATTACGATCGACCAGGAGGACCTCTGTCTTGTCGGGATTGATCTTCAGCTTGTTCCTCCTCATCCAGATAGACACAGCAGCCAGGCACTCGTCCAGCACCCGAGAGGCCTCCTTGGAATTAGGTGGAAAGGAGTAGTAGAGTTGTGCGTCATCTGCATAGAGGTGACACCCAACTCCAAAACTCCGGATGACCTCTCCCAGCGGTTTCATGTAGATGTTAAAGAGCATGGGAGACAGAATAGAGCCTTGCGGGATCCCACAGCTCAAAGGCCAGGGGTCCGAGCAGGCGTCTCCCAGCTTCACCATCTGGGATCGACCCTCCAGGAAGGATCGGAGCCACGACAAAACCGTGCCCCCGAGACCCATCCCAGAGAGTCGTCCCAGAAGGATACCATGATCGATGGTATCGAAAGCCGCTGAGATGTCCAAGAGAACCAACAGGGTCACACTCCCCCTGTCCAGCTCTCTACGGAGGTCATCCACCAAGGCGACCAAGGCTGTCTCGGTGCCGTGACCAGGCCTGAAACCAGACTGTGACTGATCTAGGTAGTTGATGTCATCTAGAAAGCCCTGGAGCTGGGAGGCAACCACCCGCTCCAGCACCTTACCCAGGAAAGGGAGGTTGGAGATTGGTCTGAAATTGTTCAACACCGTGGAGTCAAGGGAAACCTTTTTAAGGAGTGGACGAACCACAGCTTGTTTCAGGTAAGATGGAAAAAACCCCTGCTCCAATGATGCATTAATGATCAACACAAACCAATCAACCAGCCCCTCCCTGGCCGATTTAATTAGCCAAGATGGGCAAGGGTCCAGAATCAACGTGGTTGCCCTCACAGCCCCAAGGACCTCCATCACGTTCTCAGGAAGAACAAGCCTAAAAGAATCCCACAAAATTGGACAAGCAGATGCCACAGAGATAGCCACATGCAGTGTCCTGTTTTGTCTTTTAAGAACAGCCTTAAAACACTATGGTAAGTAAATTTATTTCGTGTCAAAAGCATTGCATAATAAATTTAAAAGTGATAAAAATAAAGGAAATCACAAGCAGCTAAATAGGTAAGTAAATGAAAATTGCTTTACTTCAGCAAAACATAAAAAATACAGCTCACTCAGTAGAAGAATGTAAAAGGAAGCAAGGAAATCATAGGGCAACACACTTCTTAGTCTCTGATAAACTCCCAAATCAAATAGCAGTCTTACTTCAGACAAAGAAACAGCAATAAATCCAGATGCAGACTCGAAGCAGGCACAAGAGGAGTGAAGGCATTAGAGTTAGTTTGTTACCAGCAAGAGCTGGCTGCACCTGCTTCTGCTTTATAGCCCTGGGTCCCCTCACAGCTGCTAGGGCAGTTCCTATTTACTCAGCTGCATTTCTGGCAGCTAATGAGTCCCCTTCGGGGTGAGAAGGGGGGAATATAAATGATGTAAATAAATAAATAAATATTCTAGCTGAATGACATCTCTGCTTTGTTTCCCTTCGCTTCTCCTGAAATGTGGGTACTTGCAAAGTCTCCTCCTCAGATTCCAACTCACTTTCAGATTCATGAACACTTTCCTGCTCCTCTTCCTCTTCTGAAGAAGAGGAATCCCTAACAAATAGGCATCAATGAAACCTGGTGGGAGGAGTTCTATAATTGGAAAGCAGCAATGTAGGGGTATAATCTATTTCAGAGAAATAAACCCAACAGGAGTGGAGGTAGAGTAGCATTATATGTCAAAAATATGTGAAGAGATGCAAAACTTCAATCCTGGAAGCCAAGTTGAGAGCACCTGGATAAGAATTAAGAAAACACGGACTGAAAAATATGTAGTTATGAGGGTCTACTACAGACCTCCACATCAGACAGAAAAACTGGATGAAGCCTTCCTTGACTGGATGACCAAAGAAAGATGAACTATAGAGATGGGGGATTTAAACTGAGTACTCCTGAAGAAACAGGGTGTTATAGAAGTAAATTTTTATTATTTTTATTATTACTCTGATATTTGTTGGGAAACAAACTTTGCCAAGAGTACAAAGTCCAACAAATTCTTCATTTGCCTTGCAGACAGTTTTATTGTCCAGAAGGTAGAAGAGGCAACAAAGGGATCCACCCTAAGGATTTGATCCCATTCCCAGATCTATCTCCAGTTCCTTTTCTGCAATGAATGGGAATTACAGTATCTGGCCACTCACCTGGCAAGTTGTGCAGAGACCCCCTTCAAACAGCGGGTGGAAAGTCGCTGGGTTGCTCTTGCCGCAACATAAGCAGCTATCTGTTCCATAAACAAATAACAAGTCAGTTGATTTCTAATTTTCATCTTTAAGGCAGCTTTACCCAAACCAGCATCTCCCCTGTGATAGCACCATGTAGCAGATTATTTGTTCCCGAGTTAGAAATGTCATTTGGGTTTGATAAAAATAACAGCATATCATCTGCAAATAGGTTTAGTTTATGGTTGATATATATTTTTAAATTTGTATGCCTTGAATTTCAATATTTCACTTATTAATTCTGCTAATGGTTCTATCTAGAAGGCCTTGGAAGCGAAGCAAGGTCAGCCCTGGTTAAGACTTGAATGGGAGACTGCCAATGAATCCTTGGTGCCTTGGGCTCTGTTTCAGAGGAAGAAACTGGCACAACCTCCTCTAGGTCTATGGAAATCCTATTAAATTAATGGGCTCACTTCAAGTGAAGAGTCAACACAAGAACACACATAAAGTTTAGTCTCTCAGATGACTTATTTAAAGTTCAGACTAAAATCCAGAATGCATTTAGAGCCATCACTGTCATGGAAGTTCCCAGCTGTCACTGTAGCTTCAAAGTGCCTACTAAACAGAATAGAAGTGTCCGTGTCATCCAACACAAAAGCCAGCATAGTAATCTTGTTTGCTGTGTACTGATCTTGTTGTGTATCAAATTATTATTATTATTATTATTATTATTATTATTATTATTATTATGATTATTATTATTATTATTAAAATTGCACAGACAGACGAGGCACAACTATGTGGCCCAAATGATTCATTGGAACTTATGCCTCAAATACCACCTGCCAGCAGCAAAGAACTGGTGGGATCACAAACCTGCAAAAGTATTGGAAATACTTTTGAAAATGAAAATGAGCACGCAAAGATACTGTGGGACTTCCGAATCCAGACGGACAAAGTTCTGGAACACAACACACCAGACATCACAGTTGTGGAAAAGAAAAAGGTTTGGATCATTGATGTTGTCATCCCAGGTGACAGTCGCATTGACGAAAAACAACAGGAAAAACTCAGCTGCTATCAGGACCTCAAGATTGAACTGCAAAGACTCTGGCAGAAACCAGTGCAGGTGGTCCCGGTGGTGATGGGCACACTGGGTGCCGTGCCAAAAGATCTCAGCCGGCATTTGGAAACAATAGACATTGACAACATTACGATCTGCCAACTGCAAAAGGCCACCCTACTGGGATCTGCACGCATCATCCGAAAATACATCACACAGTCCTAGACACTTGGGACGTGTTCGACTTGTGATTTTGTGATACGAAATCCAGCATGTCTATCTTGTTTGCTGTGTCATAATAAAATAATAATAATAATAATAATAATAATAATAATAATAATAATAATAATAATAATAGAACTAACAAGACAGATGTGTATTTTGATGCCAAAGGGTGACTTTACCTTCAAGGCTCTTCTTGTTATTCCTGACTTCAGAAAGCATCCGCTCTGGAAAGAAATTGGTAAGAAGGAAAATGAGCGGAGGACATAGAAATTGGGACTATTGTGCAAATAATGTACCATGTTGCAAATACAGTACAACCGCTGGATCAATTAAAAGTGATATACAGAATTCTACCTCTCCACTATTTACCGTATATACTCGAGTATAAGCCGACCCGAATATAAGCCGAGGCACCTAATTTTACCACAAAAAAACTGGGAAACCATTGACTCAAGTATAAGCCGAGTGGTAAATTTCAGAAATAAAAATACAGGACCAATAAAATTACATTAATTGAGGCATCAGTAGGTTAAATGTTTTTGAATATTTACATGCAGCTCAAATTTAAGATAAGACTGTCCAACTCTGATCAAATCATTCTCATCTTCTTCAGTGAAAATGTGCTTACGCATACTTTTGATAATAATAGAGTAAAATAATACACGTAATAATAATAATAATAATAATAATAATAATAATAATAATAAATACAGGAGAATAATACATGTAATAATAAATAGAGTAAAATAGTACAGTAGAGTCTCACTTATCCAAGCCTCGCTTATCCAAGCCTCTGGATAATCCAAGCCATTTTTGTAGTCAATGTTTTCAATATATTGTGATATTTTGGTGATAAATTCGTAAATACAGTAATTACAACATAACATTACTGCGTATTGAACTACTTTTTCTGTCCAATTTGTTGTATAACATGATGTTTTGGTGCTTAATTTGTAAAATCATAATCTAATTTGATGTTTAATAGGCTTTTCCTTAATCCCTCCTTGTTATCCAAGATATTTGCTTATCCATGTTTCTGCCGGCCCGTTTAGCTTGGATAAGTGAGACTCTACTGTAAATGTAATAATAATAATAAGATCAGAGTGAAATAATAAATGTATTAATAAACATACAAATAGAGTAAAATAAATGTAATAGTAGCAACAATAATAGAGAAAAATAATAAATGTAATAATACCAATAATAATAGAGAAAAATAATAAATGTATCATATATTCTTGAGTATAAGCTGACCGAAATATAAGCCAACCAGGACCCTCACCCGAGTATAAGCCGAGGGGGGCTTTTTCAGCCTTTAAAAAAGGGCTGAAAAATTAGGCTTATACTCGAGTATATACAGTAACTTATTTATTTAGAGACTCGTATACAAGTGACACTGTCATTGCACCTTGCACTGGAAAAAATAAAGTCTACCCTTATCTGTATGTTCACATATCCATACAAAGCTCTGGGACATATACCGTGTTTCCCCGAAAATAAGACATGTTTTATATTAATTTTTGCTCCCAAAGATGCTCTAGGTCTTATTTTCAGGGGATGTCTTATTTTTCCATGAAGAAGAATTCACATTTATTGTTGAACAAAAAAAGGAACATTTATTATATACTGTACAGTAGTTGTCATTACAAACCAGCATAACCAGACAAACTGTGAATCCTATCAAGAATTTCTTGTTACTACCATTATTTCCATGTACAACAATCTATGGTACATACATTTACCAAACCTGTATGATCTGGTGTTCTGTTCGGCGGGCATGCTTCCGAACAAAAACTTTGCTAGGTCTTACTTTCGGGGGAGGCCTTATATTTAGCAATTCAGCAAAACATCTACTAGGTCTTATTTTCTGGGGATGTCTAATTTTAGGGGAAACAGGGTACCATTCAGATTGTATTGTTGTATTATACTTTCAGTTTCATACCACTGTTCTATCAGACAAGAGCCAGGGAATCATAGAATGAGAAGGGACCCCCAAAGGCCATCTAGTCCACCCCATGCCATTTAGGAATATGCCAATACAGCATCCCCAAAAGATGTCACCATCCAGCCTGTGATGAAAGTCTTCCAAAAACGGAGAGTCCGAGACCATCCATTCCATTGTTGTCGACAAGAGAAAGAAAAGAGGACAGAGCAGAAGAAGCAATACAGGTGTGGGAGACACAATCACACACAGACACGTCTGTTACCTCGGCTTTGGTTCTCCTCCGACTGCTCCTTGCCGTTCCCATTGCAGACGGCCGTCTTGACCCGCTTTGGTGGTGGGGATGGTTCAAGGACGACCACCACCTCTTCCACGCTGCTCTTGTCTTCTTGGTCAACATCCTCTGCCACAGAAAAGGACATAAATGACCCACATTTACTACAGCAGATATGGGTCAACTTCAGCCTTTCCTCCAGGTGTTTTGGACTTCCAACTCCCATAATTTCTAACAGCCGGGAGGCTGATAGAAATTGTGGGAGTTGAAGTCCAAAATACCTGGAGGCCCCAAGTCTGCCCATATCTGCCCAGAGATGGACAAGAAGATGATGTGCCCAGAGAAAGGTGACCAAAATGGTCAAAGGAAACCATGAATGTATTGTCAAAGGCTTTCATGGCCGGAATGATGGGATTGCTGTGAGTTTCTCGGGCTTTCTGGCTATGGTCCAGCAGCATTCTCTCCTAATGTTTCACCTGCATCTGTGACTAATGGCATCTTCAGAGGTTCTCTCGGCAATGAAGCAAGTGGAGTGTATATATCTGTGGAATATCCAGAGTGGAAGAAAGAACCCTTGTCTGTTGCAATTAGCAAGCTTGATTAGCATTTAGGTAGCCATGAAGTTTGCAAAGTCAATCAGTGAGGTGTCTGCATAGAGGCAGCCTGGCCTTTATTGCCTGGAGGCATCCTCTGTTTGAGAGGTGTTCAACAAACCTTGATTGTTTGCTTCTGAGTAGTTTTCCCTATTTACTATCTTGATTTGGTGGGTTTTTAAAATACAGGAGAGTCTCACTTATCCAAGCTAAATGGGCCGGCAGAGCCTTGGATAAGCAAATATTTTGGATAATAAGGAGGGATTAAGGAAAAGCCTACTCAACATCAAATTAGGTTACGATTTTACAAATTAAGAACTAAACATCATGTTATACAACAAATTTGACAGGAAAAGTAGTTCAATACGCAGTAATGTTATGTAATTACTGTATTTACAAATTTAGCACCAAAATATCATGATATATTGAAAACATTGACTACAAAAATGCCTTGGATAATCCAGAACCTTGGATAAGTGAATCTCGGATAAGTGAGACTCTACTGTATTCAAAAACATGATACCTCAATTAATTTAATGTTATTGGTATCCATTTTTATTTTGAAATTTACCAATAGCTGCTGTATTTCCCACCCTTGGCTTATACTTGAGTCAATGTTTTCCCAGTTTTTTGTGGTAAAATTTGGTGCCTCGGGTTATTTTTGGGTTGGCTTATACTCAAGTATATACGGTACTTGTTTTCTGCTGCTCTGGAGACTAGGACACAGTGGAGCAATGGGTTCAAACTTAGGAAAAAGAGATTCCACCGAAAGGTTAGAGGAACGCCCTGATGTGAAGGCAAACTTCCTACCTTCCCCCTTGGGTGGCTTCAGTCCTTTGCCTCCAGTGGGTTTGAAGCCATTGAGTGCCCACTCCACCATGGGCTTCAGCTTCTCTTCAATGGAGTCCCCGGCATTGCTCGGAAAAGTCTTGCCGCATCGGCTGCTTGCCACCTGCCGGGAAGAGCAAATCCTTACCAAAAGCATCACCCCAAAACACATCCCAAAGTGGAGAGTCCAGTGATGGCCAACCTATGACACGCGTGTCAGCACTGACACGCCTAGCCATTTTTGCTGCCACATGCAGATTGATTGGA
This sequence comes from Anolis carolinensis, assembly GCF_035594765.1. Taxonomy (NCBI): domain Eukaryota; kingdom Metazoa; phylum Chordata; class Lepidosauria; order Squamata; family Anolidae; genus Anolis; species Anolis carolinensis. The sequence continues at coordinate 250,571,996 of NC_085844.1, read as the reverse complement.
TGACTAATGTCTTTTGTGGCGAATTTGGTGTGATTTGGTCCAGCGGTTTTGTTGTTTACTCCATGGGAATTATGCACATTACACACACACACATATATATCTATATATATAAAAGGGTAATGAAATTTCGGCCTAGGACAAAACAACAAAACTACACATCCCAGAAACACTAAACTTGGCAGCAAAATCCCTCATCCATGCCTCTACGTTCATACAACAAAAAGCTCCAGCTACTCCAGAAAACGGCCAGGCTTTGAGACTGCAAGGCTATCCACTGCTATTCCATCAGGCCAACAAAGGATTCCCATAAACCACAGCAATGCATGGCCAGGCAAAGCTAGTCTATATATATAAAAGGGTAATGAAATTTCAGCCTAGGACAAAACAACAAAACTACACATCCCAGAAACACTAAACTTGGCAGCACAACCCCTCATCCATGCCTCTACGTTCATAAAACAAAAAGAAAACAAAAATAAAGTCCTAATTAGAGGGAGAGGAATAATTGTTTTTATCCAATTGCTGCCAGTTAGAAGGCTAAGCTCCGCCCACTTGGTCTCCTAGCAACCCACTCAGCCCAGGGGACAGGCAGAGGTAGGCCTCACTTAGGCCTTTTCCACACTGCCTATAAAATACAGATTAGCAGATTTGAACTGGATTATATGGCAGTGTAAACTCAAGGCCCTTCCACACAGCTATATAACCCATTTATAATCTTATATTATCTGCTTTGAAATATCACATGAATTTAATGAAATGAATTTAAAACACTGACTACAAAAACATTGACTACTAAAAGGCAGACTGCGTTGGATAATCCAGAACTTTGGATAAGTGAATGTTGGATAAGTGAGATTTTACTCTACAGGGGAAAACCTTTACCCTTTACCTTCACTACCACCAATTCCTCAATACTTTATTTCCCATACCACCAAATTAGGTTATGATTTTACAAATTAAGCACCAAAACATCATGTTATACAACTAATTTGAGAGAGAAAGTAGTTCAATACACAGTAATGTTATGTTGTAATTACTGTATTTACAAATTTAGCACCAAAATATCACGATATATTGAAAACTTTGACTACAAAAATGGCTTGGATAATCCAGAAGCTTGGATAAGTGACACTCTACTGTATATATAAAAACTTCCCATTGTCCTCTTGAGGAGTTTTGTTTGGTTTTTATTCATTTTCTTTTCCAGTTGACTCTCAAGAAGTTTTTGTCTTCATGCGTCAGATAGGTTTATTGTGAATGTATTTCCACTTTTTTGAATAAAATCTCTGAAGCCTGTCCAGTCTTTCTTTTTTCCCATCACTTAATTTCTGTGTCAGAATGTCCATTTGTATTAAATCCAGCAATTTTATAATCCATTCATCTGTAGTGGGTACATTTTTTTTGTTTCCAAACTTTGGCTAGAACTAGTCTTGCAGCCGTACTCATTAAGAAAAACATTTTATCTTCATTTTCCTTCACTCTTTCACTTCTTACCTCCAAAACATGAAGAATGGCTTGTCGGTAGGAAGCCATCTTCTGAAGCGTGGAAGAGTTGAAATGGTCTCGGAAATTCACCAAGCCCACCAGTTTGTCAGCAGAGACCTGGAGCAGAAAGAGGAAAAAAGACATTAAATAATAAATAACTATTTTTTATACCCTACCACCATCTCCCCAAAGGGACCCGGCCCAGAAAAACAGACATCATAAAAACACATCAAAGTAAAACAAGTCAATAAAACATATCGATAAACAGTTTGATAAAACATGAACAAAAACACGAGAAGCGCATAAAAGTGAGATTGCTAGATTAATGCAAGATGGATTTGGCCACAAAGCAGAAAAAAAATTAAACTGCATTTGAAGTATCCAAAAATAATAATCACAAGATTTTATAAAAAGCAAACAATTAAGCATTGATGGGCTATCCCAAATCAAAGCACTGCAAGCATTGGTTCTTCACACAAATGAATGTTACCAAATAACAAGAAACGTGGAAATAAACAAGCTATATTGTCAAGATTATTCCTCATTAAAAAAGAAAACATAATCGAAATGTAACCACATGAAAACAAGGAGAATTGCTTATAACAAATACTGTCTCTGTACAAAGTAAGCCTCTTGTATAGAGAATGCACAATGCTGGATTATATCAAGTGTTCAAACAGCAACTTTTAAAAGAGACGGTTTTCAAGATCAAGTCAGGGGCTGCTGTGGTTTTTAGTTTTGAATATGTTTTCATAGAATCTACCTGAATTATGTAATAGAAATGACATTTAATTCTGTTTTAATGTTTGTATCTGTAGGTTTTGAACTGTACTGGAATGCATTTTAATGTAAGCCACTTTGAGTCCACATCTATGAAATCTCACAAAATTTCGCATCTGATATACATGGATGACCTGAAGCTGTATGGGAAAACTGAAACTGAAATCCAGTCTCTGACTAACACTGTCCGAATTTTTAGCACTGATATCAGTATGGCGTTTGGTTTGTACAAATGTTCGACAGTGGCACTGAAGAAAGGAAAAATCATTGAAAGTGAGGGCATAAATATGCCTAATGGCCAAACGCCCTTTCCTTTACCGGCGCTCATCCCCAGACTGAGGAGGGCTGAGATAGAAACATGCGGCTGGCGAGAGCTTTCCTGAGCTCTCGCCAGTTACGTGTCTTCTCATTCTCTCTTCCTGGGAACATGCCATCGGCTTTCCCCACCTCCTCCTACCAGCTGTTAGGAATTGTGGGAGTTGAAGTACAAAACACCTGTTACTGGGTGTTGTTACTGGGTGCTGGTAACACCATATCAATTATGTTGTCTCTTAAAATTTAGTTTCTAAAGTTTTGGAAGATACTATTTCAAACACATGAAGAGGGAAGAAAGAAACCTGAAGAGGGAATACTTCTCCTAAAACAAGGATCATAAACACCCGGGAAACCCTTGTTGTTGTTTTCTCATCACGTACTTCTAAGACTGTGTAACTCAGTTTATATTTGCATGGGACAATACTGGTTCTTTCTGCACCTTATGCCACCAATTAGGAGGAACGGGTAACACTAAAAAAGTAAAAACTATAAAGTACTCCATATTATTTCTTACTCAAAATAAGAAAAAAAACTCTTCCACTGACCTCCGAAAACATCCCATCGCCGAACCATTTGACCCACCGCATGCCAGGAGCCGCCGGGCGGTTGGAGGTGGACTTCCAGGTGACGACAATGGCCGGCCACCAAGCAAAGCCCCGGATCTTCCCCCAGACCAGCTCTCCCATTTGGAAGGGCTTCCCGTCCTGTGAACCAAATGGAGATGAAAGAGAACATGACCATCACCATCATCACCATCATCATCAACATCACCAACATCACCATCACCACCATCCTCACCGCCACCACCATCACCACCATCACCACCATCATCACCATTGTCACCAACATAACCATCATCACCATCCTCCTCACCGCCATCACCATCACCACCATCACCACCATCATCACCATCATCACCAACATCACCATCATCACCATCATCACCAACATCACCAACATCACCATCACCACCAACATCACCAGCATCACCAACATCACCATCACCACCAACATCACCATCACCACCAACATCACCATCACCACCAACATCACCATCACCACCAACATCACCATCACCATCATCACCATCATCACCATCATCACCAACATCACCATCATCACCATCATCACCAACATCACCAACATCACCAACATCACCATCCTCCAATTGCAAATATTTAATGCTATTATTCATGGGCCACTGCAATGATCAGCAGCAGCAACACAAAGGTTGAAAGGTAAATGTATATCATGCTTTGGACACTGCACTGTAAAATAAGATTTAAATTAAATAAAGAGATACAATGGAAAAGACCACAGTCATGTCCAGCCATTAATAAGTCTTTAAGAACCAAGCCATGAGAAGAGACAAGTAGCATCATTATCATCGACAACTTTTAACTTTGGATATGTTTTAAGTGGATTTTAACTGTGAATTTGTAATACTGTTTACATTTAATTGTGTTTAGCATATTCATATATTTTAAATTCTATGCTCATGCTTTTATGTTAAGCTGCTCTGATTCTCCTTTGGGAGAGATAAAGCAGGGTATCAATAAATATAATCATCATCCTCGTCTTCTTTTCAAGATAGGATTGCCCTAAGTTTGAAACAGCCAGAAGGCACACAACAACAAATCTAATCATTGTGTTGTTGAAGGCTTTCATGGTTGAAATCACTAGGTTGCTGTGAATTTTCATTGCTGAAATCACGGGGTTACTGTGAGTTTTCATGGCTGGAATTCCTGGGTAAGTGCGAGTTTTCATGGCTGAAATCACTCGGTTATTGTGAGGTTTCATGACTGGAACCACTAGTTTAATGTGAGTTTTCATGACCAGAATCACTGGGTTACTGTGAGTTTTCATGGCCGAAATCACTGGGTTACTGTGAGTTTTCATGGCCGAAATCACTGGGTTAGTGTGAGTTTTCATGGCCGAAATCACTGGTTTACTGTGAGTTTTCATGACCAGAACCAATGGGTTGCTGTGAGCTTCATGACCAGAATCACTGGGTTACTGTGAGTTTCATGGCCAGAATCACTGAGTTAATCCAAGTTTTTATGACCAGAATCACTGGGTTATTGTAAGTTTTCATGATCGGAACCACTGGGTTGCTGTGAGTTTTCATGACCAGAACCACTTGGTTACTGTGAGTTTTCATGGCTGAAATCACTGGGTTACTGTGAGTTTTCATGACCGGAACCACTGGGTCATTGTGAGTTTCCTGACCAGAATCACTTGGTTACTGTGAGTTTTCATGGCTGAAATCACTGGGTTACTGTGAGTTTTCATGACTGGAACCACTGGGTTAATGCAAGTTTTCATGACCAGAATCACTGGGTTACTGTGAGTTTTAATGGCCAGAATCACTGAGTTGCTGTGAGTTTTCATGGCCGGAATCACTGGGTTGCTGTGAGTTTTCATGGCTGGAATCACTGCCCTAGATAGATCCCCTTTTGGCCTCATGCAACTTTGAGGGTTTCCCCCTTAGTTTACTTAGTTAAACCAACAAACGCTACCGAGGAATGCGGCCGGGCGGCCTCTCTTGACCTCCGGTGCCAGAGGTCAAGATTCAAAGAGCGGTCAAGCTCTTGCCCGGCTCTGATCCCTTGGCTCTGTTTGCAGACTCTGCCCCAACTTTATGTGAAACCACTCAACTAAAGCAATGCATTCTTGAAAAACCTGATGTATATTTTCCTACCTTTTCATGCCTCTCCTTTGCTGCTCCTAATTCATCTTCCAGATTTGTTTCAAATGGTATATGAATGGGTTTTAAATGGTGTTAATGGTCCTAATTATCCAATTGTTCCAATGTTTGATCCTATTTTGGCGTTTGGATGTTTTCTAGGGTTTTTAATTGCATATTGTATTGTTTTTGGGTCTCTTTTCATCAGAGAGATGAAGCAGGATATAAATATTATCTTTCATCCTGTGCATTTTCTGTGCATAAAATTGGAAAAGAAAATTATTCATTAATTCCATCATAGCAGAAGCGGGTTGGACTGGATGGCCTTCACGGTCCCTTCCAGCTCTGTGTTTTCAATATGTTTTAATAGTTTTTAACTGGGAATTTATGAACACTGTTCACATTTAATCCTTTTTTAATGTTTGCATGTCTAATATTTTTAAACTGTATGCTAATGCATTTATGCTAAGATGCTTTTTTGAGTCCCTTTCGGGAGAAATAAAGCAGGGTATAAATAAATATAATAATACAGTAGGGTCTCACTCATCCAACATAAACGGGCCGGCAGAATGTTGGATAAGCAAATATGTTGGATAATAAGGAGGGATTAAGGAAAAGCCTATTAAACATCAAATTAGGTTATGATTTTACAAATGAAGCACCAAAACATCATGTTAGACAACAAATTTGGCAGAAAAAGCAGTTCAATACGCAGTAATGCTATGTAGTAATTACTGTATTTATGAATTTAGCACCAAAATATCACGATATATTGAAAACATTGACTACAAAAATGCGTTGGATAATCCAGAATGTTGGATAAGCGAGTGTTGGATAAGTGAGACTCTACTGTAATAATAATAATAATAATAATAATAATAAGGCCATCAGTGGCGCAACGATTAACCCACTGAGCTGCTGAACTTTCTGACCAAAAGATCGGCGGTTCAAAGACAGGGAGTGGGGGGGGGGGTGAGCTCCCATTGTTAGCCCCAGCTTCTGGTGCTCACCTCCATTTCTAAGAGCCAGCATCGTCTGGAGACACCTCTGAGGTCATATAACAACATGACTGCATGGAACGCCGTTACCGTCCCGCTGGAGCGGTACCTATTGATCTACTCACATTTGCATGTTTTCGAACTGCTAGGTTGGCAGAAGGTAGGGCTAACGGCGAGAGCTCACCCCACTCAAACTGTCAACCTTTCAATTAGCAAGTTCAGCAGCCAGTTCAGCATCCATGGATTCCACCATTTGTGGCTTGAAAATATTCCAAAACGTTCTTAATTATAGGGGATACCGTTTTACCTGGTATTCTTTACAACCTCTCAGAAGCCCAGGATCATGATTTCCGTTGGGGATCCCGTTGCTGCCGACACGGCTGGACTCGCTGAGCTCGTCCTCTGAGAAATTGATGGGCCCGTTTCTGGAGATCCTCCTGGAATACTAATCGGGAGGAAAAGCAAAGGAAATGGACTTCAGCCGAGACTTAACTAGGAAAAATGGACAAGAAGGCACGAGGGAACAAAGAGGGATGCACCTCCAGCACAAAACAAGGCATCTTTGCACATTATAATACGGCTTTATCTATAATTACTCATCCAGTTTCTCCTGATCCTCCTCATTAAGATTAGAATAAGGAGGAATGCAGAAGCCGGGTTGCAGATTGCGCAAACCACTTGGCAGAATGTGCAAGCCACTTTGTGGAATGTACACACCACTTTGAGGACTGCACAAACCACTTTGCAGAATGTGCAAAACCACTTTGCAGAATGCGCAAAACCACTTGGCAGAATATGCAAACCACTTTGAGGAATGCACACACCACTTTGAGGAATGCACAAACCACTTTGCAAAATGCGCAAAACCACTTGGCAGAATATGCAAACCACTTTGAGGAATGCACACACCACTTTGAGGAATGCACAAACCACTTTGCAGAATGTACAAAACCACTTGGCAGAATGCGCAAACCACTTTGAGGAATGCACAAACCACTGAATGCACACACCACTTTGCAGAATGTGTAAACCACTTTGCAGAATGCGCAGAGTACTTTGCAGAATGCACAAACCACTTTGCAGAATGCGCAAAACTATTTTGCAGAATGTGCAAAACTACTTTGCAGATGGCACAAACCACTTTGCAGAATGCACAAACCACTTTGCAGAATGCACAAACCACTTTGCAGAATGCACAAACCACTTTTGCAGAATGTGCAAAACCACTTTGCAGAATGTACAAACCACTTTGCAGAATGCATACACCACTTTGAGGAATGCACAAACCAGATTTCTTGAATGCAGTGTCCTTGCCACAAACCACAATGTTTTTGCACATTGCAATCCAACCCTATCCATAATTACTCATCCGAGTATGCATTTCATTTGTGGAATGCAGAAGCCAGACTGTGGAACACACCAAGAAGATTTGCAGAGTGCCATGAACACAAAACACAACATCTGTGCACATTACAATCCAACTCTACCCAACATTACACAACCAGTTAATAATAATAATAATAATAATAATAATAATAATAATAATAATAATAATAACAACTTTATTTTTATATCCTGACTCCATCTGCCCAAAGGGACTCGGGGTAGCTTACATAGGGATGAGCGCAACATCAACATAGGTAAAAACACAATCCATGAATTAAAATAATATGACAAAATAAACATAAAATGACATAAAACACATCAAATGCTTTAAAACCCTAGACATAAAATACATGTGCAGAGAAAAAAACTTATGAAGAACTCTGGCTAGAGCTCATAAATAATATAAAGGCGATCAGGAAAGGGCGAAGGGACAATCTTATTAAAACACTGACAGCCTATAAAAATGAGGAAAAGAGATAAAGTGCAATAAGACATTGTAAACAATCTGGGTATCTGTCGGGATTGTTCACTCAAAAGCGTATCGGAACATCATTGATCTTCCTCATGAAAGTTTGAGAACAAGCCACGTTGCAGGATGCATAAACTGAATTTGTGGAATGCACAAGTCAAATTTCTAGAATGGACAAACTCAATTGTGAAATGCACACAAACACTGGGAAAAGCTGTAAATCACGAAATACAAGTGTCTGCAGTGGTGCCAAGGTGCCCATTTGTTAATGTGGGATTTGTGTATTAGTAGTGTTCAAATGAAATTTGTGTCTGGCATGTATTGCATACAGGTTGCATCATCCAGAGTATGCTCTAGTCTGTAAAGAGTTAATGACTGAGAAGCTGTGTTGACCTTGATGTGTGGCTGGAACCTTGGGAGTATCCAGACTCAAGTGTGTTTGTACATTACTGATTGCGTCAGTTGAGATCTTGCTCTGTTCTGAGTTGGTGTCTGTCTAGAGTGAAAGCCAAGTCTGTGTTCGTCTGCAATTCTGTTTTGTCTTGTAAAGTAAAGCTTTGTATATATTTTTAACATCGTTTCTGACATCTCTTCGTTTCTGCGCTCCATTGACAACATACAACTGCTGCTACGCTGCGAATTACTCTGATACCATTTGCAACCCTGCAGCTGAAAAAGGGATGTGATGGAATCAGAAGTGATAGTGGTACATGTGTAACCAAATCTGTGTTGTAAATGTTTTTGGTGGTGGTACAATTGAAACTGTACTGTGCTTAAATTGTGTATGTATCTGTTTAGGAGCTTAAAAATGAAAGGGGTGTCAGGATTTGGAAATTACCTGGCATTTTCTAAGTGATAGCAGAGTTAATACCTCAGGCCTAACCACCTTTAAAAGAATTAGGCCACTGTAATTAGAGTGTGGTAGTTAATACAATGGGAGTAGCATATAGGTTGTAGTTATGCTGAGTAAGTTTGATGAGGGTAGTTTGGAGAGCGTGCTGGAGAATTGTTATTGTGAGTAGGAGCTGTAACGTTTATATATTTTGTATATACCTTGTCTACTGTTGCAACAATAAAGAAAGAAAAGTCTTCCTGCTTATTTGAGAAAGAACAACTGTCATGTTTAAATTTATTGTTTTTCTACTGTGGAATTTTTGTTATAATGTTTATGTTACTGTCATTTTATACTTTTGATATTATGTTAACTGCCATGAGTCCCTTTGGGGAGAGAGAATGGTCTAGAAATAAAGTTTTATTATTGTTGTTGTTGTTTGAGTAGAAGATCACTACAAGTGTGTTTTGGGAAACCTGGTTCCTTCGGCCCCTTCTACACTGCCATGTAAAATCCAAATTATCTGCTTTGAACTGGATTATATGGCAGTGTAGACTCAGCCCAGTTCAAAGCAGATAATGTGGATTATCTACCTTGATAATCTGGCAATATAGAAGAGACCTTAACTGGAATTAATAGTTGCTTCCGCAAAGTATTAATTCCCGACAGTCACATCCTGTTTCAGACAAAAACACACAATTTTTAAAGTCTGGGAAAAGATAGTGCCAACCCCCCACAACTATCAACTTTTCTATTTGTGTTTGCTCCCTGGGATTATTTTTCTGGGCAATGTTTTGGCCAAAAACATATTTAAAGGGATGTGATGTGCCTCCCCTGCCCAGAAAAATGCCCACAGGCAGCCCATAAGTTATAATTTCCCAATGGGAGCCTCACCCTGATCTTGTGCCTTTCCTTGAAGCTCTCCACGCTCTCCACGTCGTCCTTGCTCTTCTTGTCCTGCGAGGCGGGTCCTGCCTGGAAGACGATGCGGGGAGGGGGCTTCTGGCGTAAGCAGTTCTCCCAGCCGGCATTCCCACGGGTTCGAATCTGGAGAGGAAAACCAAGACTAACAACATGAACTTCAGCAAGGAAAAATGTATGGCATGACATGAAATCAAATGCAGATATAGGATGTGTTGGAGATAGTCCACATGAAAGGGGTCTTTGGAGACCACAAGCTGAACATGAGTGAAGTGTGTGATGCAGCAGCTGAAAAAGCTAACATAATTCTCGGCTACATCAATAGTAGTGTCTCTAGATCGAGGGAAGTCAGTCCCACTATATTCTGCTTTGATCAGACCTCTTTACTTGGAATAAGAATCCTGTGTCCTAAAAGTTTCAGAGGTTATTGTGATGAATATAAAAATTTATGGTTTTAATGGAATGATATGAAAGGTGTATGGTCGGGGTCTATAGAGGCTAGAGATGCCATCCTAAGATTGAGGCCTGGAAAACTCAAAGGTAAAAAATCATGAAGTGCTGAAGTGTAATTAAAAGTTGCTGAACTGCTGATGACCGGAGACAAAGGATCAACTCTTGGTGGAAAACAACATGTTTACATTATCAAAGAAAATGACTCTTTTAAGGAAGGAAACACAAGGCTCCTTAAGAAGGAAAACCAACATCGTTTAAGAAGAAAAGTCAAAATCTGTCCGGGAACTGATGGGAGTAAGAATGTTTTAGCTGGGAAAAGCAACTTTCAATCCTTTACAACTTTTTGGAACAACATCGGCAGAAATATGCTATATAAGAGACACTTTACTATTCCAAAAATTGTGGCAGACAGAGGAAGATGGTGCATTCGCAGAATGGGAACGCAATCTGGCCTACATTTGGTTCTCTTCTCCAGGAGAAGAAAGAGATGTCAATGTATACATATGACAAGTGAATGTTTGTATATGTGAGAATGTTGAATGAAAATGTAACTCCCGTTGTTTGTGTACCCAATGTAGTTATAGAGTCTGTGTGTCTCACTTCTTTCTCTTTAAAGTGCCTAATACTCTTGTCTCAATGTAAACAAAATAAAAGAACCTTTTAAATGCTTTTTAATGAGGCTAAACGAGCTGAGGATGTTCAGCTTGTAGAGGAAAGGCTAAGAGAGGACATGAGAGCCATGTTTAAATATTAGGAAGGATGCTATATTGAAAATGGAGAAATGTTGTTTTCTGCTGCTCTGGAGAGTAGGACATGCAGCAATGGGTTCATATTGCAGGAAAAGAAATTCCATTTGAACATTAGGAAGAAATTACTAACAGTAAGAGCTGTTTGAGAGTGGAATCTGTTGCTGCCTGAGAGTGGTGGAATCGCCTTCCTTCTCTGGAGGTTTTTAATCAGAGACTGGATGGCCATCTGTCAGGAGTGCTTTGATTGTGTCTTCCTGCCTGGTAGAAGGGGATAGCATCGCTAATGGGGGTTCTCTTCCATCTCTACTCTGTTTGTAGCCCAAATTGTACCATTGATTGTGTTGTACTGGACCTCACCAGAAAACAGCTGCAGTGTTTTTCAATTGTGATCCGTTTTCTGCACCAACAAAGCTTCTGTTGTAGTAATTGTCCCAGTATTCAGCACCAAAGGAGCCCTTGGAAAGACTGGACGGACATTCCATATCCAGCTTTCTATGCGGCACAACAGGAAGAGTTTCCTCCCATATAAAGGATATTTTTTGGGGAAATCAGCAAGATTGATGCACGGAAAATACTACCTCTTGCCCTTCCTCTCTCGTGGGGGACAACTGCCCTGCATCGTCAGCATCTGCACAAAGGAAAACATTTAAGTTCAATTAGAAGAAATCAAGGATGTCCTGCTATATCTTCTCACACCTCAATTTGGGGTGCATCTAGAATGCAGAATTAATGCAGAAGAGAATGACTTTAATTGCTGTGGCTTATTGCTATGGAATCCTGGGAGTTGTAGTTTTCCAAGTTCTTGAGTCGTACCGTGTTTCCCCGAAAATAAGACAGTGTCTTATATTAATTTTTGCTCCCAAAGATGCTCTAGGTCTTATTTTCAGGGGATGTCTTATTTTTCCATGTAGAAGAATTCACATTTATTGTTGAACAAAAAAATGAACATTTATTATATACTGTACAGTAGTTGTCATCATAAACCAGCATAACCAGACAAACTGTGAATCCTATCAAGAATTTCTTGTTACTACCAAAATATTTCCATGTACAACACTTTATGGTACGTACATTTACCGATCCTGCATGCTCTGGTATTCTGTTCGGTGGGCATGCTTCCAAACACAAACTTTTCTAGGTCTTACTTTCAGGGGAGGCCTTATATTTAGCAATTCAGCAAAACCTCTACTAGGTCTTATTTTCTGGGGATCTTATTTTAGGGGAAACAGGGTATCAGATAGAGGGCTGGTTCCTCAACAAACTACGACTCTCAAAATTACGCAATGCTTCATCAAACTACAATTCCCACAGGATCCCACAGATGCTTCCCCAAAATACAACACCCAAGACTCCACAGACGCTTCCCCAAACTACAACTCCCAGGATTCCACAGATGCTTCACCAAACTATAATACCCAAGACTCCACAGACGCTTGCCCAAACTACAACTCCCAGGATTCCACAGATGCTTCACCAAACTATAATACCCAAGACTCCACAGACGCTTGCCCAAACTACAACTCCCAGGATTCCACAGATGCTTCACCAAACTACAACTCCCAGGATCCACATCATTGAGCCAGGGCAGATAAAGTAAGGTCCAATTGCATTAATACATTACAGATGCGCCCCAATATTACCTTATTTTGCAGTGCTCGAACTTTTTGCATGTTTTTACCTACATGTCCTGTTAAAGCCATCGACGCACAATACATTTTAACGTGTTTAATGACTTAACGAAAGAAAAAGTATTTAAAAGATTGCATTCATCTTGTAATGCATTTGCGCTGTTTTAACCTGCATCGCCTCATATTTATTGTTAGCCGCCTTGAGTCCCAATAACAGAGGAATAAAGTGGATTAAAAATAAGGAAATTGAAAACATTTTTTTAAAAAGCAATCTTGATTTGGCAGATTGATACCGGGGATAGCATTTTACTCCGCTATTATGTCTACCTGGCTTCTTCCTCTTCCCTTTGACATCCAGATTGGCATTGGCTTTCTCCTCGGCGGATTCGTCGTCGCTTATGTTGATCAAGATCACCTCGTCTTCGCTGTCCGTATCACTGAGAACCCGCTTCTTCCTTTTCATGTTAACCTGCAAAGAGAGACGTCCAGGATGTTTGGTCAACTATCTGACATCATGGGTGGTTCAGTAGTCTGGAATCCTATTATTTGTAGTTTGCCAAGGCAGAGATGCTAAAGCCCTTGTAAAACTACAACTCCCATGCCTCCATAACACTGAGCCATGGCAGTTAAAGTGATGTCAAGCTGAATTACTGTATATACTCGAATATAAGCCGACTCGAATATAAGCAGATGCATCTAATTTTACCACAAAAATGTCAGAGCAGTTTGCTAGGCACACACGCAGCAGAAGTCGCTGACAAGGAAGCTCTGGATAAATAACGATGCTGCAGTCTTCAGTTATCTATCAAAAGTTTACTTACGAACGGAAATCTCACAAGACGATACACAGCTCTCATGCAGGCACACTCGGGAAGGGACAGAGAGAAAAGATAGGAAGCAGAGGGCTATTTATCTCTGTCTCTGCTGTCTGATGCAATCCAAGTTAACCCCTTTACACACTGGCATAGTAAGCAGCACACAGTGTATGATGCAATCTCCAACACACATTGCACAACCATGACTCAATTACATTTAAACAACTCTATATACAATCATTCCCATGTCGACAAAAAAATTGGGAAATCATTGACTCAAGTATAAGCCGAGGGTGGGAAATTTCAGAAATAAAAATAAATACCAAAAAATTACATTAATCGAGGCATCAGTAGGTTAAAAGTTTTTGAATATTTACATCAAGCTCTAATCTAAGATAAGACTGTCTAACTCTGATTAAATCATTATTCTCATCTTCTTCAATGTAAATGTGCTTATGTATCCTTTTAATAATACAGTAGAGTCTCATTTATCCAACATAAACAGGCCGGCAGAACGTTGGATAAGCGAATATGTTGGATAATAAGTAGAGATTAAGGAAAAGCCTATTAAACATCAAATTAGGTTATGATTTTACAAATGAAGCACCAAAACATCATGTTATACAACAAATTTGACAGAAAAAGTAGTTCATTACACAGTAATGCTATGTAGTAATTACTGTATTTATGAATTTAGCACCAAAATATCACAATGCATTGAAAATATTGACTACAAAAATACCTCACAACCTCTGAGGATGCCTGCCCCATAGATGTGGGTGAAACGTCAGAAGAGAATGCTTCTGGGACATGGCCAGACAGCTCGGTTCTTTCTCCCACCCTGGACATAATTCCACAGATATATAAACCCCACTTGTCTAGTTTCCAACAGACTTCACAACTTCTGAGGATGCCTGCCATAGATGTGGGTGAAACGTCAGGAGGGAATGCTTCTGGAACATAGCCATACAGCCCTGAAAACCCACAGCAACTCATGATTGTCTGCTTTGATAATCTAGATTATATGGCAGTGTAGAAGGGTCCCCACGTTTTCCCCTCAATGCTCCAACTCCAAGTGAGTCCAGTTCTTAACCTGTCCTTGGAAAACATAGCACTGTTCAGCAGTGGGAACTGGAGAATCTCTTTCCCTGGAAGATTTTAAGCAGAGGCTGGATGGCCATCTGTCGGGAGTGCTTTTGTGATCTTCCTGCCTGTGTTGATCTGGATGGCCCTTGTAATCTCTTCCAATTCTTAGATTCTATGACTTGGTGCCGGAATGTCGTAAAGAATCATAGCACTGAAAGAGACCACAACGAGAACAAATCCCCGCCATGTAGAAAAATACAATCTAAGCCCTCTTGACAGATGGACATCCAACCTCTGCTTAATTACCTCCAGAGAAGGAAGGAGACTCCACTGGAATCCCAGGAAGCATAATAATAATATAATAATGATAATGATGATGATAATAACAACAACAACAACAACAACAACAACATTGCATGGGAAAATTGCATTTGCATTGACAAAATTGAAGGAAATGCTGATAAGGAGAAGACCTGGTTATGGCTCACGAATGGGACCCTGAAGAAGGAGACAGAAGGCCTGATCCTTGCAGCCCAGGAGCAAGACATCAGAACAAAGGCCATTAAGGCCAAGATCGAAAAATCAGCTGATGACCCAAAATGCAGACTGTGCAAGGAAACCGACGAAACCATTGATCATATCCTCAGCTGCTGTAAGAAAATCGCACAGACAGACTACAAACAGAGGCACAACCATGTGGCCCAAATGATTCATTGGAACTTATGCCTCAAGTACCACCTCTCAGCAGTAAAGAACTGGTGGGATCACAAACCTGCAAAGGTCATGGAAAATGAAAACACAAAGATACTGTGGGACTTCCGAATCCAGACTGACAAAGTTCTGGAACAACACACCAGACATCACAGTTGTGGAAAAGAACAAGGTTTGGATCATTGATGTTGCCATCCCAGGTGACAGTCGCATTGAGGAAAAACAACAGGAAAAACTCAGCCGCTATCAGGACCTCAAGATTGAACTTCAAAGACTCTGGCAGAAACCAGTGCAGGTGGTCCCGGTGGTGATCGGCACATTAGGTGCCGTGCCAAAAGATCTTAGCCGGCATTTGGAAACAATAGACATTGACAAAATCACCATCTGCCAACTGCAAAAGGCCACCCTGCTGGGATCTGCGCGCATCATCCGAAAATACATCACACAGTCCTAGACACTTGGGAAGTGTTTGACTTGTGATTTTGTGATATGAAATCCAGCATATCTATCTTGTTTGCTGTGTCATGCAATAAAATAATAATAATAATAATAATAATAATAATAATAATAATAATAATAATCTATATATATAAAAGAGTGATGGCATCACGGCGACCCACAAAACAACAAACTACAGGCCCCCCCAACCTCGAAATTTGACAACACAACCCATCATCCACGCCTCTAGGTTGATACAACAAAAAGAAAAGAAAAATAAAGTCCTAATTAGAGAGAGGAATAATTGCTTTTATCCAATTGCTGCCAGTTAGAAGGCTAAGCTCCTCCAACTTGGTCTCCTAGCAACCCAATAAAAAATAATAAAAAACACTAAAAAATTGATACAATAAAATACTATAATAACAGAAAATAACTAAAAATAATACAAGAAAATAATAAAATATAATAAATAAAAATATAACTTACAATAAAATTAATTAAAAATGCAAATAACGTCAAATAAAAATTACGCAACAATTTTTAACCAATACCACCACCACTTTGCCACAGCAACGTGTGGCCGGGCACAGCTAGTAATAATAATAATAATAATACAATGTCATTGTGCTAATAATAATAACTTTATTTTTATATCCCGCCCTATCTCCCCGAAGGGACTCAAGGTGGCATATTCCGCTGTTGAACAGATCTAGTTCTGAAGAAATTCTTCCTAATCTCATTTCCTGGCATGTGAATCCGATCCTCCCTCCTGCATTCCAGTCCCCTTCCTTTGAGCACAAAACAAAGGGATGAACAAAAGAAGGGAAAGAAAGAGAAAGAGGCCCCTTTGTGTCTGGCTCCTGCCATGGGGATGATGATGTGCAGGACCCAAACACATCACCTGCCAGGGTTCCTGTCTGGACACGCTGCACCTCCCTGGAAACACAAGGACCTGGAAAGCCTCCCTGGCTTTCAGAAGAAGCTGAGAGTTCATTGTATTGTCAAAGGCTTTCATGATGAAAACCACTGGGTTGATGTGAGAGTTTTGGGCTGGATGGTTATGTTTCAGCAGCATTCTGACCTAACATTTCGCCTGCATCTGTGGCTGGAGATTTCAACCAGAGATTTCAACTACAACAGTGTCAGGACCCAGGCTGCAGAGCTCCAATAACCATGCGCAGAGACCAGAATCTATCTAATATCTTTATTATAGAAATATATAAAGTCAATAAAAACAAGTGAAGAATATAGTTCAGAAGCAGACCTTTCAGGAAAGGCCAAATATAGTCCAGAAATGTATTGTCCAATATAAGATATTAGAGTTCAAAGTTTTAATCCACTTGACCGAAACACACACTTTGCCAAGCAATAGTGTGGGGAAATGACAGGGTCCTTAAAATCCAAAGTAGCTTGACAACAAGGCTGGAAAATAGACTTGATTCTTGGCTAAATCAAAACTTGAAACAAGGCAAACATGAAACATGAATTGAGTCCAGAGAAGTCCGTGAAACAAGGCTAGGCTGGAAACTTGATCCGTGAAACAAGACAAGGCTGAAAATTCGATCCAGGAAACAGGGAACTGGGGTACGTAGTCCACACACGATCTCTCTCCTCAAGCTGAACAAATTGACTCCGCAAGGTTCCCCTTGCGGCAAAACCCCTATATAGGATCTTGTTTTCCCGCCAATAGAACACTTTCCCTGGAGAACAAGAAGTGAAACCCAAACTGTGTCCAGATGCATGACTCCTTAGAATTTCCCAAGGGAAGCAGACTTAATCAGCTAATTGTCTGGCAGCGATTCTGAGGCTCCGGCGATTAGCCTCCCTGGCTCCTCTATCTCTATTATAATTGTCCTTTCAGGAAAACGGGGGAGAATTCTGCCCAAGGCTTGTTTGGTTAACTTCCTGAGGACAAACATCCTCCAGGTGGAGAGGCTCCGATTCAAGCTGAACCGGTGGAAATCCCAAATTTTCCTCCTCATCTGCCACAATAGCACTAGGAACGGGACTACAAGGCCCATGAGACATCACAAACAGAAGACTTGACGAACCAAAATGGACACAGAATATTGTTTGAGAAAACAGAAATGCTGGACCACTGTAACAACCATTATGTCAGACTACACAAAGAAGTCATTGAAATCAACAAGCATGTGGACAATTTCAACAAAAAGGAGGAAGGCATGGAAATGAACCAAATCTGGTTCAGGTCACAAGTACATCTGGTGGGGACGAGACAGAGGGCCTTTTCGGTGGTGGCCTCCCACCTTTGGAACGCCCTCCCCAAAGAGATAAGACTAGCCTCTTCAATAAAATCTTTTCGTAGGGACCTGAAAACTTGGTTGGTGGTTTCAACAGGTTTTTGGAAATGATTAATCTGAAGCCCTAGATACCACTTTGGCCATTAAATGGTAGCTTTGGGTCCAAATTGGCTTTTGGAAGTGATTATTCTGCAACTCTATAGATGCCACCCTGGTCACTACATGACTCCTGTTCTGCACTTTACCTGCTCCTTTTGATTCTGTTATGGGGTTTGTTTTTATTAGTTTTACCTGATAGTAGGTTGAAGTGGTGTAATCCTGGCCTAGGTTCCTTGCTATTAGTCACACTTCACCGCTGGCTTTATGTTTATCTTTATTTTATTTATTTATTTACAGCATTTATATTCCGTCCTTCTCACCCCGAAGGGGACTCAGGGCGGATCACATTACACATATAGGCAAACATTCAATGCCTTTTAACATAGAACAAAGACAAGACAAACATAGGCTCTGAGCGGGCCTCGAACTCATGACCTCCCGGTCAGAGTGATTCATTGCAGCTGGTTGCAGCTGGCTTGCTCTCCAGCCTGCGCCACAGCCCGGGCCCTTTACTACGTGAGTCGTCCTCTGGCCCATACTGCCATCTTGTCTGATCTAGATATTATACCCATTGGTTGTAGAATCACCCAATGGAGCAATTTGCAGTTACTGTTATTAATGTTTCTACATTTTTTTAAATGTTGGAATTTTAATTAATGTTTGAGTTATTAGCTGTTATATTGGTTTGTTATATCTTGTATGATGTAGGTGTATTGAATGTTTTACTATGCGTAAACCGCTCTGAGTCCCCATGGGAGATAAGAGCGGTATATAAATAAAGTTTGTTGTTGGATTTAAAAAATGCCAGAATCAAGACAGTAAATAAAGAACACCACTCAGAATTCCAGGGAATTCCAGACAAGAAACAATCAAGTGCCAGTTAACACCTCCCAAACAGCGGATGCCTCCAGACAACAAAGGCCAGACTACCTCAATGCAAACATGCTCACTGATTGACAATGCAGCTTCATAGCTACTCAGTGATATTCAAGCTTGCTAATTGAAACATTCACACTTGCTTTAAACAGACAAGGGTTCTTCCTCCTACCCTGGACATTATTCCACATTTATATACGCACTCCACTTGCTTCACTGCCAGCAGACCTCTGAAAATGCTTGCCACAGATGCAGGTAACATTAGGAAAGAATGCTGCTGGAAGATGGCCACACAGCCTGAAAAACTCACAGCAACCCTGTGTATTTACTGCTAAGGTATCTGACCCAAAAACGCCATGTCCATTTGTTGAGCACAAGGCTGAGCATGGACCCTTCATTTACAACAAAAGACCATAAAGAGAAAGAGATTTTCCCAGAGATGTAAACGAACATGCAGAAGAAATAGAAAAGGGGTCAAAATCACCAAAGAGGAACTCAACCCAGCAGCAAGCACGTGTAGAGAGAAAGCTAGAAAAGTCAAAAAGCGAAGGAATGAGCTAAGGCTTAAAGAGGTTAAAAGCAATAGAAAGGGCTTCTACAACCCTACTCTTGATCCACTTCCCCAGCCCTATGATGCTCTGTCACATTAACCTTTGCATAGCCCTTCAAAGATGCAACAGGTCTACTCTGAAGCTCTGGCCATTGGTATTTTAAACCCGTCTGATGGAGCAGGCTGAAACTAGATTTTAATGTTTGTGGTTGTGTTTAGATGGATTGTATGTTTTTAATTACATGAGGTTTGATTTTGTTGTATGGTCTCGATTTGGCCAACTGAATGTTTTGCCTTGTTGGAAACCACCCTGAGTCCTGTAAAGGACATAAATATAAATAAACTAGCTGTGCCCGGCCACGTGTTGCTGTGGCATTGTCTGGTGGTGTTGGTGAGAAATTGTTGAGTTAGTGGTGGTATTGAATGTCTGTTGTATGGTTGTCTTTATGTTTAGTATGCACACTGAGGTGGATTATATGGCAGTGTGGAGTCAAGATAATCCAGTTCAAAGCAGATAATATAAGATTCTAAATGGGTCATATAGCTGTGTGGAAGGGCCTTGAGTCTACACTGCCATATAATCCAGTTCAAATCCGATAATCTGTGGAAGAGGCCTAAGTGAGGCCTAACTGTGCCTGTCCCCTGGGCTGAGGAGGTTGCTAGGAGACCAAGTGGGCGGAGTTTAGCCTTCAAACTGGCAGCAATTGGATAAAAACTATTATACCTCTCCCTGTAATTCGGACTTTATTTTTCTTTTCTTTTTGTTGTATCAATCTAGAGCTGGGAATGATGGGTTGTGTTGTCAAATTTCGAGGTTGGGGGGCCTGTAGTTTTGTTGTTTTGTCCGCTGCCCTGATGCCATCACTCTTTTATATATATAGATTATAAATAAAGCTTTATTTTTTCTTTATTAATTATTATTATTATGGTGACCCCAGTGGTGCAGTGGGTTAAACCACTGAGCTGCTGAACTTGCGAACCGAAAAGTCACAGGGTTCGAATCCGGGGAGCGGAGTGAGTCCCCACTGTTAGCTCCAGCTTCTGCCAACCTAGCAGTTCGAAAACATGTAAATGTGAGTAGATCAATAGATATCGCTCTGGCAGGAAGGTAATGGCACTCCATGCAGTCATGCTGGCCACATGACTGTGGAGGTGTTTATGGACAACGCCGGCTCTTCACAACAATCATATGATATTCTGCATCAAATGAACCCTTGGAAAGGATGGAAATGCACCATTCTGGAGAAGGGACACCCTAAAAGCAACCTCACATGTGGCACAGCTAGTACCGTTTTGATTCCATACAGAATGTGTCCGCACCTGCATTTCGGGAAGGAAGAAACGAGAAGGCACAACTGCACAAAGATCTCACCTCCTGCCATTTCTTTGGGGATCCTGGAATCTCGTCCGTCTTTTCCTCTGTCTTAGAAGACAGTTGCTCTGCATCGCTGGAATCTGCACAAAAAGATGAGAAACAATCAAAAAAAGGTCTTCTGGTTACTTCTCTTCCCTTCATGATTTGGGTGCATCTATACTGGAGAATTAATACAGTCTGACACCACTTTAACTTCCACGGCTCAGTGCCATGCAACCCTGGGATCTGCAGTTTTCCAAGATATTGGAAACTACAATTGAGCCATGGAGTTAAAGTCAAATTGCATTTATTCTACTGTATGTTTTTAGCCAAACATCCTTTTAAAGTCAGCCCTTTGCATCCATGGATTCTACCCTCCAAAGCTTGCATAGTTTTACCACCTTGTAATATTTTTATGTCTAATGTCTTAATTGATTTTTTTATTTTTGTAGTCACATTTTGACAGTTGCATCTGTCAAGTAGGAAATTTAGGTACCGCTTTATGCGGGGAAGCTAATTTAACAAATTTACAACACCATAACATTGCCAACAGCATGTGGAAGGAATGAGGAAGTAATACCATCAAGGACTCGGTGTCACAAGTGGACGGTGAAGCAGCAGCTCCCCCATTGGCCGGAATCGATCATACTCTCATGAAGCCAGAAGCTGGAAAATGTTAAATTGCCTCTGTGTCTGTCTATATGTTGTATGTCTAATGGCATTGAATGTTTGCCATGTATATGTGTATGTTGTAATCCGGCATGAGTCCCCCTCGGGGTGAGAAGGGCAGAATATAAATACTGTAAATAAATAAATTGTGGAAACAAGGATTGGAGATAAGGCTTCAGTGGAGACCCCTTTTATTTATTTACTAGCTTGAGTACCCAGCGGTGCCTGGGTTATTTGAAAAAGGCATTACTTTGGGGTGTTACGTAACATCATTTAGTTAATTAGTAACACTATTTATTAGAAAAGGCCAGTCTTTGGTTTCATTTTTTTATGAATGCTCCCATTTGAAAATACATAAGAGTCTCACTTATCCAACATAAACAGGCCGGCAGAACGTTGGCTAAGCGAAAATGTTGGATAATAAGGAGGAATTAAGGAAAAGCCTATTACACATCAAATTAGGTTATGACTTTACAAATAAAACATCATGTTTAACTACAAATTTGACAGAAAAAGTAGTTCAATACGCAGTAATGCTATGTAGTAATTACTATATTTACGAATTTAGCACCAAAATACAGTAGAGTCTCACTTATCCAACGTTCTGGATTATCCAATGCATTTTTGCAGTCAATGTTTTCAAAACATCGTGATATTTTGGTGCTAAATTCGTAAATACAGTAATTACTACACAGTGTTACTGCGTATTGAACTACTTTTTCTGCCAAATTTGTTGTATAACACAATGTTTTGGTGCTTAATTTGTAAAATCATAACCTAATTTGATGTTTAATAGGCTTTTCCTTCATCTCTCCTTATTATCCAACATATTCACTTATCCAACATTCTGCCAGCCTGTTTACATTGGATAAGCGAGACTCTACTGTATATTGAAAACATTGAGTAAAAAAACATTGGCTACTGACAAATTGACCTCAGATAAAGATAGAATTGCATAAAATGAACTTACAGTAACAACATTGTCGGAAATTAAATCAATAAAAAGTTCAATCCTTCCTGCCTAGAGAGACAGCTGTGGATCGGGGTGGGAGGCAAACTGTGTTGGATAATCCAAAACATTGGATAAGCGAGAGTTGGATAAGTGAGACTGTACTGTAACTACAATTCCCAGAATCATGGGTCAATCCTTCCCAAACCCAGTCTGTATGCACAGCTGGCCATGTTGGGTCTGTGTGCCAAGTTTGGTCCAGCTGGGTTCAGTGCTCTCTGGATAAGGATGAACTACAACTCCCAGAGGAAGTGGGTGGGATCATGCAAATTCCACACCAATGGAGAGAGAAAGGAACCCTGGGATGTGGCACTCACAATAACCTGCAATGTCACTGGAGGGAAGGCCATCGGTATGTCCTACGTGGTAAAAGTTATAGCTCTTTGTGGAAGTGGGAGTCTGTGCAAGTGGACACCTCCGACGCATACACATATGCGCATTTTTCACTTTTATTATAGCGCAGTGTGTTAAAGCGCTGAGCTGCTGAACTTCCAGACCGAAAGGTCACAGATTCGAATCTGGGAAGCAGAGTGAGCGCCCGCTGTTAGCCCCAACTTCTGCCAACCTAGCAGTTCAAAAACATGCAAATGTGAGTAGATCAATAGGTACTGCTCGGGGGGGAGGTAATAGCACTCCATGCAGTCATGCCAGCCACATGTCCTTGGAGGTGTCTATGGACAATGCCGACTCTTCAGCTTAGAAATGGAAATGAGCATCAACCCAGAGTCAGATACGTCAGGGGAAACCTTTACCTTTACAGTAGAGTCTCACTTATCCAACACTCGCTTATCCAACATTCTGGATTATCCAATGCATTTTTGTAGTCAATGTTTTCAATACATAGTGATATTTTGGTGTTAAATTTGTAAATACAGTAATTACTACATAGCATTACTGCGTATTGAACTACTTTTTCTGTCAAATTTGTTGTATAACATGATGTTTTGGTGCTTAATTTGTAAAATCATAACCTAATTTGATGTTTAATAGGCTTTTCCTTAATCCCTCCTTATTATCCAAGATATTCGCTTATCCAACGTTCTGCCAGCCAGTTTACGCTGGATAAGCGACTCTCCTGTATTTAAATATTATGTGTATAAATATAAATTAATTTATATTTACTATATTTATATTTTTCTCTCTCTCACCCCGCAAGGCTTTCCCCCATGATAATACAGTAGAGTCTCACTTATCCAACATAAATGGGCTGGCAGAATGTTGGATAAGCGAATATGTTGGATAATAAGGAGGCATTAAGGAAAAGCCTATTAAACATCAAATTAGGTTATGATTTTACAAATTAAGCACCAAAACATCATGTTATACAACAAATTTGACTGAAAAAGTAGTTCAATACGCAGTAATGCTATGTAGTAATTACTGCATTTACGAATTTAGCACCAAAATATCACGATGTATTGAAAACACTGACTACAAAAATGTGTTGGATAATCCAGAACATTGGATAAGCGAGTGTTGGCTAAGTGAGATTCTACTGTAACATAACACTTTCAAGAGTGGATTTCCCTTCCAAAGGATAGATTTATATTTTGTTGTCTCAGCCCCGATCTTAACTAGGAGTCACTTGTCAGATGTGTATAATTTGGGGAATGCCTATATTTTTAAAAAAGTGATGAAATGACTCTTCAGCTCCTCTGAAGAAGAGGTACCTGGTTTCTTCCTCTTCCCTTTGACATCCAAAGCAGCATTGGCTTTGTCCTCTGACGGATCCCCGCAGTTTCCGTTGACCAAGACCACCGTCTCCTCGCTGTCCATTGCCCAGCACACTCGCTTTTCTTTTTTCATGTTGATCTGCAAGAGAGAGGTCAAATTGCATTCATTCTATAGTGTAGATCAAGCATGGGCAAACTTGGACCTTGCAGGTGTTTTGGACTTCAACTCCCATCATTCCTAACAGCCTCAGGCCCTTTCCTTTTCCCCATCCGCCGCTTAAGGGAGTTGAAGTCCAAAACACCTGCAAGGTCCAAGTTTGCCCATGGCTGGTGCCAAAAAGGCTCTAGAAAAATGCATCCAAAAAGTTTCCCTTCAGAACCGTCTGGGAATGCCCCTTTCATCCCCGCAAAGCATCGCTTGATGTCTGGTTCATGAAAAGGTGAGCACACCTGTCCTCCGACAAAACATTGTGCACTTTCCCAGGCCTTTCTTCCTTTTCCAATGCCAAGTTTGTCATATCCCGCCCGTCAAAAACCTGTGGCTTTGAGGCCAGAATGGAGACAGGTGCATGCAAAGCCCAGATGCTAAGTTCAAAGAATAAAGAGAATAAACAGGTGTGTTTGCCCTCTTGAGAAGAAAGAGCTTCAAACGGAGAAAGCATCCAGCTCTCTTGCTCTGAAGCCTTCCGACGGCAAGGTTAGTAACTTTTCTCCATCTCCTAAACTACTCCATTCTTTAAATACATACAGATAAATGGAGAAAGCATCCAGCTCTATTGCTCTGAAGCCTTCCGGCGGCAGGGTTAGTAACTTTTCTCCATCTCCTAAACTACTCCATTCTTTCAATACATACAGATAAATGGAGAAAGCATCCAGCTCTATTGCTCTGAAGCCTTCCGGCGGCAGGGTTAGTAACTTTTCTCCATCTCCTAAACTACTCCATTCTTTCAATACATACAGATAAATGGAGAAAGCATCCAGCTCTATTGCTCTGAAGCCTTCCGGCGGCAAGGTTAGTAACTTTTCTCCATCTCCTAAACTACTCCATTCTTTCAATACATACAGATAAATGGAGAAAGCATCCAGCTCTATTGCTCTGAAGCCTTCCGGCGGCAAGGTTAGTAACTTTTCTCCATCTCCTAAACTACTCCATTCTTTCAATACATACAGATAAATGGAGAAAGCATCCAGCTCTATTGCTCTGAAGCCTTCCGGCGGCAAGGTTAGTAACTTTTCTCCATCTCCTAAACTACTCCGTTCTTTCAATACATACAGATAAATGGAGAAAGCATCCAGCTCTATTGCTCTGAAGCCTTCCGGCGGCAAGGTTAGTAACTTTTCTCCATCTCCTAAACTACTCCGTTCTTTAAATACATACAGATAAATGGAGAAAGCATCCAGCTCTATTGCTCTGAAGCCTTCCGGCGGCAGGGTTAGTAACTTTTCTCCATCTCCTAAACTACTCCATTCTTTCAATACATACAGATAAATGGAGAAAGCATCCAGCTCTATTGCTCTGAAGCCTTCCGGCGGCAGGGTTAGTAACTTTTCTCCGTCTCCTAAACTTCTCCATTCTTTAAATACATACAGATAAACGGAGAAAGCATCCAGCTCTATTGCTCTGAAGCCTTCCGGCGGCAGGGTTAGTAACTTTTCTCCGTCTCCTAAACTTCTCCATTCTTTAAATACATACAGATAAACGGAGAAAGCATCCAGCTCTATTGCTCTGAAGCCTTCCGGCGGCAGGGTTAGTAACTTTTCTCCGTCTCCTAAACTTCTCCATTCTTTAAATACATACAGATAAATGGAGAAAGCATCCAGCTCTATTGCTCTGAAGCCTTCCAGCGGCAAGGTCAGTAACTTTTCTCCATCTCCTAAACTACTCCATTCTTTCAATACATACAGATAAACGGAGAAAGCATCCAGCTCTATTGCTCTGAAGCCTTCCGGCGGCAAGGTTAGTAACTTTTCTCCATCTCCTAAACTACTCCATTCTTTCAATACATACAGATAAATGGAGAAAGCATCCAGCTCTATTGCTCTGAAGCCTTCCGGCGGCAAGGTTAGTAACTTTTCTCCATCTCCTAAACTACTCCATTCTTTCAATACATACAGATAAATGGAGAAAGCATCCAGCTCTATTGCTCTGAAGCCTTCCGGCGGCAGGGTTAGTAACTTTTCTCCATCTCCTAAACTACTCCATTCTTTCAATACATACAGATAAATGGAGAAAGCATCCAGCTCTATTGCTCTGAAGCCTTCCGGCGGCAAGGTTAGTAACTTTTCTCCATCTCCTAAACTACTCCATTCTTTCAATACATACAGATAAATGGAGAAAGCATCCAGCTCTATTGCTCTGAAGCCTTCCGGCGGCAGGGTTAGTAACTTTTCTCCATCTCCTAAACTACTCCATTCTTTCAATACATACAGATAAATGGAGAAAGCATCCAGCTCTATTGCTCTGAAGCCTTCCGGCGGCAAGGTTAGTAACTTTTCTCCATCTCCTAAACTACTCCATTCTTTCAATACAAATGACAACAGCAAGGCATTTCCAACCTGCTTTGTTTCTTCCCATGCAACATTTGGTCTCCCCAAAAAGATTTTTGGCAACTTGCAACGGATCCTAGGGAAATTTTGCATGGAACTCCAGGACCCTTTTTCACCAATGTTTCTCCCATTTCAGAGAGTTAATCCCATGCTTGAATGAGAGTGGTTATGGCAATGACAGTCATTCCTAAATTAGGTTTGTAGAAATAATAGTATGTAACTCAATTTTTGAGAGCCTCCGATAGCACAGCGGGCTAAATCACTGAGCGGCTGAACTTGCTGTCCAGAAGGTCGGTGGTTCGAATCTGGGGAGGGGTGTGGAATTATTATTATTATTATCATTATTATTATTGACAAAACAACATTGTATGACACAGCAAACAAGATAGATATGCTGGATTTAGTATCACAAAATCACAAATCGAACACTTCCCAAGTGTCTAGGACAATTTGGACAGAAAAACAAGAAAACTCATGACCATTCATCATTCACTGCACCCTAGCAGTGATGTTGACCGACTATATCTGCCTAGAAGATCAGGGGGCAGAGGACTCTTACAAGTAAAACAAGCAGTCAAAGAAGAAGAACATGCCCTGGCAGAATATGTCAAGCAAAGTGAAGAACCTGCTTTGATTGAAGTCAAAAATCAGAAACTCCTCAAAGCACAGCAGACAAAGAATCAGTACAAGAAAACCACACTACAAACTAGAGCTGACAGCTGGCACAACAAAACATTGCATGGAAAGTTCCTTGACAAAATTGAAGGAAAAGCTGACAAGGAGAAGACCTGGCTCTGGCTCACGAATGGGACCCTTAAGAAGGAGACAGAAGGCCTGATCCTTGCAGCCCAGGAGCAAGACATCAGAACAAAGGCAATTCAGGCCAAGATCGAAAAATCAGCTGATGACCCAAAATGCAGACTGTGCAAGGAAACCAACGAAACCATTGATCATATCCTCAGCTGCTGTAAGAAAATCGCACAGACAGACTACAAACAGAGGCACAACTATAATAATTATTATTATTAGTTATCCACCTCTCCTCACAGCTCAGGGTGCAAACAAAAATTAATTAAAACTGTTGTTTTCCAAATATTTTCTTTAAAATACCAGTAATATTATTTTTAAGGTTTTAAAACATATAAATATCAATGCCTCTTGCAGACCCAATGCACACAAAAACTAAACATTTGTTCATTTGATTTGCAAAATGGCAGTTGCAACTCCTATGACCCCATAGTATGGAGCAAGAAGTTAAGTGTTGTCAAAATGCATTAATTCTACTGTGCAGATGCATGGAGCTCCTGGTGGCACAGCAGATTAAACCACTGAGCTTATGAACTTGCTGACTAAAAGGTCAATGGTTCAAATCCGGGGAGTGGGGTGAGCTCCTGCTGTTAGCCCCAGCTCCTGCCAACCTAGCAGTTCGAAAACATGCAAATGTGAGTAGATCAATAGGTACTGCTTTTGCAGGAAGGTAACGGCGCTCCATGCAGTCATGCCGGCCACATGACCTTGGAGGTGTCTATGGAGAACGCCGGCTCTTCGGCTTAGAAATGGAAATGAGCACCAACCCCCAGAGTCGGACACAAATAGACTTAATGTCAGGGAAAAACCTAACTTAATACTACAGTAGAGTCTCACTTATCCAACATAAACGGGCCAGCAGAATGTTGGATAAGCAAATATGCTGGATAATAAGGAGGGATTAAAGAAAAGCCTATTACACATCAAATTAGGTTATGACTTTACAAATTAAGCACCAAAAATCATGTTGAACTACAAATTTGACAGTAAAAGTAGTTCAATACACAGTAATGCTACGTAGTAATTATTGTATTTACGAATTTAGCACCAAAATACAGTAGAGTCTCACTTATCCAACACTCACTTATCCAAGGTTCTGGATTATCCAACGCATTTTTGTAGTCAATGTTTTCAAAAAATCGTGATATTTTGGTGCTAAATTCGTAAATACAATAATTACTACATAACATTACTGCGTATTGAACTAATATTTCTGTCAAATTGGTTGTCTAACATGATGTTTTGGTGCTTAATTTGTAAAATCATAACCTAATTTGATGTTTAATAGCCTTTTCCTTAATTCCTCCTTATTATCCAACGTATTCACTTATCCAACGTCCTGCCGGCCTGTTTATGTTGGATAAGTGAGACTCTACTGTATCATGATGTATTGAAAACATTGACCACATGTTTTCGACAGGCTTTTTAGTTCTGTTGTTGATGTTTTAAAAGTTGCTTTTAGGATGTTTTTAAGATGTTTTTTAAAGATGTTTTTAAGATGTTTTTTTAAATTGTTGATTTTAGCCGGTTCTTGTAAGCCGCTCCAAGCCCTAGGGGAGTGGCGGCATATAAGTTTGAAAAATAAATAAATAAATAAATAAAAATGTGTTGGATAATCCAGAATGTTGGATAAGCGAGGCTTGGATAAATGAGACTCTACTGTATTTTTGTGCCTAGGTTATAAATGTCAAATCCTAACTGGTTCTATCATGCAAACATGGGAAAAGTTTATTAAACTGCCAAAACTTTGGGAAAAGTTTACTAAACTGCCAAAACTTTGGGAAAACTTTACTAAACTGCCAAAACTTTGGGAAAACTTTACTAAACTGCCAAAATTTTTGCAGGACATCCTGCTATAGCACATTTTGCTTTTGCTTTTCAATGAATATTTCATCAGAGTCTCAACCAAGTCAGCCACAAAAACAAAGTTTCTGGAGGATAACAGCTACTTTCAAAGGAAGGACCGCAGAATTAAACAGGAAACAACACTTTCAAACCAGGAACAGAAAATGTTTCAAATGTGGATACACAGTGGCATCCATGTGTCTGGATTCATTTTCATTGGGCTTGGCACAGATGGAAAAGGCATCATCAAGATATATATGTATGTGGAGAAGATATGGTTCAAAACAAGGTCTGTCCAGATGCTGTGAGTTTTTCCGGGCTGTTTGGTCATGTTCCGGAAGCATTCTCTCCTGACGTTTCGCCCACATCTATGGCAGGCAACCTCGGGCCCTTTCCTTTTCCCCCTCAGCTGCTTAAGCTTAAGCGGC
Organism: Anolis carolinensis; assembly: GCF_035594765.1. Taxonomy (NCBI): domain Eukaryota; kingdom Metazoa; phylum Chordata; class Lepidosauria; order Squamata; family Anolidae; genus Anolis; species Anolis carolinensis. The sequence goes on along the minus strand of NC_085844.1, from coordinate 250,542,126 downwards.
TGAGGGGGAAAAGGAAAGGGCCCGAGGTTTCCTGCCATAGATGTGGGCGAAACGTCAGGAGAGAATGCTTCCGGAACATGGCAACACAACCCAAAGGCACACAACATGAATCAGCTTTGGCCATTTGGGAAACTAAATCCTTTCTAATAGTTACAAAGGCTTGTAACTATTGCCAACCCCCTTTTCCTTGGGGGCCCCAAGTTTTTCTCTGGCTGCGGAAGACCCCAGGTGCCAGGAAACCTCTGCTTTATGGTTTCGCCTATAGCGAGAAGGAAAAAAAGACCCTCGGCTTCCTTCCGCTGCTGCAGGAAAGGCTCCGAAGCCCCTCACCGCAGCCGATATCTGCAGGAGACACAAGCCTTTTCGGTGCAAAGAGATTGGAAAGAATGAGGCTTTCAAAGTATTAAGTAGAATCCAAGATACTTGCCATACAGGTCACCGTTTTTAACGTTCCAAATTCCATCTTTATGGGAAAGTTGTCTATTTGAATGTGCAGCCAATTTGTATATTGACTTACTAGCTGTGCCCGGCCACGCGTTGCTGTGGCTAGGATTTAATTTTTCTTTTATTTTTGTTGTATGAACGTAGAGGCGTAGATGAGAGGTTGTGTTGTCAATTTTCAAGGTTGTGGGGCGTTTAGTTGTTTTGTCCGGTGCCGTGATTCCATTACCCTTTTATATATATAGATAGATAGATAGATAGCAGGCTCATAAATGCCATAGAGCTTTATTTTAACCAGAGGTTGTTCTTCCAGTTCCTGCCTTTGAAATATGCCCTGCAGCAGGTTCTTCTTTATGGACTGCCACTCCCAAAATCCCCCATCCAATTTATAATAGGAATGTGTTGTTGAAGACTTTCATAGCCGGAATCACTGGGTTGATGTGAGTTTTTTTTCAGGCCGTATGGTTATGTTTCACTAGCATTCTTTCCCGATGTTTCACCTGCATCTGTTGCAAGCATTTTCAGACATTTGTTCCAACAGACCTCTGAACAAACCTCTGAGGAATGCCAGCCACAGATGCAGGTGAAACGTTAGGAATGAATGCTATTGGAACATGGACATACTGCCCAAAAAACTCTTTGCATACATCTGTTGCAAACATCTTCAAAGGTTTGTTCGAACAGACCTCTGAACAAACCTCTGAGGGTGCCAGCCACAGATGCAGGTGAAACGTTAGGAATGAATGCTATTGGAACATGGACATACAGCCTGAAAAACTCACAGCAACACAATGCCTGCATCTGTTGCAAGCATCTTCAGAGGTTTGTTCTAACAGACCTCTGAACAAACCTCTGAGGGTGCCAGCCACAGATGCAGGTGAAACGTTAGGAATGAATGCTATTGGAACATACAGCCCAAAAAACTCACAGCAATCCAATATTTTGCCTGCATCTGTCTCAAGCATCCTCAGAGGTTTGTTCCAATATACCTCTGAACAAACCTCTGAGGATGCCGGCCACAGATGCAAGTGAAACGTTAGGAATGAATGCTACTGGATCATGGACATACAGCCCGAAAAACTCACAGAAACCCAAAATTTTGCCTGCATCTGTTGCAAGCATCTTCAGAGGTTTGTTCCAACAGATATCTGAACAAACCTCTGAGGATGCCAACCACAGGTACAGGTGAAACCTCAGGAAAGAATGCAACTGGATCATGGCCATACAGCCCAAAAAACTCACAGAAACCCAAAATTTTGCCTGCATCTGTTGCAAGCATCCTCAGAGGTTTGTCCCAACAGACCTCTGAACAAACCTCTGAGGGTGCCAGCCACAGATGCAGGTGAAATGTTAGGAATGGATGCTATTCGAACATGGATATACAGCCCAAAAAACTCACAGCAACCCAACATTTTGCCTGCATCTGTTGCAAGCATCCTCAGAGGTTTGTTCGAACAGACCTCTGAACAAACCTCTGAGGATGCCAGCCACAGACATAAGTGAAACGTTAGGAATGAATGCTACTGGAACATGGACATACAGCCCAAAAAACTCACAGCAACCCAACTTTTTGGCTACATCCGTCGCAAGCATCTTCAGAGGTTTGTTCTAACAGACCTCTGAACAAACCTCTGAGGAATGCCAGCCACAGATGCAGGTGAAACGTTAGGAATGAATGCTATTGGAACATGGGCATACTGCCCAAAAAACTCTTTGCATACATCTGTTGCAAACATCTTTAAAGGTTTGTTCCAACAGACCTCTGAACAAACCTCTTAGGCTGCCAGCCACAGAGGCAGGTAAAACATTAGGAAATAATGCAACTGGATCATGGCCATACAGCCCAAAAAACTCACAGCAACCCAACATTTTGTCTGCATCTGTCAAGCATCCTCATAGGTTTGTTCCAACAGACATCTGAACAAACCTCTGAGGGTGCCAGCCACAGATGCAGGTGAAATGTTAGGAATGAATGCTATTGGAACATGGACAAACAGCCCAAAAAACTCACAGAAACCCAACATTTTGCCTGCATCTGTTGCAAGCATCTTCAGAGGTTTGTTCCAACAGACATCTGAACAAACCTCTGAGGATGCCAGCTAGATTATGTTCTTTGAACCGGATTACATTGGACCCCTTCTACACTGCCATATAAAATCCAGATTATGTTCTTTGAACCGTATTATATTAGGCCCCTTCTACACTGCCATATAAAATCAAGATTATGTTCTTTGAACCGGATTATATTATACCCCCTTCTACACTGCCATATGAAATCCAGATTATGTTCTTTGAACCGGATTATCTTAGACCCCCTTCTACACTGCCATATAAAATCAAGATTATGTTCTTTGAACTGGATTATATTATACCCCCTTCTACACTGCCATATGAAATCCAGATTATGTTCTTTGAACCGGATTATATCAGACCCCTTATGCACTGCCATATAAAATCCAGATTATGTTCTTTGAACCGGATTATATTATACCCCCTTCTACACTGCCATATGAAATCCAGATTATGTTCTTTGAACCGGATTATCTTAGACCCCCTTCTACACTGCCATATAAAATCAAGATTATGTTCTTTGAACTGGATTATATTAGGCCTCTTCTACACTGCCATATAAAATCCAGATTATGTTCTTTGAACCGGATTATATCAGACCCCTTATGCACTGCCATATAAAATCCAGATTATGTTCTTTGAACCAGATTATATCAGACCCCTTCTACACTGCCATATAAAATCCAGATTATGTTCTTTGAACCGGATTATATTAGGCCCCCTTCTACACTGCCATATAAAATCCAGATTATGTTCTTTGAACCGGATTATCTTAGACCCCCTTCTACACTGCCATATGAAATCCAGATTATGTTCTTTGAACCGGATTATATCAGACCCCTTATGCACTGCCATATAAAATCCAGATTATGTTCTTTGAACCGGATTATATTATACCCCCTTCTACACTGCCATATGAAATCCAGATTATGTTCTTTGAACCGGATTATCTTTGACCCCCTTCTACACTGCCATATAAAATCAAGATTATGTTCTTTGAACCGGATTATATTATACCCCCTTCTACACTGCCATATGAAATCCAGATTATGTTCTTTGAACCGGATTATCTTAGACCCCCTTCTACACTGCCATATAAAATCAAGATTATGTTCTTTGAACTGGATTATATTAGGCCTCTTCTACACTGCCATATAAAATCCAGATTATGTTCTTTGAACCGGATTATATCAGACCCCTTATGCACTGCCATATAAAATCCAGATTATGTTCTTTGAACCAGATTATATCAGACCCCTTCTACACTGCCATATAAAATCCAGATTATGTTCTTTGAACCGGATTATATTAGGCCCCCTTCTACACTGCCATATAAAATCCAGATTATGTCCCTTGAACCGGATTAATTTAGACCCCTTTTACAGTGCCATATAAAATCCAGATTATGTCCCTTGAACCGGATTAATTTAGACCCCTTCTACACTGCCATATAAAATTCAGATTATGTGCTTTGAACCGGATTAATTTAGACCTCTTCCACACTGCCATATGAAACCCAGATTATGTTCTTTGAACCAGATTATATTAGATCCCTTTCTGCACTGCCATATAAAATCCAGATTATGTTCTTTGAACCGGATTATCTTAGACCCCTTCTACACTCCCATATAAAATCCAGATTATGTTCTTTGAACCGGATGATATGGCAGTGTAGAAAGGGCCCAATATAATCCAGTTCAAAGCAGATAATGTGGATTATCTACTTTGATGATGAGGATTATATGGCAGATTATATAGAAGGGACCTAATTATATAGAAGGGGCCACACTATATAATTCTAGAATTATATAGAAGATTATATAGAAGGGACCACACTGCCATATGATCCTGTTCAAAGCGGATAATCTGGATCTCATATGGCAATGTAGATGGGGCCTTAGAGGCGGTCTTGCCAGTCCCTTCCTCTCAAATAAAGCACTGCCAGTCCCCCATCCAAATACTAACCAGGGCTAGCCCTGCTTAGCTTCCACGGCTCCGTTTTATGGAATCCTCAAGGTTGTACTTTCTACTGGAGACTTAATACTGCATTCATGGTATTTGCAGTCCCTCATCCAAACGCTAACCAGGCCTGACCCTGTTTAATTTCCAAAATCAGATAGGATCAGATGCCTTTAAGCTACTATGGCTTGCACATTTGCAAGGCAACATAGTCCAAAAGTGGGAAGAGCAGGTCACCAACCCCTTTGCAGCCTGAGGCTAGTGCTAGCCAAAGAGATTGGTGCGGGACTGGCCCACAAGCCACATACTCTCTCCATGCGCACCAAGACAAAGCTGCTTTCGCAAGAGCGCCAATTGCATCATCTGGCCCATGTGCTGCAGGAAGCATGGCCGCAGGGTCGTTTGCTTTGCCAATGCGGCTGGCAAGGCATGGGAACCGGCCACACCTCCTCCTCCTGCAGAAGCATCTTCTCATGCCTCACAACCTCTGAGGATGCCTGCCATAGATGTGGGCGAAACGTCAGGAGAGAATACTTCTGGAACATGGCCAGACAGCCCGAAAGACATACAACAACCTTGCGATCCCGGCCATGAAAGCCTTCGACAACACATCTTCTCATGCTCTCCAAGGCAATTGTTATTAAAGTTTTGTTGAAGCCTTTCGTGGCCTGAATCACTGGGTTGCTGGGAGTTTTTCGGACTGTATGGCCATGTTCCAGAAGCATTCTCTCCTGACGTTTCACCCACATCTATGGCAGGCATCCTCAGAGGTTGTGAGGTCTGTTGGAAACTAGTCAAATGGGGTTTATATATCTGTGGAATAATGTCCAGGTCTGCTTGAGGCAAGTGTGAATGTTGTAATTGGCCACCTTGATTAGCACAGAATGGCCTTGCAGCTTCAAAGCCTGGCTGCTTCCTGTCTGGGGGGAATCCTTTGTTGGGAGGTGTTAGCTGGCCCTGATTGTTTCCTGGCTGGAATTCCCTTGTCTTCTGAGTGTTGTTCTATATTTACTCTCCTGATTTTAGAGTTTTTTAATACAATAGAGTCTCACTTATCCAAGCTAAATGGGCCGGCAGAAGCTTGGTTAAGCGAATATCTTGGATAATAAGGAGGGATTAAGGAAAAGCCTATTAAACATCAAATTAGGTTATGATTTTACAAATTAAGCACCAAAACATCATGTTATACAACAAATTTGACAGAAAAGGTAGTTCAATATGCAGTAATGTTATGTTGTAATTACTGTATCTACGAATTTAGCACCAAAATATCACAATATATTGAAAACATTGACTACAAAAATGGCTTGGATTATCCAGAGGCTTGGATAAGCGAGACTTGGATAAGTGAGACTCTAATGTACTAGGAGCCAGATTTTGTTTATTTTCATGGTTTCCTCCTTTCTGGTTAAATTGTCCATATGGTTGTTGTGTATTTTCCGGGCTGTATGGCCATGTTCCAGATGTATTCTCTCCTGACGTTTTGCCCACATCTCACCACATCTGTGGGCAAAAAGTCAGGAGAAAATACTTCTGGAACATGGCCATACAGCCCGGAAAATATACAACCACCTTGTGATTCCGGCCATGAAAGCCTTTGACAACACATTGTCCATATGCTTGTGGATTTCAATAGCTTTTCTGTGCCATTTGACACGGTGATTGTTAGATTGGTCCAGAATTTCTGTGTTCTCAAATAATATCCTGGACACAACCTGGACATATTATTTTATTACACCAAAATGCTGGACCATTCTTTCTCGCACCCTGGACATCATTCCACAGATATACAGTAGAGTCTCACTTATCCAACACTCGCTTATCCAACATTCTGGATTATCCAACGCATTTTTGTAGTCAATGTTTTCAATACATCGTGATATTTTGGTGCTAAATTTGTAAATACAGTAATTACTACATAGCATTACTGTGTATTGAACTACTTTTTCTGTCAAATTTGTTGTATAACATGATGTTTTGGTGCTTAATTTGTAAAATCATAACCTAACTGGAGTGTTTAATAGGCTTTTCCTTAATCCCTCCTTATTATCCAACATATTTGCTTATCCAACGTTCTGCCGGCCTGTTTACGTTGGATAAGCGAGACTCTACTGTATAAACAAACCCCACTTGCCTAGTTTCCAACAGACCTCATACCCTCTGAGGATGCCTGCCATAAATGTGTGTGAAACGTCAGGAGAGAATGCTTCTGGAACATGGCCAGACAGCCTGGAAAACTCATAGCAACACAGTTATTATTACTGTTGCTTTTGAACAAATGTGGTGCCCACGTGCCTTGTAGGGTGCATCTACACTGTAGAATCAATCCAATTCAACACCACTTTAAGTGCTGTGGAATCCTGGGAGTTGTAGTTTGACCTGCTTTGGCAGAGAAGGCAAAAAAAAATCCTTGGAAAAAACATAGCATAGAGCCATGGAATTCAAAGTGGCGTCAAACTGCATCAGTTCTTCAGTGTAGATGCAACTCTGAGAACTTCCTGGCCTAAGGTCACTAGAGGTAGGCAAGAAAATTGCAATCACAGATAAACTGTACACATTCTGTTGTTTCATTGGAATTGCTTTTCTAAATGCTTTACATCCATGTTTTGACTACGGTTGTTTAATTTAATTGCATTGTAACTGTTGCAAGATACCTTGTTTTAAACCAAACCAAACGCTGAGAAAGCGAGAGACATAAGGTGTGGAATGAACACAGTTTGACCACACTTGAACTGCCACAGCTCAGTGCTATTATTATTGGGTTGCTGTGAGTTTTCCAGGCTGTCTGGCCATGTTCCAGCAGCATTCTCTCCTGACGTTTCACCCACATCTATGGCAGGCATCCTCAGAGGTTGTGAGGTCAGTTGGAAACTAGGTCAGTGGGGTTTATATCTCTGTGAAATAATGTCCAGAGTAGAAGAAAGAAATCTTGTCTTTTGGAAGCAAGTGTGAATGGTGCAATTGGGCAGCTTGATTAGCATTAAATGGCCTTGTGGCTTCAAAGCCTGGCTGCTTCCCACCTGGAGAAATCCTTTGTTAAGAGGTGTTAACTGGCCCTGATTCTTTCATGTCTGGAATTCCCCTGTTTTTTGAGACATGAAACAATCAGAGCCAGATAACACCAACCAACAAAGGAATCCCCCCAGGCAGGGAGCAACCAGGCTTTGAAGCTGAAAGGCCAATCAATGCTAATCCAGATCGCCAATGGCAACATTCACACCAGAGTTCTTTCTCCCATCCTGGATATTATTGCACAGGTATATAAACCCCAGTTTCCTAGTTTCCAAGAGACCTCACAACCTCTGAGGATGGCTGCCATAGATGTAGGTGAAACGTCAGGAGAGAATGCTTCTGGAACATGGCCAGACAGCCTGGAAAGCTCACATATAGGTCTTTCTCCCAATAGTCCTTTCTCCCAACCTGGACATCATTCCACAGATATATAAACCCCACTTGCCTAGTTTCCAACAGAACTCACAACCTCTAAGGGTGCCTGCCATAGATGTGGGCAAAAGGTCAGGAGAGAATGCTTCTGGAACATGGCCAAACAGCCTGGAAAACTCACAGCAACCCAGTGATTCCGGCCATGAAAGCCTTCGACTCCCAATATTATTATTATTACAGTAGAGTCTAACTTAACCAAGATAAAAAGGCCGGTAGGACCTTGGATAAGCGAAAATGTTGGATAAAAAGGAGGGATTAATTAAAAAAAAGCCTATTGAACATAAAATTACAATATGATTTTACAAATTAAGCACCAAAACCTCATGTTTTACAACAAATTGACAAAAAAATCAGTTCGATACAAAGTAATGTTATGTAGTAATTACTGTATTTACGAATTTAGCAACAAAACATTGCAACATTTACTACAAAAGCAATGACCACTAAAAGGCAGACTGCCTTGGATAATACAGAACATTGGATAAGTGAAGCTTGGATAAGTGAGAATCTACTGTATTATTATTATTATTATTATTATTATTATTTTATTATGACATAGCAAACAATATAGACATGCTGGATTTCATATCACAAAATCACAAGTCAAATACTTCCCAAGTGTCTAGGACTGTGTGATGTATTTTCAGATGATGCGTGCAGATCCCAGTAGGGTGGCCTTTTGCAGTTGGCAGATCGTGATTTTGTCAATGTCTATTGTTCCCAAATGCTGGCTGAGATGATGATGATGATGATGATTATTATTATTATTATTGGAGTTATTGTGTATTTTCCAGGCTGTGTGGCCATGTTCCAGAAGTATTCTCTCCTGACGTTTCACCCACATCTATGGCAGGCATCCTCAGAGGCTGTGAGGAATATATCTCCATGTTCCAGAAGTATTCTCTCCTGACGTTTCACCCACATCTATGGCAGGCACCCTCAGAGGTTGTGAGGTACATACTTCTGGATCATGGCCATATGGCCCAGGAAATCCTTCAACTCCATCATCATCATCATCATCATCATGTTTATCTATTCATCGCTTTTTTTCTCTGCAAGAAGCAGCTTTGGAGTCCTGGGAGTTGTAGTTTATTGAGATACCGGCGCTCTTTGTCAGAGCAGGCTGAAGACCTTGCAAAACTACAACTCCCAGGATTGCACAGCAAGGAGCTATTGCAGTTAAAGCAGTGTCAAATTGCAGTGTAGACACACTCTATGGCAGCCTAAAAGGAATTAGCATTTCTGCAAATAGATTTCAATAATCAATGCACTGCAATGTTACAATACCTCCAATGCAGGCATGGGCAAACTTGGGCCCTCCGGGTGTTTTGGACTCCAACTCCCACAATTCCTAACAGCCTACCGGCTGTTAGGAATTGTGGGAGTTAGAGTCCAAAACACCCGGAGGGCCCAGGTTTGCCCATGCCTGCTTTCATGCAAGTATTAGAAAAAGTAAACACCATAAAATCCATTGTCAGGCACCCACCCTGGCTCTCCTTTTATAAGAAAAGTCTTGCATAAACTTTTTAAAGAGGCAAGCAGATTTATGGCCCCCGCTTAACAAAAGGCTGGGCGACCATAAATCTTCTTGCCTTTGTTGCTTTGTTGGTTTTGATGTCAAGGATTAACACAAAATTAGCTCTTCTCTCCCCTTCTTTTGTCCTTTACCGGGCAGCAAAATTGGGCCATTGGAGAGAAAACTATTGTGTGCCTACAATGCAGAATGAATGCAGTTTTGACACCGCTTTTAACAGCCATGGCTCCATGCAAGCATGGCTGAAGACCTTGCAAAACTACAACTCCCAGGACTCTTAGCATGGAGTCATGGTGATTAAAAGGATGCCAAGCATAGTTTTATAATGCAGATGCACCCAGGAAAGGGCTGTAAAAAAGCATCACAAACCCAGCATAAGAAACAATGCAGATTGCAATGGCTCATTGCTATGGGAGTTGTAGTTTGAGCAGGTCTTGAGTCCCAGCAAACTACAACTCCCAGGACTGCACAGCATGGCAAAAGGCACAACAAATCTACCATAAGAAATAATGCAGATTGATCCCACTTTTATTGCAGTTGCTAGAAGCTATGGGAATTGTAGTTTGAGCAGGTCTTGAGTCCCAGCAAACTACAACTCCCAGGACTGCACAGCATGGCAAAAGGCACAACAAATCTACCATAAGAAATAATGCAGATTGATCCCACTTTTATTGCAGTTGCTAGAAGCTATGGGAATTGTAGTTTGAGAAGGTCTTGAGTCCCACCAAACTACAACTCCCAGGACTGCACAGCAGGGCAAAAGGCACAACAAATCTACCATAAGAAATAATGCAGATTGATCCCACTTTTATTGCAGTTGCTAGAAGCTATGGGAATTGTGGTTTGAGGAGGTCTAGAGTCCCACCAAACTACAACTCCCAGGACTGCACAGCATGGCAAAAGGCACAACAAATCTACCATAAGAAATAATGCAGATTGATCCCACTTTTATTGCAGTTGCTAGAAGCTATGGGAATTGTAGTTTGAGCAGGTCTTGAGTCCCACAAAACTACAACTCCCAGGACTGCACAGCATGGCAAAAAGTATAACACGTCTACCATAAGAAATAATGCAGATTGATCCCACTTTTATTGCAGTTGCTAGAAGCTATGGGAATTGTAGTTTGAGCAGGTCTTGAGTCCCACCAAACTACAACCCCCAGGACTGCACAGCATGGCAAAAGGCACAACAAATCTACCATAAGAAATAATGCAGATTGATCCCACTTTTATTGCAGTTGCTAGAAGCTATGGGAATTGTAGTTTGAGCAGGTCTTGAGTCCCACCAAACTACAACTCCCAGGACTGCACAGCATGGCAAAAAGTATAACACGTCTACCATAAGAAATAATGCAGATTGATCCCACTTTTATTGCAGTTGCTAGAAGCTATGGGAATTGTAGTTTGAGCAGGTCTTGAGTCCCACCAAACTACAACTCCCAGGACTGCACAGCATGGCAAAAGGCACAACAAATCTACCATAAGAAATAATGCAGATTGATCCCACTTTTATTGCAGTTGCTAGAAGCTATGGGAATTGTGGTTTGAGGAGGTCTAGAGTCCCACCAAACTACAACTCCCAGGACTGCACAGCATGGCAAAAGGCACAACAAATCTACCATAAGAAATAATGCAGATTGATCCCACTTTTATTGCAGTTGCTAGAAGCTATGGGAATTGTAGTTTGAGCAGGTCTTGAGTCCCACAAAACTACAACTCCCAGGACTGCACAGCATGGCAAAAAGTATAACACGTCTACCATAAGAAATAATGCAGATTGATCCCACTTTTATTGCAGTTGCTAGAAGCTATGGGAATTGTAGTTTGAGCAGGTCTTGAGTCCCACCAAACTACAACCCCCAGGACTGCACAGCATGGCAAAAGGCACAACAAATCTACCATAAGAAATAATGCAGATTGATCCCACTTTTATTGCAGTTGCTAGAAGCTATGGGAATTGTAGTTTGAGCAGGTCTTGAGTCCCACCAAACTACAACTCCCAGGACTGCACAGCATGGCAAAAAGTATAACACGTCTACCATAAGAAATAATGCAGATTGATCCCACTTTTATTGCAGTTGCTAGAAGCTATGGGAATTGTAGTTTGAGCAGGTCTTGAGTCCCACCAAACTACAACTCCCAGGACTGCACAGCATGGCAAAAAGTATAACACGTCTACCATAAGAAATAATGCAGATTGATCCCACTTTTATTGCAGTTGCTAGAAGCTATGGGAATTGTAGTTTGAGCAGGTCTTGAGTCCCACCAAACTACAACTCCCAGGACTGCACAGCATGGCAAAAGGCACAACAAATCTACCATAAGAAATAATGCAGATTGATCCCACTTTAATTGCCATGGCTCAATGCTATGGGAGTTGTAGTTTGAGCAGGTCTTGAGTCCCACCAAACTACAACTCCCAGGACTGCACAGCATGGCAAAAAGTATAACACGTCTACCATAAGAAATAATGCAGATTGATCCCACTTTTATTGCAGTTGCTAGAGGCTATGGGAGTTGTAGTTTGAGCAGGTCTTGAGTCCCACCAAACTACAACTCCCAGGACTGCACAGCATGGCAAAAGGCACAACAAATCTACCATAAGAAATAATGCAGATTGATCCCACTTTAATTGCCATGGCTCAATGCTATGGGAGTTGTAGTTTGAGCAGGTCTTGAGTCCCACCAAACTACAACTCCCAGGACTGCACAGCAGGGCAAAAGGCACAACAAATCTACCATAAGAAATAATGCACAACAACAACTTTATTTATATACTGCCCTATCTCCTCAGGGGACTCAGGGCAGTTTCCCAACATGATAAAAAATACAATACACATAATAAAAACAGAACCCTACAACAATTTAAAAATAATAGAAGTAATAAACATAAATACACCACATACAATCCAACAATGAAAAATAAAACTAGTAACAATGTGGATTATCTGTTTTGATAATCTGGATTATATGGCAGTGTAGAAGGAGCCTGAGCAGCCTTGGAAAGAAAGAGTCCATTGGAAAGGGATCTAGGAGTCTTAAACCCCTGCTACACTGCCATATAAAATCCAGATTTGAACTGGATTATCTGGCAGTGTAGACTCACATAATGTAGTTCAAATTATGCAGATTATTTGCCTTGATAATCTGTATTATATGGCAGTGTAGATCCAGCCTTAGGCTGCCCGATATCCCAGGATCTGATCCCAGATTATTTTATCACAGATTATCTGGCAGTGGGGACTCACATAATCCGATTTAAAGCAGATAATGTGGTATCCGATCCTGGGATATAGGGTGGTGTGGAAGGAACTCAGGTTTTTCTACCCGGTCATATAATCTATTTTATCAAGGCAGACATTCCATATTATCTGCTTTGAACTGAAATATGTGTCTCCACTGCCAGATAATCCGGTTCAAAGAAGATAATCTGGATTTTGTATGGGGGGCCTTGGTTTCTGAAGCTTTGAACCGGATTATCTGGCAGTGGAGACTCATATAATCCAGTTCAAAAGCAGATAATCTGGGATCAGATACAGAAAAAGATATCATCCTCTGGATCTACACTGCCCTATGGATCTGATCCCAGATTATCTGACAATGTAGACACAGGAGACTCGTATAATCCAGTTCAAAGCAGATAATCTGGGATCAGATACAGAAAATATATATCCTAGTATTGATCTATACTGCTCTGTATCCCAGATTATCTGGCAATATATCAACACAGCCCTATAACCTGGAATATCAAGGTATATAATCCACAATACCTGCTTTGAACTGGATTATACGAGTCCACACTAGCATATAACCCGGTTCAGTGTGGATTTTGTGCAGATATGTGGAAAGGGCCTCATATAATCCAGTCCAAACAGGATGAGATACTGGATTATAATGTATTCACACAGCCCTATAACCTGGAATATCAAGTCATATAATCCTCAATACCTGCTTTGAACTGGATTATCTGAGTCCACACTGGCATATAATCCGGTTCAGAGTGGATTTTGTGCAGCTGTGTGGAAAGGGCCTCATACAACCCAGTCCAAATGGGATCAGATACTGGATTATAATGTATTCACACAGCCCTATAACCTGTAATATCAAGTCATATAATCCACAATACCTGCTTTGAACTGGATTATCTGAGTCCACACTGGCATATAATCCGGTTCAGAGTGGATTTTGTGCAGCTGTGTGGAAAGGGCCTCATACAACCCAGTCCAAATGGGATCATATAATTCAATCCAAAGCAGACAAAATAGGATGAGATACTGGATTATATGGATTATATATATGGAAGTAGATCCAACCAGGACCATCATCATCATCATCATCATTGGATCCAATGGGGCCTTTCAGGAGATCCAATGGGGAGGAAGAAGAGGAGGAAGGGGAGGAAAAGCAACCAATCAACCAAGCAAACCGGCTCCCTTCCTTTCCGGAGACAAAGCCCAAACTTTTATAGTTTTTGCTAACTTTTTGCATGAATATTTTGCATGCATTTTCTTGCTTGCCTGGGGTACAGAAGAGCTGGAGTGCTACCTGGGGAGGAAAGTGGGATCAAGGGGGAAAAAGAGAGCAGCTCACCTTCTTCCTCCCGAGTCTCCTTCTTCTTCTTCTTCTTCTCTCTCTCTCCTCCTTCGTTTTCCCGGGTCTGCAAAGGCGCCCTCCCCCGGGAAGCCACGCCCACCCACGCCTCCAGGCCACGCCCCTCCCTCCTGGCCTTGGCCACGCCCCTATGTGGGCGGGGCCTCCTGCAGGTAAGAAGGAAGGAAGGAAAAGAGAGACAGGTAGGCAGGCAGCTCCTCTCTCCTCTTGCAGTTAACAAAATCTGGCTAACAATATTTTTAAAAACTCTAAAAATCAGGACAGTAGGGGAATGCCAGACAGGAAACAATCAGGGCCAGCTAACACCTCCCAACAAAGGATTCCCCCACGCAGGATGCAGCCACCAGTATTTTAAAAACTCTGAAATCAGCACAGTAAATAAAGAACAACACGCAAAAACAAGGGAATTCTAGACAGCAAACAATCATGGCCAGCTAACACCTCCCAACAAAGGATTCTCCCAGGCAGGAAGCAGCCACCAGTATTTTAAAAACTCTGAAATCAGCACAGTAAATAAAGAACAATACGCAAAAACAAGGGAATTCTAGACAGCAAACAATCATGGCCAGCGAACACCTCCCAACAAAGGATTCCCCCAGGCAGGAAGCAGCCACCAGTATTTTAAAAACTCTGAAATCAGCACAGTAAATAAAGAACAATACGCAAAAACAAGGGAATTCTAGACAGCAAACAATCAGAGCCAGCTAACACCTCCCAACAAAGGATTCCGCCAGGCAGGAAGCGGTCACGAGTATTTTAAAAACTCTGAAATCAGCACAGTCAATAAAGAACAATACTCAGAAAACAGAGGAATTCTAGACAGCAAACAATCAGGGCCAGCTAACACCTCCCAACAAATAATTCCCCCAGGCAGAAAGTGGTCACCAGTATTTTAAAAACTCTGAAATCAGCACAGTCAATAAAGAACACTCACCCACGCAGAAAGCGGTCACCAGTATTTAACAAACTCTGAAATCAGCACAGTAAATAAAGAACAACACTCAAAAACAGGGGAATTCCAGACATGAAACAATCAGAGCCAGCTAACACCTCCCAACAAAGTATTTCCTCAGGCAGGAAGCGGTCACGAGTATTTTAAAAACTCTGAAATCAGCACAGTCAATAAAGAACAATACTCAGAAAACAGAGGAATTCCAGACAGGAAATAATCAGAGCCAGCTAACACCTCCCAACAAATAATTCCCCCAGGCAGGAAACAGCCACCAGTATTTTAAAAACTGTGAAATCAGCACAGGAAATAAAGAACAACACTCAGAAAATGGAGGACTTCTAGAAAGGAAACAATCAGGGCCAGCTAACGCCTCCCAACAAAGGATTCCCCCAGGCAGGAAGCAGCCACAGGTATTTTAAAAACTGTGAAATCAGCACAGTAAATAAAGAACAACACTCAAGAACACAGGAATTCTAGACAGCAAACAATCAGGGCCAGCTAACACTTCCCAACAAAGGATTCCCCCCAGGCAGGAAGCAGCCACCAGTATTTTAAAAACTCTGAAATCAACACAGTAAATAAAGAACAACACTCAGAAAACGGAGGACTTCTAGAAAGGAAACAATCAGGGCCAGCTAACGCCTCCCAACAAAGGATTCCCCCAGGCAGGAAGCAGCCACAGGTATTTTAAAAACTCTGAAATTAGCGCAGTAAATAAAGAACAACACTCAGAAAACAGAGGAATTCAAGACAGGAAACAATCAGGGCCAGCGAACACCTCCCAACAAAGGATTCCCCCAGGCAGGAAGTAGCAAGAACTTGGAGCTGCAAGGCCATTCAGTGCTAATCGAGGTGGCCTCACACTTGCCTCAAAGCAGACAAGAGTTCTTTCTCCCAACCTGGACATCATATTCTCTGCTTTGAACTGGATTATATGGCAGTATGGACCCATATAATCCAGTTCAAAGGAGGTAATGTGGATTATCTGCCTTGATAATGAGGGTTATATGGCCGTATGGAAGGGCCCTGAGTCTTCCTTGCCTTGAAGGCACACACAGACATTGCCTGAATGTCCCAAAAGCACCAGATCCCATCTCCTCTTGGAAGCTAAGCAGGGTCAGCCCTGGTTGGGGCTTGGATGGGAGACCACCAAGGAGCCACAGGCTCTATTTCAGGGGTCCCCAAACTAAGGCCCGGGGGCCAGATGCGGCCCTCCGAGGTCATTTACCTGGCCCCCGCCCTCAGTTTTATAATAGAATATATTGTATATACATATAATATTGATAATATTATAATGTAATAAAATATAACACTAATACCATATAATAATATTAATTATGTATTCTATATTATATATAATATTACATATAATATTACAGTATAGTGGTATAGTTCAGTATAGTAATATATAATGCTAATATTGTGCTATGCTAATAATATAATATATTGTATGTACATAATATTTTTTAAGCCACTCTGAGTCCCCTTTGGGGTGAGAAGGGTGTGATACAAATGTAGTAAATAAATGAAGTAAATAATAAATAAATAAATACATACATACATTTTAGACTTAGGCTCGCCCAAAGTCTGAAATGACTTGAAGGCACACAACAACAACAACAACAACAACAACAACAACCCTAATTAACTTGACTATCTCTTTGGCCAGAAGCAGGAGCACACTTCCCATTGAAATCCTGATAAATGTATGTTGGTTAAAATTGTTTTTATTTTTAAATAATGTATTGTTCTTTCATAGTTCTTCTTGTTGTTGTTGTTGTTTTTGCACTACAAATAAGACATGTGCAGTGAGCATCGGAATTTGTTTGTATTTTATTTTCAAATGATAATCCGGCCCCTCAACAATCTGAAGGATTGTGGACCGGCCCTCGGCTTAAAAAGTTTGAGGACCCCTGCTCTATTTCAAGCCACCAAACCAGCCCTATTTCTTGCCTAAGAAAACCCTATGACATCCATGAGGTCTCCCTAAGTCAACAGATAACTTACTTTGGAGTCCACAGTCCAAAGTCGATACCGTGGGATTTTATTCCCTTGTGTGGAAGTGGCCACAGATAATCCACATTATCTGCTTTGAACTGGATTATATGATGTCCCTTCCACACTGACCCTTTATCCTAGGATCTGATCCCATATTATCTGCTTATCCCAGGTTATCTGGTAGTGGGAACTCATAAATTCCAGTTCAAATCAGATAATCCCTGTCCATTTTTCGTAAGGACCTTAAAACGTGGCTTTTTCAATGTGCCTTTGAACGAAAAGTTCCAGTTAGATACTCACTTGTCACAACTATTGCACCTTATCAATGTTCCTCACCCTTGTTGTTTTTAATTTTTAAATGAGACCTATCTGTATTCCTTCATCGCCCTATATTTTATCCTTGAGCCTCACGTCGAGTCTGTGTAATTTTACTTCTATATATTTGCACTATGCTGAGGCTCAAATGACTTGATATGTTTTATGCTGTTATGTTGTTATGCTGTTTATTATGTTTTATCTATATATATAAAAGAGTGATGGCATCACGGCGACCCACAAAACAACAAAACTACAGGCCCCCCAACCTCGAAATTTGACAACACAACCCATCATCCACGTCTCTAGGTTGATACAACAAAAAGAAAACAAAAATAAAGTCCTAATTAGAGAGAGAGGAATAATTGCTTTTATCCAATTGCTGCCAGTTAGAAGGCTAAGCTCCTCCAACTTGGTCTACTAGCAACCCCCCCCAAAAAAACTCACTAAAAAATTAATACAATACAATAAAATACTATAATAACAGAAAATAACTAAAAATAATACAAGAAAATAAAAGAATTATATAAATTAAAATATAACTTACAATAAAATTAATAAAAAATGCAAATAACGTCAAATAAAAATTACACAACAATTTTTAACCAATACCACCACCACTTTGCCACAGCAACGTGTGGCCGGGCACAGCTAGTTGTTTTATATTGGTTTAAATTAAGATTATCTTTTAATGTATGTAGATGTCGGGCTTGTCCCCATATGAGCTGCCGTGAGTCCCCTTGGGGAGCTGGCAGCAGGATATAAAAATGTTGTTGTTGTTGTTGTTGTTATTTATTATTACTTTATGACACAGCAAACAAGATAAATATGCTGGATTTTGTATCACAAAATCACAAGTCAAACACTTCCCAAGTGTCTAGGACTGTGTGATGTATTTTCGGATGATGCGCACAGATCCCAGTAGGGTGGCCTTTTGCAATTGGCAGATCGTAATTTTGTCAATGTCTATTGTTTCCAAATGCCAGCTGAGATCTTTTGGCACAGCACCCAGTGTGCCGATCACCACCGGGACCACCGGCACTGGTTTCTGCCAGCGTCTTTGAAGTTCAATCTTGAGGTCCTGATAGCGGCTGAGTTTTTCCTGTTGTTTTTCGTCAATGCGACTGTCACCTGGGATGGAGACATCAATGATCCAAACCCTTTTCTTTTCCACAACTGTGATGTCTGGTGTGTTGTGTTCCAGAGCTTTGTCAGTCTGCATTCGGAAGTCCCACAGTATCTTTGCGTGCTCATTCTCCAATACTTTTGCAGGTTTGTGATCCCACCAGTTTTTTGCTGCTGGGAGATGGTACTTGAGGCATAAGTTCCAATGAATCATTTGGGCCACATGGTTGTGCCTCTGTTTGTAGTCTGTCTGTGCGATTTTCTTACAACAGCTGAGGATATGATCAATGGTTTCATCAGCTTCCTTGCACAGTCTGCATTTTGGGTCATCAGCTGATTTTTCGATCTTGGCCTGAATTGCCTTTGTCCTGATGGCTTGCTCCTGGGCTGCAAGGATCAGGCCTTCTGTCTCCTTCTTCAGGGTCCCATTCGTGAGCCAGCGCCAGGTCTTCTCCTTATCAGCTTTTCCTTGAATTTTGTCAAGGAACTTTCCATCAAGGCCATAGACACCTGTTATAAGATATACTGCTGGCCTTATAAATTGGACGCAGGTGGAACTGGACAATTTGGACAGAAAAACAAGAAAACTCATGACCATTCATCATTCCCTGCACCCTCGCAGTGATGTTGACCGGCTATATCTGCCTAGAAGATCAGGGGGCAGAGGACTCTTGCAAGTAAAACAAGCAGTCAAAGAAGAAGAACATGCCCTGGCAGGATATGTAAAGCAAAGTGAAGAACCTGCTTTGATTGAAGTCAAACATCAGAAACTCAAAACACAGCAGACAAAAAACCAGTACAAGAAAAGCGCACTACAAACTAGAGCTGACAGCTGGCACAACAAAACATTGCATGGAAAGTTCCTTGACAAAATTGAAGGAAAAGCTGATAAGAAGAAGACCTGGCTCTGGCTCACAAATGGGACCCTGAAGAAGGAGACACAAGGCCTGATCCTTGCAGCCCAGGAACAAATAATCAGAACAAATTATTATTATTATTATTATTATTATTATTATTATTATTATTATTATTATTATTATTATTATTATTAATATGCAATGTAGAAGGGGCCTGAAGGTTTCAGTTCCAATGATGCTAGATATCTGAGTGCCAAACCAACATTTTAAGGAAGGCTGAGAAATTATTCCTGAATTTTGTGTTGTCGAAGGCTTTCATGGCCGGGATCACAGGGTTGTTGTGTGTTTTCTGGGCTGTATGGCCATGATCCAGAAGCTTTCTCTCCTGATGTTTCGCCCATATCTATGGCAGGCATCCTCACAACCTCTGAGGTTGCCTGCTAGGCTGCTATAGATGTGGGCGAAACGTCAGGACAGAATACTTCTGAAACATGGCCAGACAGCCCGGAAAACATACAACAACCCAGTCGTGAATTTTGCCTCTGTGATAAGGGGTAAAGCAGCCCTAAAAGGATGAATCTGGAAGTTTGGGTCCATCTTGACCTGGATGTTGCATCTTGAATTTCAGTGGGGTCGTCTTGGTAATCTTTGCATATCTAAATCCCCCTTTTGTTTTGGGTGATGGTGGAGGAAATCGCCCTCTGAAAGGGGTTTTTGGAAATCCATTGGAAACCCAACGAGGCCATTACTGGTAAGGAGGTGGGAATGGAGCCAGCGAGCAAAGCAACCTGGGGTCTTTTGCAAGGAGTAGCCTTAAGGAAGGGGAAAATAATCATCATCATCATTGTCCTTTTAAGCATGAAAAAAAAAACAAAAGCAATCCCTATTTGGACCCCAAAAGGATGGGGAGACATTGGGGGTTTGCATTGGGTTTCTGGCCTTGAGTCCAGCATGGTGAAGCAAAATAAACAGACCAGCAATGAAAGAGGGGCATGGGAATATCTCCCCTTGCTCTGGCCTTGAGAGGAGCTTTCTTTCTCTCTTGCATCTGTGGGGGAGGCAGGGCTGAGAGGCCAGGAGGGGGGATTCAGCTCTGAAACAGGAGGTCTGTTTGTTTATTTTCTCACCCAAAAACTCCCTTTTGCTCAGGCACACAAGGAGGGTTTGTCCAGCATGCAACCCAGAGGCACAGGGCTGCCATTCCAAAAGCTAAGGCTTGAAATTATCCCCTAAAGTTGCAAAAAGCAGACTGTGAAATCAAACCCTCTTACTGTATTTATTATTGTTGTTGTAGTAGTAGTAATAATAATAATAATAATAATAATAATAATAATAATAATAATAATTGTGCGGTTTTCTGGCATTGTATATTTTTGCTGCTTCTGTGACTGTTCATTTGGGTTTTGATGATTCCGTAGCCCACTTGTCGATGGATGTCCAGAATCAGCAGCATCCACCGCGGTCCTTTTTATCCTGGGCGACGACCGAGCCAGTATAGACTTCGTTTGGGTTTGATTCTCCATAATGCTAATGGGTTAGGTGCTCTTAGTTCTGCTCCTCAGCTGAGGCCTCTCTGGCTTGGTTGGACCTGCCGGTAGTTACACTACCGCCAGCACAGCCCTCAGTCATCATTGGAGCAGCTAAGCCCCCCCACCACGTCAAGGTGGCACCTGCGGGGCAGAATATGTCAAGCAAAGTGAAGAACCTGCTTTGATTGAAGTCAAAAATCAGAAACTCCTCAAAACACAGCAGACAAAAAACCAGTACAAGAAAACCGCACTACAAACTAGAGCTGACAGCTGGCACAACAAAACACTGCATGGAAAGTTCCTTGACAAAATTGAAGGAAAAGCTGATAAGGAGAAGACCTGGCTCTGGCTCACAAATGGGACCCTGAAGAAGGAGACACAAGGCCTGATCCTTGCAGCCCAGGAGCAAGACATCAGGACAAAGGCCATTAAGGCCAAGATTGAAAAATCAGCTGATGACCCAAAATGCAGACTGTGCAAGGAAACCGACGAAACCATTGATCATATCCTCAGCTGCTGTAAGAAAATCGCACAGACAGACTACAAACAGAGGCACAACTATGTGGCCCAAATGATTCATTGGAACTTATGCCTCAAGTACCACCTCCCAGCAGCAAAGAACTGGTGGGATCACAAACCTGCAAAAGTATTGGAAAATGAGCACGCAAAGATACTGTGGGACTTCCGAATCCAGACTGACAAAGTTCTGGAACACAACACACCAGACATCACAGTTGTGGAAAAGAACAAGGTTTGGATCATTGATGTTGCCATCCCAGGTGACAGTCGCATAGATGAAAAACAACAGGAAAAACTCAGCCGCTATCAGGACCTCAAGATTGAACTTCAAAGACTCTGGCAGAAACCAGTGCAGGTGGTCCCGGTGGTGATGGGCACACTGGGTGCTGTGCCAAAAGATCTCAGCCGGCATTTGGAAACAATAGACATTGACAAAATCACCATCTGCCAACTGCAAAAGGCCACCCTACTGGGATCTGCACACATCATCAGAAAATACATCACACAGTCCTAGACACTTGGGAAGTGTTCAACTTGTGGTTTTGCGAAACGAAATCCAGCATATCTATCTTGTTTGCTGTGCCATACAACGTCGTTGTGTTGATGATAATAATAATAATAATAATAATAATAATAATAATAATAATAATAACAACAACAACAACAACAACAACAAAAACTTAATTTTTCGGAGCTGTATGGCCATTTTCCAGAAGTATTCTGATGTTTCGCCCACATCTATGGCAGGCATCCTCAGAGGTTGTGAGGTATGGCCATGTTCCAGAAGTATTCTCTCCTGACGTTTCGTCCACATCTATGGCAGCTATTCTCAGAGGTGGATGAGGGTGCCTGACATAGATGTGGGCGAAACGTCAGGAGAGAATACTTCTGGAACATGGCCAGACAGCCTGGAAAACATACAACAACCCTGGACTCGGAGTGGCTTACATGGAGACAAGCCCAATCAAGCCCAGTGATTTTGGCCATTAAAACCTTACGACAATACAAACGCTGAAAGCAATACAATCCACAATTTACGGTAAAACCTTAAGTACGGTATATAAACTCTAAAATAGTGTTTATATCCCAGTTTTCTGCCAATTAGAAACCCAAGGCAACTCAAAGAACAGTTTGGAATAATAATAATTATTATTATTATTGATATTAGTTACCCACCTCTCCTCACAGCTCAGGGTGCAAAAACAATTCATTAAAATTGTTGTTTTCCAAATATTTTAGTTCAAATACGAGCAGTATTAATTCGTTAAAGGTTTTAAAACATATAAATATAAATGCCTCTTGTAGACCCAACGCACAAAAACCAAACACTTGTGCATTTGATCTGCAAAATGGCAATTGCAACTCCCATGACCCCATAGTATGGAGCCATGGAAGTAAAAGTGTTGTCAAACTGTATTAATTCTACAGTGCAGATGCATGGAGCCCCCGGTGGTGCAGCAGATTAAAGCGCTGAGCTGCTGAACTTGCTGACCGAAAGGTTGGCGATTCCAATCCATAAAGTGTGGTGAGCTCCTGCTGTTAGCCCCAGCTTCTGCCAACCTAGCAGTTCAAAAACTTGCAAACGTGAGTAAATCAATAGGTACTGCTCCAGCGGGAAGGTAATGGCCCTCCATGCCGCTATGCCGGCCACATGACCTTGGAGGAGTCTATGGACAACGCTGGCTCTTTGGCTTAGAAATGGAGATGAGCACCAACCCCGAGTGTATTATATGGCCATGTCGATCCAGCCATAAAGTTTCAAGGAAACCCACGGCATGTTTAGAAAATAATAAATTCTGCCCATTTGCAAGCCCATGGACATAATTCTCCTTTTGTGTTGCTCTGTGTTTTCCAGGCTGTGTGGCCATGTTCCGAAGGCATTCTCTCCTGACATTTCGCCCAGGCAGGGAGTAGCCAGGCTATGAAACTGCAAGGCTATTCAATGCTAATCAAGCCGGCCAATTTCAACATTCATACTTGCCTTCAACAGTTATTTCTCCCACCTTGGACATCATTCTACAGGCATATATATAAACCCCATTTGCCTAGCTTCCAACAGACTTCACAACCTCTGAGGATGCCTGCCATAGATGTGGGAGAAATGTCAGGAGAGAATGCTTTTGTAACATGGCTATAGACTGGAAAACTCACAGCAACCCAGTGATTCCGGCCATGAAAGCCTTCCACAACGCCCACCCACAACACAATTCTCCTTTTTTCCCCAAAGTTCCCATTCCTTCTTTCTAGGAAGGCAAAGTCTTTTGTTATTATTATTTCCACCAGCTTTAGAAAACAAGCTTTTCCAAGGAGGGTCTTTAAGAGTATTTATTGTATTGCTTTTAACTGCTTTTTAACATTTAGATGGCAGGCTTTACATTGTTCCCAGTGTTACTAATAGTTTAATGGTACTCTCAGGGAGGATCTTTTGTATTTTTCAACTAGGATGCATTGGTTGAATTTACAAAGTGCCTTGAGGCTTTGTTTGGGGGGGAGGGACAGTATTAAATTAAGATGGGACTGGGATGAATGAAATCACATATAATAATTGCAATAATAATATTTCTTCATTTATTTATTATTTACTACATTTATATCCCGCCCGTCTCACCCCAAAGGCTTACAAATAATATTTACATACAGTGTATTATATCACTAGCACAGCACAACACTAGCACTATAAACCAGCATATTGCACCACACCACTATACTGTAATGTTACCAGTAATATTACATGTAATAAATAATATATAATTAATATTATTATATTGTACTATTATTAGTATTATATTGCATTACATTATAATATTATCCATATTACATGTGTATACAATATATTAATTATTATTTATTATTGTAAGTTAATTTTAGAAACTAATATATTATTATATTATATTACAGTAGAATCTCACGCATCCAACATAAATGGGCCGGCAGAATGTTGGATAAGTGAATATGTTGGATAATAAGGCGGCTTTAAGGAAAAACCTATTAAACATCAAATTAGGTTATGATTTTACAAATTAAGCACCAAAACATCATGTTATACAACAAATTTGGCAGAAAAAGTAGTTCAATACGCAGTAATGCTATGTAGTAATTACTGTATTTATGAATTTAGCACCAAAATATCACGATGTATTGAAAACATTGACTACAAAAATGCGTTGGATAATCCAGAACGTTGGATAAGTGAGACTCTATTGTACAATAAAATAATAAAACAGTTAAAATGGTTAAATAACATAGTAAAATACAATATATAAAAGATTTAACACAGTGCAACACAGAATATAAATAACATAGTAAAATACAATATATAAAAGATTTGACACAGTGCAACACCGAATATATATGCCAATCATCCATCAGACCTTGTGCAAGAGCCTTAATCCAATAGGCTTTTCCTTAATCTCTCCTTATTATCCAAGATATTTGCTTATCCAAGGTTCTGCTGGCCCGTTTAGCTTGGATAATAATAATAATAATAATAATAATAATAATAATAATAATAATAATAATAATTAAAAAAACGTTATTTATACCCTGCCACCATCTCCCCAATGGGGACTCGGGGCGGCTTACATGGGGCCAAGCCCAAAACCATACAATATGACAAAATATAAAACAACGTATCATATTTTAACTTAATGTTCATGTGGTCTGCCCTTGTTTTTATTGTCTCCTTGTTTTATTTTGTAATGGATATTATTTACTGTATTGTTTACTGTATTGTGGTGTGCTGTTCTTTTATATGCTGTTTACATTGTATTGTTTTGGGCGTGGCCCCACGTAAGCCGCCCCGAGTCCCCATTGGGGAGATGGTGGCGGGGTATAAATAAAGTTTTATTATTATTATTATTATTATAACACAGTTTAACAATACAATAAATAATAACATACATTACAACCCAAAATTCAGAGAAAGTAATAAAAACCAGGGCAGGCCACATGAACACTAAGTTAAAACTCGGTGAGAAAAGTGGATAAGTGAGACTCTATTGTATATACAGTAGAGTCTCACTTATCCAACACTCGCTTATCCAACGTTCTGGATTATCCAACACATTTTTGTAGTCAATGTTTTCAATATGTCGTGATATTTTGGTGCTAAATTCATAAATACAGTAATTACTACATAGCATTACTACGTATTGAACTACTTTTTCTGCCAAATTTGTTGTCTAACATGATGTTTTGGTGCTTCATTTGTAAAATCATAACCTAATTTAATGTTTAATAGGCTTTTCCTTAATGCCTCCTTATTATCCAACATATTCGCTTATCCAACATTCTACCGTCCCGTTTATGTTGGATAAGTGAGACTCTACTGTATAAATGTAATGTTCATTTTACTATGAACTTTGTCAGGGGTCCCCAAACTTTTAAAGCAGAGGGCCGGTCCACAATCTTTCAGACTGTTGAGGGGCCGAATTATCATTTGAAAAAAATAATACAAATTCCTATGCACACCTCACATGTCTTATTTGTAGTGCAAAAACAACAACAAGAACAAGAACAATGAAAGAACAATACAATATTTAAAAATGAAAACAATTTTAACCAACATAAACCTATTAGGATTTCAGTGGGAAGTGTGGGCCTGCTACTGACCAATGAGATAGTCAAGTTAATTAGGATTGTTGTTGTTGTTGTTGTTGTGTGCCTTCAAGTCATGTCAGACTTTGGCCGAGCCTAAGTCTAAAGTTTATTATTTATTTACTGCATTTATTTACTACATTTATATCCCACCCTTCTCACCCCGAAGGGGACTCAGAGCAGCTGTATGTACATACAATCTATTATATTATTAGCATAACACAATATTAGCATTGTATATTACTATATTGAAATATACCACTATACTATTATATAATATGTAATATATAACATATAATTAATATTATTATATGGTATTACAATTAGTATTATATTGTATAACATAAGATTATTATCAATATTACAGTAGAGTCTCGCTTATCCAACGTTCTGGATTATCCAACACATTTTTGTAGTCAATGTTTTCAATATATCGTGATATTTTGGTGCTAAATTCATAAATACAGTAATTACTACATAGCATTACTACGTATTGAACTACTTTTTCTGCCAAATTTGTTGTCTAACATGATGTTTTGGTGCTTCATTTGTAAAATCATAACCTAATTTGATGTTTAATAGGCTTTTCCTTAAGGCCTCCTTATTATCCAACATATTCACTTATCCAACGTTCTGCTGGCCCGTTTATGTTGGATAAGTGAGACTACTGTAGTATTAAGTTAGGTTTTCCCCTGACATTAAGTCTATTCGTGTCCAACTCTGGGGGCTCACTTCCATTTCTAAACCGAAGGCATTGTCCGTAGACACCTTCAAGGCCATGTGGCCGGCATGACTGCATGGAGTGTTGTTACCTTCCCACCAGAGCACTACTTTTTCTGCCAAATTTGTTGTCTAACATGATGTTTTGGTGCTTCATTTGTAAAGTCATAACCTAATTTGATGTGTAATAGGCTTTTCTTTAATCCCTCCTTATTATCCAACATATTCGCTTATCCAACATTCTACCGTCCCGTTTATGTTGGATAAGTGAGACTCTACTGTATAAATGTAATGTTCATTTTATTATGAACTTTGTGCTATTGGGCACCACTTGGAACTGCTAGGGTTAATAATATGGAATGTTGGGAGTTGTAGTTTGGCGAGACCCCTGCCCTCTTTGGCAGGGAAGGGGTTGGAAAACTACAACTCCCAGGGTTGCACTGCAGCAAGCCAGAGCAGTCCATGGTGTTGCCAGCCCGCATTCATTCCAACCCAAAAAGGCAAAGGAGAAGCCAAGCGTAAGGCAAAGGAGTCTGCTGCGAAAGTGCCAGCCCGGATTTGCAGGCTGCAAAAAAGGCGGAGCGAAGAGTGTTGGAGGCGGAGGCGAGGGAGGGACGTCTGCGGGGCTGGGAGCCGCCATGGCCCCGCTCCACTTCCCCCGGGAACCGGGTCCCGAGGAGGCCATGCCCGCCGACCTGCAGCCCCTGAACCAGCTCAGTCCCCAGGTGAGCCCGTGCGGCGTGCGCCATGCGCCCAGGGCGCACCAAAAAAGCGCACGCTTTCAAACCAGTAAAGGGCGCCCCCTGTCGGAGTCCCCACCTCCAATCCGGATCAAGGGGGTTCTACTGGCTCTGCCCCTTCGGTCTGCCTGAACCCCAACTTCTGGGCGCCCCCCTGGGTCCGGAGAAAGGGGCGCCAACAAGGTCCCCCCAGCACCTCTCCAACTCCTCCTCCTCCTTCTCCCTGGGTGGGTTTGCACTGTAGAAGTAATGCAACTTGGCAGCACTTTCACTGCCCTGGCTCAGTGCTTATGGTTTCCTGGGAGTTGTAGCTTGCCTTGGGCAGAGAAGCCCTTGTGAAACTACAACTCCCAGGCGTAACTACCCTGTTTCCCCGAAAATAAGACATCCCCGAAAAATAAGACCTAGTAGAAGTTTTGCTGAATTGCTAAATATAAGGCCTCCCCTGAAAGTAAGACCTAGCAAAATTTTTGTTTTGGAAGCATGCCCAGCGCCTGCCAAACAGAACACTAGAGCATGCAAGATTAGTAAATGTACATACCAGTTGTACATGGAAATAATGGTAGTAACAAGAAATTCTTGATAGGATTCACAGTTTGTCTGGTTATGTTGGTTTGTGATAATAAATGTTTATTTTTTGTTCAACAATAAATGTGAATTCTTCTTCATGGAAAAATAAGACATCCCCTGAAAATAAGACCTAGTGCATCTTTGGGAGCAAAAATTAATATAAGACACTGTCTTATTTTCGGGGAAACACAGTATATATATTTTTTCCCACAACAACAAAATGAGGCAAATGTCAGTTGTTGGATTTCATAAATTAGAGCAGAGCTTTCCATCAGTGTGTCAGGCCACTTCTACACTGCCAAATGAAACCCGGGTTATCCTTTTTGGCCTGGATTATAGGTAAAGGTAAAGGTGTCCCCTGACGTTAAGTCTAGTCATGTCTGTCTCTGGGGGTTGGTGCTCATCTCCATTTCTAAGCAGAAGAGCCGGCGTTGTCCGTAGACACCTCCAAGGTCATGTGGCCATTGGCATGACTGCATGGAGCGTCATTACCCTCCTGCCGGAGTGGTAATAATAATAATAATAATAAACTTTATTTTATAAAAAAAACTCACGAGGAAAAGAATGAGGAAGAACAGCCACCAATGGACGGTGAAGCAACAGCTCCCCCGTGGCCGGAATCGTGAAGCTGGAAAGATGTTAAAAATGCCTCTGTGTCTGTCTAAAACTGAATGTTGTTTGTCTGTTGGCATTGAATGTTTGCCATATATGTGTTCATTGTAATCCGCCCTGAGTCCCCTTCGGGGTGAGAAGGGCGGAATATAAATACTGTAAATAAATAAATAAATAAATATTTATACCCCGCCACCATCTCCCCAACGGGGACTCGGGGCGGCTTACATGGGGCCATGCCCAGAACAATACAATTAATATAAATATAAAATATAAAAAGAGCAACAAATCATAACACATTGAACAATACAATAAATGATAATATACATTACAAGGCAAAATCAGAAGAACAATAAAAACAAGGGCGGGCCACAAAAGGTAGTACCAATAGGTAGTGGTACCTATTGATCTACTCACATCGACATGTTTTCGAACTGCTAGGTTGGCAGAAGCTGGAGCAACAACGGGCGCTCACTCCGCTCCCAGGATTTGAACCTGGGACCTTTCAGTCTGCAAGTTCAGCAGCTCAGCGTTTTAACACACTTCGCCACCGGGACTCCGGGCCTGGATTATAAATCAGTGTAATCCGGAGAGTGGAAAGAGCGCCCACTGTTAGCCCCAGCTCCTGCCAACCTAGGAGTTCGAAACATGCAAATGTGAGTAGATCAATAGGTACCGCTCTGGCGGGAAAGTAACGGCGCTCCATGTGATCATGCCGGCCACATGACCATGGAGGTGTCTACGGACAACGCCGGCTCTTCGGCTTATAAATGGAGATGAGCACCAACCCCCAGAGTCGGACACAACTAGACTTAATGTCAGGGGAAACCTTTATATTTACCTTAAACTCATATAATCCAGTTTAAATCAGATCAGCCACCTTGAGTCCCCTCAGGTGAGAAAGGCGCAGTAGAAATGCTGTAAATAAAATGAATGGCCCCTTCTTCATTGCCATATAATCCAGTTCAAAGCACATAATTTTATATGGTCATGTAGACTTTATATGGTCATGTAGAAGGGGCGAATGTAGGCATCTATATCTCATATTAGGGGGTTAGTTTAACCTCATGTTTGCTAGTAAAACTGGATTGCTTTATATTGCTCAATGACGTATGTCTAAAAGGTGTATTACCAACATGAAAATAATTGGAAAGCTTTGAATTAGGTAAATGTTATTGAAAGTGGACCTGTGGTTATATACTAGCTTGGGGACCCAGCAGTGTCCGGGTCATTTGAGAAGTGTAGTCTAGATGCAATGTCATCTGGGTTCAGTGAGTGCAGGTGAACTACAACTCCCATCATCCATGATCCAAACTCTTCCAAACTGCACCAGGCTGTACAGTGGGTCATGGGGGTTGTGTGTGCCAAGTTTGGTACTCAGTCGTCATTAGTGGGAGTCGCAGTGCTCTGAGGAAGTGAGTGAAGGTATTGCAAGTCCCATCGTCCTTGGTCCATCCCCCTCCAAAGTGCACCAGGATGTAGAGTGGGTCATGGGGGGTATGTGTGCCAGGTTTTGATCTTGATCTGTCATTTAAGGCAATTGCAGTGGTCTCAAGAAGTGAGTGAAGGTACTGCAAGTCCCATCATTCGTGGTCTGTCCTCCCCCAAAACACACTAGGATGTAAAGTGGGTCATGGGGGGTATGTGTGACAAGTTTGGTGCTGATCTGTCATTGGTTAGAGTAACACTGGTCTGTGAGAGAGGAAGTGTTTGAAAGTACTGCAAATCCCATAATCCTTGGTCCATCCTTCCCCAAACTGCTGCAACATGTAAAGTGTGTCATTTGGGATATGGGTGCCAAGTTTGGTTCAGTTCTGTCATTCCTGCCAGGGTGTAGAGTGGGTCGTGGGGGGTATGTGTGCCAGGTTTTGGTCTTGATCAGTCATTTAAGGCAGTTGCAGTGGTCTCAGGAAGTGAGTGAAGGTACTGCAAGTCCCATCATCCATGGTCTGTCCTCCCCCAAACTGCACCAGGATGTAAAGTGGGTCATAGGGGGTATGTGTGCCAAGGTTGATTCTGATCTGTCATTGGTTAAAGTAACAGTGGTCTGTGGGAGAGAAAGCGTTTGAAAGTACTGCAAATCCCATAATTCTTGGTCCATCCTCCCCAAAACTGCTGCAGTGTGTAAAGTGTGTCATTTGGGATATGGGTGCCAAGTTTGGTTCAGTTCTGTCATTTCTGCCAGTTGCAGTGGTCTCAGGAAGTGAGTGAAGGTACTGCAAGTCCCATCATCCATGGTCCATCCTCCCCCAATCTGCACCAGGACATTAAGGGGGCCACAGGGGTTCTGTGCGCTAAGTTTGGACCAGTTCTGTCACTGGTGGGCATCGCAGTGGTCTGTGGGTGCCGAAGCGATTGAAAGTACTGCAAGTCCCAGCATCCGTGGTCCATCCTCCCCCAAATGGCACCAGGATGTAAAGTGGGTCATGGGGGTTAAGTGTGCCAAGTTTGGGCCAGGTCAGTCCTTCATGGCAGTCGCAGTGGCCTGTCAAAGTTGCACCCAATCAGAAAATTGCCACATACATCCATCCATCCATACATACAAACAAACATACAAACATTGACTTTAAGAAGGACATATCAAGAATTAATAAGTGTATGGTTCATAGAATAGTTTCCGGAGTTGTGTGCTTGGTATGTGTATACAGTAGAGTCTCACTTATCCAACATAAATGGGCCGACAGAACGTTGGATAAGCGAATATGTTGGATAATAAGGAGAGATTAAGAAAAAGCCCATTAAACATCAAAATAGGTTATGATTTTACAAATTAAGCACCAAAACATCATGTTATACAACAAATTTGACAGAGAAAGTAGTTCAATACGCAGTAATGTTATGTTGTAATTACTGTATTTACAAATTTAGCACCAAAATATCACGATATATTGAAAACATTGACTACAAAAATGTGTTGGATAATCTAGAACGTTGGATAAGTGAATGTTGGATAAGTGAGACTCTACTGTATTAGTGTAGGCATGAGAAGAGTCTCACTTTTTCCTGGGCGTAGAATGAGTAAGAAAGGAAGAAGAGCAACAGTTTTAATGTGATTGACATTGAATTATTCTGTCTTTTTTCCCCCCAGCAATTCTCTGCTCTAACTGAACTGGTATTCCAATTTCTCCAAGAACCTAAAGAGGTACGGTAATCCGTTTTGTCAGATAACAAGTCTAACTAGGTATTTACACAACAGGAGGGTTTTAATATTGCTAGCCATAATTCACAGTTATTAGTACAATATTTCCCCCTTGAGATAAACTGAAAGACGAGGCCCTCGTTCTTTGAAATATCTGCATTTTCTTTAGGGATTTGTTCTATACTGTTATTAAAATAAATAATACTGATACCATGTCATGAAAAGACAATACTGCTCGGAAAGGTAGAAGGCAGCAGCGAAAAAGGAGAACAGTATTACAAGTGGATGGACTCCATAAAAAAGTTACAGGTAGTTTTTAATGGTTTTAGGTGATTTAAACTACCGTATATACTTGAGTATAAGCCGACCTGAATATAGCCGAGGCACCTAATTTTACCACACAATGGGAAAACATTGACTCCAGTATAAGCCGAGGGTGGTAAATTTCAGAAATAAAAATAGATACCAATAAAATTACATTAATTGAGGCATCAGTAGGTTAAATGTTTTTGAATATTTACACCAAGCTAAAATTTAAGATAAGACTGTCCAACTCTGATCAAATCATTATTCTCATCTTCTTCAATGTAAATGTGCTTATGTATCCTTTTAATAATAATAGAGTAAAATAATACATGTAATAATAATAAATACAGGAAAATAATACATGTAATAATAGAGTAAAATAATAAATGCAATAATAATAATAATAAGATCCGAGTGAAATAATAAATGTATTAATAATTATAATAATAATAGAGTAAAATAAATGTAATAGTAGCAACAATAATAGAGAAAAATAATAAATGTATTAATACCAATAATAATAGAGAAAAATAATAAATGTACCATATATTCTCGAGTATAAGCTGACCCAAATATAAGCCAACCAGGACCCTCACCCGAGTACAAGCCGAGGGGGGCTTTTTCAGTCTTAAAAAAAGGGCTGAAAAACTAGGCTTATACTCGAGTATATACAGTATCTGTTTTTAAGAATTCTATGCTTAATTTTTTTCTAATATTTAAAGGTTGTAGTTTTAATATTGTAAATTGCATTCTTTGTAGTGTAGCAAGCCACTTTGAGTAATAATAATAATAATAATAATAATAATAATAATACATTGCAAGACCTAGCTGTTGATTGTTGGGGACCTGAGTGTCTCTCATTCATGGGTAACAATAATTTGAAATCAGGTTGATAGTGGTTAACAACAACCATGACAATAATAACTATATGTAATAGTTTTTAACGTAATGTAAAAAAACTACGTCCTGTATATATTCAAGTATAAGTTTTTCAGCCCTTTTTTTAAAGACTGAAAAAGCCCCCGTCTGCTTATACTTGGGTGAGGGTCCTGGTTGGCTTATATTTGGGTCAGCTTATACTCAAGAATATATGGAACATTTATTGTTTTTCTCTATTATTATTGGTATTACGTTTATTATTTTTCTCTATTATTGTTGTTACTATTACATTTATTTTACTCTATTTTATTATTATTAATACATTTATTATTTCACTCTGATCTTATTATTATTATTACATGTACAGTAGAGTCTCACTTATCCAAGCCTCGCTTATCCAAGCCTCTGTATAATCCAAACCATTTTTGTAGTCAATATTTTCAATATATCGTGATATTTGGTGCTAAATTTGTAAATACAGTAATTACAATATAACATTACTGTGTATTGAACTTTTTTCTGCCAAATTTGTTTTATAACATGAAGTTTTGGTGCTTAATTTGTAAAATCATAACCTAATTTGATGTTTAATAGGCTTTTCCTTAATCCCTCCTTATTATCCAAGATATTCGCTTATCCAAGCTTCTGCCGGCCCGTTTACGTTGGATAAACGAGACTCTACTGTATATGTAATAGTTTTTAACGTAATGTAAAAAAACTACGTACTGTATATACTCAAGTATAAGCCTAGTTTTTCAGCCCTTTTTTTAAAGACTGAAAAAGCCCCCGTCTGCTTATACTTGGGTGAGGGTCCTGGTTGGCTTATATTTGGGTCAGCTTATACTCGAGAATATATGGTACATTTATTACTTTTCTCTGTTATTATTGGTATTATTACGTTTATTATTTTTCTCTATTATTGTTGTTACTATTACATTTATTTTACTCTATTTTATTATTAATAATACATTTATTATTTCACTCTGATCTTATTATTATTACATTTATTATTTTACTCTATTATTACATGTATTATTTTACTGTATTTATTATTATTATTATTACATGTATTATTTTACTCTATTATCATTAAAAGGATACATAAGCACATTTACATTGAAGAAGATGAGAATAATGATTTGATCAGAGTTTGACAGTCTTATCTTAAATCTGAGCTTTATGTAAATATTCAAAAACATTTAACCTACTGATGCTTCAATTAATGTAATTTTATTGGTATCTGTTTTTATTTCTGAAATTTACCACTCTTGGCTTATACTGGAGTCAATGTTTTCCCAGTTTTTTTTTGTGGTAAAATTAGGTGTCTTGGCTTATATTCGGGTCGGCTTATACCCGAGTATATACGGATAAGTAGTTTGAAGTCCAGTTTGCTCCTTTTGGATGAAGGACACTGCTTTTTTGCTCTTCTTTTGCAGATTGAAAGGTTTCTGGCTCAGCTCTCTGAACTTGCTTCCACCAATAAGATCAGCCTGGGCCCTTTGAAGAATATCGTCAAAAGCCTGCTTTTGGTGCCAAATAGTGAGTCTGAGTACAGGACAGCTCAAGGAAGGTTTGCTCGCCAAGGACAGCCACTTCTTGCGTCTCCACTGTAGAATTAATGCAGTTTGACACCACTTTAAATGCCATGACCAATGCTATAGAATCCTGGAGTTGTAGTTTTCCAAGATTTCTAGACTTCTCTGCCAAAGGGTGTTGAGGCCTCCCCAAAACTACAGATCCCAGGACTCCATAGCATTGAGTGATAGCAGTTAAAGTGGGATCAAACTGCATTCATTCTATATTGTAGATGCACCCATGCTTCCCAACACTTTTATTGGCAGCCCAGCTTGGCTCATCCTGTTTTTCTTGGTTTGATCTTCATTTTACACCCTTTGCAACAAGCGTCATTAAGGCCCCTTCCACATAGCTGTATAAAATCCACATTGAACTGAATTATATGGCAGTGTGGACTCAGATAATCCAGTTCAAAGCCTTGATATTCTGGGTTATATGGCTGTGTGGAAGGACCCATAGTGTATTGTTATCCTCCACAACTACAGATGTTGCATCCACGGATTCTACAATCCATGCCTTGAAAAAAAATTTTTTTTTTTAATTCCAAAAGCAAACCTCAGTTTTGCCATTATACACAAGGGACACTGTTTGGCTATACCATTGTATATCATGGGTTTTGGTATCCAATGTGTGTGGGATTGTCTCTTGGAACAAAATTCGAGCCGATACTGGGGGCTCATTATATTTATTTTAAAATATAAACCCCACCTTTCTGCCAATTAGGGCAAAAGAAATATACAGCCAACACAAATCATAATGAAAAGAGTCCTTTAAAAACAACTTGAGCCCTGTCAAAATGGATAAATCACTGATACAAATATTGTTCATGGTTATGTATTAATCTTAAATAAAACGTTTCAGGGGGAAATGCATATGTGAAATTAGTATCTATAATTTAGATCTATATCTAGCTCTGTATTGTTTATATAAGCATTGAATGTTTGCCTGTTACTATGTTGGAAGCCGGCCTGAGTCCCCATGGGGAGATAGGGTGGGATCCAAATGAAATTATTATTATTATTATTATTATTATTATTATTATTATTATTATTATTATTAGGTTATTGTTGATACCATATTGTTTTTGTTGCCCCTACTTTTCCACTTATAGAGCTAGTTTATTGTTTTTCTTTGAAATATGATATTCAAAAACGTTTAACCTACTGATGCCTTGATTAATGAAATTTTATTGGTATCTATTTTTATTTTGAAATTTACCTGTAGCTGCTGCATTTCCCACCCTCGGCTTATAGTCGAGTCAATAAGTTATCCCAGGTTTTTGTGGTAAAATTAGGTGCCTCGGCTTATATTCGGGTCGGCTTATACTCGAGTATATATGATACATTTATTTTACTCTATTTTTATTATTATTATTAATACATTTATTATTTCACTCTGATCTTATAATTATTATTGCATTTATTATTCTACTCTATTTATTATTACATGTATTATTTTCCTGTATTTATTATTATTATTACATGTATTATTTTACTCTATTACAGTAGAGTTTCACTTATCCAGCACTCGCTTATCCAACGTTCTGCATTATCCAATGCATTTTTGTAGTCAATGTTTTCAATACATCGTGATATTTTGGTGCTAAATTCGTAAATACAGTAGCATTACTGCATATTGAACTACTTTTTCTGTCAAATTTGTTGTATAACATGATGTTTTGGTGCTTAATTTGTAAAATCATAACCTAATTTGATGTTTAATAGACTTTTCCTTAATCCCTCCTTATTATCCAAGATATTTGCTTATCCAACGTTCTGCCTGCCCGTTTACGTTGGATAAGCGAGACTCTACTGTATGTTGGTTTTTATCTAGCATAAACTGAAATGGAGTTAAGTAGAACAAGACATATATGTAATTAACTAGCTTTGCCCGGCCACGCGTTGCTGTGGCTTATGGGAATCCTTTGTTGGCCAGGTGGAATAGCAGTGAATAGCCTTGCAGTCTCAAAGCCTGGCCGTTTTCTGGAGTAGCTGGAGCTTTTTGTTATATGAATGTAGAGGCATGGATGAGAGGTTGTGCTGCCAAGTTTAGTGTTTCTGGGAAGTGTAGTTTTGTTGTTTTCTCCTAGGCCGAAATTTCATTACCCTTTTATATATATAGACTAGCTGTGCCCGGCCACGCGTTGCTGTGGCGAAGTCTGGTGGTATGGGAAATAAAGTATTGAGGAATTGGTGGTAGTTAAGGTAAAGGGTAAGGGTTTTACCTTACATTAAGTCCGTTATAAATGGGTTATATAGCTGTGTGGAAGGGCCTTGAGTCTACCCTGCCATATAATCCAGTTAAAATCAGATAATCTGTATTTTATGGGCAGTGTGGAAGAGGCCTAAGTGAGGCCTAACTCTGCCTGTCCCCTGGGCTGAGCGGGTTGCTAGGAGACCAAGTGGGCGGAGCTTAGCCTTCTAACTGGCAGCAATTGGATATAAACAATTATTTCTCTCCCTCTAATTAGGACTTTATTTTTCTTTTCTTTTTGTTGTATGAACGTAGAGGCATGGATGAGGGGTTGTGCTGCCAAGTTTAGTGTTTCTGGGATGTGTAGTTTTGTTGTTTTGTCCTAGGCCGAAATTTCATTACCCTTTTATATATATAGAAGTGTAACTCCAGAGATGGATAGATAGATAGATAGATAGATAGATAGATAGATATGGGGGGTGGGTCAAAAGGTTTTGCCTCCCGCATCATAAAAACGTTATGAATGAACATATAATAGCAGAAGTCGCTACAGATCATCACCTCAGCTATTCTCTACACAAAACTACCGTTCAATATAGTCTCCATCAATTTGTCCACATTTGCACCATTGTTCAACCCAGGCATCAAAACCATTTGGGAAAAATTCGTGGCCCATGATTTCAAAGCTGTTTTAACATCATTGAAGTCACTGAATTTGAAACCATGTAGGTCAGGGGTCCCCAAACTTTTGAAGCAGAGGGCCGGTCCACAATCTTTCAGACTGTTGAGGGGCCGAATTATCATTTGAAAAAAAAATACAAACAAATTTCTATGCATACTGCACATGTCTTATTTGTAGTGCAACAACAACAACAACAACAAAAGAACAATACAATATTTAAAAATGAAAACAATTTTAACCAACATAAACCTATTAGGATTTCAATGGAAAGTGTGAGCCTACTACTGGTCAATGAGATAGTCAAGTTAATTAGGATTGTTGTTGTTGTGTGCCTTCAAGTCATGTCAGACTTTGGCCGAGCCTAAGTCTAAAATTAATTATTTATTTACTGCATTTATTTACTACATTTATATCCCACCCTTCTCACCCAGAAGGGGACTCAGAGCAGGTGTATGTACATACAATATATTATATTATTAGCATAACACAATATTAGCATTGTATATTACTATATTGAACTATACCACTATACTATTATATAATATGTAATATATAACATATAATTAATATTATTATATGGTATTACTATTAGTATTATATTGTATAACATAAGATTATTATCAATATTATATGTATATACAATCTATATATATAAAAGAGTGATGGCATCAGGGCAGCGGACAAAACAACAAAACTACAGGCCCCCCAACCTCGAAATTTAACAACACAACCCATCATTCACGGCTCTAGGTTGATACAACAAAAAGAAAAGAAAAATAAAGTCCTAATTACAGGGAGAGGAATAACAGTTTTTATCCAATTGCTGCCAGTTTGAAGGCAAAGCTCCGCCCACTTGGTTTCCTAGAAACCTGCTCAGCCCAGGGGACAGGCACAGTTAGGCCTCACTTAGGCCTCTTCCCCAGATTTTAACTGGATTATATGGCAGTGTAGACTCAAGGCCCTTCCACACAACTATATAACCCATTTAGAATCTTGTATTATCTGCTTTGAACTGGATTATCTTGACTCCACACTGCCATATAATCCACTTCAGTGTGCATACTAAACATAAAGACAACCATACAACAGACTTTCAATACCACCACTACCTCAACAATTTCTCACCAACACCACCAGACAACGCCACAGCAACGCGTGGCCGGGCACAGCTAGTATATTATATTATTAAAACTGATATAAAAATATTATATTATAAAACTGAGGGCGGGGGCCAGGTAAATGACCTTGGAGGGCCGCATCCGGCCCCCGGGCCTTAGTTTGGGGACCCCTGATGTAGGTTGTCTTTCAGAGGTGCAAAAAGGAAACCTACGTGGTTTCAGGCAGCTTTAAAATCATGGGGTTGCCCATGCCTGTGTGATAGGCTTATTTTTGTATTGAATGCACAATACCAAGCACTTGTGCTCGCAAAAGGCAGCTTCCCTTGTGTCAGTTCAGTGCATGAGCTTCCCTTTTTGCTTTCTCTTCTGCACAGTAGCAATGCACTGCAGCCGGACAATGCTGCTCCTTTTCGCTGACCCTTTTTCTCTTTTACGATGTTTGCTCCAGGTGCCCTGAAGAAGGCTCTGTCGGCCGAACAGGTCCGAGCTGATCTTATCTCTCTGGGTAGGTCCCTCTGGTTCGCCTCCGGTCATCCTGGGAAGCCTCCGCTGTCCATTCCCTCCTTGCAATGTGTTGTGTCTCTTGCAGGTCTGAGCGAGGAGAAGGCCAGCTTTTTCGAAGAACAGGTACGGCTTGCATTCCTTTCCCCTTGGAATCTGAAACTAGGCGCCCAGGGAGACATTTCTTGAGCTGCTCAGTCACCGATTGCTGTATTCATTCATCACGTTTATATCTCTGGCACAGATAGCTCCCAGCACAACCCCTCATCCATGCCTCTACGCTCATACAACAAAAAGAAAAGAAAAATAAAGTCCTAATTAGAGAGAGGAATAATTGCTTTTATCCAATTGCTGCCAGTTAGAAGGCTAAGCTCCTCCAACTTGGTCTCCTAGCAACCCAATAAAAAATAATAAAAAACACTAAAAAATTGATACAGCAATGCGTGGCCGGGCACAGCTAGTCTATATATATAAAAGGGTAATGGAATCACGGCACCGGACTAAACAACTAAACTAAACGCCCCACAACCTTGAAAATTGACAGCACAACCTCTCATCCACGCCTCTACGTTCATACAACAAAAAGAAAAGAAAAATAAAGTCCTAATTAGAGGGAGAGGAATAATTGCTTTCATCAAATTGCTGCCAGTTAGAAGGCTAAGCTCCGCCCACTTGGTCTCCTAGCAACCCACTCACCCCAGGGGACAGGCAGAGTTAGGCCTCACTTAGGCCTCTTCCACACTGCCTATAAAATACAGATTATCTGATTTCCCATACCACAATACTTTGCCACAGCAACGCGTGGCCGGGCACAGCTAGTACTAACATAAAACAAGTCTGAGAATATAGTACAGGTTATGTGTTTGGAGTTCTGAAATTTGACATTGTTTACATAGGTGGCTGAGAGAGTGACACTTTTTGCTGTCTGATGGTTCCATGCTCAAAATTATGAAATACATTCTGTTAAAAATAGGATCTGCATCTAAGGCTGGATCTGCACTGCCATATATATATGTATGTATATGTATATGTATATATGGTATATGGCAGTGCAGATCCAGCCTTAGATGCATATATATATTATATTATTATTAGTAATATTACATTACATATACAATTATAATAGTGTATTATTATTATTATTACATTGTATTACATCATAATATTATCAATATTATATGTGTGTGTATATATATATATATATACACACACACACACACACATATAATATTGATAATATTATGATGTAATACAATGTAATAATAATAATAATACACTATTATAATTGTATATGTAATGTAATATTACTAATAATAATATTACTGTATATACTTGAGTATAAGCCTGGTTTTTCAGCCCTTTTTTTAAGACTGAAAAAGCCCCTCTCGGCTTATACTCAGGTGAGAGTCCTGATTGGCTTAT
This sequence comes from Anolis carolinensis, assembly GCF_035594765.1. NCBI lineage: Eukaryota > Metazoa > Chordata > Lepidosauria > Squamata > Anolidae > Anolis > Anolis carolinensis. The sequence continues at coordinate 250,501,720 of NC_085844.1, read as the reverse complement.
ATTTGGGTCAGCTTGATATTATTACTGTTATATAAACCTTTGTTTTAACTTCTGTTTTATCATCTTGTGTTTTAAACTGTGTATATTGTTTAATGTAATTGTGCTGTTACTTTTGTAACGTTGTGAGCCGCCCCAAGTCCCCACGGGGAGATGGTGGCGGGGTATAAATAAAGGTTTTATTATTATTATTATTATTACTCGAGAATATATGGTACATTTATTATTTTTCTCTATTATTATTGGTATTGTTACATTTATTATTTTTCTCTATTATTGTTGCTACTATTTCATTTATTTTACTCTATTTTTATTAGTATTAATACATTTATTATTTCACTCTGATCTTATTATTATTATATTTATTATTTTACTCTCTTTATTACTACATGTATTATTTTCCTGTATTTATTATTATTATTATTGTTACATGTATTATTTTACTCTATTATTATTAAAAGGATAGATAAGTACATTTACATTGAAGAAGATGAGAATAATGATTTGATCAGAGTTGGACAGTCTTATCTTAAATTTGAGCTTTATGTAAATATTCAAAAACATTTAACCTACTGATGCCTCAATTAATGTCATTTTATTGGTATCTGTTTTTATTTCTGAAATTTACCACTCTCGGCTTATACTGGAGTCAATGTTTTCCCAGTTTTTGCGGTAAAATTAGGTGCCTTGGCTTATATTTGGGTCGGCTTTTACTCGAGTATATACAGTACATATTATTGTTAGTAATATTACATTACATATACAATTATATAGTGTATTATTATTATTATATTATAATAATAACAACAACAACATATAATAAAACATATAATAACATGTAATATTACTAATAATATTGCAATGTAGTCATAGAGTACTATATAATGCTTATATAGTGCTGATATTGTGCTATACTGATAATATAATATATTGTATGTATTTATAACTTGTATGCCACCCTGAGTCCCCTTTGGGGTGAGAAGGGTGGGATATAAATATTGCAAATAAATAAATAAATAAAAATACTTGAGTATAAGCTGACCTGAATATAAGCCGAGGCACCTAATTTTACTATTAAAAAACTGAGAAAACGTATTGAGTATAAGATGAGGTTGGGAAATGCAGCAGCTACTGGTACATTTCAAAATAAAAGTAGATACCAATAAGATTACATTAATTGAGGCTAAATGTTTTTGACCATTTCCATAAGACTGTAATTTAAGATAAGACTGTCCAACTCTGATTACCGTATATTTTCGAGTATAAGCCACCCCGAATATAAGATGGCCAGGAGCCTCACTCAAGTATAAGTTGAGCGGGGCTTTTTCAGCCCTTAAAAAGGACTGAAAATTTTGTTTTATACTCAAGTATATATGGTAATCCAGTTTCTGAATCCAGATTATCTGCACTGGATTATATGGCAGTGTAGATGGGACCTTAGATAAATGGATTTTGTGTTCAGACTAGTGCACCTACACATGCAAAATTAATGGAGTTTGACACCAATTTTATTGCAATTGCTCAATGCTAGCGAATACTGGGAGTTGTAGTTTTGCCAAGTCTTTTATCCTCTATCCAAGGGAACTGATGCCTCAGCGAATGACGGCTCCTCACTAAAGTGGTGTCAAACTGCATTCATTCTAGAATGTAGACGCACCCTTACAAATCTTATTTTCAAAACCAGATAGTGCAGCAAAGTTTGTGTTGATTACTTGGAGATTTTGGGATTTAGTTTTCCTTTGATTAGGGCATTGCTGAAACAGGGCCGGAAAAGCAAAGTATTCAAACTGGCACTTTAAATCCACAATATTGGTCCTAGGACAATGATGGGCAACCTTTTGCGCTTGGTGTGTCAAAATTCACCAAAAAACCTAGCATGACTTGGGTGGTGTGTCACTTCGAGAGAAAAAAACCCATAATTTTGCAATATGTATAGTTTAAATAACAAAAATATATAATTGTAATATATAACTTTATTTAATAAATCAAAAACTATTTACTACCATTATTTCCACATACAAAAATCTATGGTACCTCTTGTAGTTTCCACGCTGATTTCTCTCTATTGTAGTTTCAATGTAGTCATGAATAATGAATAATATAATAATACTGTAATATAATAGTAATAATATGATAATATACTACAGTAATAATATATATATATATACTGTATATACTCGAGCATAAGCCTAGTTTTTCAGCCCTCTTTTTAAGACTGAAAAAGCCCCCCTCGGCTTATACTCGGGTGAGGATCCTGGTTGGCTTATATTTGGGTCAGCTTATACTCGAGAATATATGGTACATTTATTATTACTCTATTATTATTGGTATTATTACATTCATTATTTTTCTCTATTATTATTACTATTATTACATTTATTTTACTCTATTTTTATTATTAATAATAATAAATTTATTATTTCACTATGATATTATTATTATTATTATTATTGCATTTATTATTTCACTCTATTTATTATGACTTGTATTATTTTCCTGTATTTATTATTATTATTATTTTATGTATTATTTTACTCTGTTATTATTAAAAGGATACATAAGCACATTTACATTGAAGAAGATGAGAATAATGATTTGATCAGAGTTGGACGGTCTTATCTTAAATTTGAGCTTTATGTAAATATTCAAAAACATTTAACCTACTGATGCCTCAATTAATGTAATTTTATTGGTATCTGTTTTTATTTCTGAAATTTACCACCCTCGGCTTATACTGGAGTCAAAGTTTTCCCAGGTTTTTTGTGGTAAAATTAGGTGCCTCGGCTTATATTCGGGTCGGCTTATACTTGAGTATATATGGTGTGTGTGTGTGTGTGTGTGTGTGTGTGTGTGTGTAATGTGCATAATTCTCATGGAGTAAACAATAAAACCACTGGACCAAATCACACCAAATTTGACCACAAAAGACATAGTCATCCAATCAATCTGCATGTGGCAGTGTGCCAGCAAAAATGGCTAGGCGTGTCAGTGCTGACACGCGTGTCATATGTTGGCCATCACTGTCCTAGGAACTGTAGAATGAATGCAGTCTGACACCACTTTAACTGCCATGGCTTAATGCGATGGGATCCTAGGAGTTGTAGTTTGGTGAGGCACCAATGCTCTTTGGCAGAGGAGGCTCTGCAAATCCCACAATGTCATGGCATTCAAATCAAATCAAGACTGGGCAAAATAACAACATGGATAAAGATGTGAAATTGTGGTTTTGTGACGCAGTGGAAGGGAAATGTGGCGACGCTCTCGCGCCTAGCGGTGGGGCAGACCCTGATGGTCAACCAGCTCATGGACATGGAATGGAAGTTTGGGGGTGAGTAATTTTGCTTTGTCTCAAACCAAGAAGCACCCCTTCCCTGGCATTTTGCCCCCAACACCTAGGCACTGGTTTTGGTCCATAACTTGTCTTTTTTCTCGCCACCAGTTACGGCCGGAAGCAGCGAACTGGGCAAAGTGGGAAGCATCTTCTTGCAGGTGAGCCACTGTCTTGCAGGACGATTCTGTAATTCTGAGATACGTGGGTTGAATGAAAAGTAATGCCTCCACCTTCGTAACTGCTCAACAGGTGGCAGTCCTGGTCTGCGGCAGGGACTGGCTTGTTAAGTAGACTCTCCTCTATAGTTTCATTTGTCAGGAAGCCTTAGCATTGAACAGTTATGTTATTAAAGGACAAAGTCTGGAACCCTGCGCAGACAATCAGTCAATGCAACTTAAGCAACGTGCAGTCATTGAATTCTTGACAGCAGAAGGTGTCGCCCCAAAGGAGATTCCTCAGAGAATGCCAGCTGTTTATGGTGATTGTGTTGTGACTCCTGTGCGTCGTTGGGCGAGTAAGTTTAAAGATGTTTAGGTGGGAACATCTGCTGTCAAGAATTCAATGACTGCACATTGCTTAAGTCGCATTGACTAACCGTCCGCGCAGGGTTCCATACTTCGCACTTTAACAACACAACCGTTCAATGCTAAGGCTTCTCTGTCTGTGCAGGGTTCCATACTTCTCACTTTAACAACACAACCGTTCAATGCTAAGGCTTCCCCGTCTGCGCAGGGTTCCATACTTTGCACTTTAACAACACAACCGTTCAATGCTAAGGCTTCCCCGTCTGCGCAGGGTTCCATACTTTGCCCTTTAACAACACAACCGTTCAATGCTAAGGCTTCCCCGTCTGCGCAGGGTTCCATACTTTGCACTTTAACAACACAACCGTTCAATGCTAAGGCTTCCCCGTCTGCGCAGGGTTCCATACTTCGCACTTTGACAACACAACCGTTCAATGCTAAGGCTTCCCCGTCTGCGCAGGGTTCCATACTTCTCACTTTAACAACACAACCGTTCAATGCTAAGGCTTCCCCGTCTGCGCAGGGTTCCATACTTTGCCCTTTAACAACACAACCGTTCAATGCTAAGGCTTCCCCGTCTGCGCAGGGTTCCATACTTTGCACTTTAACAACACAACCGTTCAATGCTAAGGCTTCCCCGTCTGCGCAGGGTTCCATACTTTGCCCTTTAACAACACAACCGTTCAATGCTAAGGCTTCCCCGTCTGCGCAGGGTTCCATACTTCGCACTTTAACAACACAACCGTTCAATGCTAAGGCTTCCCCGTCTGCGCAGGGTTCCATACTTCGCACTTTGACAACACAACCGTTCAATGCTAAGGCTTCCCCGTCTGCGCAGGGTTCCATACTTCTCACTTTAACAACACAACCGTTCAATGCTAAGGCTTCTCTGTCCGCGCAGGGTTCCATACTTCGCACTTTGACAACACAACCGTTCAATGCTAAGGCTTCCCCGTCTGCGCAGGGTTCCATACTTCTCACTTTAACAACACAACCGTTCAATGCTAAGGCTTCCCCGTCTGCGCAGGGTTCCATACTTTGCCCTTTAACAACACAACCGTTCAATGCTAAGGCTTCCCCGTCTGCGCAGGGTTCCATACTTTGCACTTTAACAACACAACCGTTCAATGCTAAGGCTTCCCCGTCTGCGCAGGGTTCCATACTTCGCACTTTAACAACACAACCGTTCAATGCTAAGGCTTCCCCGTCTGCGCAGGGTTCCATACTTCTCACTTTAACAACATAACCGTTCAATGCTAAGGCTTCCCACCAAATGGAACTTCCTTCCTTCCTTCTTCCTGTCCCTCTGATCCGAACCTCTTTTTTCTCTGTTTGCTTTTTGGCAAGGCTTGCCAATGCAAAAGTGGGCAAAGGCTCCTATGCATTTCATAAAAGGGAAATTTCCCTCTTCTGTGCAGCCATTAAAAGCACAGGAGCTCTTTCCAGTTTCTTCTATGACAACCCTACCATCCGACTTCAGTTTACAAGACACTATTAGAATCCAAACTTCAGGGAGTTGTGTTTCCCGGCTGTTGAAATGTTTGCGGTCTATTATGATTTGCTGCATGCAGAAAGGGGAGCGCTTTGAAGGTTTTAGGGAGTTCTGTTTCCTTTTGCTAAACCTGAGATGTGTTTTTAAAACTTCTTTCCAGTTGAAATTGGTGGTGAAGAAAGGAAACCGGATGGAGCCCGTCTACATGGGTAAGTACGTGACCCTCGTTGCAAATGCTCAAACCCTGGCATGGACAAATTTTGGCCCTCCAGGTGTTTTGGACTTCAACTCCCACAATTCCTAACAGCCGGTAGGCTGTTAGGAATTGTGGGAGTTAGAGTCCAAAACACCTGGAGGGCCCAAGTTGGCCCAGGCCTGCACATACCCATGCACTATGTAACACTATCCCAGAGCTTTGTTTTTATAGGGCACAAAACCCCAGTGCAGGAGGTTGTTTGAACTGGGTTGTTCCATTCTATTTTAATATTTGTATGTTGTGGATTATTATTATTATTTATTTTATTTTACAGTATTTATATTCTTCCCTTCTTTCTCACGTCAAAGGGGGACTCAGGGTGGATCACAATGTACATATACATGGCAGACATTCAGTGCCATTAGACATACAACATACAGACAGAGACATAGAACCAATTTAACATTTTCCAGCTTCCGGCTTCATTGCTTGATTCCGGCCACAGGGGGAGCTGCTGCTTCATCATCCACTGTGACACCGAGTCCTTGATGGATTACTTCCTCATTCCTTTCCGCACGCTGCTGGATGATTTTTATGGAGTCTTAAATTAGTTAAATTAGCCTCCCTGCATAAGCGGTACCTAAATCCAAGAGGGCCAAAGAAGACCTTAAGATCATGGGTGGGGGAGGGGTGTACCTAGATGCTGCTTTTATATTTTTATGTTTTAATATCTTAATGTTAATGCTTTTAAATTGTATTTATATGTTGATTGTTTCTATTGGTTTTTTGTTATGTTTTACTTGCTTTGTATAATGTGCCATTGGATTTTTGCCTAAATGTATGTTGTACGCCACTCTGAGTCCCCTGCGGGGTGAGAAGAGCGGGATAGAAATGAAGTAAGTAAATAAATAATAATAAAAATCCAATAATAATAATAATAATAATAATAATATAATTTTATTCTTATACCCTGCCCCATCACCCCGAAGGGACTCGGGGCGGCTTACATGGGGCCAAGCCCGGACAACAACAATATAAAACAAACAATAAAACAAAACCATCAACAATAAAAAATCACATAGAAAATATACTGATAAAATATTGGATTGGATCCAAAGAAACTGGACCGAAAAAGTGCAAGTTATGTCGGTATGCCCTACTTGATAGATGCAACTATCTTTTGGGTTGCTTAGGTCAACAACGAGCAAAGCACCCTTGACAGATGCCCATCCAGCCACTGCTTAAAAGCTTCCAACTTTCAAACCAAGAGAATTGTTTTCAAATTCGGTGACGTTGTGCGATATGAAAATGTGCATTTCTTGTTTCCGTTCGTCGTTTACGACGTTGGTTTTGTAATCGTTGTAATCCCAATATTGTTCCTTCTCTTCCCATCAGAGTTGACGCTGCCCCAGTTTTACAGCTTCCTTCACGAAATGGAAAGAATGAAGGCCAGCCTGGAGTGCCTCAGCTAAAGCTCCTGCCGGGGACCGGATACGAATCCTGATCATTGGAGGGGAAATAATAAAATGGTTTTAAGGGCGGACAAGGCATCTACGTTGTGGAATTAATGCGGATCGACACTACTTGGGCTGCCGGGCAAATTTGGGATCTCCAGGTGTTTTGGACTGCAACTCCCAGCATTCCTAACAGCCTCAGGCCCTTTCCTTTTCCCCCTCCGCTGCTTAAGCGGCGGAGGGGGAAAAGGAAAGGGCCTGAGGCTGTTAGGAATGCTGGGAGTTGCAGTCCAAAACACCTGGAGGTCCCAAGTTTGCTCATGCCTGCTATAGTCATTTCAGGTTCCTTTGGTTTGCAAACCGTCAAGGTGCCTTGGAAGTACAAGCATGCATTTTCCAAAAATAAAAAGCTCAAACGGCACACCTGACAAAGATGATTTCTAACCTTTGAAAAAAGGAACAAAAGCCCTTCGAAATGGAGTTGCAAAACCACCCAAACTGCCAGGTGACAAAACCCGCAGCTTCCTCAAAACTCCTTCGAAAATAGAAAGTCATTACATCAAATCATACCTGTGGGAAACTCACAAAACAAAAATATAAACTACTAGCTGTGCCCGGCCACGCGTTGCTGTGGCGAAGTCTGGTGGTCTGGGAAATAAAAGTATTGAGGAATTGGTGGTAGTTAGTTAAGGTAAAAGGTAAAGGTTTTCCCCTGGCATTAAGTCCATTATAAATGGGTTATATAGCTGTGTTGAAGGGCCTCGAGTCTAAACTGCCATATAATCCAGTGCAAATCAGATAATCTGTGGAAGAGGCCTAAGTGAGGCCTAACTCGGCCTGTCCCCTGGGCTGAGTGGGTTGCTAGGAGACCAAGTGGGCAGAGATTAGTCCTCTAACTGGCAGCAATTGGATAAAAACAATTATTCCTTTCCCTTTAATTAGGACTTTTCTTTTCTTTTTGTTGTATCAACCTAGAGGTGTGGATGATGGGTTGTGTTGTCAAATTTCGAGGTTGGGGAGGCCTGTTGTTTTGTTGGTCGCCGTGATGCCATCACTCATTTATATATATATAGATTTTCAGTGTTGATTTTTACACTGTAGAATGGATGCTGTTTGACTCCGCTTTGACTGTCATCAGGTAGCTGTGAGTATATATGTGGCCATGTTCCAGAAGCATTCTCTCCTGACGTTTCGCCCACATCTATGGCAGGCATCTTAAGAGGTGGTGAAGCTTGTTGGAAACTAGAAAGGAGGAAACCATGAAAACGGAGTAAAATCTGGCTACCAGTATTTTTAAAAAAATCTATAATCAGGACAATAAATAAATAAATAAGTTAGATAAGGAGCAAAATCTGGCTACCAGTATTCCAAAAACTCTAAAATCAGGACAATAAATAAATAAGATTAATTAATTAATTAAAGAATAAAGAAAACCTTTACCTTTACCTATTAAATAAAGAACAACACTCAGAAAACAGGAATTCCAGTAAGGAAATAATCAGGGCTAGCTAACACCTCCCAACAAAGGATTCCCCCAGGTAGGAAGCAGCCAGGCTGTGAAGCTGAAAGGCCATTCAATTCTAAAAAATCAGGACAATAAATAAATAAATAAGATAAATAAATAAATTAAATAAAGAATAAAGAAAACCTTTACCTTTACCCATTAAATAAAGAACAGCACTCAGAAAACAGGAATTCCAGACAGGAAACAATCAGGGCCAGCTAACACCTCCCAACAAATGATTCTCCCAGGTAGGAAGCAGCCAGGCTGTGAAGCTGCAAGGCTATTCAATGCTGATCAAGGTGATTAATTGCAACATTCACACTTGCCTCCAACAGACAAGAGTTCATTCTCCCACCCTGGACATCATTCCACAGATATATAAACAAACCCCACTTGTTTCATTTCCAACAGACCTCACACACCTCTGAGGATGCTTGCCATAGATGTGGGCGAAACGTCAGGAGAGAATACTTCTGGAACATGGCCATACCTCACAACCTCTGAGGATGCCTGCCATAGATGTGGGCGAAACGTCAGGAGAGAATGCTTCTGGAACATGGCCATACCTCACAACCTCTGAGGATGCCTGCCATAGATGTGGGCGAAACGTCAGGAGAGAATACTTCTGGAACATTGCCATACCTCACAACCTCTGAGGATGCCTGCCATAGATGTGGGCGAAACGTCAGGAGAGAATACTTCTGGAACATGGCCATACCTCACAACCTCTGAGGATGCCTGCCATAGATGTGGGCGAAACGTCAGGAGAGAATGCTTCTGGAACATGGCCATACCTCACAACCTCTGAGGATGCCTGCCATAGATGTGGGCGAAACGTCAGGAGAGAATGCTTCTGGAACATGGCCATACCTCACAACCTCTGAGGATGCCTGCCATAGATGTGGGCGAAACGTCAGGAGAGAATGCTTCTGGAACATGGCCATACCTCACAACCTCTGAGGATGCCTGCCATAGATGTGGGTGAAACGTCAGGAGAGAATGCTTCTGGAACATGGCCAGACAGCCCAGAAAACTCACAGCAACCCAGTGATTCCAGCCATGAAACTATCATCGTTGACTGGAATGTGTGAGTTGTAGTTTTGCAAGGTCTTTAGCCTTCTCTGCCAAAAAAATACTTGGTCCTTCGCCAAGCTGCAAATCTCATGATTCCATACTACTGAGCCATAGCAGTTAAAAGTGGTGTCAAACTGCATTAATACTGCAGTGTAGATGCACCCTCAGAATGGTTGGAGCTACATAGTTGTATAATACAGTTTCAACCTCCATTATATGGCAGTGCGGATTCAACCTAAGATAGAATCCAACAATGTGAGCAGCATGGATATCAAAGAAACTCCTCCAATTTAGACATGACTTTGGCCATATCCATTTCAGTGTAAGAAGAAAACCTTTGCAATGAAACGGAAGTTTTTGTCTCTTACCCTTTCTGGCCTCTCCTCTATTTTGTTCCTTTCTAACCAAAAAGGAAACGGAGCCCTCCATTTCAAGAGCCCAGTTTCCGTTCCAAAGAACTTCTTGCCTTTTTTTGGAAGAAGAAAAGGATTCTCAGTTCCTCTAAGCCAGTGGTTCTCATCCTTCCTAATGCTGCGACCCCTTAATGCAGTTCCCCATGTTGTGGTGACCCCCAACCATAACATCATTCTCATTGCTACATCATAACTCATTTTGCTGTTGCTATGAATTATAATGTAAATATCTGATATGCAGGATGTATTTTTCATTCACTAGGCCACATTTGGCACAAATACCCAATATGCCCAAATTTGAATACTGGGGTGGGGGAGATTTAATGATTTTGTCATTTGGGATTTATAGTTCACTTACAATCAAAGAGCATTCTGAACTCCACCAACAATGGAATTGAACCAAACATGGCACACAGAACTCCCACAATCAACAGAAAATGCTGGAAGGGTTTGGTGGGCATTGACCTTGAGTTTTGGAGTTGTGGTTCACCTACATCCAGAGAACACTGTGGACTCCCAACAAGGATGGACCTGGACCAAACGTGACACAAATACTCAATACAGTATGCCCAAATGTGAACACTGGTGGAATTTGAAGCTTAAGCAGCTGAGGGGGAAAAGGAAAGGGCCTGAGACTGTTGGGAATGTTGGCCTCATTTTAGGAGGCAAACTGACAGTGAGACCAGGGAGAAGCCTGTTGGCAGAAACCCAGGCAAGTGATTTACCTGAGCTGCCCATTTTAAATGAGTGCTTTGGCGAGCATTCAGATTAGGCCCAATTGAAATTAGCCAGCAAGCAAGGAGAGAAGGTGATTTTCAGCCAAGGAAGATTTTATTATCTGCAGATAAGATGCTAGCTAGTGATTCATTCACAAAGTACATAGCATACAGAATACAGTTTCATAGCCCTTTTTATACATAGGCTGCAACCAAGTCTCTAATTCTGACCAGTCACAGCCACTGGCCAGCGTGGGCTGGGAACAAATAATAATAATAATAATAATAATAATAATAATAATAATAATAATACTTTATTTATACCCCGCCACCATCTCCCCGTGGGGACTCAGGGCGGCTTACATGGGGCAGAGGCCCAAACAACACAAGGACAAAATATAAACAACATAATACAATCACAATATAAGACAGATAAAACAGTAATGCAATATATCAATTAAAACAACAATACAGGATAAAAAATTACATTAAAAACACATAAAAGGCAAGACCGTAATAAATACAGGATAGATTATTAAAAACCCTCTGGGGCTGATTAATTAATGACTGTATCTCCGAAAGCCTGCTGAAACAAATGATGATTAAGTGTCAATGAATGGGGATCCTTTTACTGAATAGGAAAAATAACAAAGTGATTGAAGGCATCTTTGGCCCTACCCAGGAATGCTATTGTCTTATGAGATGAACATGGCATGGCCCCTTAATAGGGCTGGCTGGCATTCCAGACCCCAGAGAAACAAAACATCGTATATTAATACAATCATGCAAAAATGACAGAGGATGGGTTTGGCTGTAGACATGCAGATTTCCTTCCAATGCGAGAGGTCCCATTCTTCAAAGGTGCAGGTGGTGAAATTGGTTCTTCCCCAGAAGGCAGGAAGAGGTGATTGCCCTGCCCGAGTAAGCTATTGTGTTGCAATGTCCAGGTAAAGCCCAAGAGATGGGTGAGGCTGGAAATTGATGAGGAAATTCCCAGCTTGGTTTCTTTTCCCCAGGCTATGCAATTGTGTGGGATGCAAGACATCTTTGGGTTCAGGAATAAGGTTTCCCCCAAAGGGAAGGAATGGGGATCTCAGGAGCATAAAACATTAGGTTAACATAACATATAGGCAAAATAGGAACACATAGGACAAAACATAGAGCATTTAGGGCAAATTATATCCATGAGAGACATAGTTTTCCAAAGTACCTCTAACAAGCCAGGTTTCCCAGAGGAAAAAGGGGAAGGAAGGCAGGCAGAGTGGAAGAAGAGGAGGAAAGAAAAAAAGTGAGGAAGGGAAAAAAATAAAAAAATGAGACTTCAGTGAGTGGGGACCTGGCCCAGGTAAACTAGACATCCCAAGACCCAGGGCTGGTTTTCTCATGCATCAGGAATGGTGGGAGTTGGAGTCCAAAACACCTGGAGGGCTGAAGATTGCCCATTCTTGATCTACACTGTAGGTTTAATGCAGTTTGGCATCACTTTAACATTATTATTTATTAACTTTGGTGGCTTAATGCTTTGGAATTCTGGAGGAGTGGTGTTTATAGTTTGACAAGGCACTAGCTCTAAAGACCTTGTAAAAGTATAACTCCTGTATTCCATAGCATTCAGCCATGACAGTGACAGTGGTACCAAACTGCATTAAGTCTGTACCGTAGTGTAGATGCAACGTAAGACCTCCCTGGATGCTAAATGCACCAATGGCATCGCTTCACAGAACCAAGCAAAAGGAAAGAGGCAGAAGAGGATTCCTCCCTCTGCACAAAGTGGAATCCCTAGCCAAGCTGGCTCTTTTCCTTGCATCTTTTCCTCCTCGCTGCTTCAGCAATTGTGGTGGTTTGTGCAAAGCCATGAATCATGCATCCCACAGCTGGCCTGCAAAGAGGGAAATATTGAAGTAGTCAGTCCTTGGGTGCAGAAGGAAGGAAGGAAGGAAGGACATGGCTGCGTTCTGTGCATGGCCTTGGTGAGGCCAAGGGTTCACATCCAGGCCTGCTGTTGAGCCTGTTTAATTTTGCAATTGAAGCTTTGGGTTGCTGTGAGTTTTTTGAGCTGTATGGCCATGTTCCAGTAGCATTGCCACCTCCATCTGTGGCCGGCATCCTCAGAGGTCTGTTGGAAATGAAGCAAGTGGAGTGTGTACATATACACTGTAAGACAATTACCTTCAAAGGGTCCTGGCCCAGGAGGGAAATGTCAGGACCCAGGCTGCAGAGCACCAATAACCATGCGCAGAGGCCAGAATCTATCTAATATCTTTATTAAAGGAATATATAAAGTCAATAAAAACAAGTGTAGAATATAGTTCAGAAGTAGACCTTTCAGGAAAGGTCAATTATAGTCCAGGAAAACAATGTCCAATATGTGATATTAAAGTCCAAAGTTATAATCCACTTCACCGAAACACACACTATTTGGCAAGCAATAGTGTGGGGAACTGTCCATAGTCTTTGAGGCTTAAGGTAAATCCGAAGGAAACTGGAAAACAAGGCTTGAATCTGGGAAGCAAGGTCCGTGGTTTAAACACAAGGCAAGGCAAAACTTGTAACTTGGCAAGATCAAACTTAAAACAAGGCAAACATGAGTCAAGAACTGAGTCCAAAGAAGTCCATGGTACAAGGCTGGGCTGCAAACTTGATCCGGGATCTGGAAACTGTAGTACGAAGTCTACACACGATCTCACTCCTCAAGTCGACGAATTGACTCCGCAAGGATTCCTTTGCGGGCAACCACCTATATAGGATCTTGTTTTCCCGCCAAGGAACACTTTCTCTGGGGAACAAGAACCGAAACCTATACTGTGTCCAGATGCATGACTCCTTAAAGTTTCCCAAGGGAAACAGACTTAATCAGCTAATTGTCTGGCAGCTATCCTGGCGCTCCGGCGAGTCGCCTCCCGAGCGCCTCTATCTTGATTATAATAATCCCGGCGAGAAAATGGGGAAGATTTCTGCTCAAGGCTTGTTTGGCTGGCTTCTGGTGGGCAAACATCTTGCAGGTGCAAGGGCTCCACTTCTGGCTGAAACGGTGGGAAACCCAAGTTTTCCTCTTCATCTGCCTCAATAGTACCAGGAACGGGACTACATGGCCCATGAGTCATCACAGGAAATCAGGCAGAAAACCCAGTCTCGTGGGAGATGCAAAAAGCAAAGTTTATTTTCACCACAGCTGTGAGAAGGCGACAGCCGTACCATGCAAATGGCCATCGCAAAAGCATGTAGCAGCAAACAAAGAATTTATACCTTTGGCTTATCTAAAATTGACCAATGGCTGAGGGTCTTCCTCACCTTCCACGCTTACTTGGCATAAATGATACCTGTGACCTCACTTGTTTACTCTGAGCTTTCTTCTCCTTTTGGAACTTCTTGGAGGAAGGGAGTGGCATATGCAGAGGCAAAGCTACATAAGCAAAAGTTTACTATCTTCTGGCTTATGGTCCCTTCATACTAGCTTTGCCTGGCCACGCGTTGCTGTGGCTTAAGTGGAATAGCAGTGATTTGCCTTGCAGCCTCAAAGCCTGGCCGTTTTCTTCCTAAGGGAATTCTACTTTGGTGAATTGTCTCAGTGCGGCAGCTATGCATGCTGTTATTAGTCACCCTGATTAGCATGTAATGGCCTTGCAGCTTCAAACCTGGCTGCTTCCTCCCTGGCCCTGGGGGAATCCTTTGTATGGCGGTGTTAGCTGGCCCTGGTTGTTTTACTTGTGGAATCCCCTTGTTTTCTGATGGTTCTCCTTTATTTGTTGTCCTGATTTTATACCTTATGGCTGAATTAAAATAAAATAAGTTTATAAAAGCAGGAAAAGTGGAAAGCTTCCCTTCGCCCTTTTCTCTTCTGCCTCGTTCCCCTCCATACTCTGGAGGACTTGCCTGATGTGGTTGAATAGGCCTAATGTCCTCCTTCCTTGCGTTATGCAATTCGCCAGCCCCGGCCAGGGCAGTAACGGTTTTCAAAGTTCAGTTGGGATGCACGCGCTGTTGCCTGTCCGTGATGTAGGTATTCCAAAGGTCCAGTATTCGTTTTTTGGGTGTTTTGAGAGATTTCCAAATTGAATTGTTTTTGTTTTCTGATGTCTAAACACAGTCTGGATGACCATGTGTTTTGTGGCCAAATTTCGTGTGTTTTGGTTGTTTAGTTTTGCTGTTTACCTTAAAGCAGAAACTGTCAGAACTTGTGTATATATAGATATAGATATAGATATACTAGCTGTGCCCAGCCACGCGTTGCTGTGGCGAAGTCTGGTGGTATGGGAAATAAGGTATTGAGGAATTGGTAGTAGTTAAGGTAAAGGTTTTCCCCTGACATTAAGTCCATTATAAATGGGTTATATAGCTGTGTGGAAGGGCCTTGAGTCTACACTGCCATATAATCCAGTTAAAATCAGATAATTTGTATTTTATAGGCAGTGTGGAAGAGGCCTAAGTGAGGCCTAACTCTGCCTGTCCCCTGGGCTGAGTGGGTTGCTAGGAGACCAAGTGGGCAGAGCTTAGCCTTCTAAATGGCAGCAATTGGATAAAAACAATTATTCCTCTCCCTCTAATTAGGACTTTATTTTTCTTTTCTTTTTGTTGTATGAACGTAGAGGCGTGGATAAGGGGTTGTTCTGCCAAGTTTAGTGTTTCTGGGATGTGTAGTTTTGTTGTTTTGTCCTAGGCTGAAATTTCATTACCCTTTTATATGTATAGATACACGAAGCTCCCAGTGGCACAGCGGATTAAACCACTGAGATGCTGAACTTGCTGATCTCTTTTCCTGCCCACCAACATTACATTTTGTTGAGTTGGGAGTAGAGTAACTGCTTTGGGAGATGGTGATCTTTGGGTATTTGGACAATGTGGCCTTCAGTCCAGCAGAGTTGATGGCGTAGGAGCATTGCTTCAGTGCTGGTGGTCTTTGCTTCTTCCAGCACGCTGACATTTGTCCGCCTGTCTTCCCAAGAGATTTGCAGGATTTTTCTGAGACAACGCTGATGGAAATGCTCCAGGAGTTGTGTGACATCTGTAGACCGTCCATGTTTCGCAGGCGTAGAGCAGGGTTGGGAGGGGAATGGCTTTATAAACAAGCACCTTGGTATCTCTATGGATGTCCCGGTCATCAAACACTCTCTGCTTCATTCTGAAAAATGCTGCACTCGCAGAGCTCAGGCGGTGTTGTATTTCAGTGTCAATGTTGACTTTTGTGGAAAGGTGGCTGCCAAGGGAGTGGAACTGGTCAACGTTTTCTAATGTTACACCATTAAGCTGTATTCCTGGCATTGCAAAGGGATTAGCTGGTGCCTGTTGGAAGAGCACTTTGGTTTTTTCCGTGTTCAAGGAGAGGCAAAGCTTCTTCAATGCTTCTGCAAAGGTGTTTAGAGTGGCTTGTAGGTCTTCTTCTGAATGTGCACAGACTACATTATTGTCAGCATATAACATGTTGTTGTGACCTTGGTTTTGGCTTTTAGTCTGCTGAGGTTAAATCCAAGATGCATGAGGATTTTGAACTCTGGCATTACCAACTATGGTCTTCTTCTTTGTTTTTTACCGCTGCTTTGTAAGCAGAAGTTCAACAAGTAACGTATTGCAACCCTGCACATCAGGCTAACTCAAGAGAAACCTCCAGTATTGATCAAGACATGAACTCTTGCACCACCAATTCCGATCCAATACTCATCTTTCAAAGTCCTTTATATCTGCTTTGCAGGCAGAAGTTCAACAGATACATCATCACAACCCTGCAAGGTAGGTTAGCCAAGATGCATGAGGATTTTGAACTCTGGCATTACGAACTCTGGTCTTCTTCTTCTTCTTCTTGGTCTTTTACTGCTTCTTGTTGGGCAGAAATTCAACAGGTAAAGCATCACAACTCTGCAAGGGAGCTTAGCCACAAAGAAAGACACAAAGATGTTGCATTGGCATTGCAGAGGGATTGGCTGGTGCCTGTTGGAAGAGCACTTTGGTTTTCTCGATGTTCAATGAGAGGCCGAGCTTCTTGTATGCTTCTGCAAAGGTATGTGAAAGGAGGCCCCATTGAGGAAGAAGAAAGCTTGTTGTCTGCTGCTCCAAAGACTGGGACGTAATGAAAATATTCAAGCTGCAAGAAAAGACATTCCACCTAAACATTAGGGGAAATACTTTGATGGTCAAAGGTATTCAAGAGTGGAATTGGGAGTCCGGTGGTGTCTCTGGAGATGTCCAAACAGAGGCTAGATGGCCACGACTGAGATAGAAATGGATTGGGCTGGATGCTCTTTAGGAGTCTCTTCCAACTCTTTTTTGGAATGCAGAATGTGGCGGAGTCTCCGTAAACAAAGGCTGGATGGCCATCAGTCAGGAAGACTCAGATTGTGTCTTGCTTTGTTGCAGAAGGGGATTGGACTGGATAGAATCCATAGATGCTCTCCCAATTTCATGATTTTATGAGATTTCTAACACATGCAGTGCAATAAGAAATGCAGCAGAGTGCGCCAAAGCTCCATGCTCTTTCCAAACGACTTCCATTGAGACCCATGAGTGGGTTGGTCCAGGGGTGAAGCCTAAGAAATACAAGGGCATCATTCATTTCCATTGGCTTGAACACAAAAACCTAAAGCCATCGAGTTGGAAGGAATCCCCAAGGGCCATCCACCATAACCCCCTTCAGCCAGGTAGAACACAATCGAAGCCCTCCCAAAAGATGGCCATACAGTCTCTGCTTCAAGTCTTGCATTGGTTTTGTCGCACCTTCTGCTGACCTGCAAGAATTAGCTAAAGGTAAAGGTTTCCCCTGACGTTAAGTCCAGTCGTGTCAGACTCTGGGGGTTGGTGCTCATTTCCATTTCTAAGCCGAAGAGCTGGCATTGTCCATAGACATCTCCAGGTCATGTGGCCGGCATGACTGCATGGAGCACTGTTACCTTCCTGCCGGAGCGGTACCTATTGATCTACTCACATTTGCATGTTTTCAAACTGCTAGGTTGGCAGGAGCTGGGGTTAACAGCTGGTGCTCATTCCACTCCCGGGATTTGAACCTGGGACCTTTTGGTCTGCAAGTTCAGCAGTTCAGCGCTTTAACACATTGTGCCACCAGTGTGTTAAATTAGTGGGTCAAATTATTATTATTATTATTATATTATTATTATTTTATTATGACACAGCAAACAAGATAGATATGCTGGATTTTGTTTCACAAAATCACAAGTCGAACACTTCCCAAGTGTCTAGGACCGTGTGATGTATTTTTGGATGTTGCGCGCAGATCCCAGCAGGGTGGCCTTTTGCAGTTGGCAGATCGTAATTTTGTCAATGCCTATTATTTCCAAATGCCAGCTGAGATCTTTTGGCATGGCACTGAATGTTTATTATTATTATTATTATTATTATTATTATTATTATTATTATTATTATTATTGACACGATATTGTATGGCACACAAACAAGATAGATATGCTGGATTTCGTATCACAAAATCACAAGTCAAACACTTCCCAAGTGTTTAGGACTGTGTGATATATTTTCAGATGATGCGCGCAGATCCCAGTTGGGTGGCCTTAGGGTTATTATTATTATTATTATTATTATTATTATTATTATTATTATAGATAGAATAGCTTTATTGTCATTGTGCGAAATTAAATGCCTTCCACAGCACACACAATATTATTGTTATTACCCTGCTTTTCTCTCTTGATCAAGACCCAAAGCGGCTCACAACATTAAAAAACAATGCGATTTAAAGCCTACAACATGTAAATATCAAAACAACAATGGTTGCTGTATGAATTAATGACCCTTATTATCATCATCATAATTATCATACCGCTATGTCGTTTTGCCAGCACAGCAAGTGAACATCCAAGCACATTTTCACTGTGCAAAGCCATTTCATTCATGAAACAGAAATGAATTTCATAGATAGACCTGAGTCCCGTCTCCAAGATTGTGTGCCTAATACCTATGTGCAAATAATAATAATAATAATAATAATAAAACTTTATTTATACCCCGCCACCATCTCCCCAACGGGGACTCGGGGCGGCTTACAGAACAATCTATATATATAAAAGGGTAATAAAATTTCGACCTAGGACAAAACAACAAAACTACACATCCCAGAAACACTAAACTTGGCAGCACAACCCCTCATCCATGCCTCTACGTTCATACAACAAACAGCTCCAGCTACTCCAGAAAACGGCCAGGCTTTGAGACTGCAAGGCTATTCACTGCTATTCCACCTGGCCAACAAAGGATTCCCATAAGCCACAGCAATGCGTGGCCGGGCACAGCTAGTCTATATATATAAAAGGGTAATGGAATCACGGCACCGGACAAAACAACTAAACTAAACGCCCCACAACCTTGAAAATTGACAGCACAACCTCTCATCCACGCCTCTACGTTCATACAACAAAAAGAAAAGAAAAATAAAGTCTTAATTAGAGGGAGAGGAATAATTGTTTTTATTCCAATTGCTGCCAGTTAGAAGGCTAAGCTCTGCCCACTTGGTCTCCTAGCAACCCACTCAGCCCAGGGGACAGGCAGAGTTAGGCCTCACTTAGGCCTCTTCCACACTGCCTATAAAATACAGATTATCTGCCTCTACGTTCATACAACAAAAAGCTCCAGCTACTCCAGAAAACGGCCAGGCTTTGAGACTGCAAGGCTATTCGCTGCTATTCCACCTGGCCAACAAAGGATTCCCATAAGCCACAGCAACGCGTGGCTGGGCAAAGCTAGTACAATATAAACAGCATATAAAAGAACAACACATCACAACACAGGGAACAATACAATAAATAATAATATCCATTACAATGCAAAATCAAGAAAACAATAAAAACAAGGGCGGGCCACATGAACATTAAGTTAAAACTCGGGGTGAGAAAGACATAAGAATAATATGCAGGTGTTCCAAAATCTGAAGCGATCCCCAAATCCGAAACGTTTCTGGTCTGGAGCATTTTGGAGGAGGGAGGCTCAACCTGTTTACATGTGTCTTTCCTTCCTTGTGGCATCTCTCTTCCCTGCGTGAATCATCCATCCTCTTTCTCTCTCGGCCCGGCCTTGTCCTTTGCCGCCTCCTTCTCTTCCAAGAGCCAGGCTCTTCCTGCTCACGGCGCTCCGGGGTCAGTCTCTCTGGAGCTGTCAGACAGAGTCAGGCTTCGGACCCATCAATGCGCATCCATCGCAGCCGCCTTTGTCGTCACAAGGCTCTCCTGGACCAGACGCATCAGGGCAGGAAGAAGGAAAATCCATCAGGAAAGTCTCCGTCTTCCTACCTGGCTCAGGTGGGCACTTGTCATAGAATCCAAGAGTTGGAAGGGACCCCCAAATGTCATCCAGTCCAACCTCCTTCTGCTTAGGTCGGAAAACACAATCCAAGACCCACTAAGAAAATCCAACACATGCTACGTTGAGCCAAGCATAAGAGGAATCCTCTAACGCTGTGGTTTTCAACCTTCCTAATGCCGTGACCCCTTAATACAGTTCCTCATATTGTTGTGACCCCCCAACCATAAAATTATTTCCGTTGCCTCCAGGCAAGAAAAGCCAGGCTACCCTGTTTCCCCAAAAATAAGACATCCCCAAAAAAATAAGACCTAGCAGAGGTTTTGCTGAATTGCTAAATATAAGGCCTCCCCCAAAAGTAAGACCTAGCAAAGTTTTTGTTTGGAAGCATGCCCGCCAAACAGAACACCAGAGCATGCAGGATCGGTAAATGTACGTACCAGTTGTACATGGAAATAATGGTAGTAACAAGAAATTAAGGAGCTCCGATGGCGAAGTGTGTTAAAGCACTGAAGCTGCTGAACTTGCAAACCAAAAGGTCCCAGGTTCAAATGCCGGGAGCGGAGTGAGCACCCGCTGTTAGCTCCAGCTTCTGCCAACCTAGCAGTTTGAAAACATGCAAATGCTCCGGCGGGAAGGTAACGGCACTTCATGCAGTCATGCCGGCCACATGACCTTGGAGGTGTCTACGGACAACGGAGATGAGCACCGACCCCCAGAGTCGGACACAACTGGACTTAACGTCAGGGGAAACTTTTACCTTTACCTTAACAAGAAATTCTTGACAGAAGTC
The DNA here is from genome assembly GCF_035594765.1 of Anolis carolinensis. NCBI lineage: Eukaryota > Metazoa > Chordata > Lepidosauria > Squamata > Anolidae > Anolis > Anolis carolinensis. Next base: position 250,480,974 of record NC_085844.1, on the reverse strand, counting down.
ACAGTTTGTCTGGTTTGGTTATGTTGGTTTGTGATGACAACTACTGTATATAATACAGTATATAATAAATGTTCAATTTTTTTTTTGTTCAACGATAAATGTGAATTCTTCTTCATGGAAAAATAAGACATCCCCTGAAAATAAGACCTAGCACGTCTTTGGGAGCAAAAAATAATATAAGACACTGTCTTATTTTCAGGGAAACACGGTACCTCTATGCAGAAACCCTCATTGATTGCAAATTTCATGGCTACTCAAATGCTAAATTCAAGCTTGATAACTGCAACAGAGAAAGGTTCAATGTGTTGTCGAAGGCTTTCATGGCCGGAATCACAAGGTTGTTGTATGTCTTTCGGGCTGTGTGGCCATGTTCCAGAAGTATTCTCTCCTGACGTTTCGCCCACATCTATGGCAGGCATCCTCAGAGGTTGTGAGGCATGGATAAACTAGGCAAGGAAAGGAAAATATATATATCTGCGGAGAGTCCAGGGTGTGACAAGAGGCTTTTGTCAGTTGGAAGCTAGCATTAATGTTTCAGTTAATCACCCAAATTAGCATTGGAAAGGTTTGTCTCTTGCCTGAGGGGCATCCTTTGTCCAGTCATTAGCTGTCCTTGGGGCTCCTCTATCCTCAGAGTGTTGCTTCCCATCCACTGTTCTGATTTTAGAGTTTTTCACTACTGGTAGCCAGATTTCCAACTGACAAAAGACTCTTGTCACACCCTGGACTCTCCACAGATATATATTTTTTCCTTTCCTTGCCTAGTTTATCCATTTCTCACAACCTCTGAGGATGCCTGCCATAGATGTGGGCGAAACGTCAGGAGAGAATACTTCTGGAACATGGCCATACAGCCCGGAAAATATACAACAACCCAGAGAAATGTTCTTTCTCCCACCCTGGACATTATTCCACAGATATATACGCACTCCACTTGCTTCACTGCCAACAGACCTCTGAAGATGCCATTAACCAGAGATGCAGGTGAAACGTCAGGAGATAATGCTACTGGAACATGGCCTTCCTTTTATTCCCAAAAACTCACAGCAAACCACAATCCAAGACCTCTCGACAGATGGCCATTCAACCTCTGTCCAAAAACCTCCAGAAAAGGAGACTCCACCGGACTCCGAGGCAATTGATATTCCACTAGAATTGGAAGGGACCCCCAAAGACCATCCAGTCCAACCTACTTCTGTCTGCCAGGCAGGAAGACACCATCCAAGCCCTCCCAACAGATGGCCATCCAGACTGTGCTGAAAAGCCTCCAGAGAAGGAGACTCCACCAGACTGCCAGGAAACAGCATATTCTACCATCAGGCATCCCTTACGATAACAACATTGCTCCGAATTCTTAGTTGGAATCCCTTTTTCCTGCAATTTGAATCCCTGGCTTCCACAGATATATAAACTTCCTTGCTTAGTTTCTCCGTATACCTCACAACCTCTGAGGATGCCTGCCATAGATGTGGGCGAAACGTCAGGAGAGAATACTTCTGGAACATGGCCAGACAGCCTGGAAAACTCACAGCAGGCCTGTGATTCTGTTCATGAAAGCCTCCGACAACATAATCACATTATCTGCTTTGAACTAGATTATTTGAGTCTACACTACCAGATAGTCTAGTTCAAAGCAGATAATCTGAATTTTATATAGCTGTGTATAAGGGACCTATTTATTTATTTACAGCATTTATATTCTGCCCTTCTCACCCCGAAGGGGACTCAGGGCGGATCACATTACACATATAGGCAAACATTCAATGCCTTTTAACATAGAACAAAGACAAGACAAACATAGGCTCCGAGCGGGGCTTGAACTCATGACCTCCTGGTCAGAGTGATTCATTGCGGTTAATTGCACTGGCTTGCTCTCCCGCCTGTGCCACAGCCCGGACCTAGGTTGCCCTGCGTGATTCAGTTGGAAGTTGGCCACAGGATATCACAGGAAGAATTTGCTATGGATTCTGGGAGTTATAGTCTCCGCAAACACCATACAAACAAACACAGCACTTAAGCCCCATCTACACTGTAGAATGAATACAGTTTGGTACCATGAACTGCCATGGCTCCATGCTATCGAATGATGGGAATTGTAGTTTTGTGAAGTCTTTGTCCAAAAAGGGATGGTGCCTTGGCAAACTACACATCCCAGGAGTGCACCACATGGAGCCGTGGCACTTCAAGTGATGCCAAAGCGGAGCTTCCATGATTGAGAGCAGTCTACCTCTGATGCAATTTGACACTCCTTTTGAAACACCACGGCTCCGTGCTTTGGAGTCCTGGGAGTTGTAGTTCGGCACTATTTGCAAAACAACAGCTCCCATTGCATTGAACCACAGCATTTCAAAGGGTGCTGAACTGCATTCCTTTCTACAATGGTGACGGACCTTAGGATAGACTGCTCCTAAAGGTGGGAGCTCCATCGGCGATGCAGAAGAGAGAGATTTCCAGGCGGAGTTCGGCTCCCAGCCCATTCAGTTAATAAAGAAGGTTAAAACAGGATTACTGGGTTTCCTGGGGAGCGGATTTCTCTGCCATAGAGACACCCGGCATGGAAGGTGGAGGATGGGTTGGCTTGGGCGGAGGAGATAAGCGTGGCATAATAATTAACAATAAATAAATAACTGGGTGATGAAGGGACAGAAAAGCACCCAGAGGAGGGAATTAAGAGCCAAACACCATCAAGACTGAAAATAGCAGTGTGCTTTTAGAAAAACGAACACAGAGGTCATTTACTATCTGGCAGCACATGGGGCCCAGCAAAGAGCTTCCGACTTGTTTTCGGGCAGAGATGCAGCTTGCAAAGGCAAAAAGGCTCACCGTTGGGTGCTTTGTCTGTTGAACTTCCGCCTGCAGAGAGACTGTAAAAGACCTAGAAGAAAGCATGTCAACACTGGCAATGCCAAGGCAAAATCTTCATGACTTTCTTTGGGACAAGCTCCCTCACACAACACCATTTCAGAAGCATATGAAAAGCTTGGCCTCTCACTTTCAGGAGGCACCAGCTAATTCCTCTGCAAGTGGGCCGGGCTGTGGCACAGCTGGCTAGTAACCAGCTGCAATAAATCACTACTGACCGAGAGGTCATGAGTTCAAAGCCCGGGTCAGGTTAAGCCCCCGACCATTAAATAGCCCGGCTTGCTGTTGACCTATGCAGCCCCGAAAGACAGTTGCATCTGTCAAGTAGGGAAATTTAGGTAGGCTAATTTAACTAATTTACAACACCATAAAACTGCCAGCAAAACATGAGGTAAGGAATGAGGAAGTACAGCCACTCGTGAACGGTGAAGCAACAGCTCCCCCTGTGGCCAGAATCGTGAAGCTGGAAAAATGTTAAATGCTTCTGTGTCTGTCTATACTGTATGTTGTTTGTCTGTTGGCATTGAATGTTTGCCATATACGTGTTCCTTGTAATCCGCCCTGAGTCCCCTTTGGGGTGAGAAGGGCGGAATATAAATACTGCAAATAAATAAATAAATAAAATAAACAAGACCAGAAATATAGCTTAATGGTGCAATGTTAGAAAAGGTTGACTATCTCCACTCCCTTGACAGCCACCTCTCCACAAAAGTCAACATTGACACCGAAATACAACACCGCCTGAGCTCTGCGAGCGCAGCATTTTTCCGAATGAAGCAGAGAGTGTTTGAGGATCAGGACATCCGTATGGAGACCAAGATGCTCATTTATAAAGCCATCATCCTCCCAACCCTGCTCTACGCTTGCGAAACATGGACGGTCTACAGACGTCACACTCAACTCCTGGAACGATTCCATCAGCGTTGCCTCTGAAAAATCCTGCAAATCTCTTGGGAAGACAGGCAGACAAATGTCAGCGTGCTTGAGGAAGCAAAGACCACCAGCACTGAAGCGATGCTCCTATGCTATCAACTCCGCTGGACTGGCCACGTTGTCCGAATGCCCGATCACCGTCTCCCAAAGCAGTTGCTCTACTCCGAACTCAAGAACGGGAAATGTAATGTTGGTGGGCAGCAAAAGAGATTGAAAGATGGGCTCAAAGCCAACCTTAAAAACTGTGGCACAGACACTGAGAACTGGGAAGCCCTGGCCCTTGAGCGCTCTAATTGGAGGTCAGCTGTGACCAGCAGTGCTGCTGAGTTCGAAGAGGCACGAAAGGAGGACTTAAAGGAGAAACGTGCCAAGAGGAAGGAGAGTCCAGCCAACCCTGACCGAGACCGCCTTCCACCTGAAAACCAATGTCCTCACTGCAGGAGAACATGCAGATCAAGAATAGGTCTCTTCAGTCACCTGCGGACACACCCCCAAGACCCTATAACTGGAGGACCATCATCCTCGGCCTATGAGGGATTGCCTAAGTAGTAAGTAAGTAAGTATTAGGCATATTTATGCCCTCACTTTAAATGATTTTTCCTTTCTTCAATGCCACTGTTGAACATTTGTCCAAACCAAACTCCATGCTGATATCAGTGCTAAAAATTCTGACAGTGTTAGTCAGAGACTGGATTTCAGTTTCCGTTTTCTCATACAGCTTCAGGTCATCCATGTACATCACCCCCAGGACCCCACAACTGGAAGACCATCATCCTATGAGGGATCGTCTAAGTAAGTAAGTAAGTAAGTAAGTAAGTAAGTAAGTAAGTAAGGAATTCATAGAGGCATGAATGGAGGGAGGAAGGGAGAAACGTGGCAAGAGGAAGAAGGCACATCAAGCCAACCCTTGTCAGGACCGCCTTGTCCTTTTTTCTTTTCTTTTTTCCGTGTCAGGAGCAATCGGAGTTGCTTCTGGAGTGAGAGAATTGGCCATCTGCAAGGACGTTGCCCAGGGGACGCCCGGATGTTTTGATGTTTTACCATCCTTGTGGGAGGCTTCTCTCATGTCCCCGCATGGAGCTGGAGCTGAGAGAGGGAGCTCATCCACACTGTCCCTGGGTGGGATTCGAACCTTGTCCTCAATGTGAAAGAACATGCGGGTCAAGAATAGGTCACCTACGGACACACCAACCAGACCCTACACTTGGAGAGCAATCAGATTCGGACAATAGTGATAGCCTATGATGATCCCTTTTGCATGGACTGTTTTCATCCCAGGTTCCCCCCCCCCCCCCCCCTTCCCATAGTATTTAAATGTTATTGCCAAAGTGTAGTATCGTACTCTACATTTCTGCCTGTTGGAATTAATTTTGTGATTTTTTTCCCCCCTTAGAGAGAGGAATACTGTATCCTCCTCCACCACCGTTGGATCATTTTGGACACCCTTTTCTTTCCGGCTTGTCACCCAGAACTGGAAACCCCTTCCCCAAATATTCCTTCGTAAGGCTTGCTTTCTTAAGCAAGGGGACCCTGTGTTGCCCCTGAATTTGGGAGGCATGCACGGCCTTTGTCTGGCCGCTCAGCAGCCGGAATTTGGGCCACGGCGTCGGCGTCGGCAGAGTCTTACGCGGCAGGCAATGGCCCGAGGGACGTGGAGGAAGGGAAACCTGGCAACGGTCTCTGATCTCTGCTAGGAAGGCAGTGCGGCGGGGAGGCATCACCCCTCGTCTGCAGCTGGCAAGGAGCAGGAGAGGCAGCCGGGACCCAGGACCAGGTGCTTGGAAGACCCCGGACCAGCTGGACTGGGCTTTGCGAGGCCGGCCCTCCTGCGGCCCAGTCCCAGCGGAGAGGAAGCCGAGGCCCCTGCACACCATCCTGCCAGGCTGGCAGTGCCCACCCGAGCCTGAGCCATGCCCAGAGTGGTGTTTACTCAGCAAGGCTCTTTGTAGATAAACTCCAGAAGGGTGGAATCATAGACTCATATATTTGGAAGGGACCTCTGAAAGCCATCCAGTCCAGCCCTCTTCTGCCAGGCAGGAAGACACCATCCAAGGCTGTCCAGTTTCTAATTCAGAGTAGGAAACACTATCGGATTAAACCAGGGGTCCCCAAACTAAGGCCCGGGGGCCAGATGCGGCCCATCGAAGCCATTTATCTGGCCCCCGCCTCCTCCCTTGCCCGGTGCGTGCCTTCCAGAGCTTTGCTTGTTTTTATTGGTATTTTAATTATTATTTAATACAAAATTAATTAATTATCAAGGAGGTGCTTTACTAGTGCTTTTGGTGCACAAAGGTAGAAGGGGCTGGACTAAACAGTCCAAGGGGTCTCTTCCAACCCTCTTTTTTATTACTATTATTATTAGTATTATTGACACAACGACGTTGTATGACACAGCAAACAAGATAAATATGCTGGATTTCGTTTCACAAAATCACAAGTCGAACACTTCCCAAGTGTCTAGGACTGAGTGATGTATTTTCAGATGATGCGGGCAGATCCCAGTAGGGTGGCCTTTTGCAGTTGGGAGATCGTGATTTTGTCAATGCCTATTGTTTCCAAATGCCAGCTGAGATCTTTTGGGATGGCACCCAGTGTGCCCATCACCACCGGGACCACCTGCACTGGTTTCTGCCAGAGTCTTTGAAGTCCAATCTTGAGGTCCTGAGTTTTTCCTGTTGTTTTTCGTCAATGCGACTGTCACCTGGGATGGCAACATCAATGATCCAAACCTTTTTCTTTTCCACAACTGTGATGTCTGGTGTGTTGTGTTCCAGAACTTTGTCAGTCTGGATTCGGAAGTCCCACAGTATCTTTGCGTGCTCATTTTCCAATACTTTTGCAGGTTTATGATCCCACCAGTTCTTTGCTGCTGGGAGGTGGTACTTGAGGCATAAGTTCCAATGAATCATTTGGGCCACATAGTTGTGCCTCTGTTTGTAGTCAGTCTGTGCAATTTTCTTACAGCAGCTGAGGATATGATCAATGGTTTCGTCGGTTTCTTTGCACAGTCTGCAGTTTGGGTCATCAGCTGATTTTTCGATCTTGGCCTTAATTGCATTTGTTCTGATGGCTTGCTCCTGGGCTGCAAGGCTTATTATCATTATCATTATTAACAACAATGAGGCTGGGTGGCCTTCTGTCAGGGGTGCTTTGCTTGTGCTTTTGGTGCACAAAGGTAGAAGAGGGTTGGACTCAATGGCCTAAGGGGTATCTTCCAACCCTCTTTATTATTTTTATTATGATTATGATTATGATTAACATTGAGGCTGTATTTGTTCCCATTTGGTTTTTTTTTTTACTTCAAAACAAGATATGTGCAGTGTACATAGGAATTTATTTATAGGTTTTTTTTCAACTATAATCCAGCCCTACAACGGTCGGAGGGACTGTGAACTGGCCCCCGTTTAAAAGGTTTGGGGACCCCTGGATTAAACTAAGGGTGCATCTACACTGCAGAAGGAATCTAGTTTGACACCACTTTTGTGGCCATGGCTCAATGCAAAGGAAAAGGAATCCTTGGAGTTGTAGTCTGATGATTCTGTGGCCTCTCCTACGCTGCCATATAAAATCCAGATTTATTTATTTATTTATTTATTCGCAGTATTTATATTTCGCCCTTCTCACCCCGAAGAGGACTCAGGGCGGATCACATTGTATATACATATAAGGCAAACATTCAATGCCCATATATGCATAAAACAAAGACAGAGACAGACACAGAGGCAATTTAACCTTCTCCTGAGGGGATGTTCGATTCCGGCCACAGGGGGAGCAGCTGCTTCATCATCCACTGCGACGGCACTTCCTCATTCCAATGGCAGCTGGATGATTTTTTATGGAGTCGTAAATTAGTTAAATTAGCCTCCCCACTTTATAAGTGGTACCTTAATTTTCTACTTGATAGATGCAACTATCTTTCGGGTTGCTAAGTCAGCAATGAGCAGGGACTATTTTTTATTTTTAATTGTCGGGTGTTCACCCCCCCCCCCCCCATGGGCTGGCCTCGAACTCATGACCTATTGGTCAGAGTGATTTATTGCAGCTAGTTGCTCACCAGCCTGCGCCACAACCCTGCAGATTGTCTGCTTTGAACTGGATTATATGGGAGTGTAGACTCATACAATCCAAAACAAATCCAAAATCTGGATCCAGAAATGTGGCAGCGCAGATCCCGCCTTAGATGCATATCCTATTTTTAACACAATATATTTGACAATTTTGAGCATTAAACTATCAGAAAGCAAAAAGTATCACTCTCTCAGCCACTTATGCAAACAATGTCGCATTTCAGAATTCCAAACGCACAACCTGTACTATGTTTTCAGGCTTGTTTTATATTTGTATGCATAGCAATCTGTGCCAGAGATATAAATGTGATGAATGAATACAGCAATAAGTGACTGAGCAGCTCAAAAAATGCCTCCCTGAGCACATAGGTAAAGGTTTCCCCTGATGTTAAGTCCAGTCGTCTCTGACTCTGGGGTTTGGTGTTCATCTCCATTTCTAAGCTGAAGAGCCAGCGTTGTCCATAGACACCTCCAAGATCATGTGGCCTGTTACCTTCCTGTTGGTGCGATACCTATTGATCTACTCACATTTGCATGTTTTCGAACTGCTAGGTTGGCAGAAGCTGGGGCTAACAGTGGGAGCTCACTCCACTCTCCAAATTCGAACCACCAACCTTTCGGTCAACAAGTTCAGCAGCTCAGTGGTTTAACCCGCTGCGCCATCAGGGGCTCCAATGTGGATGATCTGCTTCGATAATCTGGATTATATGGCAGTGTAGAATGAGCCTATGGCATGCTTTCATAAAGAGTGCCTCTACAACAGGCAATGGCAAACTTTGGCCCTCCAGGTGTTTTTGGACTCCAACTCCCACAATTCCTCACAGCCTCAGGGAGAAGCGCTCTGTGCATGTTTTCACATACATTTTCCAGGACGCGCCCTTTAACTTGTGCACCAAGCTCATGCATTAGAAATAAGCACACTGCACATGCTCCAAGGCAGGCATTGGCAAACTTCGGCCCTCCAGGTGTGTTGGACTTCAACTCCCACAACACACATGGACAGCCGAAGTTTGCCAATGCCTGCCTTGGAGCATGTGCAGTGTGCTTATTTCTAATGCATGAGCTTGGTGCACAAGTTGAAGAGATTGGGGCGCATGACGAATTTTAAACTTCCACTTTATGTCTGTCTTATGTCTTTATGTCTTTATGTCTAACCTTTGTCTGGGCAGGAGGCAGACTGCGTTGGATAATCCAGAATGTTGGATAAGCAAAGGTTGGATAAGCGAGACTCGACTGTAATTTTATTTCTTCCCTGCCCCTCCTCAGGGCTCGAGGCAGGTTACGACATTGTTAAAGCACATAATCAAAGCACATCATCATTTAAAAACACTCCGTAAAATACACTTATTAAAACATATTTCGACAAACTGCACATGAAAATACACAAAACAAATCATATCCGGGCACTTCACCATTCGGGTTTGGTAAGGACCCTTGGAGAAGGTGATATTTCTAAGCAATGGGTGCAAATGTCTCCCTTGCCACCAGAAGAAGAAAAGTCTAAAATGGGTGCACGAGAAAGAGACGGTTTGGGAAGAGGAAAGAGATGCTCAGCCTACATCCCACTGCCTCCAACTTCCCACGTGTCTATGTGAATGATCAAAGGTTTGGATGCCAAGATCCATGAGGAGCAGCTTAGAGATGGGTATGTTTAGCTTGGAGAAAAGAACATGAGAATGGTGGAGTATCCATTGGCCTGGAGAGCCCAGTTTAGGTGGTTTAGTTCACCTTGGAGGAGGTGGGGTTTGCAGATTCTTTGTGCATCAGAAGAGCTGATGGACACCATGGACATCAGAAGAGCTGATGGACACCATATGGTGGACATCGGAAGAGCTGATGGACACCATGGACATCAGAAGAGCTGATGGACACCATGGACATCAGAAGAGCTGATGGACACCATGGACATCAGAAGAGCTGATGGACACCATGGACATCAGAAGAGCTGATGGACACCATGGACATCGGAAGAGCTGATGGACACCATGGACATCAGAAGAGCTGATGGACACCATGGACATCAGAATAGCTGATGGACACCATGGACATCGGAAGAGCTGATGGACACCATGGACATCAGAAGAGCTGATGGACACCATGGACATCAGAAGAGCTGATGGACACCATGGACATCAGAAGAGCTGATGGACACCATGGACATCAGAAGAGCTGATGGACACCATGGACATCAGAATAGCTGATGGACACCATGGACATCGGAAGAGCTGATGGACACCATGGACATCGGAAGAGCTGTAAGGCCAAGAGCAAGCCATGATAGTAAAGACCAAAATCCACGCAGAGGAAAGGTGTTCTTGCCATACACCAAGGGAACCACTAACTGCATAGGCAAGCAACATACAAACTATCTACACACCCACTTAGAAAATCCAACAAATGCTATGGTCAACAAAGGACAAGAGGGAACTTCTCACCTTTGCAGGAGTCTACCGGATCCCATGCAGCTGTGGACAAGTCTGCATAGGGACCACCAAACGCAGCATTGCCCAAACACGAGTCAAAGAACATGAAAGGCACTGCAGACTCACTCAACCAGAGAAATCAGCCAGAGCAGAGCACTTGAGGAACCAACCTGGACACAGGATATTATTTGACAACACAGAAATGCTCGATCACTCCAACAACTATCATGTCAGGCTACAAAGAAAAGCAACTGAAATCCACAAGCATGTGGACAACTTCAACAGAAAGGAGGAAACCAAGAAAATGAACAAAATCTGGCTACCAGTATTAAAAAAAAACTCCAAAATCAGAATAGTAAATAAGGAACAACACTCTGAAAAAATTCTGGAAAAATAGTAAACAAGGATAGTAAATAAGGAGCAGCACTTCTGAAAAAGAAGAATTCCAGACATGAGTCAATCAGGGGCAGCTAACGACTCTGAACCAAGGATTCCCCAAGGCTAGGAGGTGAGGCTGGGAAGGCCATTTAATGCTAATCAAGGTGATTAATTACAACATTCACACTGGCCTCCAACAGACAAGAGTTCTTTCCCCCATCCAGGATCTTCCAGAGATATATAAACCTTCTTTGCTTAGTTTCTCCATATACCTCACAACCTCTGAGGATGCCTTCCGTAGATGTGGGTTAAACGTCAGGAGAGAATACTACTGGAACATGGCCAGACAGCCTGGAAAACACACAACAACCCTGTGATCTCGGCCATGAAAGCCTTCGACAACACATTGCAGGAAGAGAGATTCCATCTAAACTAGGCATGGGCAAATTTTGGCCCTCCAGGTGTTTTGGACTTCAACTCCCACAATTCCTAACAGCCGGTAGGCTGTTAGGAATTGTGGGAGTTGGAGTCCAAAACACCTGGAGGGCCCAAGTTTGCCCATGCCTGATCTGAAACATTGCTTGATGATATGAGTTGTCCAGCAGTGCAGTAGTCTGCCGTGGAGTTTAGTGGAATCTCCTTCTGTGGAGACTTTTATGCAGAAGCTGGATGACCATCTGTCAGGAGGGCTTGGATTGTTCTTCCTGCATGGATAAGGTTTGGACTGGATGGCCCTTGGGGTCTCTTCCAACTCTAGCATTCTATGATCCCCCCAGTTTTGGTTGTTTCCCCCCATATTTTGCACCTCCGCAGCCACATGGCAACCAAGCCTGGTCTTAACACCCACCCTTTCCTTTTTGTGCTTCCATGTGCTTTGGCCACTGGAGTAGCAAGCAACCCTTGCCTGATCTTAACGTGCACCTTTCTATTTCTATGCGCTGCCAGAGAAGCTTTGGCTAGTGGAGTGGCATTTTGCAAGGCTGCAGAGGCCTGGAGGGAGTGCAAGCGAGGAGAAGGCAGAAGAGAGAAAGGGAAAGGGAGGGAGGGAGACAGGGAGAAGCTCGCAATTATGCCCCAGCCAAACCCTTCCAGGAGATTGCAGCCATAGCAACGGTGGCGCAGGGCTGTCCCAGCCGGAGTCTGATGCTGCTGCTGCAGCGCACTGAAAAGGAGCAAGAGTGGGGCAGGCGCACACCAAGGAGGAGGCTCGCTTTGCATTGTATTGCATTGCACTGCATTGCATTGCATGGCCTCCCTGCTTGGCTTGGCACAAGGTGCCTTCCTTGGGGGCCTGGCTCCGGCACAAGCAAACAGTGACTATGGCAGCCCCCCCATCCTCATCTCTGCTTTCCCTTCTCTCCCTCTTCCACCCGCTGCCTCCCTTTCCAACGCACACAGCAGCCTCCCCGCTTTATAAATGCTTCCTGACACACATTTTATTCAAGCCAGGGCTGACTTTGCACATTTCCCCCAGCTTGCTTGCTTGCGCCGCTTGCCGCCTTCCATGCGACTGAATTATACACGAGAGGAGAAGCCGCGGCTGCTGCCGGCTGGGAATTGGGAGGCCAAAGCATCAGCAAGTCTGAAGGATGGCAGAGCAAACGGGGCACAGAGGCCGGGATGGCGGCCGAACCAAACCAAGTGGCACACCTGCATACAATCCTCCAGTTTTTACCACATGTGGTGGACTTGCCCAAAAGCCCAATTATTTTGGAAAGTTATAATTGAAGCTACCGTGTTTCCCCGAAAATAAGACAGTGTCATAGAATCATAGAATCATAGAATAGTAGAGTTGGAAGAGACCACATGGGCCATCTAGTCCAACCCCCTGCTAAGAAGCAGGAAATCGCATTCAAAGCACCCCCGACAGATGGCCATCCAGCCTCTGCTTAAAAGCCTCCAAGGAAGGAGCCTCCACCACGGCCCCGGGGAGAGAGTTCCACTGTCAAACAGCCCTTCTCACAGTGAGGAAGTTCTTCCTGATGTTCAGGTGGAATCTCCTTTCCTGTAGTTTGAAGCCATTGTTCCGTGTCCTAGTCTGCAGGGCAGCAGAAAACAAGCTTGCTCCCTCCTCCCTATGACTTCCCTTCACCTATTTGTACATGGCTATCATGTCTCCTCTCAGCTTTCTCTTCTGCAGGCTAAACATGCCCAGCTCTTTAAGCCGCTCCTCATAGGGCTTGTTCTCCAGACCCTTAATCATTTTAGTCGCCCTCCTCTGGACGCTTTCCAGCTTGTCAACATCTCCCTTCAACTGTGGTGCCCAAAATTGGACACAGTATTCCAGGTGTGGTCTGACCAAGGCAGAATAGAATAAGGGGGAGCATAACTTCCCTGGATCTAGACTTATATTGTCTTATATTAATTTTTGCTCCCAAAGATGCTCTAGGTCTTATTTTCAGGGGATGTCTTATTTTTCCATGAAGAAGAATTCACATTTATTGTTGAACAAAAAAAATGAGCATTTATTATATACTGTACAGTAGTTGTCACCACAAACCAGCTTAACCAGACAAACTGAATCCTATCAAGAATTTGTTGTTACTACCAATATTTCCATGTACAACACTCTATGGTACGTACATTTACCAATCCTGCATGCTCTGGTGTTCTGTTCAATGGGCATGCTTCCAAACAAAAACTTTGCTAGGTCTTACTTTCGGGGGAGGCCTTATATTTAGCAATTCAGCAAAACCTCTACTAGGTCTTATTTTCTAGGGATGTCTTATTTTAGGGGAAACAGGGAATACAATCAATTCTTAAGATTAAGATTCACAGGGAGCCGGAATACTTCTTATTGGGAATGTTCGACATTGATGATGACAAGAATAAAGAGGTTTTGTTTAATTATTTGTCTACAGCCGCGAGGATAACATATGCTAGGGTTTGGAGACAAAAGGAGATTCCAAAAAAGGAGGATTGGTTAAACAAAGTTATAGAGATAATGAACATGGATAGACTCACTTATTGGTTATCCCCAAATCAAGGTCTACCAAAGAAAGAAACAAACTGGGACCTGGTGAAGGACTATTTAAAACAGATTAAGTTTGATTTTATTTGTTGAATTGACACAACCTTAAAGAGTAAGGAGGACGAAGGGACATGGTGTCTTAACAATAATTTGGAAAAAGGTGATGAAGAGCCAGTAAAAGACAGATGGAAGTCTACAATTCCTTCCCCCCCCCTAATTTTTATTTATTTATATATATTTTGTTACTATTATTATCATTTTTTCCTCCCCCCTTATTTTTTATTATTATCAGGTTTTTTTTGTTTTTTTCCCCTCATTTTTTCCTTTTCAGCTATCTATCTACCTATATTTATACAGGTTTTGACGAGTATAGATATATTATTTCTTCTCTCTTTTTTTTGTTTCCTACTTTCTTCCTATAAAGAAATGTTCTCCCACTTTCGCTGTGAAATATCATGATCTGTATTTTGTTTTCCTTTTCTCTCTTCTTTTCTTCTATAATGTAAAACTTTAATAAAGATATATATATCTCTCAATCCTCCAGTTGGAAGACATCCCAAAGGCCATCCAGTCCAAACCTCTTTTGCTATAGAATCATAGAGTTGCAAGAGACCACATCTTCTTCTTCATTCACACAGTGTTTCCGATTCTTCGTGACCTCGTGGACCAGTCCACGCCAGAGCTCCCTGTCGGCCGTTGCCGCCCCCAGTTCCTTCAAGGACGAGCCAGTCATTTCAAGGATACCGTCCATCCATCTTGCCCTTGGTCGGCCTCTCTTCCTCTTTCCTTCCATTTTCCCCAGCATCATTCTCTTCTATGAGTTTTCCTGTCTCCTCATGATGTGGCCAAAGTCCTTCATCTTTGCCTCTGATATCCTTCCCTCTAATGAGCAGCTGGACATTATTTCCTGGAGGATGAACTGGTTGGATCTTCTTGCCAAGGTCCAAGGCACTCTCAGGATTTTCCTCCAGCACCAGAGTTCAAAAGCATCTCTCTTCCTTCACTCAGCCTTCCTTATGGTCCATCTCTCGCATCCATAGGTCACTATGGGGAATACATTTGCTTTGACTATGCGGACCTTCGTTGCCAGTGTGATGTCTCTGCTCTTGACTATTTTGTCCAGGTTGGCCATTGCTCTCCTCCCAAGAAGGTAACATCTTCTGATTTCCTGGTTGCAGTCTGCATCTGCAGTCATCTTCGCGCCTGGAGACCACATGGGCCATCTAAATCCAACCCTTGTCTTCCATGCAGGAAAAGCATAATCAAAGCACCTCCAGATAGCAATCCAGCTTCTGTTTATACTGGCATTCATCTCTATATCGGCATGGTTGCACATTGGTTGCATTTTTGCCAAATGTAGATATGGCATGTCTGAATGTTTATACCAATTGGTGCATGACCAAAGATATCACCGATGTCCAATTGGAGCTCCCAGTGATGCAGTGGGTTAAAGCCTTGAGCCAGCAAGACTGCTGACTTGAAGGTTGGGTTGCTGACCTGAAGGTTGCCGGTTTGATGTGTTGTCAAAGGCTTTCATGGCCGGGACCACAGGGTTGTAGTGTGTTTTCTGGCCTGTATGGCCATTTCCTGATGTTTTGCCCACATCTATGGCAGGCATCCTCATACCTCACAACCCCTGATGATGCCTGCCATAGATGTGGGAAAAATGTCAGGAGAGAATACTTCTGGAACATGGCCATACAGCAGTGATGGCCAACGTATGACACGCGTGTCAGCACTGACACGCCTAGCCATTTTTGCTGACACGCTGCTGCCTGCAGATTGATTGGATGACTATGTCTTTTGTGGCCAAATTTGGTGTGATTTGGTCCAGTGGTTTTGTTGTTTACTCCATGGGAATTATGCACATTACATATATACATATACATACATTATTCATATATACATATACATACATATATACATATACATACATTATACAATATTATTCTATTATTATCGTAGTATATAATCATATTATAGTATATAATCATATTATTACTATTATATTATTCATTATTCATGACTACATTGAAACTAGAATAGAGAGAAATCAGTGTGGAAACTGCAAGAGGTACCATAGATGGTTGTACATGGAAATGAGGGTAGTAAATAGTTTTTGATTTATTTATTACTAATATACATTTTTGTTATATTGCGAAATTATGGTTTTTTTTCTCAAAGTGACACACCACCCAAGTCATGCTAGGTTTTTTGGTGAATTTTGACACTCCGAGCACAAAAGCTTGCCCATCATTGCCATACAGCCTGGAAAACATACAACAACCCTGTTGCCGGTTCAAATCCAACCCAGGGAGAGCGCAGATGAGCTTCCTCTATCCGCTCCAGCGGAAACATGAGAGGATGGTAAAAACATCAAAATATCTGGGCATCCCATGGGCAACGTCCTTACAGATGGCCAATTCTCTCATACCAGAAACAACTTGCAGTTTCTCAATTCACTCCTGACATGGAGAAAAAAATATCTTCACAATTGCACTTCTAAATGCGGCCATTCTGTCTTTAGGGGTCAAAAAAGGTCTAACAGTTTCCAATGAGCGATTGGGTACACAACCGAAGTCCATTGACACATGTGCCATTGCGTTTTGGAGACTTTAAATGGAAGACACCATCAAAGCACTCCCGACAGATGGCCATCCAGACTAGCTTAAAAGTCTCCAATGAATTCCCACTTAGCATACTCCACTGCCTTGGGGTGCATCTACATCAGGCATAGGCCAACTTCAGCCCTCCAGGTGTTTTGGACTTCAACTCCCACAATTCCTAACAGCCGGTAGGCTGTTAGGAATTGTGGGAGTTGAAGTCCAAAACACCTGGAGGGCTGAAGTTGGCCCATGCGTGATCTACACTGCAGAACAAAAGTGTCAAAATGGTACCTGGATCAATGGTGTTTGGGAAGCAAAGTGTATCCCATCACAGATATTATTATTATTATTATTATTATTATTATTATTATTATTATTATTATTATTATTATTATTTATAATTCTGCCTGATACCTGCTGCCAATGCAAGTGGGCAATATTGGGCTAGATGCAACATGGGTCTGACGCAGTATGATTGACGGCTGGACGCTGCTTCCAATGTCCTGTGGAGCAAAAGCTACATAGGAAATCAGGTCATTGGTCCGGGGATTTGAACACTCTGTAGTAAAAAACACCCCCAAGATCTTCAAAGACTCGGCTATTCTTCAGAGCTGAGGGTGTGCTTTTATTCCCCATGGAGCTTTGGAGGTTTTCCAGTGTTTGGCTCAAAAACAGAAACAAATTCAGATCAGAGATATGGAAAAAAGCTCAGACCTTTCCCTATATAAGAATGGAATATTTGGAGCACTCATGAAAGGGTTGCCATTCAAGGAAAAGACCCTATTTCCACCCAAAATACAGCTGGAAAGAGTGAGAGGACATCCTATAATCCATCTCTGTCTCTTCTGGCCTCCCTTCTCTGGACACCTTCCATCTTGTCCATATCTATCTTTTTATATATATATAAAAAAAATTCCCTTTTTTCCCCTTCCTTTCTTCTCTTAACCTTTTCTCTCCTTTTCTCTTTTTCCCAATTTGGGATTTTAAAATAATCTTTATTAGTTTTAACAGAACAATAAAAAGCAAAATCCCAAATTGGGAAAAAGAGAAAAGGAGAGAAAAGGTAAAGAGAAGAAAGGAAGGGGAAAAAAGGGAATTTTTTTTTTTTAAAAAAAAGTGAATATAAAAATGACTTCTCGGCAGTTTCTTCAAGGTAATTTGCCTTTTCTTTCTTCCTTAATTTCTCCTTAAATTCTAACTCCTTTTCTTCTTATTTCCTTCTCCTTTCTGTTGAGGTTATCTTTCTTTTTCTTTATCTTTCCTTTTCCTTTGTTATCTATTTTTGCTTCTTTCTCTCATCTATCTGTTTTAGGTTTTCCATCATTCTATCCCAATTTATTTCTTTGATTGGTTCTTCTTTATTTTTTGCTAGTAAGAAAGTCAGCCTGTCCATGTTACGTATGTCAAGCACCTTTATCAGCCAATCGTCTTCCTCTGGGGTTTCTTCTTTCTTCCATAATTTGGCATAGTAAATCCTTGCCGCTATTGTTAGTAAGAATAATAATTTGTCTTCATTATTTTCTATTTTTATTTCGTGTATCCCTAATAAAAATGTTTCTGCTTTAAATGGTATTCTAATCTCCAATATTTTTTCTAATTTTTCCTGTATCTTTTTCCAATATTTTTGGGAACTTTTTGCACGTCCACCACATGTGGAAATACGATCCCTCTTTCTTTCCACACTTCCAGCATTTTGTATTTGAGTTTTTGTCGAGTTTCCCTAGTTGTCCATATCTATCTTAAATGGCTTTGCCCAGAACTGGACATAAGTGAGGCCTGGCCAAAGCAGAAAAGAGTGGGATTATGATCTCGCTTGACTTAGACACTAGACTCCTATTGATGCAGCCTAGAATCACATTGGCCTTTTTAGCTGCTGCATCACAATGTTGGCTTATGTTCAGCTTGTGGTCCTAGATCCCTTTCACATGGACTGTTTCCAAGCCAAGTATCCCTCATCCTATATCATTTTTATTACCCAAGTGTAATAACATACATTTCTCCCTGTTGGAAATTAATTTTGTTACTTTGGGCCAATCAGCTCTCTTGTCTCTTATGATCACTTTGGATTCTGATCCTGTCCTTTGGGATATTAAACTCTCTCACAACTTGGGGTCATCTGCAAATTTGATCAGCATGACCTCTATTCCATTATCCAAGTCACTGATAAAGACATTGAATAGCACTGGTCCCAGGACAGAATGGCACTACAGGTGTCACTCATCCACAGATATAGGATATAATATAAGCCAGGTGTCACTCATCCTATATCTGAGATGAGTGACACCTGGCTTGAGAACAGTGCATAGGAAAGGGATGTAGGTATCTTGGTAGACACCATGTGGAACATGAGTCAAGAGTATGATGTGATTCTAGGCTGCATCAAGAGGAGTCTAATGTCTAGATAGTGGGAAGTCATAGTCCCACTCTATTCTGCTGTAAGAAAACCTCATTTGGATTTTGTTATTATTACTGACAGAATGACATAGTATGACACACCAAGATAGATATGCTGGATTTCGTATCACAAAATCACAAGTCGAACACTTCCCAAGCGTCTAGGACCGTGTGATGTATTTTCTTTATTATTATTATTATTATTATTATTATTATTATTATTATTATTATTATTTTATTGTATGACACAGCAAGCAAGATAGATATGCTGGATTTCATATCACAAAATCACAAGTCGGACACTTCCTAAGTGTCTAGGACTGTATGAAGTATTTTCGAATGATGCGTGCAGATCTCAGTTGGGTGGCCTTTTGCAGTTGGCAGATCGTAACTTTATCAATGCCTATTGTTTCCAAATGCCGGCTGAGATCTTTTGGCACGGCACCCAGTGTGCCCATCACCACCGGGACCACCTGCACTGGTTTCTGCCAGAGTCTTTGAAGTTCAATCTTGAGGTCCTGATAGCGGCTGAGTTTTTCCTGTTGTTTTTCGTCAATGCGACTGTCACCTGGGATGGCAACATCAATGATCCAAACCTTTTTCTTTTTCACAACTGTGATGTCTGGTGTGTTGTGTTCCAGAACTTTGTCAGTCTGGATTCGGAAGTCCCACAGTATCTTTGCGTGCTCATTTTCCAAGACTTTTGCAGGTTTGTGATCTCACCAGTTCTTTGCTGCTGGGAGGTGGTACTTGAGGCATAAGTTCCAATGAATCATTTGGGCCACATAGTTGTGCCTCTGTTTGTAGTCTGTCTGTGCGATTTTCTTACAGCAGCTGAGGAGATGATCCATGGTTTCGTTAGTTTCCTTGCAGAGTCTGCATTTTGGGTCATCAGCTGATTTTTCGATCTTGGCCTGAATTGCCTTTGTCCTGATGTCTTGCTCCTGGGCTGCAAGGATCAGGCCTTCTGTCTCCTTCTTCAGGGTCCCATTCGTGAGCCAGAGCCAGGTCTTCTCCTTATCAGCTTTTCCTTCCATTTTGTCAAGGAACTTTCCATGTAATGTTTTGTTGTGCCAGCTGTCAGCTCTAGTTTGTAGTGTGGTTTTCTTGTACTGGTTTTTTGTCTATTTTTGCCTATTGATCTACTCACATTTGCATGTTTTTGAACTGCTAGGTTGGCAGAAGCTGGAGCTGATAGTGGGCGCTTACTCTGCTCTCCAGATTCGAACCACCGACCTTTCAAGTTAAACAGCTCAGTGGTTTAACCCACTGCGCCACCGGGGGTTCCAACAGCATGTAAACTGGCTGGGATTTCTTGGAGCTGAAGTCCAAAACAGCTGGAGGAGCACAGTTTGGGAAACACTGTTGTAAACATTGGGGAAAAAATTCTGACTATTAGAACAATGGAGCCCCGGTGGTGAAGTGCGTTAAAGCACTGAGCTGGAGACCGAAAGGTCCCACGTTCAAACCCTGGGAGCGGCGTGGGTGGCCGCTGTTAGCTCCAGCTCCTGCCAACCTAGCAGTTCGAAAACATGCAAATGTGAGTAGATCAATAGGTACCCGCTCTGGCGGGAAGGTAACGGCGCTCCATGCAGTCATGCCGGCCACATGACCTTGGAGGTGTCTACAGACAACGCCGGCTCTTCGGCTTGGAAATGGAGATGAGCATCAACTCCCAGAGTCAGACATGACTGGACTTAATGTCAGGGGAAAACCTTTACCTTTATTAGAACAATATGCTACTGACTCAAAGTCTGGCGGGGTCTCTGGAGGTCTTTAAAGCAGAGACTGTGTGGCCATCTGTCAGGAAGGCTTGAACTGTGCCAGAAGAAGGTTGAGTTGGATGTCCTTTTGGGGTCTCTTCCAATTTGATGGTTCTATGACTCTACGAACGAGTCCCACGGATGAGCATTTGCAGCAAGCTGGCACGAGGGAGTTAATCTCCGGTTGCCAGGTTTGCTGTCTCTGGCAGGGTGCCCCCCCCCTCCACTTATTATCCCCCGCCGAGGGACCCTGCGGATGAATCCGGCATCTTGCCGCACACAGAAGAGAAGCTGGCGCCCTGCGAGTGAGTGCCATCTTAGCATTCAGCCTGGCATCCCTGGGACCCCTTCGCGGCAAGGAAGGTGCCCCCGGACTCCGTGGCCCAGGGCAACCTTCCTGCCAGGACTTTTCCCTCCCTTGGTCCAGAACCTTCTGGTTTTGGAGAAAGAGAAAGAGAGAGAAAAGGGGGAGGCCAGGAACCAGCGGGAAAGATGCTTGCCATAATTATCCGGGCAACCCCTTCAAGTATAGCGCAACCATAGCAACCGACACATGTTCGGTCCCAGCCAGAGTCCGCAACCCAGGCAGGGAGAGACAGGCACACACACACATACACACACACATGAAATTAAATCAAATTAACCTCTTCAGGGCATTGTACATCGAAAGGGCTCCTTCTTGACCTGGATAGGACCCTCTGGCACTCCGCAAAGGTGTGCAATCCAAGGCATTTGGGGCTCCTTAGCATTTGCATCCCATTTGATGCACATCCAAAATTCCCTGCAGAGACATGGAGGGCTTTGTCCGTAATTCCCTTGCAATCCTAAAATCACAGAATTAGATGAGAATATGAGAGCCATACAATCCCTCCGTATTCTGCCATACAGGAAAATACACGGGTTGAATGAAAAGTAATGCCTCCACCTTCGTTACGTGGGTTTGGATGGAAATATTTTAATACAGTAGGGTCTCACTTATCCAACATTCGCTTATCCAACGTTGTGGATTATCCCAACGCATTTTTGTAGTCAATGTTCTCAATACATCGTGATATTTTGGTGCTAAATTCGTAAATACAGTAATTACTACGTAGCATTACTGCCTACTACTTTTCTATCAAATTTGTTGTATAACATGATGTTTTGGTGCTTAATTTGTAAAATCATAACCTAATTTGATGTTTAATAGGCTTCTCCTTAATCTCTCCTTATTATCCAACATATTCGCTTATCCAACGTTCTGCCGTCCCGTTTACATTGGATAAGTGAGACTCTACTGTAAATCAAACGCAGAAATAATCCTTGGAATGTGCTCTTTAACTACCACTATTCACTTTTCCACATCATCACCAGACTATTGGATACATTTCTGCCAACAATGAACAAGTTTTCTGAAGCCATCACGGAAGAAGTCAACACTCTGTTTCTGCAACCAGCGTCTCACAGGACCCATCTTCCGATAGCCAAGCAAAGCAATAAAGTGACCCACACGTTCTTGTGAAATGCTGATCATGCTTGAAATTTCTCTCTGAGTGATACGACGATCGTCCTGAATCGATCTGTCAACCTTTTGCTTGTGAAACTCAGTGGTTGCTGTCACAGGGCGTCCAACTCTTTGTCACGCAAGTCAGATGTTCCAACCTCAACATCTTTAAACTTACTCGCCCAACGATGCAAAGGACTCACATCAATACAATCCCCATAAACAGCTTGCATTCTCTGAGGAATCTCCTTTGGGGTGACACCTTCTGCTGTCAAGAATTCAATGACTGCACGTTGCTTAAGTTGCATTGACCAACCATCTGCGCAGGGTTCCATACTTCGCACTTTAACAACACAACCGTTCAATGCTAAGGCTTCCCACCAAATGGAACTGTAGAGGAGAGTCTACTGAACAAGCCAGGACCTACTGCATACCATTCTGAAAAAAATGGAATGCAAAGATACAGAATGGGGGACGCCTGGCTAGACAGCAGTACATGAGAAAAAGATCTTGGAGTCCTCGTGGACAACAAGTTAAACATGAGCCAGCAATGTGATGCGGCAGCTAAAAAAGCCAATGGGATTCTGCCCTGCATCAATAGGGGAATAGCGTCTAGATCCAGGGAAGTCATGCTCCCCTCTATTCTGCCTTGGTCAGACCACACCTGGAATCACACTGTGTCCAATTTTGGGCACCACAGTTGAAGGGAGATGTTGACAAGCTGGAAAGCGTCCAGAGGAGGGCGACTAAAATGATTAAGGGTCTGGAGAACAAGCCCTATGAGGAGCGGCTTAAAGAGCTGGGCATGTTTAGCCTGCAGAAGAGAAAGCTGAGAGGAGACATGATAGCCACGTATAAATACGTGAGGGGAAGTCATAGGGAGGAAGGAGCAAGCTTGTTTTCTGCTGCCCTGCAGACTAGGACACGGAACAATGGCTTCAAACTGCAGGAAAGGAGATTCCACCTGAACATCAGGAAGAACTTCCTCACTGTGAGGGCTGTTCGGCAGTGGAACTCTCTCCCCCGGACTGTGGTGGAGGCTCCTCCTTTGGAGGCTTTTAAACAGAGGCTGGATGGCCATCTGTCGGGGGTGCTTTGAATGCGATTTCCTGCTTCTTGGCAGAATGGGGTTGGACTGGATGGCCCATGAGGTCTCTTCCAACTCTACTATTCTATGATTCTACCAGGACTGTCATCTCTTGAGGAGTTACGAAGGTGGAGGCATTACTTTTCATTCAACCCTCGTATAATCAAAGCCCTCCAGACTCAGGTTAGAGCCCTCCATAGAAAGAGACTGAACAGAACTCCAAGACAGTGTTTTCAATTGTCAAACAGCTCTTATCATTAAGAAGTTTTCCCAATATTTAGGTAGAAATTTGTTTCCTGCCATCGGAATCCTTTGTTCCATTGTGTCCTGGTCTTTTGAGCAACAGAAAGCAAGCTCGCCTCTTCTTCAATGGGACATCCTCTAAAGTACTTAAACATGGCTGTCGTGTCCCCTCTCCACTTTCTCTTCTTCAAGCTCAGTATCCTTAGTTGTCTAGGTTGTTCCTCAGCATGGGTCCATTGCTGAGTTGGAATGGGTCCCCAGAGAGCATCTAGTCCAGCTCCAGCTCCTATTGTCCATATCACCCTTGAACTGAGAACTGCGCACAGTCTTATTCCAGGTGAGGAGGAGGTCTGACACTATCTAGACCAGGGGTCCCCAAACTAAGGCCCGGGGGCCGGATGCGGCCCTCGAAAGTCATTTACCTGGCCCCCGCCCTCAGTTTTATAATAGAATATATTGTATATACATATAATATTGATAATATTATAATGTAATACAATATAACACTAATACCATATAATAATATTAATTATGTATTCTATATTATATATAATATTACATATAATATTACAGTATAGTGGTATAGTTCAGTATAGTAATATATAATGCTAATATTGTGCTATGCTAATAATATAATATATTGTATGTACATATAATTTGTAAGCCACTCTGAGTCCCCTTTGGGGTGAGAAGGGTGTGATACAAATGTAGTAAATAAATGAAGTAAATAATAAATAAATAAATAAATACATTTTAGACTTAGGCTCGCCCAAAGTCTGAAATGACTTGAAGGCACACAACAACAACAACAACAACAACAACAACAACAACCCTAATTAACTTGACTATCTCTTTGGCCAGAAGCAGGAGCACACTTCCCATTGAAATCCTGATAAATGTATGTTGGTTAAAATTGTTTTTATTTTTAAATAATGTATTGTTCTTTCGTTGTTGTTGTTGTTGTTGTTGTTTTTGCACTACAAATAAGACATGTGCAGTGTGCATCGGAATTTGTTTGTATTTTATTTTCAAATGATAATCCGGCCCCTCAACAATCTGAAGGATTGTGGACCGGCCCTCGGCTTAAAAAGTTTGAGGACCCCTGATCTAGACACTAGATCCCTACTGGTGCAGCCTCAAATGACATTGGCCTTTTTGGCTGCTGCCTCACACTGCTGACTCCCTGCAATGTCACAGAGGAATCTGGGATGCAGCTTCTCCCCACCCACCCACTCCTTCCTGAAGAAAGTGTCCATATTTCTAGGGGATGGAAGAGATGCTGGGTTTTGAGATGGAATGTACTTGCATTCTCTCCTGACGTTTCACCCACATTTACAGCAGGCATCTTCAGAGGTGGTGAGGTCTGTTGGAAACTAGGCAAGTGGGGTTTATATATCTGTGGAAAGTCCAAGGTGGGAGGAAGAGCTCTTTCTTGTCTGTTTGAGGCTAGTGTGAATGTTGCAATTGTCCAGCTTGATTAGCATTTAATGGCCTTGCAGATTCAAAGCCATCGTACAAAACTATTCTCACTTTTCTGGCCCACTTCCCCTTTTAGGAGCCATCTCAGGATTTTATCAAAGTATGTTTATTGTGTATTGGTATACAGTAGAGTCTCACTTATCCAACATTCACTTATCCAACATTCTGGATTATCCAACACATTTTTGTAGTCAATGTTTTCAATATATCATGATATTTTGGTGCTTAATTCGTAAATACAGTAATTACAACATAACATTACTGCGTATTGAACTACTTTTTCTGTCTAATTTGTTGTATAACATGATGTTTTGGTGCTTCATTTGTAAAATCATAATCTAACTTGATGTTTAATAGGCTTTTCCTTAATCCCTCCTTATTATCCAACATATTCGCTTATCCAACATTCTGCCGGCCCGTTTATGTTGGATATGTGAGACTCTACTGCATGTGATTTTATCTGTTTATGATTTGTTTTTACTGTTGAATTTTATATTGTTTATTGCCTGGGCTTGGCCCCATGTAAGCCGCCCCGAGTCCCCTCAGGGAGATGGGGCGGGGTATAAAAATAAAATTATTATTATATTATAAATTATTATAAAGCCTGGCTGCTTCCTCCCTGGGGGCATCCTTGGTTGGGAGGTGTTAGCTGGCCCTGATTGTTTCCTGTCTGTATTTCCCCTGTTTTCAGAGTGTTGTTCTTTATTTTAGCTTTTCCTTAATCCCTCCTTATTATTCAACATTTTCGCTTATCCAACACTTTTATTTTTCAGTGATTGGTTGGGGGGGGGGGGGGCAAAATTCTGTTCAGCTGTACTTGAAAATTACCTTGGGCCAGCCCTGGCTACAGGCAAAAGGAGAGGCCTGTTGGGATGGTTGGGGTCTATATAGTGCAGTGGTTCCCAACCTGTGGGCCGTGGACCACCAGTGGTCTCCAAGATCTAAAATATGGTCCGCATCCTACACTGTTGCAATGAGAGTGACTGGTCTCAAGAAACCCTCTTACAGCGCCAAGACTTATTAAATATGGTTTTCTGTGGGTGAACACATGACGACTACTGGATGGCATATGTTCTGTATGTTCCAGTCTGGCTTCAGGCCTGGTCATGGCACTGAGACGGCTTTGGTCGCCTTGGTGGATGACCTCCGCAGGGAGCTGGACAGGGGGGGTGTGACTCTGTTGGTTCTCCTGGACATCTCAGCGGCTTTTGATATTATCGACCATGGTATCCTTCTGGGGCGGCTCTTGGGAATGGGCCTTGGGGGCACTGCACTCCAGTGGCTCCAGTCCTTCCTGGAGGGTCGAACCCAGATGGTGAAGCTGGAGGACACCTGCTCGAACCCCTGGTCTTTGACCTGTGGGGTCCCGCAAGGTTCTATTCTGTCCTCCATGCTTTTTAATATCTACATGAAACCGCTGGGCGAGGTCATCCGGGGTTTTGGAGTTCGGTGCCATCTCTACGCAGATGACACTCAACTCCACTACTCCTTTCCACCTACTTCCAAGGAAGCCCCTCGGATCCTAGACCAGTGCCTGGCCGCTGTAATGGGTTGGATGAGGGCCAACAAGCTGAAGCTCAATCCTGACAAGACAGAGGTCCTCCAGGTCAGTCGTAAGGCCGATCGGGGCATAGGGTGGCTACCTGTGCTTGAAGGGGTCGCACTCCCCCTGAAGGCACAGGTCCGCAGCTTGGGGGTCCTCCTGGACTCATCACTGTCACTTGATGCTCAGGTGTCGGCGGTGGCCGGGAGGGCCTTTGCACAGCTAAAGCTAGTGCGCCAACTGCGACCGTACCTCGAGAAGTCTGACTTGGCCATGGTGGCCCACGCTCTGGTTACCTCAAGGATGGATTACTGTAACGCACTCTACGTGGGGCTGCCCTTGAAGACGGTCTGGAAATTGCAGTTGGTACAATGGTCGGCAGCCAGGTTACTAACTGGAGCTGCTTATAGGGAGAGGTCAACCCCCCTGTTTAGGCAGCTCCACTGGCTGCCGATTATATTCCGGGCCCAATTTAAGGTGCAGGTTATTACCTATAAAGCTCTAAACGGTTCAGGACCTGCCTATCTTCGTGACCGCATCGTCCCCTATGAACCCACCCGGTCGCTGAGATCTTCTGGGGAGGCCCTCCTCTCGCTTCCGCCCTCCTCACAACTGCGTTTGGTGGGGACAAGAGAGAGGGCCTTCTCGGCCGTGGCTCCCCGACTCTGGAACTCCCTCCCCAGGGAGATTAAGTTGGCTCCCTCTCTGTCTTCCTTCAGGAAACAACTGAAGACTTGGATGTTTCGGCAGGCCTTTGGAGATACAGTCATTAATTAATTAATCAGCCCCAGAGGGTTTTTAATAATCTATCCTGTATTTATTTTTTATGTGTTTTTAATGTAATTTTTTATCCTGTATTGTTGTTTTAATTGATATACTGCATTACTGTTTTATCTGTTTTATATTGTGATTGTAATATGTTGTTTATATTTTGTCCTTGTGTTGTTTGGGCCTCTGCCCCATGTAAGCCGCCCCGAGTCCCCACGGGGAGATGGTGGCGGGGTATAAATAAAGTTTTTATTATTATTATTATTATTGACACAACGACGTTGTATGACACAGCAAACAAGATAGATATGCTGGGTTTTGTTACACAAAATCACAAGTCGAACACTTCCCAAGTGTCTAGGACTGTGTGATGTATTTTCGGATGATGCGTGCAGATCCCAGCAGGGTGGCTTTTTGCAGTTGGCAGATCGTAATTTTGTAAATGCCTATTGTTTCCAAATGCCGGCTGAGACCTTTCGGCACGGCACCCAGTGTGCCCATCACCACCGGGACCACCTGCACTGGTTTCTGCCAGAGTCTTTGAAGTTCAATCTTGAGGTCCTGATAGCGGCTGAGTTTTTCCTGTTGTTTTTTGTCAATGCGACTGTCACCTGGGATGGCAACATCAATGATCCAAACCTTGTTCTTTTCCACAACTGTGATGTCTGGTGTGTTGTGTTCCAGAACTTTGTCAGTCTGGATTCGGAAGTCCCACAGTATCTTTGCATGCTCATTTTCCAATACTTTTGCAGGTTTGTGATCCCACCAGTTCTTTGCTGCTGGCAGGTGGTACTTGAGGCATAAGTTCCAATGAATCATTTGGGCCACATAGTTGTGCCTCTGTTTGTAGTCTGTCTGTGCAATTTTCTTACAGCAGCTGAGGATATGATCAATGGTTTCATCGGTTTCCTTGCACAGTCTGCATTTTGGGTCATCAGCTGATTTTTCGATCTTGGCCTTAACTGCCTTTGTCCTGATGGCTTGCTCCTGGGCTGCAAGGATCAGGCCTTCTGTCTCCTTCTTCAGGGTCCCATTTGTGAGCCAGAGCCAGGTCTTCTCCTTATCAGCTTTTCCTTCAATTTTGTCAAGGAACTTTCCATGCAATGTTTTGTTGTGCCAGTTGTCAGCTCTAGTTTGTAGTGTGGTTTTCTTGTACTGGTTTTTTGTCTGCTGTGCTTTGAGGAGTTATTATTATTATTATTATTATTATTATTATTATTATTATTATTATTATTATTATTCTGTATCAGAAACTAGAACTGATGTGGTCTATCCAATGCAGTTTTTGAATCAGCATCTCAGATAACCAAACTGAATCTAAAGTTGACCAAAAACTGATTCATAACCCTTTTGGTACTAATGTTGGAGAGTGGTCCCTGGTCAAAGTGGTCCTTGGTCAAAAAAGCTTGGGATCCACTGATATAGTGTGGTGAGGCTGACGAATTTATCTGTTTCCAAACAACACAGAAAGGCACAGAAAGCTACAATAAGGTTCCCCGCACGCTTTTCCCCCAACTGGGATGAGATCCATAGTATTATCTCATTTGTGTCCCAGTTTAGACATTGACTCAGCCAAGAGATGACCTTCAACAGATTTGCAAACTTTGGGAAAGTTGCCTTTCTGGGCTGAAGCAGCTAGAATCCCCCAAAATTAAATCTGGTGGCTCTGCAAATTTATCGTCTGCAAGGGCTGTGAAATGGGACAAAAAATAATAAATGGTGGGAAAAACTACGAAATACCTTCAAAACCACTTTCATGTGTAGTTTTTCATGCTTTTTTATTATGCATAATTTTAATCAGCCACCATAAGCCACAATTGAGTTCACAGCAAATAAGAACAACTTTGAATTAGATTTTCCTGCTTCTTGGCAAGGGTTTGGACTGGATGGCCCACGAGGTCTCTTCCAACTCTAGGATTCTATGATGCATCTACACTATAGAATTAATGCAGGTTAACTCCCCTTTAACTATCATGGTTCGATGCTATAGAACCTAGCAATTTGTAGTTTGGTAATTATAATCAGCCCTCTTTGGCAGATAAGGTGAAATACCTTGCTGAAATGCAGCTACCATTATTATTATTATTATTATTATTATTATTATTATTATTATTATTATTATGACACAGCAAACAAGATAGATATGCTGGATTTCATATCACAAAATCACAAGTTGAACACTTCCCAAGTGTCTAGGACTGCGTGATGTATTTTCAGATGATGCGCACAGATCCCAGGAGGGTGGCCTTTTGCAGTTGGCAGAGCGTAATTTTGTCAATGTCTATTGTTTCCAAATGCCGGCTGAGATCTTTTGACATGGCACCCAGTGTGCCCATCACCACCGGGACCACCTGCACTGGTTTCTGCCAGAGTCTTTGAAGTTCAATCTTGAAGTCCTGATAGCGGCTGAGTTTTTCCTGTTGTTTTTCGTCAATGCGACTGTCACCTGGGATGGCGACATCAATGATCCAAACCTTTTTCTTTTCCACAACTGTGATGTCTGGTGTGTTGTGTTCCAGAACTTTGTCAGTCTGGATTCGGAAGTCCCACAGTATCTTTGCGTGCTCATTTTCCAATATTTTTGCAGGTTTGTGATCCCACCAGTTCTTTGCTGCTGGGCGGTGGTACTTAAGGCATAAGTTCCAATGAATCATTTGGGCCACATAGTTGTGCCTGTGTTTGTAGTCTGTCTGTGCGATTTTCTTACAGCAGCTGAGGATATGATCCATGGTTTCGTCGGTTTCCTTGCACAGTCTGCATTTTGGGTCATCAGCTGATTTTTCGATCTTGGCCTGAATTGCCTTTGTCCTGATGTCTTGCTCCTGGGCTGCAAGGATCAGGCCTTCTGTCTCCTTCTTCAGGGTCCCATTCGTGAGCCAGAGCCAGGTCTTCTCCTTATCAGCTTTTCCTTCAATTTTGTCAAGGAACTTTCCATGCTGTCACGACCCAGGCTACAGAGCACCAATAACCATACGCAGAAGCCAGAATCTATCTAATATCTTTATTGAGGAAATATATAAAGTTAGTAAAAGCAAATGTAAAAGATAGTCCAGAAGCAGACCTTTCAGGAAAGGTCAAAATTAGTCCAAAGAAATAATGTCCAATATGAAATATTAAGGTCCAAAGTTGTAATCCAATAACCGAAACACTCACTTTGCCAAGCAAAGTGAGGGGAGATGACAAGGTCCTTTAGTCCATGAAACTTGAGCGAGGCTAGGAAATAACTTGATACTTGAAACAAGGCTTGAACGTGGAACAAGGTAACTAAGAACAAGAACAAGGTCCGTGGAATAACTTGATAAATCCGTGGAACAAGGCAAGGATTGATCCTGGGAAACTAGGCAAAGTCCGTAGATAAACAAGGCTGGGAAGCAAGGCGAAGGCTGGATAGCAAGGCAAGGCTTGAGCAGGAGCGAGGCTTGAACCGGAACGCGCTGTCCAGACACAACTCGCTCCGTAGGCTGACGAATTGACTCCGCGAAGTTACTTCGCGGGTAAATCACCTATATAGAGTCTAACTTTTCCCGCCGAAGCAGTTCTCTGGGAACCAGAAACGAAAGCTAATCTTTGAGACCAGATGTTTGACTCCTTAAGGATTCTCACGAAAAAGGAGACTTAATTGGCAGAATTCTTGGCTGCTATCCTCGCACTCCTGCGCGAAGCAGCTTCCAAACCTCTCTGTTGTTTACAAAACTCCCGGCGCAAGAACACGGGAGAAGTAGGCTCTGGGCTTGTTTGACATACTTCTGGGAGACAACTTTCTTGCAGGTGCAAGGTTCCCAGATCTGCCTGGGAAAGATCTGGCTGAGAGGAATCCAGTTCAGACTGGGAAGGTAAAAAACCCAAGTTTTCATCTTCATCAGGAATTACAATGTCCTGAGCAGGACTACAAGGCCCATGGTTCATCACACTATCCCCCTCCTCAAGGCCCCTCCCAAACTGGGGCCCTCTCCCCGAGGCGCGAGGTCGCGGTTTGTTGGGATAGGTCAGATGAAAGCGACGGGTTAGATCAGGAGCATGGACTGTGGAGGCGTCTTCCCAAGAGCGTTCCTCAGGCCCAAAACCCACCCAGTCAATGAGATATTGTAGGCGGCGGCGATGAAAGCGAGAATCCAAAATGTCCTCAACCTCGAACTCCTCCTCCCCATTCATCAAAACAGGGGGGGGGGCCGGTTGGTCTGTATCAGGGCGCACACCATCCGCCGGAAGGAGCAGGGAACGGTGAAACACTGGGTGGATGCGCATTGAACGCGGAAGTTGGAGTTTGAAAGTCACGGGGTTTAATTGCGCCACCACTGGATAGGGGCCGATGAAACGGGCATCTAACTTCCGGCAAGGGCGGTGGGAGGGCAGAAAGCGAGTGGACAGAAAAACCCGATCTCCTACCTTGATTTCAGGGCCCGGCTGGCGGTGTTTGTCAGCGTGGCGTTTATAGTCCTCTTTGGCTTGGTCCAGTTGCTGGAGCAAAAGTTGTTGCACCGCTGTGAGTTCCTGCAGCCAATCCTCTGCTGCGGGAACTTCTGAAGTTTCAATGACAGGGGGAAAGAAACGTGGATGGAAGCCGTAGTTTGCAAAGAACGGCGTTTCTTTTGTAGAAGCTTGAACTCCATTATTGTAGGCAAACTCAGACAGTGGTAACAGAGAAGCCCAATTGTCCTGTTGGTAGTTTACATAACAGCGAAGATACTGTTCCAAAGTGGCATTGGTGCGCTCCGTTTGCCCATCTGTTTGGGGATGATGAGCTGAAGATAAGCGAGAGTCTATGCCCAGTAGTTTTTGTAGTGCCTTCCAAAAACGAGAGGTGAATTGAGATCCACGGTCTGTGACTAAACTCTTGGGCAATCCATGTAGTCTGAAAACATGCTGAAGAAATAGATCCGCAGTTTCTTTGGCCGTGGGGAGGCCTTCGCAGGGAATGAAATGGGCTAACTTGGTGAAAAGGTCCACCACCACTAAGATCGTGGTGAATCCACAGGAAGGTGGTAGGTCAGTGATGAAATCCGCGGAAATTATTTCCCATGGGCGAGATGGGGTAGGAAGGGGGTGTAAAAGCCCTGAGGGCTTTTCCCTTCGTATCTTGGAGCGCTGGCATACTGGGCAGGTGTTGACATATTTTTCTACATCCTTGCGGATCTTGGGCCACCAAAAATCCCTTAGGATCAAATGCATAGTTTTAAATAGTCCGAAGTGTCCTGCTGGTTTGCAGTCATGACACAGGCGAAGCGCTTTTTCCCTGCCCGGTCCGGGTGGGATATAAACATGATTCCTATAGCAGAGCAGCCCATCTTTAAGCGAAAAGGGAAAATGCAGACCTTGGCGAAGTTGGTCCTGCGCCCAGGCATCTGCTTGCTGACTAGCCCTGATTTCTTGAGCACAGATGGGTCCTGGAGTAGGGGAAGTTGAACCAATGGGAATGGATTTGGTGTTCCCCACCGTGAGCGTGGCAAAGTTCTCGGGTTGTAGCAGTTGGGATTCAGAGGTCTCCTTGCGTCCTGCAGCGTATTCCGGTTTACGTGACAGGGCGTCTGCTTGCTTGGTTTGGGCTGGGGTCACGTAATGGATCTGGAAGTTGAAACGTTCAAAGAATAAAGCCCAACGTTGCTGCCTCTGGTTTAGTTTGCGGGCAGTTCTTAGGTGTTCTAGATTACGATGATCAGTGTGGACTTCAATGGGAAATTTGGCCCCTTCTAGCCAATGTCTCCAAGTTTCAAAAGCTGCCTTTATGGCCAGTAGTTCTTTTTCCCAAATGGTATAATTTTTCTCTGGTGTGGTTAGTTGACGGGAGTAAAAGGCACAGGGATGAAGGTGGTCTCCCACCGGTTGTAAGAGTACAGCCCCAATTGCCACATCCGAGGCGTCCGCTTGCACAACAAAAGGGGTTCCAGGATCTGGGTGCTGTAGAATTGGCTGGGACGTGAATAATTTCTTTAGTTGCTGGAACCCTTTCTCTGCTTGATCAGTCCAGCGGAAGGGCTGTTTTCCACGGATGCAGCTAGTGATTGGGTCAGACCAGTGGGCAAAATCTGGAATGAACTTGCGGTAATAATTCGCGAACCCCAAGAAACGCTGCACCTCTTTCTTGTTAGTTGGCGCCCGCCAGTCCAATACTGCTGAAACCTTGGTTGGATCCATGGAGAGCCCTAAAGGCGAGATGCGGTAACCAAGGAAATCTACCTCTTGTAGATCAAAGGCGCATTTTTCCAGTTTGGCATAAAGTCCATGATCCCGCAATCGTTGTAACACCATTTTGACGTGGTTCTCATGTTCTGATTGTGATCTAGAAAACACCAAAAAATCGTCCAGGTAGATTATCAAGAACCTGTCCAGATAGTCCTGAAATATGTCATTGACAAAATGCTGGAACGTTGCGGGGGCTCCGCATAAACCGAAATTCATAACTCGGGACTCGAATAATCCGAATTTGGTCTGGAAGGCGGTCTTCCACTCGTCCCCTTCCCTGATGCGAACTAAGTTGTAAGCCCCCCGAAGATCCAGCTTGGTGTAAACCTTGGCTCCTCGAAGCCGATCCAGTAGATCCGAGATTAAGGGCAGGGGATAGCTGTTCCGCTTGGTGATATTGTTCAATGCTCTGTAGTCCACCACCAATCGTAGTTCCCCTGACTTCTTCTTCACAAACATCACTGGAGAGGCGGCTGGGGATTGAGAGGGTCTGATGAATCCCTTGCGAAGGTTTGTCTCTAGGAATTCCCTGAGAGCTTCTTGCTCTGGTTCAGTCAGGGAGTAGAGATGCCCTCGCGGGATCGGGGCCCCCTCCACCAAGTCAATGGCACAGTCATAAGGTCTATGTGGGGGTAATTTCTCGGCTTCTTTCTCATTGAATACATCCCAATACTCGGAGTACTTCTTTGGCAAGGTGATGATGGGCTCGGTGTCTGTGGCATGGCATACCTTGGCTACGAGGCAATGGTTTTGGCAGTACGGTGAAGCAAACTGCAGTTCTCTGTTGGACCAGGAGATGTTAGGGTCGTGGAGAGTCAGCCATGGAATTCCCAAAATCACAGGGAAATGGGGAACCTCGGTAACAAAGAAGGAAATCTCTTCCATATGTTCTCTTATCCACATCCTGGTGGGTTCCGACCATTGACTTACGGGGCCCGTCTTGAGGGGGCGGCCGTCTATGGCTTGCACCACACGGGCATTCTTGAAATCATGATATTGTAATCCCAGAGAGTCGGCATACTCTCTATCAATGAAGTTGTTGGTAGCTCCAGAGTCTATCATGGCGTGGATCATGACGGGTCCCCTTTTTGCTGACCATAATGTGACCACAAGAAGGAACAGGACCCCGGTTGGCGGCTCTTGAATGGATTTTTTGACCGGGTTGGCGAGCCTCTCTACACCCGGTCGTTGGCTTCCCCCGCCGGCTGTGTGCCAGTCGGCTCAGACGTCTTCGTCTCCGTGGAGGACGCCGCCGCAAGCCGGGCGGCAGGCTTCCCCTTGGCTGGGCACTCTCTGGCGAAGTGGCCCCCGTTCCCGCAGTACCAACAGAGGTTTAAGCGTTGGCGACGGGCCTTCTCGGCGGCATCTAGTCTGGGACGCACATTGCCCAACTGCATCGGCACCTCCTCGCCTCCTCTGGGGTATGGGGTTGGCGGTGGGGGTCTCCACGCTGGACGTGGCTGAACGCTGGCGGGAGCGGGGGGTTTTGCCCCGGCTCTACTGCCCTGGCCTCGAACCCACTGTTTCCTGTTGGCAATCATGACTTCAGCCCGTAAACATTGATCAATGAGTGCCTCGAGGGTCTGGGGAGGATCCACCTTGGAGATTTCTTCCAGCATTTCAATGTTGAGACCCTCCCGGAATTGTCCTCTGAGGGCTACATCGTTCCAGCCGGTGTTGTGGGCCAGCACTCGGAACTCGGCTATATACTGAGACATAGGTCTGTCTCCTTGGAAAAGGCGACGGAGTTTGTGGCCGGCTGCCTCCAAATTGTCCTCGATTCCCCAAGTCTCCTTGAGGTGGTCCAAGAAATGTTGCGCTGATCTTAGGTGTGGAGAGGCTTGGTCGAACAGTGCCGTCGCCCAGTTGGCCGCTGGCCCGTCTAGAAGACTGTAAACCCATGCCACTTTGATGTCTTCTTGGGGAAACTCGGCATCACGGGCCTCTAGATAAGCTTGACATTGGCGACGGAAAACATGAACCTTGGAAGCTTCTCCAGTAAACTTGGTAGGCAACGCCATGGCCGGGAGGCGGATTCCGCGCTCCCGC
This sequence comes from Anolis carolinensis, assembly GCF_035594765.1. Taxonomy (NCBI): domain Eukaryota; kingdom Metazoa; phylum Chordata; class Lepidosauria; order Squamata; family Anolidae; genus Anolis; species Anolis carolinensis. The sequence continues at coordinate 250,445,745 of NC_085844.1, read as the reverse complement.
AAGCCCTTTATTTCTCCATCCTGGGCGTTGAGTCTGTCGCGGATGCGATCCACTTCGTCCTTGCTGATGGTGTAGCTCAGTGGCTGCCCACCGGGTACGGTTCCGGTAGACATTCTGGCCAAGGTTAATTGGTGCTTAGGGTGGCGGAGTCAAACTGTCACGACCCAGGCTACAGAGCACCAATAACCATACGCAGAAGCCAGAATCTATCTAATATCTTTATTGAGGAAATATATAAAGTTAGTAAAAGCAAATGTAAAAGATAGTCCAGAAGCAGACCTTTCAGGAAAGGTCAAAATTAGTCCAAAGAAATAATGTCCAATATGAAATATTAAGGTCCAAAGTTGTAATCCAATAACCGAAACACTCACTTTGCCAAGCAAAGTGAGGGGAGATGACAAGGTCCTTTAGTCCATGAAACTTGAGCGAGGCTAGGAAATAACTTGATACTTGAAACAAGGCTTGAACGTGGAACAAGGTAACTAAGAACAAGAACAAGGTCCGTGGAATAACTTGATAAATCCGTGGAACAAGGCAAGGATTGATCCTGGGAAACTAGGCAAAGTCCGTAGATAAACAAGGCTGGGAAGCAAGGCGAAGGCTGGATAGCAAGGCAAGGCTTGAGCAGGAGCGAGGCTTGAACCGGAACGCGCTGTCCAGACACAACTCGCTCCGTAGGCTGACGAATTGACTCCGCGAAGTTACTTCGCGGGTAAATCACCTATATAGAGTCTAACTTTTCCCGCCGAAGCAGTTCTCTGGGAACCAGAAACGAAAGCTAATCTTTGAGACCAGATGTTTGACTCCTTAAGGATTCTCACGAAAAAGGAGACTTAATTGGCAGAATTCTTGGCTGCTATCCTCGCACTCCTGCGCGAAGCAGCTTCCAAACCTCTCTGTTGTTTACAAAACTCCCGGCGCAAGAACACGGGAGAAGTAGGCTCTGGGCTTGTTTGACATACTTCTGGGAGACAACTTTCTTGCAGGTGCAAGGTTCCCAGATCTGCCTGGGAAAGATCTGGCTGAGAGGAATCCAGTTCAGACTGGGAAGGTAAAAAACCCAAGTTTTCATCTTCATCAGGAATTACAATGTCCTGAGCAGGACTACAAGGCCCATGGTTCATCACACATGCAATGTTTTGTTGTGCCAGCTGTCAGCTCTAGTTTGTAGTGCGGTTTTCTTGTACTGTATTATTATTATTATTATTATTATTATTATTATTATTATTATTATTTTGTCATGACAGTTAAGTATTAAACTGCATTAATTCTACAATGTAGATGCACCTGTGTCTTTCTTGATAGGATTTACATAAATCAGCATGAGACTTGAAGGGCAGAGGTGCCCAAATGATCTGACCTTGGTTCCTTTCCCATCAAATTACGCAAACTAGAACTTCCAAAGTATTTGGAACAGTATTTTTTGGACTGCCACTTATTCTATTTGTATTTGTACAAGTGGCATGATGTCAATAGGTGTATGATGGTTTGGCTTGTGCGTTTTCCGGGCTGTGTGGCCATGTTCCAGAAGCATTCTCTCCTGACGTGTTGCCCACATCTATGGCAGATACCTCACAACCTCCTAGGATGCCTGCCATAGAGGTGGGCAAAACGTCAGGAGAGAATGCTTCTGGAACATGGCCAGACAGCCCGGAAAACACACAACCACCCAGTGATTCTGGTCATGAAAGCCTTGGACAACACCGTGTGATGGATTGTTATCCTGCTCTAGTTCAGTAATCTTTACATATATTTTAAATATGACTGTATTCAATTGATCTCCTGCTCCCGATTTGTAATATATATATATTTGCACACAGCAAATTTCACTTTTGCAAGCCACCTTGGTGGGAGAAATACCAGGCATGGATGGAATAAATAAATAAATACATACATGGGGATTAGAAAACTACCCTCTGCCCTTGTGTCATTTGCCCACCCTTTGTTTACAGCCAAATCCAGCCATCTGAAGGCATTTAGATCCACTCAAAGATTGAAATCGGGCATTTCTCGGACTCAAACACCTGCCAAGGAAATTGAAACGCAACCATTTAATAGAGCCAGAATCTGTAGTGTTAATATTTGTTGCTGATATTTGCAGTTGAATTTTTTTCTGAATGGGAGAGCTTAACTATTGCAAACTTGCAAACTCAAGCTACCCATGGCTTTGAGTTATAGTCATAACATCACAGAGTTTGAAGGGTCCCCAGAGGCTATCTAGTCCAGCCTTCTCTTCAATGCATGATTTCCAGCTAAAGCACCCCCAGCTAGTAATTCTCCCACCTCTTTTTAAACACACCTAGAGAAATAGGCCCTGACACTTTTCTAAGTCATTGAATCCATTTCTGAGTTGGAAGGGATCCCCAGAGGCCATCTAGTCAAACTCCTTCTTCAGTGCAGGATTTCCAGCTAAAGCATCTCCGGTCAGTAATTGTCCAGGCTCTTTTTGAAGATGTTCAAAGAAGGAGATCCTAACATTTCTCTAAGTCATGGAATCAATTGCTGAGTTGGATGGGGTATCTAGAGGCCATCTAGCCCAACCTTCTTTTCAATGCACGGTCATCTCCGGTGAGTAATTGTCCAGCCTCTTTTTGAAGATTCAGCAGCTCAGTGCTTTAACACACTTCGCCACCGGGGCTCATACATGTAATATATTATGTATAAAATGACCTTCAGTATGTAGTGAAGGTGTATATGAAACATAACAACAACAACAACAACAACAACAACAACAACAACAACAACAACATACTCAGAGCAGATTACAGGTACATATATGGCAAACATTTAATGTTGTTATACAATTGACAACAAAGACAGACAGTACATAAACAGAGGCAAGGCTTCCCTCTTTTTTCATCTGTGGAGCTTGACTCAGCCATGAGGTTGTTGTTCCATTTTTCCATGCCAAGGATCATGTTGTCCATGGACACCTTCCTGATCAAATTGCCGACATGTCTTCAGGGGCGCCTTTTTGCCTCCCCTCCAAAGCGGTACCTATTTACCTACTCACATTGAGAAGGAGATCCCAACATCTCTCCAAGTCATTGAATCCATTTCTGAGTTGGATGGGGTATGCAGAGGCCATCTAGTCCAACCCCTTTGTCCATGCAGGGTCTCCAAGTAAAGCATCTCCAGCCAATTTATGAAGGCATCTAGAGAAGGAGACTCCACACACACACACACACACAAAACTATCTAGGCCATTGGGTCAATTGATGAGCTGGAAGGGGTTCCCAGAGGTCATCTAGTCCAACTCCCTTCTCAATGCGGTTCAGCATCCCCAACCAGTAACTGTTCAGCCTCTTTTGCAAAATGTCCAGATAAGCAGATTCCATCACCTCTTTTCCCCATTCAGTCCATTGCTAAACTGCTCTTACTGACAAAAGGTTCCTTCTAACATTCAACCGAAATCTACCTTCCTGTAACTTAAAACACTTCTGGATTTGTTTGGGTTTTGGAATATTTGCATATGCACTATGAGGCATTCTGGTGCCTAAATGCAACATTCATCAACATTTCTGGGGCATTTCCGCTAGCACAGCGGGTTAAACCATCAGCTACAGACGATCTTGCAGACCGGAAGGTTGGCAGTTCAAGCCGCATGTCGGGGTGAGCTCCAGCCATCAGCCCTAGCTTCTACTTACCTAGCAGTTCGAAAACAGCAATGTGAGTAGGTAAATAGGTACTGCTTTGGAGGGGAGGTAAAAAGGCGCCCCTGAAGACATGTTGGGAATTTGATCAGGAAGGTGTCCATGGACAACATGCTCCTTGGCATGGAAAAATGGAACAACAACCTCTTGGCTGAGTCGAGCTCAGCCTCCAGAGATGAAAAAAAGAGGGAAGCCTTGCCTCTGTTAATGTACTGTCTTGTCTTAGTTGTCAATTGTATAAAGGCATTGAATGTTTGCCATATATGTACCTGTAATCCGCTCTGAGTTACCTCGGGAAGATAAAGAGGAATATAAATAAAGTATGTTGTTGTTGTTGTTGTTGTTGTTGTTGTTATGTTTCATATACACCTTCACTATATACATAGCCTGAAGGTCATTTTATACATAATATATTACACTAGCTGTGCCCGGCCACGCGTTGCTGTGGCAAAGTGGTGGTGGTATTGGTTAAAAATTGTCGTGTAATTTTTATTTGACGTTATTTGCATTTTTTTAATTAATTTTATTGTAAAGTTATATTTTTATTGATTATATTTTATTATTTTCTTGTACAGTAGAGTCTCACTTATCCAAGCTAAACGGGCCGGCAGAAGCTTGGATAAGCGAATATGTTGGATAATAAGGAGGTATTAAGGAAAAGCCTATTAGACATCAAATTAGGTCATGATTTTACAAATTAAGCACCAAAACATCATGTTATACAACAAATTTGACAGAAAAAGTAGTTCAATACGCAATAAAGTTATATTGTAAATACGGTATTTACGAATTTATCACCAAAATATCATGATATATTGAAAACATTGACTACAAAAATGGCTTGGATAATCCAGAAGCTTGGATAAGCGAGGCTTGGATAAGTGAGACTCTACTGTATTATTTTTAGTTATTTTCTGTTATAGTATTTTATTGTATCAATTTTTAGTGTTTTTTATTATTTTTTATTGGGTTGCTAGGAGACCAAGTTGGAGGAGCTTAGCCTTCTAACTGGCAGCAATTGGATAAAAGCAATTATTCCTTTCTCTCTAATTAGGACTTTATTTTTCTTTTCTTTTTGTTGTATCAACCTAGAGGCGTGGATGATGGGTTGTGTTGTCAAATTTCGAGGTTGGGGGGCCTGTAGTTTTGTTGTTTTGTGGGTCGCCGTGATGCCATCACTCTTTTATATATATAGATGTATATTAAGCTATCAGAAAGCAAAGCTGTCCCAAGGTGAATGATTTTGGATCAGTTTGGATTTCGGGATACTCAACCTGTATTACCATTCATTCCAATGTGTTTTAATAATGTACTGTGTTGCTATATGAATTTTTAAAAATGTTTGTAATCCACCTAGTTTTTTGGGGAGGAAGTAAGAAGAACCTTTCCCAGCGAAAAAGGAAAAATAATATATCCAGTCCTCCCCACTTGCTGGGGCATGAAAGTGAAGAACTCTGATATAGATTTCCCCAAAAAACTAAGGATTTCTAGGTCTTCCGGCACAATGCATTGGTTGACTTAGCACTACTTAGTACTAACAAGTCACTAATAGGGTTTCATTGCATTTCTGCAACGTGGCTACAGATTCGTTAGCCAGCCATGCAGGATTTTGGTCAAGAAGGATGATGTTCGAAGGAAGACCAGGCAGCAACCTTTTTGCAGCCGTGCACATTTCAAGAATGAGAGCAGGAGCAGAGAGGAAATGGTTTCAAAGCAGGTCTCCTACCCTTTCCGGTGTGAAAATGCTCTCTTAAAGGAGACTTTGGCGCACCACCTTCCCTGCTGTTGCATTTGACTTTAATCATCCTTGAGTCTAATGTGCCTTCCAATCTAGCGTGCAGTTCTTTGAGCCACTCCTCATAGGGCTTGTTCTCCAGACCCTTGATCCTTTGAGTCACCTGCCTATGGACACATTCCAGCTTGTCAACATCTCTGGACACAGTGTGATTTCAGGTGTGGTCTGACCAAGGTGGCATAGAGGAATAGCATGGCTTCCCTGGATCAAGACACTAGACCAGTGATGGCCAACCTATGACACGCGTGTCAGCACTGACACGCCTAGCCATTTCTGGTGACACGCTGCCGCATGCAGATTGATTGGGTGACTATGTATTTTGTGGCGAAATTTGGTGTGATTTAGTCCAGTGGTTTTGTTGTTTACTCCATGGGAATTATGCACATTACATTTATATATATGTGTGTGTGTGTGTATGTGTGATATATATATAATTCTATTATTATTCTATTATTATTGTAGTATATTATCATATTATTACTATTATATTATTATTATATTATTTATTATTCATGACTACATTGAAACTAGAATAGAGAGAAATCAGCATGGAAATTGCAAGAGGTACCATAGATTGTTGTGCATGGAAATAATGGTAGTAAATAGTTTTTTATTTATTAAATACAGTTATATATTACAACTAGCTTTGCCCGGCCACGCGTTGCTGTGGCTTATGCTTTCGGAGTGTTGCTCTTTATTTACTGTCCTGATTTTAGAGATTATATTGTTCTGCAATATTATTAATCGCTTTGAATGCGATTTCCTGCTTTTTGGCAGTGGGTTGGACTGGATGAGGTCTCTTCCAACTCTAGGATTCTATGATTCTATATCACAGTAATTATTACATATTATATTTATAATATATTATCTGCTTAGAACTGGATTATATGAGGCCCCTTCTTCCCAGCTGTATAAAATGCATACTGAAGTGGATTATATGGTAGTGTGGACTCAAGATAATCCAGTTGAAAGCAGATAATATAAGATTATAAATGGATTATATAGCTGTGTGGAAGGGCCTTGAGTCTACACTGCCATATAATCCAGTGCAAATTAGATAATCTGTGAAAGAGACCTAAGTGAGGCCTAAGTCTGCCTGTCCCCTGGGCTGAGTTGGTTGCTAGGAGACCAAGTGGGCAGAGATTAGTCCTCTAACTGGCAGCAATTGGATAAAAACAATTATTGCTTTCCCTCTAATTAGGACTTTATTTTTTCTTTTCTTTTTGTTGTATCAACCTAGAGGCGTAGATGATGGGTTGTGTTGTCAAATTTCGAGGTTGGGGGGCCTGTAGTTTTGTTGTTTTGTTGGTCGCCGTGATGCCATCACTCATTTATATATATAGATTATATATTTTTGTTATTTAAACTATACATATTGTGAAATTATGGGGTTTTTTTCTCAAAGTGACACACCACCAAAGTCATGTTAGGTTTTTTTGGTGAATTTTGACACACCAAGTGCAAAAGGTTGCCCATCATTGCACTAGACACTCGGAACACCTTTTAGAAATGGAAGAAAGTGGCTTTAAGAGGCCGGTGTGCTAAATTACATGACTTTTATATGCCTTTTTATGATTTTTCAAACAGCTCAATCATGCACTTTTTAAAAACTGCTGACATTTTGTGTGTTTTGAACAACAATGCATGGTGGGTTCAGAACCAGTTCCATGAACTCTTGCGCATAATCAAGTCTCATTATATACGATTGCATAGTTACTTACTTGGTGTCTCATTTAAGTATTCAGTTTGTCTTGGCTTTCTCTGGAATTTGGGGGAGTGGAGGGGAATATTTTCACCCTGTGGATGAATGATTCTGTGGATCGGGAGGACCAACTGCAATTGCTTTGGGCTGCCAAGTTCCAGTAGCATTCTCTCCTGATGTTTCACCTGCATCTGTGGCTGGCATCTTCAGAGATCTGTTGGAGGTGAGGCAAGTGGGGTGTCTATACACCTGTGGAATAATGTCCAGGGTGGGAGAAAGGACCCTCGTCTGTTGAAGCAAGTGTGACTATTGCAACGAGCAAGCTTGATTAGCACTGAGTAGCCATGAATCTGCAAAATCAATCAGTGAGGGTGTTGTGATGGAGTCTTCAAGTAGAGATCCTACTAGTTGTATTAGAAGTATTTATATTGGCTGGCGACTGACTCGTAACAGAGGGTATCTGCATAGAGGTGGCCTGGCCTCTGTTGCCTGGAGGCATCCTCATTTGGGAGGTGTAAACTGGCACTTGATTGCTCGCTATCTGGAGTTCTCCTGATTCTGAGTGGTGGTTGTCAGAGTGGTCCAGCATTTCTGTGTACTCAGATAATATTCTGTGCCCAGGTTGGTCCATCAAGTGCTCTGTTATGGCTGACTTCTCTGGTTGGATTAGTCTGTGCAATAATTTCATTTGGTAAGATACCTTGAGGCCCAAACGTGACTAAAAGGTGGGATGATGATGATGATAGAGTCATAGAGATGGAAGAGACCACATGGGCCATCTAGTCCAACCCCTGCCATGCATGATGACTGATGATGGTGACAACGGTGAGAAGGCAAGATAGCCTTGTGGAAAGGAATACCTCAGAATCACGCCTCAGTAGGCTGTTGGAATTGTGGGCGTTGGAGTCCGAAACACCCAGAAGGCCAAAGTTTGCCCATGCCTGCCTCAGAGGGATTCATAGTTTCCAGACCTTTGGTCTCTTCCATCGTGTCCATCTCCTTCTTGAATGGCTTTGCCCAGAACTGGACGCAGGGCTATTATTCCAGGTGAGGTCAAACCAAAGCAGAAGAGAGTGTTGTTGTAGTCTAGAATCGCATTGGCCTTTTTAGCTGCTGCATCACACTCTTGGCTCATGTTCAGCTACTAAAACTCCTAGAGGCCTTTCACATGGACTGTTTTCAACTTTGGCAGGCCTATCCCATTCCAGCTCCGTCCGGCTGCAGACGGCCACTCCTTGCACCATTAAGGGAAATGGAGAAGGGACGGACGGCAGGTGACCGGTGCAGGACAAACAGGCCGGCCTGCTCTCCAACGCTTGACCTTTGGCCAGGTGAGGCTTGTGCAAGCCATGCACACCAAGGGCTCCTTTGGATGGGACAAATGTGCCAGGAGGTTGTGCCAATTCTTGCTGTACTTCTTCAGGTATTATTATTATTATTATTATTATTATTATTATTATTATTATTATATACCCAAACCTCACTCTCCTGCACTATTTTGTCTTGCAATTCTTGCAATGCTGCAAGGATTTTATATCTACTAATCAGTGGGTGTCTTTTTTATTAATTTCAGGAGAAATCAAAACAGTACATTCCTCTTCGTGTATTAGCTATACAGGTCTAATGCATTGGTGCAATTGCATTTTTGTCTTTCCATTTAGAAATGAAAAAAAAAGTACTTAAAAGAACTGCAGAGAAAGGAACCACCAGACCACCGCAAAAAACTAACCCCCCTCTCCAATAAAAATAAATAACTTTAAAAGTATTAAAGAGTTGATCCCTGAAATCATTATAAAGAGGATCTTGGGGGGGGGGGGGGGGAGTGTTTATTCTACATTAAGGGAGTTGCTTTGAGTCTCCTTTGGGGGAGATAAAGCGGGGTATAAATACATATAATAATGTATTTATTTATATAATTATACATAATTATTATTATGTACGCTGAAATTCAATTGACAGACCCAGTCTTTTAGACTCGGAACATGCCCATCTGTATTTTATAAGTGTTTTTATGAATGTCTGATGTAATTTAATAACTTTTTAATTGATTCACAATGTATTGTGAAATTTTATATATGTGTTTTATTGTAAGCCGCCCTGAGTCCCCTATTGGGTGAGAAGGGTGGGATATAAATATTGTAATAAAATTGTAATAAATAAATAAATAATATTGCAGCCAGGATTTGAAGCTGCAAGGCCATTCAATGCTAAAAAAGTGGGCAACTGCAATATTCACACTTGCCTCAAGCAGACAAGTTATATCTTCCGCCCTGGACATTGCACAGATATATATAACCCACTTGCCTAGTTTCCAGCACCTCAAAATCTCTGAGCATGCCTGCCATAGTTGTGGGAGAAACGTCAGGAGAGAATGCTTCTGGAACATGGCCATACAGCCCGGAAAACTCACAGCAATCCAGTGATTCCGGCCATGAAAGTCTTCAACAACACAGTCTCATGATTAGTTTCATGAATATTTTCATGATTAGTTTTGGGAATAGTTTTTGTAAATATGGTTCTAATTATTTTTGTTAATATTTTGCTAATATTTTTTGAAAATGGCCAGACAGCCCAGAAAACCCACAGCAAACCAATAATAATGATGATAAATTGGAGGCAAGAGAGGCCCCTTCTACACTGCCATATAATCCAGATTATCAAATCAGACCATCCACATTATCTGCTTTGAATTGGGTTGTATGAGTGTATACTGCCATATAATCCAGTTCAAAGCAGATAATCTGGATTTTTTATGGCAGTGTAGAAGGAGCTCGAGAAACCAATATGCTCTGCTAGAGGGGAAAACATCAGTCACTCTGTGCCAAAAAATAAGAGGAGCAGGTGCAAAAATCCTGAATTCCTTGTGTAATTGTGACAACAAAACACTTTGCACATGCCCAGAGGAATAGTGCTAATGTTATGACATAGAATAAATCCCCTGCAAGTTTATTCTGAAAAGTGTTCTGCTAATCACGGACACTTTCTAGGATGCGCCCCAATCCCTTCAAATTGTGCACCAAGCTCATACATTAGAGATAAGCACTCTGCACATGCTCTAAGGCTCTTTCTACACTGGTTGGGGCTCGGATAGGAGATCACCATGGACTTTCTGGTGCTGGTGGCTCTAAATTCAGAGGAAGGACTTGGCAAAAACACTTCTGAGTCTCCCCTTTCCTTTCCTTGGTCCACTTTTTCTAAATGCTGCAGGCTAGATCATCCAAAGCATAAGGAAAGGTGCCTTTTTGGACTGCAGTTCCCAGAATCCAGCATGGGGTGGCCATAGTCAACAGGTGAATTGAAGGAATGATCTGCTGGAAGATATCCGACAGCTAGATAATCTGTCAAAATGCAAGATACCATTAAAACCTATCTTTTCCAGTTATTAAAATGTGAATGTTCTTGTATTTACATACTATTTGCATTTTAATATAGGTACAGTAGAGTCTCACTTATCCAACGTTCTGGATTATCCAATGCATTTTTGTAGTCAATGTTTTTAATATATCGTGATATTTTGGTGCTAAATTTGTAAATACAGTAATTACAACATAACATTAATAATAATAATAATAATAATAATAATAATAATAATAATAATAATAATAATGCCATGCCAAAAGATCTCATCCAGCATTTGGAAACAATAGACATTGACAAAATTACGATCTGCCAACTGCAAAAGGCAACCCTGCTGGGATCTGCACGCATCATCCGAAAATACATCACACAGTCCTAGACACTTGGGAAGTGTTCGACTTGTGGTTTTGTGAAACGAAATCCAGCATATCTATCTTGTTTGCTGTGTCATACAACGTCGTTGTGTCAATAATAATAATAATAATAATAATTGCAAAAGGCCACCCTACTGGGATCTGCGCGCATCATCCGAAAATACATCACACAGTCCTAGACACTTGGGAAGTGTTCGACTTGTGGTTTTGTGAAACGAAATCCAGCATGTCTATCTTGTTTGCTGTGTCATACAACGTCGTTGTGTCAATAATAATAATAATAATAATTGCAAAAGGCCACCCTGCTGGGATCTGCACGCATCATCCGAAAATACATCACACAGTCCTAGACACTTGGGAAGTGTTCGACTTGTGGTTTTGTGAAACGAAATCCAGCATATCTATCTTGTTTGCTGTGTCATACAACGTCGTTGTGTCAATAATAATAATAATAATAATAATAATAATTGCAAAAGGCCACCCTACTGGGATCTGCACGCATCATCCGAAAATACATCACACAGTCCTAGACACTTGGGAAGTGTTCGACTTGTGGTTTTGTGAAACGAAATCCAGCATATCTATCTTGTTTGCTGTGTCATACAACGTCGTTGTGTCAATAATAATAATAATAATAATAATAATAATAATAAATAACTTTATTTTTATACCCCGCCTCTATCTCCCCAAAGGGGACTCGGGGTGGCTTACATGGGGCCAAGCCCGAATAAAAACAATAGCAGTATAAAACACAGCAATAGACAAAAACATGCACAATTAAAAAAATTTAAACATTAGCCAATAAAAAACAAGAACTAATAAAAACATGGCTTAAAATGGAGAGATTGTAAAAGTAGACTGGGTAAGGTGCACCATATAAATATTGTAAACACGAGGTGACTGATAAAGTGCTGCGAATTCTTGGAAGTGCAAATTGGGATGAGAGTAGGCCCTGTGTCTATATCAAGTTGACAAAGGTAAAAAGTACAAACCGGTACAAGAATGGTCACAGATACAGATTGGGGATGCTATGGGGATGAGCAATCTTTATCTAAAGCAGGGGTCCCCAAACTAAGGCCCGGGGGCCAGATGCGGCCCATCGAAGCTATTTATTCGGCCCCCACGGCACAAGGGCAGAAGGGGGTTGGACTAAATGACCCAAGGGGTCTCTTCTTCTCTTACAAGCCTTATTATTATTGTTATTATTATTATATTGTATGACACAGCAAACAAGATAGATATGCTGGATTTCGTATCACAAAATCACATTATTATTATTATTATTATTATTATTATTATTATTATTATTATTATTAACACTGAGGCTGAGTGGCCATCTGTCAGGGGTGCTTTGCTTGTGCTTTTGGTGCACAAAGGCAGAAGGGGATTGGACTAAATGGCCCAAGGGGTCTCTTCCAACCCTCTTTATTATTATTATTATTATTATTATTATTATTATTATTATTAATAATAATAATAAACATTGAGGCCGCATGGCCATCTGTCAGGGGTGCTTTGCTTGTGCTTTCGGTGCACAAAGGCAGAAGGGGATTGGACTAAATGGCCCAAGGAGTCTCTTTCAACCCTCTTTATTATTATTATTTTTATTATTATTATTATTATTATTATTATTATTATTATTATTATTATTTTATTATGACACAGCAAACAAGACAGATATGCTCGATTTCGTATCACAAAATCACAAGTCGAATACTTCCCATCACCACCGGGACCACCTGCACTGGTTTCTGCCAGAGTCTTTGAAGTTCAATCTTGAGGTCCTTATTATTATTATTATTATTATTATTATTATTATTATTATTATTATTATTATTATTATTATTATTGCTCGGTGGCCAACTATAGTCCGGCCCTCCAACGGTCCAAAGGATCGTGAACTGCCCCCTGTTTAAAAAGTTTGGGGACCCCTGATCTAAAGGCCTGAGTAAAGAGCCAGGTTTTCAAGCTCTTTCTGAATGCTACCAGGGTGGGGGCTTGCCTGATTTCCCTGGGGAGCGAGTTCCAGATCCGGGGGGCCACCACGGAGAAGGCCCTCTCTCTCGTCCCCACCAACCGTGCTTGTGACGGAGGTGGGAGCGAGAGGAGGGCCTTACATTACTGCCTATTGAACTACTTTTTCTGTCAAATTTGTTGTATAACATGAAGTTTTGGTGCTTAATTTGTAAAATCATAACCTAATTTGATGTTTAATAGGCTCTTCCTTAATCCCTCCTTATTATCCAAGATATTCACTTATCCAAGGTTCTGCCGGCCCGTTTAGCTTGGATAAGTGAGAGTCTACTGCCGGGGTCCTCAAACTTTTTAAGCCCACAATCCTTCAGACTGTTGAGGGGCCAGATTATCATTTGAAAAAACAAAACAAAAACAAATTCCAATGCACACTGCACATGTCTTATTTGTAGTGCAAAAACAACAACAACAACAACAACAATGAAAGAACAATACAATATTTAAAAATAAAAATAATTTTTTATCATTTATCCATTTATCAGGATTTCAATGGGAAGTGTGCTCCTGCTTCTGGCCAATGAGATAGTCAAGTTAATTAGGGTTGTTGTTGTTGTTGTTGTTGTTGTTGTTGTTGTTGTTGTTGTTGTTGTGTGCCTTCAAGTCATTTCAGACTTTGGGCGAGCCTAAGTCTAAAATGTATTTATTTATTTATTTATTTATTTTACTGCATTTATTTACTACATTTGTATCACACCCTTCTCACCCCAAAGGGGACTCAGAGTGGCTTAAAAAATATATGTACATACAATATATTATATTATTAGCACAGCACAATATTAGCATTATATATTACTTTATTGAACTATACCACTATACTGTAATATTATTAGTAATATTATATGTAATATAGAATATATAATTAATATTATTATATGGTATTATTATTAGTGTTATATTGTATTACATTATAATATTATTATCAATATTATATGTACATACAATATATTATATTATTAGCATAGCACAATATTAGCATTATATATTACTATATTGAATTATACCACTATATTGTAATATTATTAGTAATATTATATGTAATATAGAATATATAATTAATATTATTATATGGTATTATTATTAGTGTTATATTGTATTACATTATAATATTATTATCAATATTATATGTACATACAATATATTATATTATTAGCATAGCACAATATTAGCATTATATATTACTATATTGAATTATACCACTATATTGTAATATTATTAGTAATATTATATGTAATATAGAATATATAATTAATATTATTATATGGTATTATTATTAGTGTTATATTGTATTACATTATATTATTATTATCAATATTATACGTACATACAATATATTATATTATTAGCATAGCACAATATTAGCATTATATATTACTATATTGAATTATACCACTATATTGTAATATTATTAGTAATATTATATGTAATATAGAATATATAATTAATATTATTATATGGTATTATTATTAGTGTTATATTGTATTACATTATAATATTATTATCAAACTGAGGGCGGGGGCCAGGTAAATGACCTCGGAGGGCCGCATCCGGCCCCCGGGCCTTAGTTTGGGGACCCCTGCTCTACTGTATTGTGATTATATTGGGATTTTCTGAGTATTTTAACTGTGTTGTACTCCACCTTGGCTTCGCATTGATGTGCTGTTAGTGGAGGGATGGGTGTGTTGTTTTGTGATGTGCACTGGGGAAAGCATCTAATTTTGTTGTACAATGAAAATGAATTTATTCTTTTTTAATAACTGAATCATGGATCTGGAAGAGGTCACATGGGCCATCCAGTCCAACCCCCTGCCATGCAAGAAAAGCACCATCAATTTATCCCTGACAGATGGCCATTCAGTCTGTTTAAAAGCCTCCAAGGAAGGAACATCCACTCGACTGCAAGGCAGAGAGTTCCACTGTTGAACAGCTCTCCTTACAGTCAGGAAGTTCTTCCTCATGTTCAATGAAATCTCCTCTCCTGTCATTTGAATCCATGGCTCTATTGAGTCCTAGTTTCAACGGCAGCAGAAAACAAGCCTGTTCCCTCTTCCTTAGGATATTCTTTCATGTATTTATACATCGCTACCATGTCTCCTCTTAACCTTCCCTTCTGCAAGCTAAATAGACCAGTTCTTTAAGATGCTCCTCAGAGGGATTCATGGTCTCCAGACCTTTGATCATGTTAGTCGTCCTACTCTGGACACCTTCTATTTTATTCTATTCTATTAGGAGGGTGTATTATTATGATTTTACAAGAGCTAATCTTGGTCCCTTTCCCACAAATGTCTATTCTAGAGTTGATTGATTTCATTGTGGTATTGCTTTATGTACTGAAGATGTAAATTGTGTTTTCCTTTGATACTGATGTATCTGTATTTATTGCACCGTATGCGTTGCTACATTACGAGTGCTTGTAAGCCGCCCCAAGACCCTATTGGGAGATGGTGGCTGGGTAGAAATAAAGTTGTTTATTATTATTATTATTATTGACACAAAGACAGAGTGTGATACAGCAAACGAGATAGATATGCTGGATTTCGAATCACAAAATCACAAGTCGAACACTTCCCAAGTGTCTAGGACTGCATGATGTATTTTCGGATGATGCGTGCAGATCCCAGCAGGGTGGCCTTTTGCAGTTGGCAGATCGTAATTTTGTCAATGTCTATTGTTTCCAAATGCCAGCTGAGATCTTTTGGCACGGCACCCAGTGTGCCCATCACCACCGGGACCACCTGCACTGGTTTCTGCCAGAGTCTTTGAAGTTCAATCTTGAGGTCCTGATAGCGACTGAGTTTTTCTTGTTGTTTTTCGTCAATGCGACTGTCACCTGGGATGGCGACATCAAAGATCCAAACCTTTTTCTTTTCCACAACTGTGATGTCTGGTGTGTTGTGTTCCAGAACTTTGTCAGTCTGGATTCGGAAGTCCCACAGTATCTTTGCGTGCTCATTTTCTAATACTTTTGCAGGTTTGTGATCCCACCAGTTCTTTTCTGCTGGGAGGTGGTACTTGAGGCATAAGTTCCAATGAATCATTTGGGCCACATAGTTGTGCCTCTGTTTGTAGTCTGTCTCTGCGATTTTCTTACAGCAGCTGAGGATATGATCAATGGTTTCGTCAGCTTCCTTGCACAGTCTGCATTTTGGGACACCAGCTGATTATTCAATCTTGGCCTTGATTGCATTTGTTCTGATGTCTTGCTCCTGGGCTGCAAGGATCAGGCCTTCTGTCTCCTTCTTCAGGGTCCCATTCGTGAGCCAGAGCCAGGTCTTCTCCTTGTCAGCTTTTCCTTCAATTTTGTTAAGGAACTTTCCATGCAATGTTTTGTTGTGCCAGCTGTCAGCTCTAGTTTGTAGTGTGGTTTTCTTGTACTGATTTTTGTCTGCTGTGCTATTATTATTATTATTATTTTATTGTGACACAGCAAACAAGATAGATATGCTGGATTTCATATCACAAAATCACAAGTTGAACACTTCCCAAGCGTTTAGGACTGTGTGATGTATTTTCGGATGATGCGTCCAGATCCCAGCAGGGTGGCCTTTTGCAGTTGGCAGATCGTGATTTTGTCAATGTCTATTGTTTCCAAATGCCGGCTGAGATCTTTTGGCACGGCACCCAATGTGCCCATCACCACCGGGCACATTATTATTATTATTATTATTATTATTATTATTATTGACACAACGACATTGTATGACACAGCAAACAAGATAGACATGCTGGATTTCGTTTCACAAAATCACAAGTCGAACACTTCCCAAGTGTCTAGGACTGTGTGATGTATTTTCTGATGATGCGTGCAGATCCCAGTCGGGTGGCCTTTTGCAGTTGGCAGATCGTAATTTTGTCAATGTCTATTGTTTCCAAATGCCAGCTGAGATCTTTTGGCACGGCACCCAGTGTGCCCATCACCACCGGGACCACCTGCACTGGTTTCTGCCAGAGTCTTTGAAGTTCAATCTTGAGGTCCTGATAGCGGCTGAGTTTTTCCTGTTGTTTTTCTTCAATGCGACTGTCACCTGGGATGGCAACATCAATGATCCAAACCTTGTTCTTTTCCACAACTGTGATGTCTGGTGTGTTGTGTTCCAGAACTTTGTCAGTCTGGATTCGGAAGTCCCACAGTATCTTTGCGTGTTCATTTTCCACAACCTTTGCAGGTTTGTGATCCCACCAGTTCTTAACTGCAGGGAGGTGATACTTGAGGCATAGGTTCCAATGAATCATTTGGGCCACACAGTTGTGCCTCTGTTTGTAGTCTGTCTGTGCAATTTTCTTACAGCAGCTGAGGATATGATCAATTATTATTATTAAATGCTGCAAAGGAGACCTTGCAGAGAATGGTGGAAGTGCCAAACACACTGCAAAGTCTGTGCCAGACACATCCAAATCCTGTTGGGACACATGGCGTCTACAGTGTCGGTCACTCCATTCGCCCGTCTGTGTCTCAGGCCACTCCAGAGATGGTTCATAGACCACTTCGACCCTTTCAGGCACCACAATTCCCGCTTTCTCACAGTACCAAGGACGGTGATCCATGGCCTAACCTGGTGGAACAGCCCAACCAACGTGTTCTGCAGAATCCCCTTCCACTCCAGAATCCTTCAGTCATTAGGAGTGGTCGGCCCTTCCCCAAACCCAGACAACCATGGGATATCAGGGGTCATGGGCTCTATTGCAGAAGAAGGGATTGGTCAAACCATCTTAGAATCCTCTTTGCATCAAAACAATCCATGGGGTTGCCCTAGGGCATCAGCCAGGGGATGAAGTGGGCCTGGATGCAGGGAACAGCCCATTTCCCTATTGCAAACTCAGTTGACTGCCAAGCTATTTCCATGCCTAATTCATTCAGAATTACGGCTTGGCTCCAGGGTCTTTAATAAAGGGCCGTGTGTAAGCCTATCCTCAGGATGCCTGCCATAGATGTGGGCGAAACGTCAGGAGAGAATACTTCTGGAACATGGCCACACAGCCCGAAAGACATACAACAACCCTGTGATCCTGGCCATGAAAGCCTTCGACAACACCTATCCATATTTCTAATTTCTAAAACTTTTATCATCCAGGTTTCTTCATCAGGTTTATCTTGATTTTTCCATAACTTAGCACAACACAGTCTTGAGGCTGTGGTCAGTAAGAATAACAATTTGTCTGTATTTTTTTTTCCATCTTTATTTCATGTATTCCTAGTAGAAATGTTTCCGGTTTCCATGGTATAGCAATATTTAGAATCTTCTGAAGCTCCTTGTGTATTGTTTTTCCAGAATTTTTTCACCTTTTCACATGTCCACCATTTCCAGCAGCTTGTGTTGGTATTCCTGTAACATTTTCCCAGGTTTTTTTTGGTGTCATATACCATCTGTATTTTATAAATAAACATAATAATGATAATTAATAATAATAGGCAGGCTGCTGGGGAGGTTGTGGGTGGGATTTTTTTGGGAGGGGAGATGGTGGATGCTGAAAGTCATTTTAATTGCCCCAGCCAGAAAGCAACCAGACTTTGAAGTTTCAAGGCCATTCAATGCTAATCAAGGTGGCCAATGGCACCATTCACGCATGCCTCAAGCAGACAAGAGTTCTTTCTCCCACCCTGGACATTATTCCACAAAATATAAAATCTACTTGTGTAGTTTCCAACAGACCTCACAACCTCTGAGGGTGCCTGCCATAGATGTGGGCGAAATGTCAGGAGAGAATGCTTCTGGAACATGGCCAGACAGCCTGGGAACACTATCAGCAACCCAATTATTCCTGCCATGAAAGCCTTCAACAGCACATTTTAATTGTATTTATTGTATATTAGCTATGTCTTATGACACAGTTAATTTTTTAATTGTCTTGTTTTTGAATTTTTATTGGATTGTGTCTTGTTAGTTAATAGTGAGCTTTAAATGTCAGGTTGATTTAATTTATTGTATTTTCAAAACATTTTCTAGCCATGACATGAACATTGAATTGTGTGGGTATTGTTTTAAATTTTTTTATTGGGTTGTGTTCTGTTGTTGAGTCTCCTCGTGGAGAGAAAAAGTGGGGTATAAATAAAAACATTCTTATTCTTATTATTTTTTAAATTTTACTGTTTTTTAAAAAAATGATTGGGTTTTGTCCTGTTATTGTGAACTGCCTTGTGGAGAGAAATAGTAATAAATAAACATTATAACAATAATTATTGGGTTGCTGTGAGTTTTCCAGACTGTATGGCCATGTTCCGGAAACATTCTCTTCTGATGTTTCACCCACATTTATGGCAGGCATCCTCAGAGGTTATGAGGTCTGTTGGAAACTAGGCAAGTGAGTTTTATCTATTTGTGGAAAGTCCAGGGTGGGAGAAAGAACTCTTGTCTGTTTGAGGCAAGTATGAATGTTGCAACTGGCCATCTTGATTAGCACTGAATAGCCTTGCAGCTTCAAAGCCTGGCTGCTTCCTGCCTGGGGGATCCTTTGTTGGGAGGTGTTAGTTCACCATGATTGTTTCTTGTCTGGAATTCCCCAGTCTTTTGAGTGTTGTCCTGATTTTGGAGTTTTTGAGATGCCTGTCATAGATGCAGGCAAAACGTCAGGAAAAAATGCTTCTGGAACATGGCCATACAGCCTGGATAACTCACAGCAACCCCGTGTGGGTATTGTTTTAACATTTTTATTGGGCTGTGTCCTGTTGTTGATTCTCTTTGTGGAGAGAAAAAGAGGGGTATAAGTATACATTATAACAATAATAATAAATGTTAGCCACCTTGAGTCCTTATGGGGGAGAAAGGCAGGATAGAAATAAAGTTAATAATAATGATGATGATAATAATAATAATAATAATAATAATAATAATAATAATAATAATGATAATGGGGCACTATTTGTGGAGCCCACTGCTCCCCCATCTCCAAAACCTGGATGGGACTCTGCACTCTGCCCATGCTCTTGGATGTGCCCACCCTGCCTTCTCCAAGTGGTGAGAGGCAATAATAATAATAATTGCAAGGCTGCTTTGAGTCCTTATGGGAGAGAAAAGTGGGGTAGAAATAAAGTTCATCATAATAATGATGATAATATTGGGGCACCATTTGTGGAGACCATCACTTCCCCATCCCCAAAACCCGAATGGCACTGTGCACTCTGCTCATGCTCTTGGGCACGCCCTTCCTGCCTTTTCCAAGTGGTGAGAGGCAATAATAATCATTCCCGCATTCCCACTTGCCTCCAATAGACAAGAGTTCTTTCTCTCACCCTGGACCTTCTTCCACAGATATATAAACCTCATCTGACTAGTTTCCACACAGTGATTCCAGCAACAAAATAATAATAATCATAATAATAATCATAATAATATCAAGCAAAGTGAAGAACCTGCTTTGATTGAAGTCAAAAATCAGAAACTCCTCAAAACACAGCAGACAAAAAACCAGTACAAGAAAACCGCACTACAAACTAGAGCTGACAGCTGGCACAACAAAACACTGCATGGAAAGTTCCTTGACAAAATTGAAGGAAAAGCTGATAAGGAGAAGACCTGGCTCTGGCTCACGAATGGGACCCTGAAGAAGGAGACGGAAGGCCTGATCCTTGCATCCCAGGAGCAAGCCATCAGGACAAAGGCAATTAAGGCCAAGATTGAAAAATCAGCTGATGACCCAAAATGCAGACTGTGCAAGGAAACCGACGAAACCATTGATCATATCCTCAGCTGCTGTAAGAAAATCGCACAGACTGACTACAAACAGAGGCACAACTATGTGGCCCAAATGATTCATTGGAACTTATGCCTCAAGTACCACCTCCCAGCAGCAAAGAACTGGTGGGATCACAAACCTGCAAAAGTATTGGAAAATGAGCACGCAAAGATACTGTGGGACTTTCGAATCCAGACTGACAAAGTTCTGGAACACAACACACCAGACATCACAGTTGTGGAAAAGAAAAAGGTTTGGATCATTGATGTTGCCATCCCAGGTGACAGTCGCATTGAGGAAAAACAACAGGAAAAACTCAGCCGCTATCAGGACCTCAAGATTGAACTTCAAAGACTCTGGCAGAAACCAGTGCAGGTGGTCCCGGTGGTGATGGGCACACTGGGTGCTGTGCCAAAAGATCTCAGCCGGCATTTGGAAACAATAGACATTGACAAAATCACCATCTGCCAACTGCAAAAGGCCACCCTACTGGGATCTGCACACTTCATCCGAAAATACATCACACAGTCCTAGACACTTGGGAAGTGTTCGACTTGGGGTTTTGCGAAACGAAATCCAGCATATCTATCTTGTTTGCTGTGCCATACAACGTCATTGTGTTGATAATAATAATAATAATAATAATAATAATAATAATAATAATAATAATATGTGTGATCCAATACAACAGCCAGCAGAGTGTCTGCTGTGGACTCGTTGAGTTTCAAATAATAATAATAATAATAATAATAATAATAATAATAATAATAATAATAATAATAATAATAAGCTGATCTGAGTCCTTATGGGGGAGAAAGTCAGGGTAGAAATAAAGTTCATAATAATAACAACAACTACAATAATGGGACACCATTTTTGCAGCCCACGGCTCCCCTATTCCCAAAACCTGGATGGGACATTCTGGCCATGCTCTTGGGTGTGTCCACCCTGCCTTCTCCAAGTGGTGAGAGGCAATCCTAATAATAATAATAATACAGGTACAGGTGGTCCCGGTGGTGATGGGCACACTGGGTGCTGTGCCAAAAGATCTCAGCCGGCATTTGGAAAGAATAGACATTGACAAAATCACCATCTGCCAACTGCAAAAGGCCACCCTACTGGGATCTGCACACATCATCAGAAAATACATCACACAGTCCTAGACACTTGGGAAGTGTTCGACTTGTGGTTTTGCGAAACGAAATCCAGCATATCTACCTTGTTTGCTGTGCCATACAACGTCGTTGTGTTGATAATAATCTATATATATAAAAGAGTGATGGCATCACGGCAGTGGACAAAACAACAAAAGTAAACACCCCACAACCTCGAAGATTGACAGCACAACCCCTCATCCATGCCTCTAGGTTGATACAACAAAAAGAAAAGAAAAATAAACTCCTAATTAGAGGGAGAGGAATAATTGTTTTTATCCAATTGCTGCCAGTTAGAAGGCTAAGCTCCGCTCACTTGGTCTCCTAGCAACCCACTCAGCCCAGGGGACCCTTTACCTTAACTACCACCAATTCCTCAATACTTTATTTCCCATACCACCATATTTCGCCACAGCAACGCGTGGCCGGGCACAGCTAGTAATAATAATAATAATACAGTCTGTGTTTTGAGTCCTTATGGGGTACATAAGCTAAAAGGTAAAGGTTTCCCCTGATATTGAGTCTAGTTGTGTCCGATTCTGGGTGTGGGTGCTCATCTCTATTTCTAAGCCGAAGAGCCTTAGAAGCTCTTAGGAACATTAGAAGCTGCCTCTTACTGAGTCAGACCCTGGTGGCCATCTATCCTGGTACTGTCTAACCGGAAGCAGTGTTTCTCCAGAATTTTGGGCAGGATTCTTTCATAGTCCTTTCTGAAGATTTCTGGTATTCTTTGGAGGCCTCCTGGTGAAGTATAAACCAGGCCTGACCCTGCTTAGCTTCCAAAATCAGGAGAAATTGATGAATGCACAAGAGGTGACTTTGATGAATCCAGTGAGACTCTGGCCCCTTTTGCGCTGCCATAGAAAATCCAGATTATTTGCTTTGAACTGCATTATTTGACAGTATACACTGAGGTAATCCAGTTCAAAGCAGATAATGTGGGTTATCTGATGTGATAATTTGGATTATATGGCAGTGTAGATCCAATGTAGATCTGGGATCGGAGCCCCCAAATGGCGTAGTGGACTAAGTGACTTGAAGGTTGGGCTGCTGACCTGAAGGCTGCCAGATTCGAATCCCACCCGGGGAGAGTGCGGATGAGCTCCCTCTATCAGCTCCAGCTCCATGTGGGGACATGAGAGAATCCTCCCACAAGGATGGTAAAAACATCAACACATCCGGGCGTCCCCTGGGCAAAGTCCTTGCAGAAGGCCAATTCTCTCATTCCAGAAGCGACTCAAGTTGCTCCTGACACAAAAAAAAAAGAAAAAAAAAGCCGAAGAGCAGGCGTTGTCCGTAGACACCTCCTAGGTCATGACTGCATGGGGTAGATAAGCTGGGTGGGAATAAAGTTCATAAGAATGGGGCACCATTGGTGGAGCCTCCCTGTCCAAACCAACATTAAGTCCAGTCGTGTCTGACTCTGGGTGTGGGTGCTCATCTCCCTTGCTAAGCCGGAGAGCCGGCGTTGTCCGTAGACCCCTCCAAGGTCATGACTGCATGGGGTAGATAAGCTGGGTGGGAATAAAGTTCATAAGAATGGGGCACCGTTGGTGGAGCCTCCCTGTCCAAACCAACATTAAGTCCAGTCGTGTCTGACTCTGGGTGTGGGTGCTCATCTCCCTTGCTAAGCCGAAGAGCCGGCGTTGTCCGTAGACCCCTCCTAGGCCATGACTGCATGGGGTAGATAAGCTGGGTGGGAATAAAGTTCATAATAATGGGGCACCATTGGTGGAGCCTCCCTGTCCAAACCAACATTAAGTCCAGTCGTGTCTGACTCTGGGTGTGGGTGCTCATCTCCCTTGCTAAGCCGAAGAGCCGGCGTTGTCCGTAGACCCCTCCAAGGTCATGACTGCATGGGGTGGATAAGCTGGGTGGGAATAAAGTTCATAAGAATGGGGCACCGTTGGTGGAGCCTCCCTGTCCAAACCAACATTAAGTCCAGTCGTGTCTGACTCTGGGTGTGGGTGCTCATCTCCCTTGCTAAGCCGAAGAGCAGGCGTTGTCCGTAGACCCCTCCAAGGTCATGACTGCATGGGGTGGATAAGCTGGGTGGGAATAAAGTTCATAAGAATGGGGCACCATTGGTGGAGCTGCCCTGCCCAAAGCAAGATGCCCATAATCTGCCTGCTGTCTCCAAGGGGCGAGGGACACCCTTCCCCTCCCTCTCTCCCTTCCTATGGTCAGGTGGGGCGGGGGCTCACCTGGCGCCTCCCCCTCCCCTGGCCGCCCCCCCCTCCTTTGTCCACGCCCCTCCTCCTTTGCTCGGCTCTCTCCTGGCGCTGCCTCTCCTGAATCTCCTCCGTCCAGGCGAGTGAGTGACCGCTGGGCTTCTTCCTCCTCCTCCTCCTCCTCCTCCTCCTCCTCTCGGACCAGCCCCGCCCCACTGCTCCCGAGGGGCGGGGGCGGCTGGAGGAGCGGCAGAAGCAGCAGCAGCAGCAGCAGGAGGAGGAAGAGAAGAAGAGGCGGAGGAGGAGGAGGAGGAAAAGAAGACCCTCTCCCCTGCTCTGCTCTCCGGGCGCTTTTACGCACGGGGACGAAAAAGAGGAGGAGGAGGAGGAGGTTGGGAAGGAGACGGAGAAGGAGGGCGAACAGGTGGGACGGAGGAGGAGGAGGAGGAGGAGGAGGAGGAGGAGGAGGAGGAGGAGGAAGCGGAGGAGGGGTCTGGGCCCCAGGGACGCCGAGGAGGAGCCAGCACGAAGGGGAGAGAGAAGAAGGAGGGCAGAGGAGGAGAGGCAGAGCCAGGGCGCAGAGGCGCAAAGGAGCCGCTTTCTGTCCCGCCTGCGCCTCGCCCTCTCCGGCCTCTCCGGCCCCGTCCTCGCCTCCGGATCCGCCTCTCCGCCCCTCTGGGCTTGCTTCGCCCCCCAAGGCCCCTCCCTGCCGCCTTTCCAGGCCCAGAAGAACCCACCGGGACCGGGACAGGGCGCCTCTGCTCTTTTGCTCTTTCCAGGCCCAGAAGAACCCACCAGGACCGGGACAGGGCGCCTGTGCTGCTTGGCTCCCCGGCGCCTTCCTCGCCATGCCGAAGCCTCCCCCGCCGCCCGCCCCTCCGCCGCCCCTCCTGCTCCGCTCCGCCTCCGCCTCGGCCGATCCCGCGTCCCCCTCCCGTCCCGGCGAGAGCGCCCTGGGCCGCCAGTTCCGCGACTGGTGCCTCCGGACCTACGGGGACTCGGCCAAGACCAAGACCGTCACCCGGAGCAAGTACCGCCGCATCGCCGAGGTCCTG
The DNA here is from genome assembly GCF_035594765.1 of Anolis carolinensis. Classification (NCBI taxonomy): domain Eukaryota; kingdom Metazoa; phylum Chordata; class Lepidosauria; order Squamata; family Anolidae; genus Anolis; species Anolis carolinensis. The sequence goes on along the minus strand of NC_085844.1, from coordinate 250,420,782 downwards.
CAGGGAGGAGGAGGAGGAGGAGGAGGGCCCGCCGGAGGAGGAGAGAAGGGCAAGTTCCAGTTCTGGGTGCGCTCCAAGGGGTTCCGCCTCGGGGACGCGCCCCCCGGAGTGGTCTACGTGCCGGTCAAGGCGGGGACGGTAAGTAAGCAGCATCCCGCGCCGCGGCCCTTCGCCCGCCTTCCCCGTCTCTCGCCCTCTCTTCGCCGGCCATGTGCCCGAGGGGCGTGCGCCTCCCTCCCTTCCTCCTTCCCTTCCTCCTTTCCTTCCTTCTTCCCTTCCAACCTTCCTTCCTTCTTTCCTTTCCTCCTTCCTCCCTCCCTTCTTCCTTTCGCCCCTTCCTCCCTCCCTTCCTTCCTTCTTCCCTTCCTCCCTTCCTTCCTTCTTTCCTTCCTCCTTTCTTTCTTTCCTTCCTTCCTCCTTTCTTTCCTTCCTTCCTTCCTTCCTCACTTCCTTCCTCCCTTCCTTCCTCCCTTCCTTCCTTCTTCCCTTCCTCCCTTCCTTCCTTCTTTCCTTCCTCCTTTCTTTCCTTCCTTCCTCCTTTCTTTCCTTCCTTCCTCCCTCCCTTCTTCCTTTCGCCCCTTCCTCCCTTCCTTCCTTCCTTCTTCCCTTCCTCCCTTCCTTCCTTCTTTCCTTCCTCCTTTCTTTCTTTCCTTCCTTCCTCCTTTCTTTCCTTCCTTCCTTCCTTCCTTCCTCACTTCCTTCCTCCCTTCCTTCCTCCCTTCCTTCCTTCTTCCCTTCCTCCCTTCCTTCCTTCTTTCCTTCCTCCTTTCTTTCCTTCCTTCCTTCCTCCTTTCTTTCCTTCCTTCCTTCCTTCCTTCCTCCCTTCCTCCCTTCCTTCTCACTTCCTTCCTTCTTCCCATCCTCCCTTCCTTCCTTCTTTCCTTCCTCCTTTCTTTCTTTCCTTCCTTCCTCCTTTCTTTCCTTCCTTCCTTCCTTCCTTCCTCACTTCCTTCCTCCCTTCCTTCCTCCCTTCCTTCCTTCTTCCCTTCCTCCCTTCCTTCCTTCTTTCCTTCCTCCTTTCTTTCCTTCCTTCCTTCCTCCTTTCTTTCCTTCCTTCCTTCCTTCCTTCCTTCCTCCCTTCCTTCTCACTTCCTTCCTTCTTCCCATCCTCCCTTCCTTCCTTCTTTCCTCCCTGCCTTCTTTCCTTCCTCCTTTCTTTCCTTCCTTCTTCCCTTCCTCCCTTCCTTCTTTCCTTCCTCCTTTCTTTCCTTCCTTCCTTCCTCCTTTCTTTCCTTCCTTCCTTCCTTCCTTCCTCACTTCCTTCCTCCTTTCTTTCCTTCCTTCTTCCCTTCCTCCCTTCCTTCCTTCTTTCCTTCCTTCCTCCTTTCTTTCCTTCCTTCCTTCCTTCCTCACTTCCTTCCTTCTCACTTCCTTCCTTCTTCCCATCCTCCCTTCCTTCCTTCTTTCCTCCCTGCCTTCTTTCCTTCCTTCTTCTTTTCCTTCCTTCTTTCCTCCCTCCCTTCTTTCCTTCCTTCCTTCCTTCCTTCCTCCCTTCCTTCCTCCCTTCTTTCCTCCCTTCTTTCCTCCCTTCTTTCCTCCCTCCCTTCTTTCCTTCCTCCTTCCTTTCCTCCCTTCTTTCCTTTCTTCCTCCCTTCTTTCCTCCCTCCCTCCCTTCTTCCTCCCTTCCTTCCTTCTTCCCTTCCAACCTTCCTTCCTTCTTTCCTTTCCTCCTTCCTCCCTTCCTTCTTCCCTCCCTCCCTCCCTTCCTCCTTTCGTCCCTTCCTCCCTTCCTTCCTTCCTTCTTCCCTTCCTCCCTTCCTTCCTTCTTTCCTTCCTCCTTTCTTTCTTTCCTTCCTTCCTCCTTTCTTTCCTCCCTTCCTTCCTTCTTCCCTTCCTCCTTTCTTTCCTTCCTTCTTTCCTTCCTCCTTTCTTTCTTTCCTTCCTTCCTCCTTTCTTTCCTCCCTTCCTTCCTTCTTCCCTTCCTCCTTTCTTTCCTTCCTTCTTCCCTTCCTCCCTTCCTTCCTTCCTTCCTTCCTTCCTCCTTTCTTTCCTCCCTTCTTTCCTTCCTTCCTCCCTCCTTTCCTCCCTCCTTTCCTCCCTTCTTTCCTTCCTTCCTCCCTTTCTTCCTCCCTTCTTTCCTTCCTCCCTCCCTTCTTCCTTCCTCCCTTCTTTCCTTCCTTCTTTCCTTCCTTCCTCCCTTCTTTCCTCCCTCCCTCCTTTCCTTCCTTCCTCCCTTTCTTCCTCCCTTCTTTCCTTCCTCCCTCCCTTCTTCCTTCCTTCCTTCTTTCCTCTCTTCTTTCCTTCCTCCCCAAACCCAGCCCTTTGGGGGAGATTCCAAGCCACACAGCCAGCCCTCCTGCTCTTCTCTTGCTTGCCCTGCAGCCTTGGTGATAGTGTCTGTCCCGCCTGCCCGGATGGGAGGCTCCTTGAAGGTCCCTTTTGGGGGGAATCTCTCCCAGCAGATGCCCTCTCCAGCCTTCTCCGGCCTCTCCCGCCCACTTCTCCTTGCCAAGCATCTTTGGGAAGGCTCATTCCTAAGGGACAGCACAGCAGGTGTGTCTCCCCGCCCTTCTCTTCGGGTTTGGGGTGGGATTTCTTATAGAGAGGGCCGATTGTGTCACCGGGACACTCCAAAAAGGAATCATGGAAAATATTCACAAAAATAATCACAAAAAAGATTCACCAAAAATATTAGCAAAATATTGACAAAAATTAATTATAACAATATTTGCACATAATATTCACAAAACAATATTCCCAAAATCTATTTTGCAAATAATATTCACAAAAATATTCACATAATCATGAAAATATTCTGAAAACTAATCATGAAACTGTGTTGTCAAAGGCTTTCATGCCCAGAATCACTAGGTTGCTGTGAGTTTTCCAGGCTGTCTGGCCATGTTCCAGAAGCATTCTCTCCTGACGTTTTGCACACACCCATGGCAGGCATCCTCACGGGTTGTGAGGTATATTGGAAACTATTCAGAAAAATAATCATGAAAATATTCCCAAAACTAATCATGAAGCTGTGTTGTAGAAGGCTTTCATGACCGGAATCACTGGGTTGATGTGGGTTTTCCAGGCTCTATGGCCATGTTCCAGAAGCATTCTCTCCTGACGTTTTGCCCACATCTATGGCAGGGCCCCTGGTGGCACAGTGTGTTAAAGCACTGAGCTGCTGAACTTGCAGACCAAAAGGTTCCAGGTTCAAATCCCGGGAATGGAATGAGCACCCGCTGTTAGCCCCAGCTCCTGCCAACCTAGCATTTCGAAAACATGCAAATGTGAGTAGATCAATAGGTACTGTTCCAGCAGGAAGGTAAGGGTGCGCCATGCAGTCATGCCGGCCACATGACCTTGGAGGTGTCTGCTGACAACGCTGGCTCTTTGGCTTAGAAATGGAGATGAGCACCAACCCCCAGAGTTGGTCACGACTGGACTTAACACCTTTTATGGCAGGGATCCTCACAGGTTGTCAGGTCTGTTCGAAACCATTCACAAAAATAATCATGGAAATATTCCCCAAACTAATCATGAAACTGTGTTGTCGAAGGCTTTCATGCCTGGAATCACTGGGTTGCTGTGAGTTTTCTGTCTGGCCATGTTCCAGAAGCATTCTCTCCTGACGTTTCGCCCACATCTATGGCAGGCATCCTCAGAGGTTGTGAGGTGTTGGAAACTAGGCAAGTGGGGTTTATATATCTGTGGAATATGTCAAGGACCAGTGAGCTTTCTGGGCTGTATGGCCATGTTTCAGAAGCATTCTCTCCTGACGTTTTGCCCACATCTATGGCAAGCATCCTCAGAAGTTGTGAGGTGTTGGAAACTAGGCAAGTGGGGTTTGTATATCTGTGGAATATGTCAAGTACCAGTGAGCTTTCTGGGCTGTATGGCCATGTTTCAGAAGCATTTTCTCCTGACGTTTTGCCCACATCTATGGCAAGCATCCTCAGCGGTTGTGAGGTGTTGGAAACTAGGCAAGTGGGGTTTGTATATCTGTGTACTATGTCAAGGGCCAGTGAGCTTTCTGGGCTGTATGACCATGTTCCAGAAGCATTTTCTCCTGACGTTTCGCCCACATCTATGGCAGGCATCCTCAGAGGTTGTGAGGTGTTGGAAACTAGGCAAGTGGGATTTATATATCTGTAATATTTCCAGGGTGGGAGAAAGAACTCTTGTGTGTTGGAAGCAAGTGTCAATGTTGTCATTGCCCACCTTGATTAGCACTGAATGGCCTTGCAGCTTCAAAGCCTGGCTGCTTCCTGCCTGGGGGAATCCTTTGTTGGGAGGTGTTAGCTGCCCTTGCAGATTCAGAAACTGACTGCATACTACCTGGGATTCTCAGGCAGGAACAAAGGATCCCCCCCAGGCAGAATGCAGCCAGACCTTGAGGCTGCAAGGCCATTCAATGTGAATCAAGATAGCCATTTTTTCAACACTTGCCCCAAACGAAAAAAAAAAATTATTTCTCCCATCCTGTGGACATCATTCCACAGATATATAAACCCCTCTTGCCTCGTTTCCAACAGACCTCACAACCTCTGAGGATGCCTGCCGTAGATGTGGGCGAAACGTCAGGAGAGAATGCTTCTGGAGACATGGCCAGACAACTTGGGGAAACGCACAGCATCCCGATCATAAAACTAGTCACAAACATGAGCATGGGATTATTTACAAAATTATTTTCTTCTCCAGAAGGTAATTTTTGTGGGGAGATGGGTCAGCGAGAATGGGAAAGCCACCGCCCTCTCCAAACCCTGCCTGACCTTTGGTTTGCCCTCCGTCCCCATTTTGAACCCCCTCCCCTTTTGGGCGAGGGAGGGACCTGTGTGTGCCCCATCACCTTGCATTACTCCCACCTCCACCTACCTGTCCAGTCCCACTTCCGCCAGGCATTGGAACAGGTATTGGCCAACTTGGGCAGTCCAGGTGTTTTGGACTGTAATTCCCATCAGTCCTAACAGGCTCAGGCCCTTTCCTTTCTTAAGGAGAGAAACCTTGCCATACCCTTTCTTCTTAAGGAGAGAAACCTTGCTGTACCCTTTGAGCAATAAATAAGTATAGATGCCCCTCTCCTTTTATCCTTGGAGATGGGAAAGGCTTCTTTTCGGAGAGCCCATTTCTCTCTCTTTGGAACCCAATTTGCCACAATGACTTGGGACACAGATGGGATGGGTGGCATCATGGCTGCAAAGCATGGCAAGAGACAGGGACAGGGGTCATGCTATGAATAAATACAGACCCTACCCTTCTTCTGTCTCTCATTCCTGGGGAGAAGAGAGGCTGGCACTTTTCTCTCTCCATGAGAACCCTGTTTGATTTCCTTCGAACCCTATCTGCCGTGGGCCACACAGATGGGACAACATCAGGGATCAGGGGTGGAAAGCCTTCTTCTTGGAGAGAGAGAAACCTTGCCATACCCTTTCTTCTTAAGGAGAGAAACCTTGCCATACCCTTTGAGCAATAAATAAGTATAGATGCCCCTCTCCTTTTATCCTTGGAGATGGAAAAGGCTTTCACTTTTCAGAGAACCAATTTCTCTCTCTTTGGAACCCAATTTGCCACGATGACTTGGGATACAGATGGGATGGATGTCATCATGGCTGCAAAGCTTAGAATGCCCTCTTTGCATGGCAAGAGACAGGGGCAGGGGGCATGCTATGAATAAATACAGACCACCCTCGTGTCTGTCATTCCTGGGGAGAAGAGAGGCTGACACTTTTCTCTCTCCATGAGAACCCTGTTTGATTTCCTTCAAACCCAATCTGCCCTGGGCCACACAGATGGGACCACATCAGGGATAAGGGAAAGGAAAAGGAAAAGGAAAGGGCCTGAGGCTGTTAGGATTGCTGGGAGTTGCAGTCCAAAACACCTGGAGGGAGGGACCAAGTTGGCCCATGCCTGCACCAGAGGATGCTCCTTAGCTGCCTTTTCCTCCTCCTGCTTGGCAAAGAGAAGGAGGCGAAAGGGGTCCCCGACTCCTCAGCCTTTTGGGGAACCCTGCAACCTGCCGTCCCCTTGTGTCCCCCACCTTAGCAACCTATCCTATCCCCCCCTTCCCAACCACGTCAAGTTTCCTATGGGCCCGCTTTGGCAACCCCTTTTCCCCAAAAGGGCATTTCCTTCCTCTCCAAAGCTTCCCTCTCTTTCTCCTCCTCCTCTCCATCTCTCTCTCTGTCTGTCTCTCTCAAGCTGGCGGTGCCAGGGTGGGGTTTGGCATGCCGGGAGGAAAGAGGGGAGGGGGTGCCGCCGCTGCTCTCTCCTTCCCCTCCCTCCCTCCCTTCGCCTCCTTCTCGCCCACCTCCCACCCACCCACCCACTCCCCCGTCCTTTTGCGCCATCTGCCCACAGGAGATTGGGCTGCCGATTGTTCCAAAGGGGGCCCGGCCTCGGAAAATAGAAATGTCAGGGGGAGAAAGAGAAAAGAGTGGGGGGGAAAGGGGCTTTGGATAGGATAGGTTGCTGACTCTGTGTGCCCAGAGCCCACCCACTCTTTTTCTCTGCCCAGGTTTGCATGCCCTCCTCATAGGGTTCCTGGGTGGGGAGAGAAAGACAAGTGGAGCCCTCTTCTCCGAAAGAGGAAGACAAGTGGACTCCTCTTTATTCTCCTCCCCAGGAATAAAAGGAGAGGGGCATCTAGACTTATTTATTGCTCAAAGGGTATGGCAAGGTTTCTTTCTTTAGGAAGAAAGGGTATTGCAAGGTTTTTACTCCTTAAGAAGAACGGGTATGGTAAGGTTTCTCTCTCCAAGAAAAAGGCTTTCCACCCCTGATCCCTGATGTTGTCCCATCTGTGTGGCCCAGGGCAGATTGGGATCGAAGGAAATCAAACAGGGTTCTCACGGAGAGAGAAAAGTGTCAGCCTCTTCTCCCCAGGAATGAAAGACAGGAATGGGGCTCTGTATTTATTCATAGCATTTATTCATACCTGTGCCTTGCAAAGAGGGCATCCTAAGCTTTGCAGCCATGATGCCACCCATCCCATCTGTGTCCCAAGTCATCGTGGCAAATTGGGTTCCAAAGAGAGAGAAATGGGGTCTCCGAAAAGTGAAAGCCTTTCCCATCTCCAAGGATAAAAGGAGAGGGGTATCTGTACTTATTTATTGCTCAAAGGGTATGGCAAGGTTTCTCTCCTTAGGAAGAAAGGGTATGGCAAGGTTTCTGTCTCTAAGAAGAAGGCTTTCCACCCCTGATCCCTGATGTTGTCCCATCTGTGCGGCCCAGGGCAGATTGGGATTGAAGGAAATCAAACAGGGTTCTTGTGGAGAGAGAAAAGTGTCAGCCTCTCTTCTCCCAGGAATGAGAGACAGAAGAAGGGTAGGGTCTGTATTTATTCATAGCGTGCCCCCTGTCCCTGTCTCTTGCCATGCTTTGCAACCATCCATCCCATCTGTGTCCCAAGTCATCGTGGCAAATTGGGTTCCAAAGAGAGAAAAATGGGCTCTCCGAAAAGTGGAAGCCTTTCCCCTCCCCAAGGACAAGAGGAGAGCAAGGCATCCTAAGCTTTGCAGCCATGATGCCATCCTCCCATCTGTGTCCCAAGTCATTGTGGCAAATTGGGTTCCAAAGAGGGTTCTCACGGAGAGAGAAAAGTGTCAGCCTCTCTTCTCCCCAGGAATGACGGACAGAAGAGGGGTAGGGTCTGTATTTATTCATAGCGTGCCCCCTGTCCCTGTCTCTTGCCATGCTTTGCAACCATGATGCCATCCATCCCATCTGTGTCCCAAGTCATCGTGGCAATTTGGGTTTCAAAGAGGGTAAATCGGGCTCTCCGAAAAGTGGAAGTCTTTCCCTTCCCCAAGGACAAGAGGAGAGCAAGGCATCCTAACCTTTGCAGCCATGATGCCATACTCCCCTCTGTGTCCCAAGTCATCGTTGCAAATTGGGTTCCAAAGAGAGAGAAATGGGCTCTCTGAAAAGTGAAAGCCTTTCCCATCTCCAAGGATAAAAGGAGAGGGGCATCTATACTTATTTATTGCTCAAAGGGTATGGCAAGGCTTCTCTCCTTAAGAAGAAAGGGTATGGCAAGGTTTCTCTCTCTAAGAAGAAGTCATCGTGGCAATTTGGGTTCCAGAGAGAGGAAATCGGGCTCTCCGAAAAGTGAAAGCCTTTCCCATCTCCAAGGATAAAAGGAGAGGGGTATCTATACTTATTTATTGCTCAAAGGGTATGGCAAGGCTTCTCTCCTTAAGAAGAAAGGGTATGGCAAGGTTTCTCTCTCTAAGAAGAAGTCATCGTGGCAATTTGGGTTCTAGAGAGAGGAAATCGGGCTCTCCGAAAAGTGGAAGCCTTTCCCATCTCCAAGGATAAAAGGAGAGGGGTGTATCCTTGTTCATAACCATGCCCTCTCTCTCTCACACACAATCCTTGCCTTGCTGCTGCCACGCAAGAAGGGCACTGACAAGGCTGCTAAGCAGAGCAGAGGGGGCTTTGCGGCCATGATGCCATCCCATCTGTGTCCCACGGCTGGGACCAAAGGCATGGACGGCCTCCTCCCATCTGGCTCCCAGGGAAGGGGGAGGGAAGCCGAGTCCTCCTTTTCCTCCTTTTCCTCTTTTCCCCGTTTCCAAGAGTTGCTGCCCGCTGCCCGCCCTGCCTGCTGCCTTTGTGCCTCCGTCCTGCCTTTGTGCCTTTCTCTTTCCTAATTCTAAGGTGCCCGCCTGCGTTGGGTTTGGGAGGAAGGTGGAGGAAGGCGTGGTGTGCAGCCAGCCCTGTGCAAGGCTTTCCGCCTATTCCGCCTGCCCGTCCTTCCCAAATCCTGCTGCAAATTGGGGAATCCGCCTGCCTGCCTTCCGCCCCCCCCCCCTCCCTTGTTGTGACCTCTGCACAAGTGTGCCTGTGTGTCCCCGGAGAGGCCTGGCCTCCCTCCTTTGTGTCCCGCCCAACACACCACCCTCCTCTTGCACAGTTGGGACACCCAGGAAAAAGAGAGAGTGTGTGTGTGTTTTGTCTCCGTTTTGCACAGCGACAGGCAGAAACCAGGGAAACCGGGTTGAGTGTGTGCAGATTTGTGTATATTGTGCCCCTGGGCCCAGCGCTGGCTTCTGTTTTGTGCCAACCCAACGCCCAACTCAACCTACCTGGAGACACAAACCTCTGCTCTTGTCAATCAACAAGCGTTTGGGGGACTTTTTGGGGTGCTAGATCCCTCCCAGACTATTCCTCGAAGGCAAGGAAGAGAGAAGTGGGAAAGTCAAGCTGTCTCTTTTCACCTTCCTTGCGTTGCCATCTGCACATGCTCCGGAACCCGCCTGACCAGTTTTTTCGGTATAGTAGAGTCTCACTTATCCATGCTAAACGGGCCCGGCAGAAGCTTGGATAAGCGAATATCTTGGATAATAAGGAGGGATGAAAGAAAAGCCTATTAAACATCAAATTACGTTATGATTTTACAAATTAAGCACCAAAGCATCATGTCATACAACACATTTTACAAAAAAAGCAGTTCAATACGCTGTAATGTTATGTTGTAATTACTGTATTTACGAATTTAGTACCAAAATATCACGATGTATTGAAAACATTGGCTACAAAAATGGCTTGGATAATCCAGAAACTTGGATAAGCGAGGCTTGGATAAGTGAGACTCTACTGTATTTGTTTTGCTGTTGTTGCTTCCATGTTGTGTGCCTTGGAGACATCTCCAAATCTTCGAACATTATCAGTGGTTTTCTTGGGAAGGTTTGTTCGAAAGGCAGGTTTGCTTTTGTTTGCTCCTGAGGCTGAGAGAGTGAGACTTATGTAAAGTAACCTGGTGACTTTCAAAGCTGAGTAGAGATCCGAATCCTGCTCTCCAAAGTTGCCCCATGCTGGCTTATGGATCTCTCCAAAAATAAGAAGGTCTTGCAAATCTTATCAAGGGGCTTCCTTGGCAAGCTTCGCTCTTGAGGTTGAGAGAGAGTGACTCACCCAAGGTCACTCATTGTGTTTCCATGACAAGAGTAGAATCCGAACCTTCACAGAGTCGATCCAACCCTCAAAACACTGTGTTTGCTTTTCTTATGTAAAGGATGCCTTCTCTCCTTTGGGGTTTGCCCTTCTATTCCCTCAAAGTGGAATCAGGATACCTGTTTTGTTTATTTCATTTATATATCACCAATATTTTAATTTGTTGCCATGATGACATCCCTGAATATAAGGTGGGACGTAAAGATTTTAAATTTTTAAAATGACCTTGATGTGAATTGTTTTAACCAGGGTTAATGGGCATGGCAATCCCAACTGGAGGTTCATACTTTGCCTGAGGATGCATCTACACTGTGGAATGGATGCAGTTTGGCACTGCTTTCACTGCCATGGCTCAGTGCCATTCAATCCTGGAGATTGTAGTTTGACAAGGTATTTAGCCTCCTCTGCCAAATAGTACTGGTGGTGATTTCTCAAACTACAATTTCTATAAATCCATTGCTTTGAGCTTTAATTCTACATTGTTTTAATTCTACAGTATAAATGCACCTTTAGTGGTACCAAACTGCATTAATTCTTCAGTGTAGATGCACCGTTAGTGGTATCAACTGTATTAATTTCTCAGCATAGATGCACCCTTAGTGGCACGAAAGTGCATTAATTCTTCAGTGTAGATGCACCCTTAAGTGGTACCAAACTGCATCTATTCTTCAGTGTAGATGCATTTTAGTGGTACCAAACTGCATGAATTCCTCAGTGCGGATGCACTGTTAGTGGTACCAGACTGCATTTATTCTAGATGTAACCTTCACAGTGCCGAAGTGTGTTAATTCTACAATATAGATGCACCCTTACTGGCACCAAACTGCATTGATTCTTTAGTTGTAGATGCACTTTTAGTGGCACCAAACTGCATCAATTCTTCAGTGTAGATGCACCCTTAGTGGCACCAAACTGCATTAATTCTTCAGTGTAGATGCACTCTTAGTGGCACCAAACTGCATTAATTCTTCAGTGTAGATGCACTCTTAGTGGTACCAAACTGCATTAATTCTTCAGTGTAGATGCACTCTTAGTGATACCAAACTGCATTGATTCCTCAGTGTGGATGCACTGTTAGTGGTATTAGTCTGCATTAATTCTAGATGTAACCGAAGTGCATTAATTCTTCAGTGCAGATGCACCCTTAGTGGTACCAAACTGCATTAATTCTTCAGTGTAGATGCACTCTTAGTGATACCAAACTGCATTGATTCCTCAGTGTGGATGCACTGTTAGTGGTATTAGTCTGCATTAATTCTAGATGTAACCGAAGTGCATTAATTCTTCAGTGCAGATGCACCCTTAGTGGTACCAAACTGCATTAATTCTTCAGTGTAGATGCACCCTTAGTGGTACCAAACTGCATTAATTTCCCAGCATAGATGCACCCTTAGTGGTATCAAACTGCATTGATTCTTCAGTGTGGATGCACTGTTAGTGGTACCAAACCACATTAATTCTACAGTATAAATGCACCTTTAGTGGTACGAGACTGCATTAATTCCTCAGTGTGGATGGACTGTTAGTGGTACGAGACTGCATTAATTCTAGATGTAACCGAAGTTCATTAATTCTTCAGTGTAGATGCACCCTTCAGTGGTGCCAAACTGCATCAATTTTTCAGTGTAGATGCACCCTAAAAAGGGATCAAATTGCATCAATTCTTTAGTGTAGATGCACCCTTAGTGGCACCAAACTGCATCAATTCTTTAGTGTAGATGCACCCTTCAGTGGTACCAAACTGCATTCATTCTTCAGTGTAGATGCATCCCGTGCTGTCCGGACACACTCGCCTAGCCTTTCTTGGCTCCGCCGGCCACACCTGTTGCCTTTGGGGTGCCCCATGCTGTCCCTCCTTGGCACGGTTCCTCCTTGCCCTTTTCAATGTATTTTCCTGCTTCCAGGAGGGCAACCCGCTGCGGAGGAGGAGGTCCTCGGCTAAGCGGGACAATTAGCCCTGCCAATTAGCAGCACAAATGGTACCTTGGTGGTGGTGGTGGTGCGCAGGAGGTGGTTGCCATGGCATCCCTCCCCGCCATCAGCCTCTCCTCCTGGCTCTCCGCCTTCGGCCCCTCCACCCACCCCCACTCCCCACTCGGTGGCCTTGCTCTGGGACAGCCTGGCCTCCAGGCCCAGCGCCCCCTGGGTGCTTCTCTTTCTTGGTGCGGGGATGGGAGCCTTGTTTTTGCAAAGGCAGCTTGTGTGGGCAGAGGAGTGGAGGGGAGATGCTCTGCAAGATGCAAGGAGAGGTTGTCAAGGTGAAGCTCAGCAGGGGAGGAAGGAGCCAAAACTACGAATTCCAGCAGGGGCCAACAGTGTGGTGCAGCAGCTAGAAAGGCCAATGCGATGCTAGGGCTGCGTCAGTAGGTATCTAATATCCTGATCAAAGGAAGTCATAAGTTGTTGAAGGCTTCATGGCTGGGATCACAGGGTTGTTGTATGTCTTTCGGGCTGTGTGGCCATGTTCCAGAAGTATTCTCTCCTGCCATAGATGTGGATGAAACATCAGGAGAGAATATTTCTGGAACATGGCCACACATCCCGAAAGACGTACAACATCCCCAAAGGGAGTCATAGTCCCTTTCTATTCTGCTTTGGTCAGACCTTAATTTGAATTTGTCTACAATTCAAGAAGTACAGTAGAGTCTCGCTTATCCAACGTTCTGGATTATCCAACACATTATTGTAGTCAATGTTTTCAATACAGGAGAGTCTCACTTATCCAACACTTGCTTATCCAACGTTCTGGATTATCCGATGCATTTTTGTAGTCAATGTTTACAATATATTGTGATATTTTGGTGCTAAATTCGTAAATACAGTAATTACAACATAACATTACTGTGTATTGAACTACTTTTTCTGTCAAATTTGTTGTATAACATGATGTTTTGGTGCTTAATTTGTAAAATCATAACCTAATTTGATGTTTAATAGGCTTTTCCTTAATCCATCCTTATTATCCAACATATTCGCTTATCCAACATTCTGCCGGCCCGTTTATGTTGGATAAGTGAGACTCTACTGTATATGGACAAGTTGGAAGGTGATCAGAATTGCCAAAGGTCTGGAAGCCAAACCCTATGAATCACAGAATCATGAGAGTTGGAAGAGACCACATGGGCCATCTAGTCCAACCCCCTGCCATGCAGGAAAAGCACAATCCAAGCAATCCTAACAGATGGCCATCCAGCCTCTGTTTCAAAGTCTCCAAGGAAGGAGTTTCTATCACACTCCGAGGCAGAGGGTTCCACTGTTGAACAGTTCATATGGTCAGGAAGTTCTTCCTAATGTTCAGGTGGAATCTCCTCTCCTGAATTTGAACCCATGGCTCCATTGAGTCCTAGTCTCCAGGGCAGCAGAAAACAATCTACTCCCTCTTCCTTATGACACCCTTTCCCATATTTATCCATAGCTCCCATGTCTCCTCTCAATCTTCTCTTCTGCCAGCTAAACAGACTCATTTCTTTAAGACGTTCCTGATAAGGATTCATGGTCTCCAAACCTTTGATCCTTTTAGTTGCCGTCTTCTTTTGGACACCTTCCAGCTTAGAGTCAGTATCTCTTTTGAACTGTGCTGCCCAGAATTGGACAGAGTGTTAATCCAGGTAAAGAGGTCTCACCAAAGCAGGATAGGGAGGTGCCATGATTTCCCTCCATTGAGACACTAGACTCTTTAGATAAAGCCCAAAATCCCATTGGCTTTTTCAGCTGCTGCATCACACTGTTGGCTTATCTTCCACTTGTTGTCCACGAACACTCCAAGATCTTTCTCACATGGACTGTTTTCGAGCCAGGTGTCACTCATCCTGTATCTTTGCATTTCATTTTTTTGTGGAGCATCTAAGGTAGCTAGGGATGTTTAGCTTGGAGAAAAGAATAATAGAATCATAGATTTGGAAGAGAATAGTGGTACAGTAGAGTCTCACTTATCCAAGCTAAACGGGCCGGCAGAAGCTTGGATAAGCTAATATCTTGGATAATTAAGGAGGGATTAAGGAAAAGCCTATTAAACATCAAATTAGGTTATGATTTTACAAATTAAGCACCAAAACATCATGTTAGACAACAAATTTGACAGAAAAAGTAGTTCAATATGCAGTAATGTTATGTTGTAATTACTGTATTTACGAATTTAGCACCAAAATATCACGATGTATTGAAAACATTGACTACAAAAATGGCTTGGATAATCCAGAAACTTGGATAAGCGAGGCTTGGATAAGTGAGACTACTGTAGTTGCAATTCGACGAGGTCTTTCATCTTATCTGCCAAAAAGGGCTGATTTATAATTTACCAAACTGCAAATTCCGGGTTTCCAAAGCATCCTAGAATCCTAGAATTGGGAGATACCTGGTGGGCCATCTCTCCAGAATCTGTATAACATATTGAGCATCCCTGGTCCGGGTTTCCAAAATCCAAAACTGTTTGCTTGGAAGGCTAGGAATCGTAGAATCCTAGAGTTGGAAGAGACCTCGTGGGCCATCCAGTCCAACCCCATTCTGCCAAAAAGCAGGAAAATCATATTCAAAGCACCCCCAACAGATGGCCATCCAGCCTCTGCTTAAAAGCCTCCAAAGGAGCCTCTGAGCAGCGAGTTCCACTGCTGAACAGCTCTCACAGCAAATAAATTCTTCCTGATGACTACATGGAGCGCCATTACCTTCCCGCCGGAGTGGTACCTATTGATCTACTCACATTTGCATGTTTTCGAACTGCTAGGTTGGCAGAAGCTGGGGCGAACAGCGGGGGCTCATTCCGCTCCCAGGATTTGAACCTGGGAACTTTTGGTCCACAAGTTCAGCAGCTCAGCGCTTTAACGCACTGTGCCACCAGGAACAATAGACATTGACAAAATTACGATCTGCCAACTGCAAAAGGCCACCCTACTGGGATCATCAGAAAATGCATCACATAGCCCTAGACACTTGGGACGTGTTTGACTTGTGATTTTGTGATACGAAATCCAGCATATCTATCTTGTTTGCTGTGTCAGACTATGTCGTTGTGTCAGTAATAATAATAATAATGATACAGTAGAGTCTCGCTTATCCAAGCTTCTGGATTATCCAAACCATTTTTGTAGTCAATGTTTTCAATACATTGTGATATTTTGGTGCTAAATTCGTAAATACAGTAATTACAACATAACATTACTGCGTATTGAACTACTTTTTCTGTCAAATTTGTTGTATAGCATGATGTTTTGGTGCTTCATTTGTAAAATCATAACCTAATTTGATGTTTAATAGGCTTTTCCTTAATCCCTCCTTATTATCCAAGATATTCGCTTATCCAAGCTTCTGCTGGCCCGTTTAGCTTGGATAAGTGAGACTCTACTGTAATAATAACTAGCTGTGCCCGGCCACGCGTTGCTGTGGCAAAGTGGTGGTGGTATTGGTTAAAAATTGTTGTGTAATTTTTATTAGATGTTATTTGCATTTTTTATTAATTTTATTGTAAGTTATATTTTTATTTATTATATTTTATTATTTTCTTGTATTATTTTTAGTTATTTTCTGTTATTATAGTATTTTATTGTATTAATTTTTTAGTGTTTATTATTATTATTTTTTGGGTTGCTAGGAGACCAAGTTGGAGGAGCTTAGCCTTCTAACTGGCAGCAATTGGATAAAAGCAATTATTCCTCTCCCTCTAATTAGGACTTTATTTTTCTTTTCTTTTTGTTGTATCAACCTAGAGGCGTGGATGATGGGTCGTGTTGTCAAATTTTGAGGTTGGGGGCCCTGTAGTTTTGTTGTTTTGTGGGTCGCCATGATGCCATCACTCTTTTATATATATAGATAGGACAGGTAGATGGCCATCTGCTGAAAGTGCTTGGATTGTGTCTTTCTCTATAGCCGAAGTGGGTTGGACTGGATGTCCCTTGAGGTCTCTTCCAATTCTATGATTGCACGACTCTGTGCCAGGTGCAGAAGATAGGATTTCTGGTCCTTTTCTACCCTGTTTCCCCTAAAATAAGACATCCCCAGAAAATAAGACCTAGTAGAAGTTTTGCTGAATTGCTAAATATAAGGCCTCCCCCAAAAGTAAGACCTAGCAAAGGTTTTGTTTGGAAGCATGCCTTCCTAACAGAACCCCAGAGCATGCAGGATCGGTAAATGTACATACCATAGAGTGTTGTACATGGAAATAATGGAAATAACAAGAAATTCTTGATAGGATTTACAGTTTGTCTGGTTATGCTGGTTTGTGATGACAACTATTGTACAGTATATAATAAATGTTCTTTTTTTTTTTGTTCAACAATAAATGTGAATTCTTCTTCATGGAAAAATAAGACATCCCCTGAAAATAAGACCTAGCACATCTTTGGGAGCAAAAATTAATATAAGACACTGTCTTATTTTCGGGGAAACACGGTATGTGCCGTTTAGGACACGTCCTTCTCGGTCTTTGGTACTTTGAGTTACCTCTCTCGGTCTGACTTTCCCCGGCCGCTTTTCTTATTTTTATTTATTTATTTAATAATAATAAAACATAATAAAACTTTATTTATACCCCACCACCATCTCCCCAGCGGGGACTCGGGGCGGCTAACATGGGGCCATGCCCAAAGCAATACAATATAATA
The DNA here is from genome assembly GCF_035594765.1 of Anolis carolinensis. Classification (NCBI taxonomy): domain Eukaryota; kingdom Metazoa; phylum Chordata; class Lepidosauria; order Squamata; family Anolidae; genus Anolis; species Anolis carolinensis. The sequence goes on along the minus strand of NC_085844.1, from coordinate 250,404,295 downwards.
AAATATAAAACAGCATATCATAACATAATTAAAAATAATACAATACATAATAATAAACATCACATCAAGAAATCAAGAAACAGTCAAACAAGAGCAGGCCGCATGAACACAAAGATAAAACCCGAAGTGTGAGGGACAGAGGGGTACTCCAATGTGGACAGGGACATATGAGAGTGGGGCAGTTTAGAGGATAGATGTTTGGGGGAAGTAACACCGAAATATATAACAGAAGTTACTCACCAAAAGCACAGCGGAAGAGCCATGTTTTCAGGTCTTTCCTAAAAGCTAACAAAGTGGGAGCTTGCCTGATTTCAGTAGGCAGTGAGTTCCATAGTCGGGGGGCCACAGCAGAAAAGGCCCTCTCCCTTGTACTCACAAGGCGGGCCTGGGATAACGACAGTGGTGATAAAAGGGCCTCCCCGGATGATCGTAAAGATCGGGCAGGTTTATGGAGGGAGAGACGGTCACGGAGGTAGGTGGGTCCCGAACCGTTTAGGGCTTTATAGATGATGGTCTGCACCTTGAATTGGGACCGGAAGATGAACAGCAGCCAGTGGAGCTCCTTAAACAAGGGAGTGGATCTCTCCCTGTAACTTGCCCCCGTTGTTTACAACGTTTTTACCCCGCCTTTCTCACCTGTAGGGACTTCTTCCTCCCTTCCCTTGGATATAATGGCTTTGGGTGGGTTGGGATGCCTTGGACCGTAGGCGATTCCCAGTTTTGCATCTCTCTCTCCTTGTGCCTGGCTGGGCGCTGGGGGCAGCAGATGGCTGCCTTTCGGAGGGAGAGCGGGAAGGGCGGGACGGGCTGCGTCTGGCTTGGAAACTCCCTGCCGGTCCCTTTTCCAGACAGAAGGAGCTCCAGACAAAAGCCTGGCCGTGCCCCACACCCTCCCCGTGCCCCGTGCCCCTTTGGGCCTGGCATTGGCCAAGGAGACAGGATTTCGCCTCTCCAAGAAAACGCCTCTCCAAGATTCCTGATTCTTTTCTCATCATCACTCTCTCTGCAAAACCAGGCTGGTGGTAGCAATAGCAACCAACTCCAGTTCTGTTTGGCTGGATAAGCATTGTACTCTGCACATGCTCAGGAGACACCTCGCTCCATGTTCTTGCAATGATTGAAAAATAAGGGTGTCTTCGTCGATGCTAAAAGATATTCCTCCTGCTGTTGTGGCCAAATTCTCTATGTTAGGAGAAAGTTGGGGCACTTATTAAGCAAATAAATATGGGATTGTTGTATGTTTTCCGGGCTGTATGGCCATGTTCTAGAAGTATTCTCTCCTGACGTTTTGCCCACATCTAAATAATAATAATCATCATCATCATATCCTCAGCTGCTGTAAGAAAATCGCACAGACAGACTACAAACAGAGGCATAACTATGTGGCCCAAATGATTCATTGGAACATATGCCTCAAGTACCACCTCCCAGCAGTAAAGAACTGGTGGGATCAAAAACCTGCAAAAGTATTGGAAAATGAGCACGCAAAGATACTGTGGGACTTCCGAATCCAGACTGACAAAGTTCTGGAACACAACACACCAGACATCACAGTTGTGGAAAAGAACAAGGTTTGGATCATTGATGTTGCCATCCCAGGTGACAGTCGCATAGATGAAAAACAATAGGAAAAACTCAGCCGCAACCAGGACCTCAAGACTGAACTTCAAAGACTCTGGCAGAAACTAGTGCAGGTGGTCCCGGTGGTGATGGGCACACTGGGTGCCGTGCCAAAAGATCTCAGCCGGCATTTGGAAACAATAGACATTGACAAAATCACCATCTGCCAACTGCAAAAGGCCACCCTGCTGGGATCTGCACGCATCATCAGAAAATACATCACACAGTCCTAGACACTTGGGAAGTGTTCGACTTGTGGTTTTGCGAAACGAAATCCAGCATATCTATCTTGTTTGCTGTGCCATACAACGTCGTTGTGTTGATAATAATAATAATAATAATATAATAAAACTTTATTTATATACCGCCCTATCTCCCGGATGGGACTCAGGGCGGTTTATAGTCATAAAAGCAAACACAAACATTACATAACAACATAATACACATTATTAAACAAAGTAAAATAATACAATTATAACAATAAATCACGCTTACATGACCAGATCAAGGGGACATCTGAGGATGCCTGCCATAGATGTGGGCGAAATGTCAGGAGAGAATACTTCTAGAACATGGCCATACAGCCCGGAAAACATACAACAACCCTGTGAATCCCGGCCATGAAAACCTTCGACAACACATCAAATAAATATGGTTAGTGGGTTTCCTGTGAGTTTTCCAGGCTGTCCAGCCATGTTCCCGAAGCATTCCCTCCTGACGTTTCTCCTGCATCTATGGCAGGCATCCCCAGAGGTTTTGAGGTCTTCAGATAGGGTTTATAATATCTGTAGAAAGTCCAGGGTGGGAGAAAGAACTCTTGTCTGTTTGAGGCAAGTGTAGCAAATGCTGCCTTGATTTGCATTGAATGGCCTTGCAGCTTCAAAGCCTGGCTGCTTCCTGCCTAGGGGAATCCTTTGTTGGGAGGTGTAGCAAATGCCACCTTGATTTTCATTGAATGGCTTAGCAGCTTCAAAGCCTGGCTGCTTCCTGCCTGGGGGGATTTCTTTGCTGAGAGGTGTTTGCTGGCCCTGATTGATTCTTGTCTGGAATTCCCCTGTTTTCTGAGCATTTTTTTTAATTCACTGTCCTGATTTCAGAGATTTTTAAAATACTGGTAGCCAGATTTTTTTCATTTTCATGGTTAACTCTTTTCTGTTTAAATTATCCACATGCTTGTTGTTGTTATTATTATTATTATTTTTACACAGCAAACAAGATAGATATGCTGGATTTCGTATCACAAAATCACAAAGTCGAACACTTCCCAAGTGTCTAGGACTGTTATTATTATTATTATTTCTGATTATTAATGGTTATTATTATTATTATTATATCTGATTATTAATGGTGGGAATCCCAGGCAGTAAGCAGCCAGTCCATGAATCTGAAAGGCCAGCTAACAGTTCCCAACAAAGGATTCCCCCAGGTAGGAAGCAGCAAGGCTTTGAAGCTGCAAGGCTACTTAATGCTAATCAAAGTGGCCAATGGCAACATTCACACTTGCCTCAAATAGACAAGAGTTCTATTTCCCACCCTGGGCTTTCCACAGATATATAAACCCCAATTGCCTAGTTTCCAACAGACCTCACCACCTCTGAGGATGCCTGCCATACATGCAGGTGAAACGTCAGGAGAGAATGCTTCTGGAACATGGTCAGACAGCCTGGAAAACTCAGAGTAAGTCAGTGATTCCGGCCATGAAAGCCTTCAACAACAAATTTTATTAGTGTCATTTGGCAATGGGATATGCTGCCTTTGAGTCTGTTAGAGTCTAGTCTAAGCAGAGGCTGGCTGGCCATTTGTCAGGAGGGTTTGGATAGTGTATTCCAGAATGGTGTTGGTCTGTATGGCCTTCGGAGAGCCCACTTAAACATTAGGAAGAACTTCCCGACAGTCAGAGCTGTTTGGCAATGAAATACGCTGCTTCCTTGGGGTCAGGTTGTTTCCTTCTCTGGAGGTTATTAAGCAAAGACTAGATGGCCATCTGTCAGGAGGGCTTGGATGGTGTGTTTCTCAATGGGGTTGAACTGCATGGCCTTCCAACTCTCAACAACTATTATTATTATTATTATTATTATTATTGTATTGTCGAAGACGTTCATGGCTGGAATCACTGGGTTGCTGTGAGTTTTCCGGGCAGTGTGGCCATGTTCCAGAAGCATTCTCTCCTGATGTTTCGTCCACATCTATGGCAGGCATCCTCAGAGGTTGTGAGGTTTGTTGGAAACTAGGCAAGTGGGGCTTATATACAGTAGAGTCTCACTTATCCAACATTCACTTATCCGATGTTCTGGATTATCCAGCACATTTTTGTAGTCAATGTTTTCAATACATTGTGATATTTTGGTGCTAAATTTGTCAATACAGTAATTACTACATAGCATTAAAGTATAATGAACTACTTTTTCTGTCAAATTTGTTGTATAACATGATGTTTTGGTGCTTAATTTGTAAAATCATAACTTATTTTGATGTTTAATAGGCTTTTCCTTAATCCCTCCTTATTATCCAACATATTCGCTTATCCAGCGTTCAGCCGGCCCGTTTATGTTGGATAAGTGAGATTCTACTGTATATGTGTGTGTGTGTGAAATCATTTCCAGGGTGGGAGAAAGAACTCTTCTCTGTTGGAGGCCAGTGTGAATGTTGCAGTTAACCACTATGATTAGCATTGATTAGTCTTTCAGTTTCAAGGTCTGGCTGTTTACTGCCTGGGTGAATCCTGGGAGGTGTTAGCTGGCCCTGATTGTTTCCTGTCTGGAATTCCCCTGTTTTCTGAGTGTTGTTCTTTATTTACTGTCCTGATTTCAGAGTTTGTTAATACCGGAAGCCAGGTTTTGTTCATTTTTATGGGTTGAAATTGTCCACATGCTTGTTTATTATTATTATACCTGATTATTCATGGTGGGACCTCCGAAAGGTTTCTTGTTTTTCTGGGGAAAGGCTTTTCCTGCCTCTTCCTGACTCTAGTTCCCATCGTGCTGTCCTGGAGACTGGGACACAATGGAGCAGTGGATTCAAATTGCAGGAAAAGAGATTCCACCTAAACATTCCCGAAGGAAAGAGATGTTCAGCCGTGGAATATGCTGCTTGGGAGTTCAGTGGAGATTTTAAAGCAAAAGCTGGATGGCCGTCTGTTCGGAGTGCTTTGATTGTGTCTTCCTGCATGGCAGAATGGAGTTGGATCTGATGACATTTGGGTCTCTTCCAACTCCATGATTCATCTTCTATCTATATTAAAATGTAATGTGTGTTTTTCCCATGGAGTAAACAACAAAACCACTGAACCAAATCACACCAAATTTAGCCACAAAAGACATAGTCATCCGGTCTATGTCTTTCAATCAAAAAGACGGAGCCTCCGGTGGCCTAGGTGATAAAAAGCCTTGTGAGTTGAAGGTTGGGTTGTTGACCTGAAAGCTGCCAGGTTCAAATCCCACCTGGGGAGAGCGTGGATGAGCTCCCTCTATCAGCTCCAGCTCCATGCAGGGACATGTGAGAAGCCTCCCACAAGGATGGTAAAAACATCAAAACATCTGGGCATCCCCTGGGCAACATCCTTGCAGACAGCCAATTCTCTCATTCCAGAAGCAACTCCAGTTGCTCCTGACACGAAAAATAATAATAATCAAAAAGACCTAGAAAAGTAAAGTCCAAATAACAGAAAACCCCCAATTGTTTACCACGCATGTGCAGAGGCCCCCCAGGAACTGAAACAACTACATTACTCAGATGTCCTCATAGCTGTGCACAGAGCCTAATGCCACTTTTAAAAAACATTGCCATGGTGGAACAGCCTTGCAGCTTCAAAGCCAGGCTGCTTCCTAACCAGACGGATCCTCTGTTGGCCATCTTGATACCACTGAACAGCCTTACAGCTTCAAAGCCATGCTGCTTCCTAACCAGAGGGATCCTAACCACCAGACTACACCACAGCAACATGTGGCCGGGCACAGCTAGTAGAATCATATAGGAAGAGACCACATGTGCCATCGAGTCGAACCCCCGTCTTCCATGCAGAAAAAGCACAATCAAAGAACCCCTGACAGATGGCCACTCAGCCTCTGTTTAAAAGTCTCAAAAAGGGGGCTCTCGCCATAGAATGGATTCTATTATTCAAGCCAGTGCTGGGGGATGATGGGAGTTGGAGTTTGAGAACATCTTGGAAGGGCCATGCACTTTTGGAACAGACAGTAGGACAATATTGCCTTGAAAAATGGTGGACCATCTTTTGGAGAATGGGAGAGTTGAAAAGTTGCGTCTAAAGATCACTTGTGTTACTTATTGCTACATGGCAGGAGGTTGGACTAGATGACCCTTAGGGACCCCTCCAGGTCTAGGGTTCCCCATTTCCTAGAAATGGGGCAAATGGTTTCCAAACCCTACGGACACATTATGGCACTCAGATACTCAAAATCCAATGTACTATCTAGTCAGCAGAGCCAGTGATGACGAGTGCTGGGAATTGCAGTCTTGAGAAGGGATTCCTCTGAATGTGAACATACAGAGTGTCCCAAAATCCATACAATGGAAAATGAACACACTCCTATGATATATAATATCATATTTTGTAAATTTTTTAGAAATATTTGGTAAATCAAGGTACATTTAGCTAGTTTCCCATTTTCCTTGTGTATGGAGACCTTTGGGACACCTGCATATAGTGGAACAAGAGTTGGATGGTCATCCTCTTAAGAGGACTTAGTTATTCCTACACTGTAGGAGGATGGACTAGATGACCCCCAGGGTCCCTTCCAGTCCTACAGTTCTCCATACTTCAAATATGGAGCTGATGGCTATCAAATTTTAAGGACACATTTTGGCAGAGCGTGGTTATGGGTTCATTTTTGTTGCTTATTTCTCCCTGGCAGGAGATTAGACTAGATGACCTTTAGGGTCCCTTCCAGTGGTAGGCTTCTGCATTTTCCAGAAATGGAGCTGATAGCAGTCAAACTCTTAAGGATACCTATATATACATACACTAGCTGTGCCCAGCCACGTGTTGCTGTGGCAATGTGTGGTGGTATGGGAAATAAAGTATTGAGAAATTGGTGGTAGTTAGTATATGTTATTTCCTAAAGCTTGAGAATACACAATATTTCTGGTTGTTCCTTTTTTTGGTCTGTTGGAGGCAAATATGAATGCTGCAAATAGCCAGAATGATTAGCATGTAATGGCCTTTCAGCTTCAAAGCCTGGCTGCTTCCTCCCTTGGGGAATTCTTCGTTGGGAGGTGTTAGCTGGCCCTGATTGTTTCCTGTCTGGAATTCCCCTGTTTTCAAAGTGTTGTTCTTTATTTTCTGTCCTGATTTTAGAGATTATATTATTCTGTTTTATTATACCAGAGTAATTTTTATATCTTATATATATATATATATATATATATAATCTTATATTATTTGTTTTGGACTGGATTAAATGAGGCCCCTTCTACACAACTGTAAAAAAAAATCCACGTTGAACTGGATTATATGGCAGTGTGGACTCAAGATAATCCAGTTCAAAGCAGATACTGTGAATTATCTGCCTTGGCATTCTGGGTTATATAGCTGTGTGGAAGGGCCTTGAATCTACACTGCCATATAATCCAGTTCAAATCAGACAATCTGTATTTTATAGGCAGTGTGGAAGAAGCCATTGTGGCTGAGGCGGTTGCTAGAACACAAAAGTGAGCAAGCCTTAAAAGGGGCAGGGCCTACCCTTCTGACTGGCAGCCAGGGGGAAAACGGCTCTTCCTCGTCCTCTGTAATTTGGACTTTATTTTTCTAGGTTTTTTCATTGAAAGACATAGATTGGATGACTATGTCTTTTGTGGCCAAATTTGGTGTGATTTGGTTCAGTGGTTTTGTTGTTTACTCCATGGGAAAAACACACATTACATTTTTATATATATAGACTAGCTGTGCCCGGCCACGCGTTGCTGTGGCGAAGTCTGGTGGTATGGGAAATAAAGTATTGAGGAATTGGTGGTAGTTAAGGTAAAGGGTAAAGGTTTTCCCCTGACATTAAGTCCAGTCATGTCTGACTCTGGGGGTTGGTGCTCATCTCCATTTCTAAGCCGAAGAGCCGGCGTTGTCCGTAGACTCCTCCAAGGTCATGTGGGATGACTACATGGAGCAGCGTTACCTTCCCGCCGGAGCAGTACCTATTGATGCACTCACATTTGCATGTTTTCGAACTTCTGGGTTGGCAGAAGCTGGGGCTAACAGTGGGGGCTCTCCCCGCTCCCCCAATTCAAACCAGAAGTTCAGCAGCTCAGCGCTTTAACACGCTGTGCCATCAGGGGATATTATTTCCTAAAGGTTGTGAATATACAATATTTCTGATTGGTTTTTTTTGTCTGTTGGAGGCAAGTATGAATGCTGCAATTAGGAAAAATGATTAGGATGTAATGGCCTTGCAGCTTTAAAACCTGGCTGTTTCCTCCCTGAGTGAATTTTTTGTTGGGAGGTGTTAGCTGGCCCTGATTGTTTCCTGTCTGGAATTCCCTTGTTTTCAGAGTGGTGTTGTTTGCGATATTTTATGTGCTTCTACTGTCAGTGGCCCTGAGAAAACAGGATTTGCCAGACTTTGATGATGGGAATACTTTGTTGGGAGGTGTTAGCTGGCCCTGATTGTTTCCTGTGTGGAATTCCCCTGTTTATTTACTGTCCTAGTTTTAGAGATTATATTGTTCTGCATTATTCTATCCCAGTAATTATTTCATATTAAAGAAGAATCTCACTTATCCAACATTCGCTTATACAATGTTCTAGATTATCCAACGCAGTCTGCCTTTTCATAATCAATGTTTTTGTAGTCAGTGTTTTAAATTCATTGTGATATTTTAGTGGTAAATTTGTAAATACAGTACAGTAGAGTCTCACTTATCCAACATAAACGGGCCGGCAGAACGTTGGATAAGCGAATATGTTGGATAATGAGATTAAGGATAACCCTATTAAACATCAAATTAAGTTATGATTTTACAAATTAAGCACCAAAACATCATGTTAGACAACAAATTTGTCAGAAAAAGTAGTTCAGTACACAGTAATGCTATATAGTAATTACTGTATTTATGAATTTAGCACCAAAATATCACGATATATTGAAAGCATTGACTACAAAAATGCGTTGGATAATCCAGAATGTTGGATAAGCGAGTGTTGGATTAGTGAGACTCTACTGTAAATACTACATAGCATTACTGCGCATGGAACTACTTTTTCTGTCAAATTGGTTGTATAATATGATGTTTTGGTGCTTAATTTGTATAACGATTACCTAATTTGATGTTTAATTGGCTTTTCCTGAATCCCTTCTTATTATCCAACATATTCACTTATCCTGCCGGCCTATTTAGGTTGGATAAGTGAGACTCTACTGTATATTTCTAATCTTATATTATCTGCTCAGAACTGGATTATATGAGGCTCCTTCTTCACAGCTGTATAAAATGCACACTGAAGTGGATTATATGGTAGTGTGGAGTCAAGATAATCCAGTGCAAAGCAGATAATATAAGATTATAAATGGGTTATATAGCTGTGTTGAAGGGCCTTGAGTCTACACTGCCATATAATCCAGTACAAATTAGATAATCTGTGGAAGAAGTCTAAGTGAGGCCTAAATCTGCCTGTCCCCTAACAGAAACCTGGCTGTCCCTTGGTTGCTAGGCAACCAAGTGGGCAGAGTTTAGCCCTCTAAACTGGCAGCAATTGGATAAAAAAAATTATTGCTCTCCCTCTAATTAGGACTTTATTTTTCTTTTCTTTTTGTTGTATCAACCTTGAGGCGTGGATGATGGGTTGTGTTGTCAAATTTTGAGGTTGGGGGGCCTGTACTTTTGTTGTTTTGTGAATCGCCGTGATGCCATCACTCTTTTATATATATAGATTCACAGTAAGGATGAATGTGCAATACGCAGTTCTACCCAAACCAGTGAATCACCAGATCCCACTTTAAATAAACGAGGCTTTAATTGTCAGTCAGATGTGCCAGGTGTCCCTTATTATTAGGGATGCACCTAATTTTACGGCCAGGAACCTTGGCCTTTGTAAGATTAGCAGGTGAATCTCATAATTATTATTACTGTCTCCTGTTTGAGGGTTGGAAAGACTTTCTCTTCATTGAGACCCAGTAAGATGCCCAAAAACTGTTAACTGCTTTTGGGTATCTTTTAACAGAGGAAAGCAAGATATTCCCAATGATAATAACAATAATAATACATTTTGAGCTCCTCATTATAGTAGAAATGTGTGCATTGTGCAATGTACACATGTGGACAATATGTTGACTTGACAGGGACATAAATGTCTTGGTTGACTGAAATCAGTGCAGTTTCCAAAGAAACCCATTGCAATTAAAGTGGTATTAAAATGCATTAATTTGTCAGTGTATTCTCCTTTTAATTCCTATACATATTAAAACAGTTCAATCTATTAAAAGGTAAAGAGCTTTTTGTTTAGAAGGGTTTTTTTCTATTATTATTAAAGGGTTGTTGAAGAAGGGGATTAAAATAAGGAAAGCACTTTCTTTTCCCCCTTCCGCAATAGTAATATTTTACTAATTTACTAATTGTTTTTAAATTAGTGCTGTTGTCAATACGGCATTTTATTTCCTTGTATTAAAAAAACTCCTTTTATTATAAGCAGAGCTAGCTGCACTTTAGTTCTAATCCATTGAGATGAATTAATTAAATTAGTAAAAAAAAAAAAAATTAGATGTAAAAGTCAACTAACGGTTCCGCAAGGGCCTTCAAGTCCGCATTTGAAGAGTTAAATTAGGCACGATGGGATTTGTAGTTTGGGGAGGCAGAGGAGGCAAAAGACCTTGTAAAACTACAATTCACTAAATTCCATGGCATTGTCCCCCAGCAGTTGATTGATAGCCAAAGAGGTTTAACTTATTGTAGGATACAAAAGGAAAAAGGTCTTTCCGGATCCTGTGTTTTGTGCATGTTAGGGTCTCGATCCAGAGAGAAAAGCAGGGTACAAATAATGATAATTATAATAATGACAGTGATGATATTAGGAGAAGGCATTAAAGCAATTGGGAGAAGACTTGTCAGTATGTTCCTTGACACTTGTGCATTTTGTACCAGTATTCGGGTCTCAATCCAGAGAGAAAAGTGCAATAATAATCATAATAATAATAACAGCAATGATCTTCCAACTGCAAAATGCTACCCTACTGGGATCTGCGCCCATCATCTGAAAATACATCTCACAGTCCTAGATACTTGGGAAGTGTTCGACTTGTGATTTTGTGATATGAAATCCAGCATATCTATCTTGTTTGCTGTGTCATACAATGTCGTCGTGTCAATAATACCGTGTTTCCCCGAAAATAAGACAGTGTCTTATATTAATTTTTGCTCCCAAAGATGCACTAGGTCTTATTTTCAGGGGATGTCTTATTTTTCCATGAAGAAGAATTCACATGTATTGTTGAACCAAAAAATGAGCATTTATTATATACTGTACAATAGTTGTCATCACAAACCAGCATAACCAGACAAACTGTGAATCCTATCCAGAATTTTTTGTTACTACCAATATTTCCATGTACAACACTCCATGGTACGTACATTTACCAATCCTGCATGCTCTGGTGTTCTGTTCAATGGGCATGCTTCCAAACAAAAACTTTGCTAGGTCTTACTTTCGGGGGAGGCCTTATATTTAGCATTTCAGCAAAACCTCTACTAGGTCTTATTTTCTGGGGATGTCTTATTTTAGGGGAAACAGGGTAATAATAGGAACATGTACTCTACCACCTTATGGACCTTGCACCAGGGCTAGAAAAAGGGGATGCAACTAACATCAACAACAACAACAAGGGGGGAAAGCAATTGGGAGCAGAGTGACCAACATGTGCCTTACCACCTGTGCACATTGTCCAGTATTAGGGTTTCTGCTCAGAGAGAAATGTGGAGTAAAAATAAGTAATAATAACAACAATAAGACAAGGAATAAGTGAGGAACAATAGAGAGCAGACTCAGTTCAGTGTGCTGTGCCAACTGGGAACATTGCACCAGGGTTAGAAAAAGGGAATACAAATAATAACCACAACAATAACAATAGGAAATGGGGAGCAATTGGGAACAGACTCAGTGGCTGTCCTCTGTTACCTGTAAATGTTGCATCAGGGTTAGAAAAGGGGGATACAAATAATAATAACAACAACAATAACAATAGGAAATGCGGAGCAATTGGGAGCAGACTCAGTTCAATGTGCTCTGCCAATTGTGAACATTGCACCAGGGTTAGAAAAGGGGGCTACAAATAACAATAAAAATAATAATAGGAAATGGGGAGCAACTGGGAGCAGACTCAGTAGCATGTCCTCTGCCACCTGTAAACATTGCACCAGGATTTGAAAAGGAGGATACAAATAATAATAATAATAATCTGCGCGCATCGTCCGAAAATACATCACACAGTCCTAAACGCTTGGGAAATGTTCGACTTGTGATTTTGTGATATGAAATCCAGCATATCTATCTTATCTTGTTTGCTGTGTCAGACTATGTTGTTGTGTCAATAATAATAATAATAATAATAATAATAATAATAATAGTAACAACAACAGAAATGGGGAGCAACTGGGAGCAGACTCAGTGGCTGTCCTCTGCCACCTGTAGATATTGCACCATGGTTATAAAAAGGGCATTCAAACAACAACAACAACAACAACAACAGGAAATGGGGAGCAATTTGGAGCACACTCAGTTTAGTGTTCTCTGCCAACTGTGAGTATTGCACCAGGATTAGAAAATAGGGCTACAAGTGATAATTACAACAACAGGAAGCGGGGAACAATTGGGAGCACACTCAGTTTAGGGTGCTCTGCCAACCGTGAGTATTGCACCAGGATTGGAAAATAGGGCTACAAGTAATAATTACAACAACAGGAAGCGGGGAACAATTGGGAGCACACTCAGTTTAGGGTGCTCTGCCAACCGTGAGTATTGCACCAGGATTGGAAAATAGGGCTACAAGTAATAATTACAACAACAGGAAGCGGGGAGCAATTGGGAGCACACTCAGTTTAGGGTGCTCTGCCAACCGTGAGTATTGCACCAGGATTGGAAAATAGGGCTACAAGTAATAATTACAACAGGAAGCGGGGAGCAATTGGGGGCAGAATCAGTGGCATGTCTTCTGCTCCTGTAAACATTGCACCAGGGTTAGAAAAAGGGGATTCAAATAATAACAACAAAAAGAAGCAGGGAGCAATTGGTGGAGCAGACTCAGTGGCATGTCCTCTGCCACCTGTAAACATTGCACCAGGGGCAGAAGAAGAGAATTCAAATAGCAACAACAACAAGAGTAGCAGCAGGGGGAGAGGGGAAGCAATTGAGAGCAGATTTGTTGGCATGTGCTCTGCCACCTATGACCAAAAGCAGGGTGCTACTGCTAATAATAATAATGATAATGATAGGAATGGGTGAGGGGAGAGAGCTGGCTCCCTTCCTCCCTTTGTCTGGCTCTCCAAGGCTGCTTCCTCCGCCTCCTCCTCCTTCTTCGCGGAGACCATCCTGGTGCCTTTGTTGCTCCGGTGCCAAGAAGGGCAGCTGTGCCAGGCCGACTCCCACCCAGAGGCCCTGCAGCTGGGCTGCCTTTCCCTGCAACTCCCCCTGCCTGCGCCCTCCTCCCTCTTGCCAAAAGGAGGTCAAGGTGCCCTCGGCCTCTCTCTCTCCATCCCGGATTCCCAGGGGAAAACCTCTCCAAAACGGAGCCGTGCAGCGCCATGGAGATGTGCAATGCCATGGCTGAACAGTTTACTTGCATCACAGGAATCATACAATCCTGGAAGATGCTTCTCCATGGGCTATCCAGTCCAACCCCGTTCTGCCAGGCAGAAAGGCACCAATCAAGCCCTCCTGACGGATGACCATCATAGGCTCATAGCATTGGAAGGAACCCTAAATAATAATAATAATAATAATAATAATAATAATAATAATAATAATAATAAAAATGCAATTAAGGCCAAGATCGAAAAATCAGCTGATGACCCAAAATGCAGACTGTGCAAGGAAACAGATGAAACCATTGATCATATCCTCAGCTGCTGTAAGAAAATTGCACAGACAGACTACAAACAGAGGCACAACTATGTGGCCCAAATGATTCATTGGAACTTATGGCTCAAGTACCACCTGCCAGCAGCAAAGAACTGGTGGGATCACAAACCTGCAAAAGTATTGGAAAATGAGCACGCAAAGATACTGTGGGACTTCCGAATCCAGACTGACAAAGTTCTGGAACACAACACACCAGACATCACAGTTGTGGAAAAGAACAAGGTTTGGATCATTGATGTTGCCATCCCAGGTGACAGTCGCATTGACGAAAAACAACAGGAAAAACTCAGCCGCTATCAGGATCTCAAGATTGAACTTCAAAGACTCTGGCAGAAACCAGTGCAGGTGGTCCCGGTGGTGATGGGCACACTGGGTGCCGTGCCGAAAGATCTCAGCCGGCATTTGGAAACAATAGACATTGACAAAATCACCATCTGCCAACTGCAAAAGGCCACCCTACTGGGATCTGCACACATCATCAGAAAATACATCACACAGTCCTAGACACTTGGGAAGTGTTCAACTTGTGGTTTTGCGAAACGAAATCCAGCATATCTATCTTGTTTGCTGTGCCATACAACGTCGTTGTGTTGATAATAATAATAATCATCATCATCATCTTACAAAAAACAAATCTCTGCTATCAAACATCTAAGAATTCTCACAAAATTTCACATTTGATGTACATGGATGACCTGAAGCTGTATGGGAAAACACAAACTGAAATCCAGTCTCTGACCAACACTGTCCGAATTTTTAGCACTGATATCAACATGGAGTTTGGTTTGGACAAATGTTCGACAGTGGCATTGAAGAAGGGAAAAATCATTGAAAATGATGGCATAAAGTGTCACCAGCCAGAGGCCTATAAATACCTGAGCATACTACAGCTGGACAACATCAAGCATGAACATGTGAAAACTGTGGTCAGTAAAGAATACACACAAAGGGTCAGAAAAATTCTCAAAAGCAAGCACAATGGAGGCAACACCATCAAGGCCATAAACACCTGGGCCATACCTGTCATAAGATATACTGCTGGCATCATAAACTGGACACAGGTGGAACTGGACAATTTGGACAGAAAAACAAGAAAACTCATGACCATTCATCATTCTCTGCACCCTCGCAGTGATGTTGACCGACTATATCTGCCTAGAAGATCAGGGGGCAGAGGACTCTTACAAGTATTATTATTATTATTATTATTATTATTATTATTATTATTATTAAGTAAAACAAGCAGTCAAAGAGGAAGAACATGCCCTGGCAGAATATGTAAAGCAAAGTGAAGAACCTGCTTTGATTGAAGTCAAAAATAAGAAACTCCTCAAAGCACAGCAGACAAAAAACCAGTACAAGAAAACCGCACTACAAACTAGAGCTGACAACTGGCACAACAAAACATTGCATGGAAAGTTCCTTGACAAAATTGAAGGAAAAGCTGATAAGGAGAAGACCTGGCTCTGGCTCACGAATGGGACCCTGAAGAAGGAGACAGAAGGCCTGGTCCTTGCAGTCCAGGAGCAAGCCATCAGAACAAAGGCAATTCAGGCCAAGATCGAAAAATCAGCTGATGACCCCAAATGCAGACTGTGCAAAGAAACCGACCAAACCATTGATCATCTCCCCAGCTGCTGTTAGAAAATCGCACAGACAGACTGCAAACAGAGGCACAACCATCTGGCCCAAATGATCCATTGGAACTTATGCCTCAAGTACCACCTGCCAGCAGCAAAGAACTGGTGGGATCACAAACCTGCAAAAGTATTGGAAAATGAGCAGACAAAGATACTGTGGGACTTCCGAATCCAGACTGACAAAGTTCTGGAACACAACACACCAGACATCACAGTTGTGGAAAAGAACAAGGTTTGGATCATTGATGTTGCCATCCCAGGTGACAGTCGCATTGAAGAAAAACAACAGGAAAAACTCAGCCGCTATCAGGACCTCAAGATTGAACTTCAAAGACTCTGGCAGAAACCAGTACAGGTGGTCCCGGTGGTGATGGGCACACTGGGTGCTGTGCCAAAAGATCTCAGCCGGCATTTGGAAACAATAGACATTGACAAAATCACCATCTGCCAACTGCAAAAGGCCACCCTACTGGGATCTGCACACATCATCAGAAAATACATCACACAGTCCTAGACACTTGGGAAGTGTTCGACTTGTGATTTTGTGAAACGAAATCCAGCATATCTATCTTGTTTGCTGTGGCATAATAAAATAATAATAATAATAATAATAATAATATGATGATGATGATGATGATGATGATAACAACAACATCAACAACAACAACAACTTTATTTTTATATCCCTCCTCCATCTCCCCGAAGGGAGTCAGGGCGGCTTACATGGGAACAAACCAATAATAATAATAATAATAATAATAATAATAATAATATGATAATAACAACAACAACACCAACAACTTTATTTTTATATCCCTCCTCCATCTCCCCGAAGGGAGTCGGGGCGGTTTACATGGGAACAACCCCTAAATAATAATAACAACAACAATAATAACAATAATAATAATATGATGATGATAATAATGTTGTTGTTGTTGTTGTTAGTAGTAGTAGTAGTATTCCTTTTTTCTAAGCCTGGTGCAATATTCAAGTTGGCAGAGCACATTTTCTATTTGAGGCAAGTGTGAATGTTGCAGTTGATCACCTTGATTAGCATTGAATAGCCTAGCAGCTTCACAGCTTGGCTGCTTCCTGCCTGGGGGAATCCTTTGCTGGGAGATAATTTGTTGGCCCTGATTGTTTCTTGTCAACACTCAAAAACAGAGGAATTCCAGGCGAGAAACAAATCTGTTTGATGTCCTTTCAATATATAAACATGGCTCTCATGTCTCTCAGCCTTCTCTTCTTCAAGCTAAACTGACCTAGATCCCTAAGCCTAGCCTCAGAGAGATTCATGGTTTCCAGATCTTTGTCTGTTGTGGTCACTCTCTCTGGACATCTTCCATCCTGTCCATGTCTTTCTTGAATTGCTTTGCCCAAAATTGGACATGTGATTATTCCAGGTGAGAAGAATAGAGTGGTTCTATGATTTCCCTCGATCTGGACCCTATGTTCCTTTGGATGCAACCTAGAATGGCATTGATCTTTTTAGTTGCCGCATCACACTGTTGACCCATGTTCAGCTTGTGGTCTCCTAAGATTCCTAGATTCCTTTCCCATTGTTTTCAAGCCAGGTCTGTTTTTATTGTTGTTTTTATTGTTGTTTTTATTGTTTTTATTGTTATTTTAAAGTTAAGTGTATTGTTTTAATCTATTTCTGTAAACCGCTCCGAGCCAAACTAGGAGTAGCGGTATACAAGTTTAATAAAATAAATAAATAAATAAATAAATAAATAAATAAAGGTGTCACCTGCGCATCACATTTGCACACAAGTGTGCAATGCAATGGAGGCATGTCGTACAACGGAGGCATTTGGTGCAAGAGCAGAACCTTGCCATGCGCCTCCGTTTACCTGTATCCGGGCATCATGCACAAGCAGACACAAACACACACACACTTGAGCCACCGCCGGCAGTGACAAAGGTCAGTGTGGGCTGGGGAGCCCAGACGGGTCTCTTAGCAACCGCAGCCGAGCCTTGTGTGCGGGACACGCCACCACCGGCCAGCGGCATCCGTCACAGAGTGCCATGCCAGGGACAAATGCATCCGGCATCGGGCTCATTCCCCCACTTGCTCTCTTTTCCTCCTTTCCTTGTGCCCTAAAGGAAGCTCAGGCCTGTCTCGTAACTTAAGTTGTCTGGCGGAGGGATCCTAATCAAAGTTGTTGTTTTAATTGCTTTGCCTCCCAGGTAAGCAGCTAGACCCTTGGATGGCAGCGGGAGGGAGGAGAAACCTTGCATTATTGATGCTTTTAGTCCTACTAGGCCAAGGGATGCCTTTGCCTGCTCATAGGTTCTTACTATTGTTATTGTAGAATCTTAAAGTTAGATGGGTCCCTAGAGACCATCCAGTCCAACCCCCTTCTACCTTGCAAGAAGACACAATCCAAGCACTCCAATGATAGAATCGTAGAGTCAGAAGGGTTCCTTAGAAACCATCATGCCCAACTCTATTCTACTACAGTAGAGTCTCACTTATCCAACGTAAACGGGCCGGCAGAACGTTGGATAAGTGAATATGTTGGATAATAAGGAGAGATTAAGGAAAAACCTATTAAACATCAAATTAGGTTATGATTTTACAAATTAAGCACCAAAACATCATGTTAGACAACAAATTTGATAGAAAAAGTAGTTCAATACGCAGTAAGGTTATGTTGTGATTACTGTATTTACGAATTTAGCACCAAAATATCATGATATATTGAAATCATTGACTACAAAAATGCGTTGGATAATCCAGAACGTTGGATAAGCGAGTGTTGGATAAGTGAGACTCTGCTGTATTCTATTATTATTATTATTATTATTATTATTATTATTATTATTTACAGCATTTATATTCCGCCCTTCTCACCCCGAAGGGGACTCAGGGCAGATCACATTACACATATAGGCAAACATTCAATGCCTTTTAACATAGAACAAAGACAAGACAAACATAGGCTCCGAGCGGGGCTCGAACTCATGACCTCCTGGTCAGAGTGATTCATTGCAGTTAATTGCACTGGCTTGCTCTCCCGCCTGCGCCACAGCCCACACTTTGATTTACTTTGAATGATCGATTTTGAAGAAGAGTGCTACAAACCTTGAGAATATTATCAAGACTATAATAAGACTACTTTATGTACCAATCATTATATTTGTTAAAATTGGACGTTGAAATAGGTACTTATCTGTACAGTTGGAATATATAAGCTGATACTACAATCATAATATATAAGTGATTATATCACTTGAGAAAGTATAGAACTATAACTTACTTTATAGTATATTATATACCATACTTTTCCTTTTTTCCCCGTTTTGCAACTCTATTCTATCACATGGAAATGCACAATCAAAGCCTTCCTAACAGATGGCCATCCAGCCCCCTTCTACCATGCAGGAAGACACAATCCAAGCACTCCAATGATAGAATCATAGAGTTAGAAGAGTTCCTTAGAAGCCATCATGCTCAACTCTATTCTATCACATGGATATGCACAATCAAAGCCCTCCTAACAGATGGCCATCCAGCCTCCAGAAAAGGAGACTCCACCAAGTTTGGATGGGTCCCTAGAGGCCATCTAGTCCAACCCCCTTCTACCTGGCAGGAAAACACAATCCAAGTATTCAAGTGATAGACTCGTAGAGTTAGAAGAGTACCTTAGAAGCCGTCATGCCCAATTCCATTCTAACATGGAAATGCACAATCGAAACCTTCCTAACAGATGGCCATCCAGCCCCCTTCTACCATGCAGGAAAACACAATCCAAGCACTCCAATGATAGAATCGTAGAGTCAGAAGGGTTCCTTAGAAGCCATCATGCCCAACTCTATTCTATAACATGGAAATGCACAATCAAAGCCCTCCTAACAGATGGCCATCCAACCTCCAGAAAAGGAGACTCCACCAAGTTTGGATGGGGTCCTAGAGGACATCCAGTCCAACCCCCTTCTACCATGAAGGAAACACAATCCATGAACTTCAATGATAGAAATCGTAGCGTTAGAAGGGTATCTTAGAAGCCATCATCCTCAACTCCATTACAGTATATCACACAGAAATGCACAATCAAAGCTCTCCTAACAGATGGCCATCCAGCCTCCAGAAAAGGAGGCTGGATAGTGCAGTCCACGGCTGTAGAATCATAGCATGTGAAGGGTCCTCTAGAAGCCATCTAGTCCAACCCCATTCTCCCAACAAGAAATGCACAATCTAAGCCCTACTCACAGATGGCCAGCCGACCTCCATTCAAAAAGCTATAGAGAAGAAGAAGACTCTTGTCACAGAGTTTTCCAGATATTTCGTGTTACTGACAAACTATTTAGACGCGTGTCATTTCGCAACACCGTAATTTTACTAGCAAACGCAACTCTATACGAGATACATAGTCAGTGCTATATAATCCAGTTCAATCTGCATAATATTGTCAGTCTAGATGGGGCAGTAGAGTCATAGAATAATATAGTTTGAAGGGTCATCTAGTCCGACTCTATTTTCCAATGTAGAAAAGCACAATTTAAGCCCTCCTGATAGATGACCATCCAGCCTCTGTCTCAAAACCTCCAGAGAATTCTTAGACAGTATATTCCAACATCTAAAAACTCCTTTGCTACCAGGAACATTGAAAACACAGTTTATTCAGTTTATTCAGGTCCTAATTGCAAATGCAAATGTACTTTGGGAAAAAAAATCTGCTAGAAATCGAACTGTTTAGTATTTTGAGCAAAAAAAAATGAGTACTTGAACTTTATTGGACTGATATTCTGACTTTCTCCCGGATGGGATGCACATGTAATTAAACTGCATGGAGTTTGAAATCACTTAAAGCAAATCCATAAGCGAGAGAGAGAAAAAGAGGAAAGGAGAAAGTCTGCAAAATGGACGGGAAACGTTTGCAATCATAAGCAGGTTTTCACCATCAGTGCCTCGCTAAACTACAACTCCCAGTTTTCCATAGCATTGAGCCATGGCAGTTGAATTGGGGTCAAACTATATTACTGTATATACTCAAGTATAAGCCTAGTTTTTTAGCCCTTTTTTAAAGACTGAAAAAGCCCCCCTCGGCTTATACTTGGGTGAGGGTCCTGGTTGGCTTATATTTGGGTCAGCTTATACTTGAGAATATATGGTACATTTATTATTTTTCTCTATAATTATTATTATGGGTATTATTACATTTATTATTTTTCTCTGTTATTGTTGCTACTATTGCATTTATTTTACTCTATTTTTATTATTATTATTAATACATTTATTATTTCACTCTGATCTTATTATTATTATTATTGCATTTATTATTTTACTCTATTTATTATTACTTGTATTATTTTCCTGTATTTATTATTATTAATAATAATAATAAATTTATTTTTTCACTCTGATATTATTATTGCATTTATTATTTTATTCTATTTATTATTACATGTATTATTTTCCTTTATTTATTATTATTATTATTATTATGACATGTATTATTTTACTCTATTATTATTAAAAGGATACATAAGCACATATACATTGAAGAAGATGAGAATAATGATTTGATCAGAGTTGGACAGTCTTATCTTAAATTTGAGCTTTATGTAAATATTCAGAAACATTTAACCTACTGATGCCTCAATTAATGTAATTCTATTGGTATCTATTTTTATTTCTGAAATTTCCCACCCTCAGCTTATACTGAAGTCAATGTTTTCCCAGTTTTTTTGTGGTAAAATTACGTCCCTCGGCTTATATTCAGGTCGGCTTATACTCGAGTATATACGGTAATTCTGCAGTGTAGATCTACCCTGGGATCCTTACACAGGTGCTTAAAAATAGATAGCGCTTCAGGCAGGAAAATGGGATAAATAATAATAATAATAATAATAATAATAATAATAATAGTAATAATAATACATCACACAGTCCTAGACACTTGGGAAGTGTTCAACTTGTGATTTTGTGATACGAAATACAGCATATCTATCTTGTTTGCTGTGTCATACAATAAAATAATAATATATGAAATCCAGCATATCTATCTTGTTTGCTGTGTCATACTATGTCGTTGTGTTAATAATAATAATAATAATAATAATAATAATAATAATAATAATAATAATAATAATAATGGAATCCTAACAAAGGATTTCCCCCAGGCAGGAAGCAGCCAGGCTTTGAAGTTGCAAGACTATTCAGTGCTAAGCAAGCTGGCCAATTCCAACATTTTCACACTTGCCTCAAACAGATAAAGAGTTCTTTCTCCCACCCTGGACATTATTCCACAGATATATAAACCCCACTTGCCTAGTTTCCAACAGACCTCACCACCTCTGAGGATGCCTGCCATAGATGTGGGCAAAACGTCAGGAGAGAATGCTTCTGAAACATGGCCATGCAGCCCGGAAAACTCACAGTAACCCAGTGATTCTGGCTATGAAAGACTTCGATATCACAATAATAATAATAATAATAATAATAATAATAATAATAATAATAATAATAATAATAACATCCCAGGTGACAGTCGCATTGACGAAAAACAACAGGAAAAACTCAGCCGCTATCAGGACCTCAAGATTGAACTTCAAAGACTCTGGCAGAAACCAGTGCAGGTGGTCCCGGTGGTGATGGGCACACTGGGTGCCGTGCCAAAAGATCTCAGCCGGCATTTGGAAACAATAGACATTGACAAAATTACGATCTGCCAACTGCAAAAAGCCACCCTGCTGGGATCTGCACGCATCATCCGAAAATACATCACACAGTCCTAAACACTTGGGAAGTGTTCGACTTGTGATTTTGTGAAACGAAACCCAGCATATCTATCTTGTTTGCTGTGTCATACAAAAATAATAATAATAATTACAATCTGCAAAAGGCCACCCTGCTGGGATCTGCACGCATCATCTGAAAATACATCACACAGCCCTAGACACTTGGGAAGTGTTCGACTTGTGATTTTGTGTTACAAAATCCAGCATATCTATCTTGTTTGCTGTGTCATAATAAAATAATAATAATAATAATAATGTTGTTGTTGCTGTTGTTGCAACAACAAAAGCTGCCCCTGTTGCCTGTTGCGTCCCAGTTGGAAAAAACACAGATCTGTTGTTATAAGAAACAGGTGAGAAGCCTCATTTATCTCTGTGGGACTAATCAAGAGTAAGTACTTTTGGGACGGCAGATCCCTCCGTCTCCGGGGGTTTAATAATAGCTTTTTTCCCTTTGGGGGGTCCGGGACGTTGATTAATCAGTTAATACTTTGAACGCAACCCTGCTGCATCTCAGGTCCGAATTTAGCAGAATTTAGCATTGCTCTTGCAGAGCCCCAACGAGGTTTGAGTGGCATCTGATTAAATAATTCTGGAAATTCAGGCATGCCGGGGACGGTAAAAACAGAGCTCTTCCAGATTGGTTTTTAGAAGCATAAAGCTCCTTGGGATTTGCAGGTTCATTTATCTGACCATTGTTGTTGTTGTTTAGTTTGTCCAAATTCACCAATGACTGTTTTTGTTCCGTTCTTTCGAGTAATTCCCAACTTACTAGTGCAAGGTTGCCATTGCCATCTTATGAGGCTGAGAGAGTGTGACTTGCCCAAAAGCAATGAGTAGTTGAACTGTGTTTTCATAACTCAATACTTGAGTTTTTCAGGCTCATCAATGACTCTTCCCATTGTACACTTTCGAGTCTCGTCTGGCTTTAAAGAAATGCAAGATTTGTTCAGAGGGAGTTTGCCATTGCTTTCCTCTTGAGGCTGAGAGAGTGTGACTTGCCCAAGGTCACTGCAATGGGAGTTTTTTAAAGTTAGAAAATGTGACGTATTACTAATAATGATAACAATAATAATAACAGTAATTTTTCCATGGTGGAGTAGAGATTCAAACTCTGGTTTCTAGAGTTGCAGCTCAATGTTCAAAGCACCACATCTGCCTGCATTGTGTATCCAGATGTGCATTTCAACTACACATTTCTGATATCTTTGCATGTGCACTGCGACTACGCATTTCAGATCTCTGCATGCTCAGATCGCTTTGCATATGCATTTCAGATCTCTTTGCAAGTGGATTGCAACTACACATTTCAGATTTCTTTGCGTGCTCAGATCTCTTCGCATATACATTTCGGATCTCTTGGCATGTGCATTGCAACTACACATTTCAGATCTCTTTGCATACACATTTCGGATATCTTTGCATGTGCACTTCAACTATGCATTTTAGATTCTGCATGCTCAGATCTCTTTGCATATGCATTTCAGATCTCTTTGCAAGTGGATTGCAACTACACATTTCAGATCTCTTTGCATATACATTTTGGATCTCTTGGCATGTGCATTGCAACAACACATTTCAGATCTCTTTGCATATACATTTCGGATCTCTTGGCATGTGCATTGCAACTACACATTTCAGATCTCTTCGCATATACATTTCGGATCTCTTGGCATGTGCATTGCAACTACACATTTCAGATCTCTTTGCATACACATTTCGGATATCTTTGCATGTGCACTTCAACTATGCATTTTAGATTCTGCATGCTCAGATCTCTTTGCATATGCATTTCAGATCTCTTTGCAAGTGGATTGCAACTACACATTTCAGATCTCTTTGCATATACATTTCGGATCTCTTGGCATGTGCATTGCAACAACACATTTCAGATCTCTTTGCATATACATTTCGGATCTCTTGGCATGTGCATTGCAACAACACATTTCAGATCTCTTTGCATACACATTTCAGATCTCTTGGCATGTGCACTGCAACTATGCATTTCAGATTCTGCATGCTCAGATCTTTTTGCATATGCATTTCAGATCTCTTTGCAAGTGGATTGCAACTACACATTTCAGATCTGCGTGCTCAGATCTCTTTGCATACACATTTCGGATATCTTTGCATGTTCACGGCAACTACGCATTTCAGATTCTGCATGCTCAGATCTCTTTGCATATGCATTTCAGATCTCTTGGCATGTGCATTGCAACTACACATTTCAGATCTCTTCGCATATACATTTTGGATCTCTTGGCATGTGCATTGCAACTGTGCATTTCAGATTTCTTTGCGTGCTCAGATCTCTTTGCATACACATTTCCGATCTCTTGGCATGTGCATTGCAACTACATGTTCCAGATCTCAGTTGTGAAAGGTTGCAATGCAATAGTGTTCAACCTTTTTATACAATGAAAAAGTTATATCCCATCGGTTTGATGTAAGCCCAGTCATCTTGGATTTGGGATCCTATCTTTTGCAAGATTCGATCGCGCTTGCTGTGAATATTTTTCTAGCTGTAAGTGTCTTAGTATTAGTTGGCACTCAAGGGCCATCCAGCCCAGCCTCCTTCTGTCTTGCAGGAAGACACAATCCAAGCCCTCTTGACAGATGGCCATCCAGCCTCTGCTGAAAAACCTCCAGTTTTAATTCATGGCAATCCTACAAATGGGAGGTCTCCAAGAGTGCATCTACACTGTTGAATGAATGCAGTTTGTCACCGCTTTAACTGTCAATAATATGGAACTATGGGAGTAGTAGCTTTCTGTTTCACCAAACTGTGAATTCCAGGATTCTGTAAAAGTGAGCCATGGAAGTTAAAGTACAGTAGAGTCTCGTTTATCCAACTTCCACTTATCCAACATTCTGTATTATCCAATGCCATTTGCCTTTTAGTAGTCAGTGTTTTTGTAGCCAATGTTTTCAATACATTACGATGTTTTGGTGCTAAATTCCTAAATACAGTAATTACTACATAACGTTACTATGTACTGTATTGAACTGCTTTTTCTGTTGCTTTGTTGTAAAACATGATGTTTTGGTGCCTAATTTGTAAAATCATCATGTAATTTGACATTTAATAGGCTTTCCCTTAATCCCTCCTTATTATCCAACATTTTGCCGGACCGTTTATGTTGGATAAGCGAGACTTTACTGTAGTTTCAAAACTGCTTTAATTTAATTACAGAAGAAGCACCTTAGCAGAAGTTGCAATACTAAATCCTTAGGGAATTCTCAATGGATGCTGCCAAAGGAAATTGGGAAATGTTTCTTGCTCTGAGCTTTCGAGGAAAGTCATTTCCTCAACACTGAAAATGATGTTCCATAGGGTTAATCTTAATATTATTATAATCACTCAAATTCCACTTTCGTCTCTTGATTTACTTGTGGCGAGATCGGTCACTCTGGGTTTTCATCAGGCAGAAAGCCCCTTCCTCTGCATTCGGTTTGGCAATATCCATCCCGAGATATTGTGTATCATCTGCATCTAAATTTTGTTTTGTATTTTCCCTGGGTGTTTCATACCCCGAGGCTAAAGCAGTATATTACACTGAAGAAAATTCCCAGGTGGGTCCCTGGCCAAAGCTGGCCTCAGGCAGCGCTGGCGGTTCGCCCTTCCAAATAAATCCCAACTTGTTAAGCAGCTGCCATTGCAACTTTGTAAAGTCTTAAATTGATGCCAATGGGAGTTGGAAGGTTTAACATTCTGCTTGTTTCCCCAACCCTTTGCCTCTTCCTAATTTGGTTTCCCATGCAGTTTTTTCCCCCTTGTTTGGTTTATTAGGGAACATCTACACTGGATAATGAATGCAGTTTTGCACCACTTTAGCTGCAATGAAATCATTGGGTTCCTACTTTTGCAAGGTCTTTAGCCAAAGAAATCATTGGGTTTCTAGTTTTGCAAGGTCTTTAGCCAATGAAATCATTGGTTTCCTATTTTTGCAAGGTCTTTAGCCAATGAAATCATTGGTTTCCTATTTTTGCAAGGTCTTTAGCCTATGAAATCATTGGGTTCCTACTTTTGCAAGGTCTTTAGTCAATGAAATCATTGGGTTCTAGTTTTGCAAGGTCTTTATCTAGTGTCCCATCAATCTGCGATTCCCAAGATTGGAGCAGTTAAAGCGGTGTCAAATTGCATTAATTCTGAAGTTCAGATGCACTCTTAGTGTTGGAATCCAATGGCTGCAAGTTGAGAAAATGGAAATGGATAACGTCTAAATAAGTTTTAGTTGCAGACCTTTGGGTTTGGCCTTGCACCAATCTCATTTAGTGCAGGTGGAGCATCTCTTTATCCAAAACGATTGGGATCAGAAGTGTTTCAGATTTTGCATTTTGGAATTTTTTCCATATACTGTATATACTCAAGTACAAGCCCTTTTTTTAAGACTGAAAAAGACCCCCTTAGCTTATACTTGGGTGAGGGTCCTGGTTGGCTTATATTTGGGTCAGCTTATACTCAAGAATATATGGTACATTTATTATTTTTCTCTATTATTATTGGTATTATTACATTTATTATTTTTCTCTATTGTTGTTGCTACTATTACATTTATTTTACTCTATTTTTATTATTATTATTAATACATTTATTACAATAGAGTCTCGCTTATCCAACGTTCTGGATTATCCAATGCATTTTTGTAGTCAATGTTTTCAATACATCATGATATTTTGGTGCGAAATTTGTAAATACAGTAATTACTACATAGAATTACTGTGTATTGAACTACTTTTTCTGTCAAATTTGTTGTATAACATGATGTTTTGGTGCTTAATTTGTAAAATCATAACCTAATTTGATGTTTAATAGGCTTTTCCTTAATCCCTCCTTATTATCCAACATATTCGCTTATCCAATGTTCTGCCGGCCCATTTATGTTGGATAAGTGAGACTCTACTGTATTTCATTCTGATCTTATTATTATTATTTTTATTGCATTTATTATCTTACTCTATTTATTATTACATGTATTATTTTACTCTATTATTATTAAAAGGATACATAAGCACATTTACATTGAAGAAGATGGGAATAATGATTTGATCTGAGTTGGACAGTCTTATCTTAAAATTGAGCGTTATGTTAATATTAAAAAACATTTAACCTACAGATGCCTCAATTAATGTAATTTTATTGGTATCTATAGTTATTTCTGAAATTTACCACCCTCGGCTTATACTGGAGTTAATGTTTTCCCAGTTTTTTGTGGTAAAATTAGGTGCCTCGGCTTATATTCGGGTCGGCTTATATTCAAGTATATACGGTATATATTACAATTATATATTTTTGTTATTTAAACTAACATATTTCGAAATTATGGGTTTTTTTTCTCAAAGTGACACAACGAAATATCCAGGCAGTGTTTGTGTTGGCGGGGCCGTAATGGGAGCTGTAGTCCAACCTTAAGGGTTGTCAAAAACATTCTGGATTTTACATTGCATCTTTAAAAAAAATATTATGAACCACTTTGTGCCTTGATTAAGAGATAAAAGCAGGACGATGACTCTGTGACGTCTTTCTTGTTCTCTCCATCCAAGAGTTTGATGCATACTCACATGCGCCAAGTTTCCCATATTTTTGGAGAGAGTCTCTCAAATATATGAGAGGAAAACAATATTCACTATCTCCCAGTCAATGCCTCTGTTGATGAGGGATAATGGGAGTTGTAGTCCAACCTGAAGTCTTCCATATTCTCTGTGAAATCTTCCGTATTCTCTTTGAATTTTAACTTTTCCCAGCCTAGTATGTCTTCACGCTATAGGGACAATGCCCATCATCCCCCAGCCAATGTCCCTTTGGTTGGGGGATAATGGGAGTAGTAGTCCAACCTAGGGGCCCCTGGTGGCACAGTGTGTTGAAGCGCTGAGCTGCTGAACTTGCGGACCAAAAGGAGCCAGGTTCAAATCTCGGGAGCGGAATGAGCGCCCGCTGTTAGCCCCAGCTCCTGCCAACCTAGCAGTTCGAAAACATGCTAATGTGAGTAGATCAATAGGTACCGCTCCGGCGGGAAGGTAACGGCGCTCCATGCAGTCATGCCGGCCACATGACCTTGGAGGTGTCTACGGACAACCCCGGCTCTTCGGCTTAGAAATGGAGATGAGCACCAACCCCCAGAGTCAGACATGACTGGACTTAACATCAGGGAAAACCTTTACCTTTTACCTTTTTAGTCCAACCTAGTTGGCAAAAACCATTCTGTAACGTCTTCCTTGTTCTTCACACTTACATGTGTCAAGCTTTCCCAAACTTGTGTGTGGTCTCCAGATATAGAGAGGATGTTGGATTATGGTTGTATGTATGTGTATGAAATGTAAATCAAGTGTTTCTGCTGTTTTTTGCAAGAGTGTGTGTTTCAGCAATGAAACAGTTAACAGCAGGCTAGTTTGACTGATAGCCTGTTGTGACTGCTATGACCTATCAGGCATGATTTCCGGCCTTGGAGGTTGGGAACTTCCTTCGGACTGAGGAATGTGCTTCTTATCTCTGTGTGAGTTGAGCTGTGCTTGCTGAGCGAAGAGGCTGAAGAGAAATGCTAGCCCAGTGCTTTGTAAATATGTTTGTAGATATTGAAATAAATGTTTGGACTTCAGACTACGGATGTGTTTGAGTCTGACATTTGAACAGAGGAATTGGTGTGGCAGACAATTGCAACCAATTCATCAGGGTGCTGGAGCAGATGATTGATGGAGTTTGAAGAAACCCACCCGGCACGCACCATGACCTACCCACGTCGAAAGAGGACACAACAATGTCTATCATCATCCTAGTAGGGGGATAATGGGAGTTGCAATCTAATTCAAAGTGTACCTGATTCTCTCTGTCCAAGAGTTTGATGTGCCAATTTTTTTTCCAACCTAGGACGTTTCCAAAGAGTTGCAATCCATTTTTGAACTAAAGTACAACAGAGCCCATCATACGATGCTTCATTCAAGAAATGAAAGTGTAACAAAATCATCTTCTGGGCTCTGGATCTGCATGTCAACAGGAGGAAATGTTGACAATAAAATGTGGGATGGGATCTGTTGGATTCACCCACCTTGAATCATTTTGGTGACGGTGAATGAGCGTAACCATGGTCGTCTCCTGCAAAGCGGAGATGCTCCGGTAATAAACAAATCCGTTGTAATTGCTTTGTTTCAATGCTATGAAGCAGGCATGGGCAAACTTTGGCCCTCCAGGTGTTTTGGACTTCAACTCCCACAATTCCTAACGGCCGATAGGCCGTTAGGAATTGTGGGAGTTGAAGTCCAAAACACCTGGAGGGCCAAAGTTTGCCCATGCCTGCTACAGAGCCATGGAGACTGCAGTTTTGCACAACCATTGCAAATGCATTTTATACTTTTTTGTGAGCAAAGCCAAGGCTTTTCCAATGCAAAGAAGTCCCTCTTTCGCTCACTTATTCAATCCAGCGTCTCGCAATTGATTTTTTTTTTACAGTCTGCGCCTTGGTTTATCTGGATGTGATTCCCTGCCGTTTGACGGAGCCATCTGCTCCTTCGGTCTCAAAGTCGTTCTTATGGATATTTCTTTGTTACCTTCCTCCGTTCCAGTGGCAGCCAGTTTAGATATTATAGGTGGAAATTCAAGTTATGCATGAGCTGGGAAGCAGTATTGGTAGATATGCAAACACTGGGATCTCTTGGCACAGTTGGATGGGATGTGTGTGTTATATTTCTGCTGCAGGTTGTTGTTGTTATTGTAATTTTAGTCCAAACTGAACTGTAACTGGTTGGCGAAAACCATTCCTTAATTTTGGTCCAAACTGAACTGTTAACTGGTTGGCGAAAACCATTCCTTAATTTTAGTCCAAACTGAACTGTTAACTGGTTGGCGAAAACCATTCCTTAATTTTAGTCCAAACTGAACTGTTAACTGGTTGGCAAAAACCATTCCTTAATTTTAGTCCAAACTGAACTGTAACTGGTTGGCAAAAACCATTCCTTAATTTTAGTCCAAACTGAACTGTAACTGGTTGGCAAAAACCATTCCTTAATTTTAGTCCAAACTGAACTGTTAACTGGTTGGCGAAAACCATTCCTTAATTTTAGTCCAAACTGAACTGTTAACTGGTTGGCGAAAACCATTCCTTAATTTTAGTCCAAACTGAACTGTTAACTGGTTGGCGAAAACCATTCCTTAATTTTAGTCCAAACTGAACTGTAACTGGTTGGCGAAAACCATTCCTTAATTTTAGTCCAAACTGAACTGTTAACTGGTTGGCGAAAACCATTCCTTAATTTTAGTCCAAACTGAACTGTTAACTGGTTGGCGAAAACCATTCCTTAATTTTAGTCCAAACTGAACTGTTAACTGGTTGGCGAAAACCATTCCTTAATTTTAGTCCAAACTGAACTGTTAACTGGTTGGCGAAAACCATTCCTTGAAGTCTTCCTTGCTCTCTCTATTGATGTTGTTATTGTTATGGCTGTTATCATCTCATTTTTATCACAAATCATCATCATCATCATCATCATTTAATTACTTATTAATCGCCCTCCATCCACGATGCTCTAGGCGATTTACAAGATAAAATTGTAAAGGATAAAAATACAGTAGAGTCTCACTTATCCAAGCTTCTGGATAATCCAAGCAATTTTTGTAGTCAACGTTTTCAATATATCATGATATTTTGGTGCTAAATTCGTAAATACAGTAATTACAACATAACATTACTGCACATTGATCTACTTTTTCTGTTAAATTTGTTGTATAACATGATGTTTTGCCGCTTAATTTATAAAATTATAATCTAATTTGATGTTTAATAGGATTTTCCTTAATCCCTCCTTATTATCCAAGATATTCGCTTATCCAAGCTTCTGCCGGCCCATTTAGCTTGAATAAGTGAGACTCTACTGTACATACATACAAATATTGATAAAATTAACATAGATTAAAAGCTCTAGTAAAGAGCCAGGTCTTGAGTGCTAGATGCAAAGTGACTCAGGCCCCTTCTACACTGCCATGTAATCCAGATGATCAAAGCAAATAATCCACATTATCTACTTTGAACTGCATTATATTCATTACTAGCTTGGGGACCCGGCGGTGCCTGGGTTATTAGAAGAGGGCATTGAGTTGTTTTGGGATGTGAGGAAATATCATTTAAATTTGGTCCAGATCTGTCGTAGGCTGGGTCCAGTGCTGTCTGGGTAAGTGTGAACTACAACTTCCAGATTCCCAGGACAATCACCCCCCAAAGCAGGCCTGTATGCACAATTGGCCATGTTGGGTTTGTGTGCCAAATGTGGTTCACATCTGATGTCAGCAGGTGTCAGTACATGCTGGATGCAGGTGAACTATAACTCCCAAAAGCAAGGTTCATTCCCCTAAACCCCTGCAGTATGTTGAGTTGGTCATGGGGCTTCTCTGTGGCACATATGATCCAGATCCTTCGCCAGCTGGGTTCAGTGCTGTCTGGATAAGGGTGACCTACAACTCCCAGAGCCAAAAATCGATCACCCTGAAACCCTGCCTGTATGCAGAGTTGGGCATGATGGGGCTGTGTGTCAAGTTTGGTCCAGATCCAAAGTCGGCTGGGTTCACTGTTGTCTGTATAAGGGTGAACTACAACTCCCAGAGGCAAAGGTCAATCACCCCAAAACCCTGCCTGTATGCACAGTTGGGTATGATGAGGCAGTGTGCCAAGTTTGGTCCAGATCGGACGTTGGCTGGGTTCAGGGCTGTTTGGATAAGGGTGAACTACAACTCCCAAAGGCAAAGAACAATCACCCCGAAACTCCGTCTGTATGCACAGTTCGGCTGTGTGCCAAGTACCCGGTGTTGCCTGGGTTATTTGAAAAAGTCCATTTTTTATTGTACAGAATGCATAAGGTTCTAGCTCAGGGGTCCTCAAACTTTTTAAGCCGAGGGCCGGTCCACAATCCTTCTGACTGTTGGGGGGCCAGATTATCATTTGAAAAAAAAATACAATCAAATTACGATGCACACTGGATATGTCTTATTTATAGAGCAAAAACAACAACAACAACAACAACAACAACAACAACAACAACGAAAGAACAATACAATATTTAAAAATAAAAACAATTTTACCAACATACATTTATCAGGATTTCAATGGGAAGTGTGGTTCTGCTTCTGGCCAATGAGATAGTCAAGTTAATTAGGGTTGTTGTTGTTGTTGTTGTTGTTGTTGTTGTGTGCCTTCAAGTCATTTCAGACTTTGGGCGAGCCTAAATCTAAAATTTATTTATTTATTTATTTATTTATTATTTACTGCATTTATTTACTACATTTGTATCACACCCTTCTCACCCCAAAGGGGACTCAGAGTGGCTTACAAATTATATGTACATACAATATATTATATTATTAGCATAGCACAATATTAGCATTATATATGACTATATTGAACTATACCACTATACTGTAATATTATTAGTAATATTATATGTAATATAGAATATATAATTAATATTATTATATGGTATTATTATTAGTGTTATATTGTATTACATTATAATATTATTATCAATATTATATGTATATACAATATATTATATTATAAAACTGAGGGCGGGGGCCAGGTAAATGACCTCGGAGGGCTGCTTCCGGCCCCCGGGCCTTAGCTTAACTACAACTCACATCATGCCAGGTTGCCCAAGAAACTTCACCAGTACTTAAAGTTTGTTATGTTGGGCAAGTTTGCTCTGCATGCCTCATTGGTGGTGTTCAATGTGCTCCCTGGCTGTAGTGTAAACTACAACGCCCACTACGGTGAGTCAGTCCCCTCAAACCCCTTTAGTAGGGGGTTCTGTGTGCCAAGTTTGGTCCAGGTCCATCATCATTGGAGGTCACAGTTTCCTTGGTTGTTGGTGAACTACAACTCCCAAAAAGGAAGGTCAGTTTCCCCCCAAATTCCTTCAGAATTTATATTTTGACATATCAGGTCTGTGTGCCAAGTTTGGTCCAGATCCATCGGTGTTTGGGTTCACAGTGCTCTCTGAATGTAGGTGAACTACAACTCCCTCAAATCAAGGTGAATTTTTTCCTCCAAGATTTTTTACTGGTCATGGGGGTTCTGTGTGCCAAGTTATTTCCAGGTCCATCATTGGTGGAGTTCAGAGTGCTCTTTGACTGCAGGCGAACTATAAATCCCAGTGCCTACAACTCCAAAATGCCCATGCCAATTTCCCTGAAAACCCACCAGTATTCAAATTTGGGAATGCCGGGTGTACATGCCAAGTTTGGTCCTGATCCATAGAATCATAGAATCATAGAATAGTAGAGTTGGAAGAGACCACATGGGCCATCTAGTCCAACCCCCTGCTAAGAAGCAGGAAATCGCATTCAAAGCACCCCCGACAGATGGCCATCCAGCCTCTGCTTAAAAGCCTCCAAGGAAGGAGCCTCCACCACGGCCCCGGGGAGAGAGTTCCACTGCCGAACAGCTGTTCTCACAGTGAGGAAGTTCTTCCTGATGTTCAAGTGGAATCTCCTTTCCTGTAGTTTGAAGCCATTGTTCTGTGTCCTAGTCTGCAGGGCAGCAGAAAACAAGCTCTTCCCTATGACTTCCCTTCACGTATTTGTACATGGCTATCATATCTCCTCTCAGCCTTCTCTTCTGCAGGCTAAACATGCCCAGCTCTTTAAGCCGCTCCTCATAGGGCTTGTTCTCCAGACCCTTAATCATTTTAGTCGCCCTCCTCTGGACGCTTTCCAGCTTGTCAACATCTCCCTTCAACTGTGGTGCCCAGAATTGGACACAGTGTGATTCCAGGTAAAGTGGTCTGACCAAGGCAGAATAGAATAAGGGGGAGCATAACTTCCCTGGATCTAGACGCTATTCCCCTATTGATGCAGGACAGAATCCCATTGGCTTTTTTAGCAGCCGCATCACATTGTTGGCTCATGTTTAACTTGTTGTCCACGAGGACTCCAAGGTCTTTTTCGCACACACTGCTGTCAAGCCAGGCATCGTCCCCCATTCTGTATCTTTGATTTCCATTTTTTCTGCCAAAGTGAAGTATCTTGCATTTGTCCCTGTTGAACTTCATTTTGTTAGTTTTGGCCCATCTCTCTAGTCTGTCAAGATCGTTTTGAATTCTGCTCCTGTCTTCTGGAGTGTTAGCTATCCCTCCCAGTTTTGTGTCGTCTGCAAACTTGATGATCGTGCCTTCTCACCCTTCGTCTAAGTCGTTAATAAAGATGTTGAACAGAACCGGGCCCAGGACGGAGCCCTGCGGCACTCCACTTGTCACTTCTTTCCATGATGAAGACGACGCATTGGTGAGCACCCTTTGGGTTCGTTCGCTTAGCCAATTACAGATCCACCTAACCGTAGTTTTGTCTAGCCCACATTTTACTAGTTTGTTTGCCAGAAGGTCGTGGGGGACTTTGTCGAAGGCCTTACTGAAATCCAGGTAGGCTACATCCACAGCATTCCCTGTATCGACCCAACTCGTAACTCTATCGAAAAAAGAGATCAGATTAGTCTGGCATGACTTGTTTTTGGTAAATCTGATCCATCATTGTTTGGGTTCATAGAGCACTCTGGATATAGGTGAACTACAACTCCTATAAATCCCTCCAAAGATTTCCAATATTTTTCCTGGTTGTGGGTGTTCTGTGTGCCAAGTGAGTTCCAGGTCCATCTTTGATGGTTCAGAGTACTCTTAGATTTCAGGTGAACTATACATCCCATTCCTTACAATTCCTATAATTCACGGTGAATTCTCCCCAATCCTCTCTCGTATGCTCAGTTGCTGATCAATTCCTCTGTTATCAAAATCAAAATCCCTTAAAACAACTAGAAACTGTTAAAATAATCCAAAAATGAATGAAACAATTACATAATGGGATGCCTTGGACATGGGAACCAATTCATTTGTATTTCACGATCCTGAAATATAATTGTATACACAATAAATTTCATAATATTGTTCATGAGATGGAAGTGATTGAATCCAAGGAAGGCAAAATGTCACTCTTTCAGCCATTTCAGATTTAGGAAAAACTTCGGGGTTCCGAATAAGAGATCATAATCTGTAATAATAGCTTGATACTAGCTGTGCCCGGCCACGTGTTGCTGTGGCAAAGTGGTGGTGGTGGTATTGGTTAAAAATTGTTGTGTAATTTTTATTTTACTTTATTTGCATTTTTTTAAATTAATTTTATTGTAAGTTATATTTTTATTTATTATATTTTATTATTTTCTTGTATTATTTTTAGTTATTTTCTGTTATTATAGTATTTTATTGTATTAATTTTTAGTGTTTTTTATTATTTTTTATTGGGTTACTAGGAGACCAAGTTGGAGGAGCTTAGCCTTCTAACTGGCAGCAATTGGATAAAAGCAATTATTCCTCTCTCTCTAATTAGAACTTTATTTTTCTTTTCTTTTTGTTGTATCAACCTAGAGGCGTGGATGATGGGTTGTGTTCTCAAATTTCGAGGTTGGAGGGCCTGTAGTTTTGTTGTTTTGTGGGTCGCCGTGATGCCATCACTCTTTTATATATATAGATTGTTAGGAACTTGATAATGTAAAGGTCTGTAACAATAACTTGATATTGTTAATAATAAGAACTAAATCATCTAGGGGTCTGATATTGGATGCTAAGCAGGGCCAGCCTTGGTCGGCATTTGGATGGGAGGCTGCCAAGGAATGATTGTCAGGTGCCGAAGGTGATATTTCAGGGAAAGGAGCTCGCTTTTGAGTATTTCTCAAAATCCTGTGAAATTCATGGGATGGCCATAAGTCAACAGGTGATTTGAAGACACAGATACAGAAGTTGTTAATAATTGTAATACAGTAGAGTCTCGCTTATCCACTCTTTGCTTATCCAACGTTCTGGATTATACAACACAGTCTGCCTTTTAGTAGTCAATGTTTTTGTAGTCAATGTTTTCAATACATTGCAACTGTCACACCTCAGGTTAGCTTCACTTTGCTAAATACACCAGGCTGCACACAAGTGGAAGTCTTTTGTAGTTTATTAGGAAATAGGAAACAAATAGTTCTTAAAAAGCAAAAGTAAAGTTCCAAAGGATTGTTGCAAAACAAAGGCTGCAAGATAATCCGGGAAAGCAAGACTCAAATGAGAAGTTGCTTTGACAAAGTTTGACTCAAATGAGAAGTTGCTTTGACAAAGTTTGACTCAAATGAGAAGTTTGCTTCTTGACTCAAATGAGAAGTTGCTTTGACAAAGATTTCCCTCTCAGCACATTCTTTTAATGCCCCTTGCATAGCATGAATGCATTTCCTTGGCCTCTGACCTCCCTCTTGTTTGCTTCTAACACTTCTGGGAACCCAGAATTCCAAACGGCCACCTTGATCTAAAGATTTCGTTTCGTCAAGGCCAGACAGCTCGTTAGCATTAGCCTCTGTCTGAATGCTATCAGACTGAGAGCTGTCCTCCCTTCTTGAGTCAATTTGCACCTGGCTAACTTCAGCATCATCAACACCATTCCCTGCCGTGGGAAAGCCTCCCTGTTCCTCATCTTCCACAGCAGGAACACTCTGAACCTGAATCCCATAATCCCCATCAGAGTCATCTTGAACCTGAATCCCATCATCTCGCACCTGAATCCCATAATCCCCATCAGAGTCACTCTGAGGCTCCAGCTGAGTCACAACAGCAATGTTTTGGTGCTAAATTCGTAAATACAGTAATTACTACATAGCATTACTGTATATTGAACTGCTTTTTCTGTCCATTTGTTGTACATGATGTTTTGGTGCTTAATTTGTAAAATCATAACCTAATTTGATGTTTAATAGGCTTTTCCTTAATCCCTCCTTATTATCCAACATTTTCACTTATCCAACGTTCTGCCGGCCTGTTTATGTTGGATAAGTGAGACTCTTCTGTAATAGTAAACAGTACAATTGTGAAAAGTTATACTAAATGGAACATAACAGCACGTTATATAATGAAACCACACTGATTCCGAGATTTTTGATCCAAAACCCCAATCAGAGATATCCGAATGACTGTGGAACTGTGAATAAGTTTGATGATGATGACGATGATGATGATATCAGTAATATTGGAATTCTGGATAAGGGATGCTCAACCTGTATTTGAACGATTTATAGAAGTTTGATGCAGCTTCATTGCCTCCTTGGTCTGATGGGATAACTACTGCTAATGGAATCAGGGCTGATGAAGGATGAGCTCATTGCCTTTCCAAGAAGGATGCTCATAATCATAGTTAGCATGGCTTTAATTCTGGGCAGAGGAAAGGATGCATCTATTCTGTTGGGGAAAAGGTAGTTTTACTCCTAGCTTAAGTGCCGAAACATAAATCAGAGCCCTAGCTATTCAGACACGAGCCTTTATTGTGGGATTTACATTCAGGGCTCATACCTGGGTGTGTCTGCACTATGTTTTGTTCCTTTTCATCTGTCATTAGTCCGTGCCATCAAATCCTGAGATTTGTAGTTTTACTGAGGGGGGCTTAGATTTGTTGTTGTTGTTGTTGTTGTTGTTGTTGTGTGACTTCAGGGTGCATCTTGACCATCTGGACTTAGATGGTATCTTACTGCAAGGCAGAATGGGGTTGGACTAGATGGCCTTTGGGGTCCCTTCTAACTCCAGAATTTTATGATTACCGTATATGCTCGAAGATAAGCCGAGTTTTTCAGCCCTTATTTATGAGCTGAAAAAGCCTCCCCGGCTTATAATTAGGTCAAGGCTGGCAACGGAGTCTGCAGGCTATTGCTTGCAATATGTGATGTATTTCTCTCTTCTCCTCCCTTATCAGTGTGTTTTCTTTTGCAAAGCCGCCCTCGCTCTTAATCAAGGGAATGTTTTGCAAAGAGAAAGACACCCTTGTAAGTCAGGAAGAAGAAAAATATACATTCATTAATTTTATGAAAGCATTTTCCCCTGAAATATTTGTTAAACTCTCCTACAGATATATAGGCATTAACCCTTTGCAAGCTTTTGCAATCTCTAAGTACCTTTATATGTGTATCTATCTATATACATTTTATATATATATATATATATATATATATATATATATATATATATATATATGGCTTAAAATATTGTAGGGGAAATGCACACACACAAACATAGAGAGAGGGGTGGATTTGCAAACATTTCAGGGGGAAATGCATACGTGAAATTAGTATCTATAATTATAGATCTATATCTAGCTCTGCATTGTTTATATAAGCATTGAATGTTTGCCTGTTACTATGTTGGAGTCCCCATGGGGAGATAGGGTGGGATCCAAATGAAGTTGTTATTATTATTATTATTATTATTATTATTATTATTATTATTATTATTATTATTATTATTAGGTTATTGTTGATACCATATTGTTTTTGTTGCCCCTACTTTTCCACTTATAGAGCTAGTTTATTGTTTTTCTTTGAAATATGGTAAATATTCAAAAACATTTAACCTACTGATGCCTCAATCAATGAAATTTTATTGGTATCTATTTTTATTTTGAAATTTACCCGTAGCTGCTGCATTTCCCACCCTCGGCTTATACTTGAGTCAATAAGTTATCCCAGTTTTTTGTGGTAAAATTAGGTGCCTGGGCTTATATTCGGTCGGCTTATACTCAAGTATATACGGTATTTGATAAAGCGGGGGGGGGGGGCTCTTCTGGGGAGTTTTGAAACAGAGACTGGATGGCCATCTGTTGAGAGGGCCTTGATTGTATCTTCCTGAGTGGCAGGATAGGATAGGACTAGATGGCCCTTGGAGGTCTCTTCCAATTCTATGGTTCTGTGGACAACAATAACAATTCCTACCTATGTGTGTGAAATCCAGCTCCAGCATTGGACTCTTCTGGGGTATTTTTGAAACAGGCTGGATGGCCATCTGTCAGGAGGGCTTTGATTGTACCCAACAGAATTGGGTTGGGGCTTTGATTGTGTCTTCCTGAGTGACAGGATATGGTTGGAATAGATGACTTTTGGGGTCCTTTCCAACTCTAGGATTCTATGAGTATTTCAGAAAGTGTTTGACTCTTCTGGGTTATTTTGAAACAGGCAGGATGGCCATCTGTCAGGAGGGCTTTGATCATATCCGACAGAATGGGGTTGGACTGGATAGTATTTGGGGTCCTTTCCAACTCTGGGATTTTGTTTCAGAAAGTGGTGGACTCTTCTGGGTTTTTTTTTAAACAGGCCAGGCTGTGGCGCAGGCTGGATAGCAAGCCAGCTGCAACAAATCACTCTGACCAAAAGGTCATGAGTTCGAGGCCAGCCCGTGCCTGCGTCTTATCTCTGTCTCTGTTCTATGTTAAAAGGCATTGAATGTTTACCTTTATGTGTGCAATGTGATCCACCCTGAGTCCCCTTCGGGGTGAGAAGGGCGGAATATAAATGCTGTAAATAAATAAAATAAATAAAAATGGTTATCTGTTGGGAAGGCTTCAATTTTGTTTTTCTACCAGAAAGAATGGGGTTGGACTGGATGGCCTTTGGAGTCCCTTCCAACTCTAGGATTCTATAATTCTATCAGAAAGTGGTGAACTCATCTGAAAGGTTTTGAAAAAAAAGGCTGGATGGCCATCTGTGAGGAGTGCTTTGGTTGTACCAACAGAATAGCATTGGGATGAATGCCCTTTCGGGTCCCTTCCAACTCTAGGATTCTATGATTATTTCAGAAAGCGTTGGATCCTTCTGGGGTTTTTTTTTAAACTGGCTAGATGGCCATCTATAAGGAGAGCTTTAATTGTACCGACAGAATGGGGTTGGACTGGATGGCCTTTGGGGTCCCTTTCAACTCTAAGTTTGTATGATTATTTTGGACTCTTCTGGGTTTTTTTCTTGAAACAGGCTGGATGGCCATCTGTCGAGAGGGCTTTGATTGTATCCGACAGACTGGGTGGCCTTTGGGGTCCCTTCAAAAACTAGGATTCTATTTTGGACTCTTCTGGGGTTTTTTTTGAAGCAGGCTGAATGGCCATCTGTCGAGAGGGCTTTGATTGTATCAGACAGACTGGATAGCCTTTGGGGTCCCTTCCAACTCTAGGATTCTATTTTGGACTCTTCTGGGGTTTTTTGAAGCAGGCTGGATGGCCATCTGTCGAGAGGGCTTTGATTGTATCAGACAGACTGGATAGCCTTTGGGGTCCCTTCCAACTCTAGGATTCTATTTTGGACTCTTCTGGGGTTTTTTGAAGCAGGCTGGATGGCCATCTGTCGAGAGGGCTTTGATTGTACCTGACAGACTAGAAAGCCTTTGGGGTCCCTTCCAACTCTAGGATTCTATTTTGGACTCTTCTGGGGTTTTTT
Source organism: Anolis carolinensis (assembly GCF_035594765.1). Lineage (NCBI taxonomy): Eukaryota > Metazoa > Chordata > Lepidosauria > Squamata > Anolidae > Anolis > Anolis carolinensis. The sequence continues at coordinate 250,363,979 of NC_085844.1, read as the reverse complement.
GAAGCAGGCTGGATGGCCTTTGGGGTCCCTTCCAACTCTAGGATTCTGTGATTATTTTGGACTCTTCTGGGGTTTTTTGAAGCAGGCTGGATGGCCTTTGGGGTCCCTTCCAACACTAGGATTCTGTGATTATTTTGGACTCTTCTGGGGGTTTTTGAAGCAGGCTGGATGGCCTTTGGGGTCCCTTCCAACTCTAGGATTCTGTGATTATTTTGGACTCTTCTGGGGTTTTTTGAAGCAGGCTGGATGGCCTTTGGGGTCCCTTCCAACACTAGGATTCTGTGATTATTTTGGACTTTTCTGGAGTTTTTTTTGAAGCAGGCTGGATGGCCTTTGGGGTCCCTTCCAACTCTAGGATTCTGTGAAATTTGGTGGCTGGGTGGGAACTCTTCTCTCTCTTGCGGTGAGCGGACCCAGAGGCCTGCCTGCCTGCTGCCAGGAAGCGATTTGGGTTTGCCTGCCTTTGGGCCGGAAGCAGGACCCGGCTGCTGTCTTATCTCTGGGCCAGAAAGCCCTGCTCTGCCTCTCTCTTTCTGTGTCTCTGGGCTTTTGAAGGGCAGGGGCCGCGGAGGGGGAGCCGGGAGGACCCTTCCCCCTCTTCACCCCGTGCCCGGCCCCACTGACTCACTAAGCCTCTTACAAGGGGCTCCCTTTGTGCGCATGGGCCTTTCTTCCCCAGGGAGAGGGGCCATCTGTGCCCCGGGAAGCCCGCCCGAGGCCGCCCGCCTGCCCCGGGCACAGGGCCAGAGTGTCATGCAGCAGCTAGAAAAGCCAAGGCCATTCTAGGCTGCATGCATAGGAGCAAACTTGGCCCCTCCAGGTGTTTTGGACTCCAACTCCCACGACTGTTGTCAAGCCAGGAGTCACCCATTCTGTATCTTTGCATTTCATTTTTCCTGCACAGTTGGGCATGATGGGGCTGTGTGCCAAGTTTGGTCCAGATCCGAAGTCGGCAGGGTTCAGTGCTGTCTGTATAAGGGTGAACTACAACTCCCAAAGCCAAATGTCAATCACCCCGAAACCTATAGATCAGGGGTCCCCAAACTAAGGCCCGGGGGCCGGATGCGGCCCTCCGAGGTCATTTACCTGGCCCCCGCCCTCAGTTTTATAATATAATATATTGTATATACATATAATATTGACAATATTATAATGTAATCTATATATATAAAAGAGTGATGGCATCACGGCAGCGGACAAAACAACAAAAGTAAACACCCCACAACTTCGAAAATTGACAGCACAACCCCTCATCCACGCCTCTAGGTTGATACAACAAAAATAAAATAAAAATAAAGCCCTAATTAGAGGGAGAGGAATAATTGCTTTTATCCAATTGCTGCCAGTTAGAAGGCTAAGCTCCGCTCACTTGGTCTCCTAGCAACCCAATAAAAAATAATAAAAAACACTAAAAAATTAATACAATAAAATACTATAATAACAGAAAATAACTAAAAAAATACAAGAAAATAATAAAACATAATAAATAAAAATATAACTTACAATAAAATGAAGTAAAAAATGCAAATAACATCAAATAAAAATTACACAACAATTTTTAACCAATACCACCACCACTTTGCCAAAGCAACGCGTGGCCGGGCACAGCTAGTACAATATAACACTAATAATAATACCATATAATAATATTAATTATATATTCTATATTACATATAATATTACTAATAATATTACAGTATAGTGGTATAGTTCAATATAGTAACATATAATGCTAATATTGTGCTATGCTAATAGTATAATATATTGTATGTACAGTAGAGTCTCACTTATCCAACACTCGCTTATCCAACGTTCTGGATTATCCAACGCATTTTTGTGGTCAATGTTTTCAATACATCATGATATTTTGGTGCTAAATTCGTAAATACAGTAATTATTACATAGCATTACTGCGTATTGAACTACTTTTTCTGCCAAATTTGTTGTATAACCTGATGTTTTGGTGCTTAATTTGTAAAATAATAACCTAATTTGATGTTTAATAGGCTTTTCCTTAATGCCTCCTTATTATCCAACATATTCACTTATCCAACATTCTGCCGGCCCGTTTATGTTGGATAAGTGAGACTCTACTGTACATATAATTTGTAAGCCACTCTGAGTCCCCTTTGGGGTGAGAAGAGTGTGATACAAATGTAGTAAATAAATGCAGTAAATAAATAATAAATAAATTTTAGACTTAGGCTCGCCCAAAGTCTGAAATGACTTGAAGGCACACAGCAACAACAACAACAACAACCCTAATTAACTTGACTATCTCATTGGCCAGAAGCAGGAACACACTTCCCATTGAAATCCTGATAAATGTATGTTGGCTTAAAATTGTTTTTATTTTTAAATATTGTATTGTTCTTTCATTGTTCTTGTTGTTGTTGTTGTTTTTGCACTTCAAATAAGACATGTGCAGTGTGCATCGGAATTTGTTTGTTTGTTTTTTTTCAAATGATAATCCGGCCCCTCAACAGTCTGAAGGATTGTGGACCGGCCATCGGATTAAAAAGTTTGAGGACCCCTGCTATAGATTCTATAGCATGGAGCTGCATTAAGTGTACAATGTTGATCAGGCATGGGCCAACTTCGGTGCTATATTTGTAAATACAGTAGAGTCTCACTTATCCAACATAAACGGGCCGGCAGAATGTTGGATAAGCGAATATGTTGGATAATAAGGAGGCCTTAAGGAAAAGCCTATTAAACATCAAATTAGGTTATGATTTTACAAATGAAGCACCAAAACATCATGTTAGACAACAAATTTGGCAGAAAAAGTAGTTCAATACGCAGTAATGCTACGTAGTAATTACTGTATTTACAAATTTAGCACCAAAATATCACGATATATTGAAAACATTGACTACAAAAATGTGTTGGATAATCCTGAATGTTGGATAAGCGAGTGTTGGATAAGTGAGACTCTACTGTACTGTAATTACTACGTAACGTGACGGTGTATTGAACTGCTTTTTCTGTTGATTTGTTGTAAAACATAACGTTTTGGTGCTTACTGTATATACTTGAGTATAAGCCTAGTTTTTCAGCCCTTTTTTTAAGACTGAAAAAGCCCCCCTCGGCTTATACTCTGGTCCTGGTTGGCTTATATTTGGGTCAGCTTATACTCGGGAATATATGGTACATTTATTATTTTTCTCTGTTATTATTATTGGTATTATTACATTTAATATTTTTCTCTATTATTATTGGTATTATTACATTTATTATTTTTTCTCTATTATTGTTGCTACTACAGTAGAGTCTCACTTATCCAACACTCGCTTATCCAACGTTCTGGATTATGCAACGCATTTTTGTAGTCAATACTTTCAATACATCGTGATATTTTGGTGCTGAATTTGTAAATACAGTAATTACTACATAACCTTACTGCGTATTGGACTACTTTTTCTCTCAAATTTGTTGTATAACATGATGTTTTGGTGCTTAATTTGTAAAATCATAACCTAATTTGATGTTTAATAGGCTTTTCCTTAATCTCTCCTTATTATCCAACATGCTCGCTTATCCAACATTCTGCCGGCCCATTTACATTGGATAAGCGAGACTCTACTGTATTATGAATCATACCGGGCTGTGGCGCAGGCGGGAGAGCAAGCCAGCTGCAATTAACTGCAATGAATCACTCTGACCAGGAGGTCATGAGTTCAAGGCCCACTCGGAGCCTATGTTTGTTTGTCTTTGTTCTATGTTAAAAGGCATTGAATGTTTGCCTATATGTGTAATGTGATCCGCCCTGAGTCCCCTTCGGGGTGAGAAGGGCGGAATATAAATGCTGTAAATAAATAAATAAATAATAATGTAAATATCTGATAGGCAGGATGTATTTTTATTTTTATTATTGTATTTTTATTGTATTTTTATTATTATGCATTTGTATTTTTATTATTAATAATACATTTAATATTTCACTCTATTATTATTATTATTATTGTATTTATTATTTTACTCTATTTATTATTACATGTATTATTTTCCTGTATTTATTATTATTTCATATATTATTTTACTCTATTATTATTAAAAGGATACATAAGCACATTTACATTGAAGAAGATGATAATAATGATTTGATCAGAGTTGGACAGTTTTATCTTAAATTTGAGCTTAATGTAAATATTCAAAAACTTTTAACCTACGGATGCCTCAATTAATGTAATTTTATTGGTATGTACAGTAGAGTCTCACTAATCCAAGCCTCGCTTATCCAAGCCTCTGGATAATCCAAGCCATTTTTGTAGTCAATGTTTCCAATATATCGTGATATTTTGGTGCTAAATTCATAAATACAGTAATTACAACATGACATTACTGCGTATTGAACTACTTTTTCTGTCAAATTTGTTGTATAACATGAAGTTTTGGTGCTTAATTTGTAAAATCATAACCTAATTTGATGTTTAATAGGCTTTTCCTTGATCAGTCCTTATAATCCAAGATATTCGCTTATCCAAGCTTCTGCCGGCCCGTTTAGCTTGGATTAGTGAGACTCTACTGTATTTTTATATCTGAAATTTCCCACCCTCAACTTATACTTGAGTCAATGATTTCCCAGTTTTTTTGTGGTAAAATTAGGTGCCTCGGCTTATACTCGAGTATATACAGTAATTTGTAATATCATAATGTAATTTGACATTTAATAGGCTTTTCCTTAATCCCTCCTTGTTATCCAACATTTTTGCTTCTCTAACGTTCTGCTGGCCCATTTATGTTGGATAAGTGAGACTCTAATGTAGTGACTTCTTTCCAGGATGAAAAGGAAACATTGGGGAGAAGCACCTTTGGGTTTGGTCACCAATGATTCTTCTATTGATTTTATTTATTTATTTATTTACAGTATTTATATTCCGCCCTTCTCACCCCGAAGGGGACTCAGGGCGGATTACAATGAACACCTATATGGCAAACATTCAATGCCAACAGACAAACAACATTCAGTTTTTTAGACAGACACAGAGGCATTTTTAACATCTTTCCAGCTTCACGATTCCGGCCACAGGGGGAGCTGTTGCTTCACCGTCCATTGGTGGCTGTTGTTCCTCATTCTTTTCCTCGTGAGCAGTTTTATAGTGTTGTAGATTAGTTAAATTAGCCTCCCGCATAAAGCGTCCCTAAATTTTCCCTACTTGACAGATGCAACTGTCTTTCGGGGCTGCTAGGTCAACAGCAAGCCGGGGCTATTTTATTTTAATTTTTTCTATGGTCGGAGGCTTAACCCGACCCGGGCTTCGAACTCATGACCTCTCGGTCAGTAGTGATTTATAGCAGCTGGTTACTAGCCAGCTGCGCCACAGCCCGGCCCCTGATGGAGCCTGGAATCGCATTGGCTCTTTTAGCTGCTGCATCACAGTCTTGGCTTATGTACAGCTTGTCATCTACTAAGTCTCCTAAATCCTTAAGAAGGGAAGGCTTGTATTATGGCTTCAGGGAAAGGTCTGCATTTCCGCGAGGCTCAGAGGTGAGGTTTTTTTTGGAGACGAGTTTCCCAAAGAGAGAAAGGGCCAGACGTCTCCTTGTTTCAGACGATGAGAAGCTTGAATTCTTAGCCTGGTGTTTTGACACTTAGGAGGCATCTCCCTTTAAAGCCTGCGAGAACTGGATATATTTAGCCGAGATGAAAAGATGGGGAAAGGGAGAGAAAACTGACAGATTTGAAAGGTACCTCTGCATGTCAGAAAAGAGAGAGAGAGAAATAAATCTGATGGAAAATAGGACAAGTGCCTTTCTCTTAAATTAAAACTAACTCAAAATTCTGTGGCCCTTGTCTTCCAATAGTATATAATGTATTGGTTTTAGAAAGCTTTTAAAAAGTAGCATTTAATTGACAATATTATTGGGTTGTTGTATGCTTTCCGGGCTGTATGGCCATGTTCCAGAAGCAGTCTCTCCTGACATTTCGCCCACATCTATGGCAGGCATCCTCAGAGGTTGTGGGATGCCTGCCATAGATGTGGGCGAAACGTCAGGAGAGAATACTTCTGGAACACGGCCATACAGCCCGGAAAACACACAACAATCCTCAGACCTCACAACCTTTGGGGATGCCTGCCATAGATGTGGGTGAAACGTCAGGAGAGAATGCTTCTGGAACATGGCCATACAGCCCAGAAAACACACAACAACCCTCAGACCTCACAACCTCTGGGGATGCCTGCCATAGATGTGGGTGAAACGCCAGGAGAGAATACTTCTGGAACATGGCCATACAGCCCGGAAAACACACAACAACCCTCAGACCTCACAACCTCTGGGGATGCCTGCCATAGATGTGGGTGAAACGTCAGGAGAGAATGCTTCTGGAACATGGCCATATAGCCCGGAAAACACACAACAACCCTCAGACCTCACAACCTCTGGGGATGCCTGCCATAGATGTGGGTGAAACGTCAGGAGAGCATGCTTCTGGAACATGGCCATATAGCCCGGAAAACACACAACAACCCTCAGACCTCACAACTTCTGGGGATGCCTGCCATAGATGTGGGTGAAACGTCAGGAGAGAATACTTCTGGAACATGGCCATACAGCCCGGAAAACACACAACAACCCTCAGACCTCACAACTTCTGGGGATGCCTGCCATAGATGTGGGTGAAACGTCAGGAGAGAATACTTCTGGAACATGGCCATACAGCCCGGAAAACACACAACAATCCTCAGACCTCACAACCTCTGGGGATGCCTGCCATAGATGTGGGTGAAACATCAGGAGAGAATACTTCTAGAACATGGCCATACAGCCCGGAAAACACACAACAACCCTGTGATCCTGGCTATGAAAACCTTCGACAACAATATTATTGTTTTTACAACATTTTCCTGGGATTTGTAGTTCTACAAGAACTTTAGCCTTCCCTGCCCAAGGAGGGCTGGTGCCTCTCCAAACTACAACTCCCAATATATTATAGCATAGAGCGATGGCAGTTAAAGTGGTATCAAACTGCATTAAGTGTACAGTGTAGGCATGGGCAAACTTTTTGGATTTTTGGAGGAAAATGTTTTCAAGTTCTGGATGGGAGAATCCATGGATGTGGGATCCAGAGGTGCAAAATATGTGGATACGAAGCAGGATGCTGTACTTCACAAACTATAAACTCTGTGATTCTATATGATTAAGATGTAGCAGTGGAAGAGAAAGACAAATGCTATAAATGTGTAGCATGGAAGAATCTCGCATTATCCGCCTTCTAATTCATTGAGGCGATGTAGGGGTTGTGAGTCCCGAAATAACTGGAGATCCAATAAAGCCATCCTGGCATCCCGTTTGAGAGCACTTTATAATAGAAGCAGAAAAAATCATTTAGTGGGAAGCTGTGTATTCCTGCATTGCAAGGGGCTGGGCTAGATGATCTCCGAGGGTCCCTTCGAGCTTTTCTGGGATTCCTCTCCTGGGATCAGATAGCCCAAATTGGACAGGCTGCACCTTGGATGTGCCAAATGGGCTCAACAGAGACCTAGTTCTTAGGGGGAAGCGGAGATAGCAAAGACTGTTTGTTATTATTGTTGTTGTTGTTGTAATTACACTGTGTAACAAAATTTGAAACATTTTCCGTTCCTGGTTTGAAAGTGTTATTTCCTATTTCATTGTGCAGTACTAAAAGTAGTTGTCGTGCTCCGGAAACTTCGTTTTTGTGGCTGCCACAAACTAGGTTGAATTGGTTGAGACTCTGAGATATTCATTGAAAATGTTATATATATATATATATATAAAACTAGCTGTGCCCGGCCACGTGTTGCTGTGGCGAAGTATGGTGGTATGGGAAATAAAGTATTGAGGAATTAATGGTAGTTAAGGTAAAGGTTTCCCCTTGACATTAAGTCCATTATAAATGGGTTATATAGTTGTGTGGAAGGTCCTTGAGTCTACACTGCCATATAGTCCAGTTCAAATCAGATAATCTGTATTTTATAGGCAGTGTGAAAGAGGCCTGAGGCCTAACTCTGCCTGTCCCCTGGGCTGAGTGGGTTTCTAGGAGACCGAGTGGGCGGAGCTTAGCCTTCTAACTGGCAGCAATTGGATAAAAACAATTATTCCTCTCCCTCTAATTGGGACTTAATTTTTCTTTTTTTGTTATTGTATGAACGTAGAGGCATGGATGAGGGGTTGTGCTGCCAAGTTTAGTGTTTCTGGGATTTGTAGTTTTGTTTTGTCCTAGGCCGAAATTTCATTACCCTTTTATATATATAGATTATTTATAATATTTATAAATATATAATATATTGTATATACATATAGTATTGATAATAATATTATAATGGATACAATATAATACTACTAATAATACAATATAATAATACTAATTATATATTAAAAGTAATATTACTAATAATATTACCATATAATGATATAGTACAGTATAGTAATTTAATGCTTATATTGTGCTATGCTAATAATATATTGTATGTTCATTTGATTTGTAAGCCGCTCTGAGTCCCCTTTGGGGTGAGAAGAGTGGGCTATAAATGTAGTAAATAAATAAATTTGTTGTTGAAGGCTTTCACGGCTGCGATCACAGGGTAGTTGTGTGTTTTCCGGGCTGTATGGCCATGTTCCAGAATATTCTTTCCTAACGTTTCGCCCACATCTATGGCAGGCATCCTCAGAGGTTGTGAGGTGAGGATGCCTGCCATAGATGTGGGCGAAACGTCAGGAGAGAATACACTCGAGTCTCACTTATCCAAGCTAAACGGGCCGGCAGAACCTTGGATAAGTGAATATCTTGGATAATAAGGAGGGATTAAGGAAAAGCCTATTAAACATCAAATTAGGTTATGATTTTACAAATTAATAATAATAATAATAATAATAATAAAACTTTATTTATAACCCGCCACCATCTCCCCAATGGGGACTCGGCCAAAACATCATGTTATACAACAAATTTGACAAAAAAGTAGCTCAATACGCAGTAATGTTATGTTGTAATTACTGTATTTACGAATTTAGCACCAAAATATCACGATATATTGAAAACATTGACTACAAAAATGGCTTGGATAATCCAGAAGCTTGGATAAGCGAGGCTTGGATAAGTGAGACTCTACTGTACTTCCGGAACATTGTCATACAGCCTGGAAAACACACCACAACCCCATTCATTGAAAAGCTGTAGCAAAACGTGCTGCAGGATGTCCCTCCCACAAAAACAAAGTTTTTGCAGTTTAATAAACTTTCCCCATGTTTTTCTGATAGAACCAATTAGGAAACGACACGTATAACCCAGGAACAAAAATAGTGTTACATAGTGTTGTTTTTGTTGTTGTTGTTGTCATTGTTACAGTCCATCACAAAACCGTGCACGAGAAAGAGAGAGTGCGAAGAGAAGAGGAAGGTAGCCGAAATGCCAGCCACCAAGCCCTTGCAGGAGCCTCTTCCAGCCCACTCTGGCGGCTCCAGTTACACCTCCACCTGCCCTGCACACCTGCCCTCCTTGCTCTCCCTCCACCTGTTCTCGCTTATCTCTCTCTCCCTCCAACCCTTGCACCAGGCCCATGCTTACTTTGGTTACCCCCCTTTGCCCCCTTTTTCATAGAATCATATTGTTGCAAGAGATCCCCAAAGGCCACCCTGTCCAACCCCTTCTGCTAAGCAGGAAGACACTATGAAAGCCCTCCCGACAGATGCCACCCAGCCTCTGCTTAAAGACCTCCAGAGAAGGAGACTCCACCAGGCTCCCAGGCAGCAGCAAATTCCATATCTATAATGTTGAGGTGGAATCTCTTTTCTTGCCATTTGAATCCTTTGCTCCGTTGTCTCCGGAGCAGCAGAAAACAAGCCTACAAAAATATAAACCCCTGGATTGCACAGTATTGAAACAGGGTGGTCTCATTGATGGGGCCGGGCTGTGGCGCAGGCTGGTAAACAGCTGCTGCAATAAATCACTCTGACCATGAGGTCATGAGTTTGAGGCCAGCCCGTGGCGGGGTGAGCACCTGTCAATTAAAATATATATATACTAGCTGTGCCCGGCCACGTGTTGTTGTGGCGTTTTCTAGTAGTGTTGGTGAGAAATTGTTGAGGTAGTGGTAGTACTGAGTGTCTGTTGTATGGTTGTCTTTATGTTTAGTATACACACTGAAGTGGATTATCTCGCAGTGTGGACTCAAGATAATCCAGTCCAAAGAAGATAATATAAGATTATAAATGGGTTATATAGCTGTGCGGAAGGGCCTTGAGTCTACACTGCCATATAATCCAGTTAAAATCTGATAATCTGTGGAAGAGGCCTAAGTGAGGCCTAACTGTGCCTGTCCCCTGGGCTGAGGAGGTTGCTAGGAAACCAAGTGGGCGGAGCTTAGCCTTCAAACTGGCAGCAATTGGATAAAAACTATTATTCATCTCCCTGTAATTAGGACTTTCTTTTTCTTTTCTTTTTTGTTGTATCAACCTAGAGCCGTGAATGATGGGTTGTGTTGTCAAATTTCGAGTTTGGGGGGGGGCTGTAGTTTTGTTGTTTTGTCCGCTGCCCTGATGCCATCACTCTTTTATATATATAGATATATAGCCCCTGCTCATTGCTGGCCTAGCAACCCGAAAGATAGTTGCATCTATCAAGTAGGAAATAAGGTACCACTTATAAAAATTGGGGAGGCAAGTTTAACTAATTTATAACGTTGGAATGAGGAAGTGAGGAAGTGCCATCAGAGTGGATGATGAAGCAGCTGCTCCCCCGGTGGCCAGAATCAAATATCCCCTCAGGAGAAGGTTAAATTGCCTCTGCGTCTGTCTCTGTCTCAGTTCGATGTGTTTATGGGCATTGAATGTTTGCCCTATATGTGTATAATGTGATCCGCCCTGAGTCCCCTTCGGGGTGAGAAAGAAGGGCGGAATATAAATACTGTAAATAAATAAATAATGCATAAAACTGCATTAATTCTACAGTGTTAGTTGCACTCTATCTCATGGACCTTGCACCCATCCAAACTTTATAAGCCTTTCAGTTTTAATTGCTTGGGTCCAGTGGAAGAGCAACCAACAAAATACCCAACCAAAGCACTCTTGAAAGGTACCCATCCAAACTCTGTTGAAGGACCCCCCAAAAGGGAGTGTTCACCAACCTCAGAGGCATAAAATCATAGAATCACATAGTTGGAAGAGACCCTCAAAGACCATCTTCTAGTCCAGTGGTTCTCAATCTTCCTAATGCCGCAACCACTTAATACAGTTTCTCATGTTGTGCTGATCCACAACCATACTTTTTTCGTTACTACTTCGTAACTCCAATTTTGCGACTGTTATGAATCATAATGCATATACAGTAGCGTCTCACTTATCCAACATTCTGGGTTATCCAACACTTTTTTGTAGTCAATGTTTTCAAAATATCGTGATACTTCGGTGCTAAATTCGTAAATACAGTAATTACTACATAGCATTACTGTGTATTGAACTACTTTTTCTGTCAAATTTGTTGTATAACATGATGTTTTGGTGCTTCATTTGTAAAATCATAACCTAATTTGATGTTTAATAGGCTTTTCCTTAATCTCTCCTTATTATCCAACATATTCGCTTATCCAACGTTCTGCCGGCCCGTTTACATTGGATAAGCGAGACTCTACTGTATCTGATATGCAGGATGTATTTTCATTCACTGGACCAAATTTAGCACAAATACCCAATACGTTGTCGAAGGCTTTCATGGTCGGAATCACAGGGTTGTTGTGTGTTTTCCAGGCTGTCTGGCCATGTTCCAGAAGTATTCTCTCCTGATGTTTTGCCCACATCTATGGCAGATGTTATCAGAGGTTGTGAGGTCTATGGAAAAACTAAGCAAGAAAGGTTTATATATCTGTGGAAGGTCCTGGGTGGGGGAAATAACTCTTGTCTGTTGGAGGCCAGAGTAAATATTGTAATTAATCACCTTCATTAGCATTAAATGGCCTTCCAAGCTTCATATCCTGTCCTGGGGGAATCCTTTCTTCAGAGTCGTTAGCTGCCCTTGATTGATTCATGTCTGGAACTCCTCTGTTTTCAGAGTGCTGCTCCTTATTTACTGTTCTGATTTTGGAGTTTTTTAATACTGGTAGCCAGGTTTTGTTCTTTTTCATGGTTTCCTCCTTTCTGTTGAAGTTGTCCACATGCTTGTGGATTTCAATGGCTTCTCTATGTAGTCTAACATGATAGTTGTTGGAGTGGTCGATCATTTTTGTGTTCTCAATATACTGTGTCCATACCTCACAACCTCTGAGGATGCCTGCCATAGATGTGGGTGAAACGTCAGGAGAGAATACTTCCGGAGCATGGCCATACAGCCCAGAAAACACACAACAACCCAATATCCTTTACGCCCAAATTTGAATACTGGTGGGATTGAGGGTGGAGGCTTTAATGATTTTGTCATTTGGGAGTTGTAGTTCCTGGGACCATGACCAACAGAAAATACTGGAAGGGTTTGGTGGGTATTGAGCTTGAGTTTTGGAGTTGTAGTTCACCTACATCCAGAGAGCTCAAACAGTGGTGGATCTGGACCAACCTTGGCATGAATACTCTATATGCCCAAATGTGAATGTATTTTCTGATGGTCTTTGGCGACTCCTCTGACACCCCCTCATGACCCCCCAGGGGTCCCGACCCCCAGGTTGAGAAAGGCTGATCTGTTCCATCCCAATGCCATGCAGGAACACACAAAACACTCCTGACAGACAGCCAACCAGCCTCTGTTTCAATTTATTCCACCGCCGAACAGCACTTTCACTCAACTGTGTTGTTGGATGGGGCTGGGTTTCACATATTGATATTAATGGACTCTCCAGCTCTTTGGCTGCAAAAGCCCGTTGGCTGATCCTTCTTTTATTGCTCCGCTGAATGTTCTGCACTTGCATCTTCATTTAAAGGCCAGGGAGAGCAGCCCTAGGCCTCCTCTCACAAGGCTCGGCAGAAAAAGCACCGGCTCCAGAGATAAGAGGCTGCTTACCTGGAGATTCCCTTCCTTACTTTCTCTATGTGGTGGCATAGTAAAATGGGAATATTGAAAAGCTCTAGATGGTTGAATCCATAAATGCAAAATCCATAGATATGGAGAGCCGGCTGTATAGAGGAGTGGAGACGTCTAGATCAGGGGTCCCCAAACTAAGGCCCGTGGGCCAGATGCGGCCCTCCAAGGTCATTGACCTGGCCCCTGTCCTAAACTTTAGACTTAGGGTTGATCTCAGTCTACCTGGTTTTTGGAGGTCTCTTTGCTTAGCTACGGCCTTATGAGACCATCTAGATGGCTTTTGGAGGTCACTTTCCTTACCTATGGTCCTATGAGACCGTCTACATCAGGGGTCCTCAAACTAAGGCCTGTGGGCCAGATGCGGCCCTCCAAGGTCATTTACCTGGCCCCTGTCCTAAACTTTAAACTTAGGGTTGATCTCAGTCTACCTGGTTTTTGGAGGTCTCTTTGCTTACCTATGGTCTTATGAGATTGTCTAGATGGTCTTTGAAAGTCTCTTTGCTTAGCTACGGCCTTATGAAACCATCTAGATGGCTTTTGGAAGTCACTTTCCTTACCTATGGTCCTATGAGACAGTCTAGATGGCCTTTAAGAGTCCCTTTCCTTATCTATGGTTTTATGAGATTGTCTAGATGGCCTTTGGGGGCCCCTTTCCTTATCTATGGTCTTCTGATGGCATGATGAGATCATCTAGATGGCCTTTGAAGGTCCCTTTCCTTACTGATGGTCTTATGATACCATCTAGATGGTCTTTGGAGGTTTCTTTGTTTACCTATGGTCTTATGTTAGGGTTGATCTAAGTCTGAAATGACATTAAGGCACACAAAAACAATCCTAATTTTTTGACTTTTTCATCATAGTCTGGCCCCCCAACAGTCTGAGGGACTGTGAATCGGCCCTCCACTTAAAAAGTTTGAGGACCCCTGGTCTAGAGTAAGGCCTGTCTGGAGGTGATGATGAAATCTATAGAAAATCTTGGGCACAAGCAAAGTCTCATTTGGGGTTGACTCATGCTCAGTCTACTAAGCCGGAAGGTGTCCAGGTGTTGTTTCATATATACCTTCTACACATAGCTTGAAGGTTATTTTATATGCAAAATGCTCAGGTCTTGAAACCATAAATCCCTTTGAGGAGGGGCTTAGGAAGATGAATATGAGCCAACAGTGTGATGCAGCAGCTAAGAAAGCCAATGTGATCTTAGACTGCATCCATAGGAGTCTAGTGTCTCGATTAAGGGAGTCTGAGAAACATAGAATTATAGATTTGGAAGAGACCACATGGACCATCTAATCCAACCCCAAGCCATGCAGGAAAGGCACCATCAAAGCACTACCAGCGGATGGCTATCCGGCTTTTATTTAAAAGCTTTTAAAGAAAGAGCTTCCACCAGACTTGAAGGCAGAAAGTTCCACAGCTTGTATGGTCAGGAAGTTCTTTCTAATGTTTAGGTGGAATCTCTTTTCCTGTCATTTGAACCCATGGCTCCATTGGGTCCTAGTTTCCAGGGCAGCAGAAAAGAAACCTGGCCCTTCTTCCTTATGGCATCCTTTCACATATTATCCATGGCTCTCATGTCTCCTCACAACCTTCTCTTCTGCAAGTTAAATAGGCCCAGATCTTGAAGATGCTCCTCAGAGGGATTCATGGTCTCCAGACCTTTGATCCATTTAGTTGTCCTCCTCTGGATATCTTCCACCTTCCAGAATTGGACACAGTGTTCTTCTAGGTGAAGAGACCCAACCAAGGTAGAATACAAAGGCACCATGACTTCCCTTGATAAAGACACTAGACTCCTTTTGATCCAGTCCAGAATCCCATTGGCTTTTTAAGCTGCTGCATCACACTCTTGGCTCATGTTCATCTTCCCGTCCACGGAGACTCCAAGGTCTTTCTCACATATTCTGTTGTCAAGCCAGGCGTCACCCATCCTGTATCTTTGCATTTCATTTTTTCTGCCTAAGTGACTATCCTACATTTGCCCTTGTTGAAATTCATTTTGTTAGTTTTGGCCAATTAGCTCTCTCATCTGTTAAAGCCATTTCAAATTCTGACCCTGTCCTCTGGAGTAGGCATGTGCGATCCATGAAAAAAATGGTTCAATACTCTCTTCGAAGGTTAAATTAGAAGCACCAAACCACCTCGGAACCCGTTTCGACTTTATTACGATTAACGATTTTATTACGATTAACGATGATTCCAATAAATTCGCCCATGTCTACTCTGGAGTATTAGCTCTTCCTCCTAATTTAGTGTCATCTGCAAACCTGATAAGCCTGCCCTCTAAACCTTCATATATGGGGTCATATATTGCTGGACTTATTTAAAAGTGGAAGGATTATATATCTTTAAAAAATATAACGTACATGCCATTAGCTTGCTAAGAACTGCCCATTGGCCACACGATCAAGGTAGATTTGTGCAGAATTTGATTTTTCTGGGTTCATTGCTATCAACGAATTTAGGGTGGATCTACACTTCTGTCACTCTTTTCTTATTGTTGTTGTTGATGATGATGATGATGATGATGATGATGATGATGATGATGATGATGATTATTATTATTATTATTATGGGTTCAATATTATTGTTATCTTCATTCTCTTTGGAATAACTTCACCAGCTCTGCCCTCGGAGTTCATTGAGAGTTAATAATGTCTGGAGACGTAATTAACTTTTAAGACAAGGAGAAGGATTAGATGACCTTTAGATCTTGCCCTTATCTTATAGCGCAATGGCTGGATTGCAATATAAAATGGATAGCCTCTTGAATTAAATCCCTGTGTGTGTTTTTTTTTAAAAAAGGACAGAAAGGAAATCTCTCCCGCGGCTGCTTGAGACAGGTGTTTAAGCACATAAATTATGAATGTACAGAGGAGTGTTTAATTAACAATTAAATATGCGCTTGTGTACACAGTTTGTGTGCTGTGGGTAAGGAGAGCTGTCCTGCATCCGATGAAAAGCAATGGATGAGCGGATGAATTTGTGGCATTTTCTGCGGGTTTCATGGCCCTTCCAGTATTTCTTTTAATCATATATGTTGATTTGTCCATATTCTTGATATCAATAACTTTTTCTAACCACATTTCTTTGCTGGGGATAATTGCTTCTTTCCAATATCTAGCTACCACTAATCTTGCTGCTGTAACTAAATACGTGAATTTTTTTTCCTTATTCTTTTTATTCTTCATTTTATTTTCTCCTTCACTACCTTGTACAGCATACAATCCCAGTAGGTAATAGTCTGGTTTGCATTCCAGGTTTATTTTTAAAACTTTCCTACATTCAATATTAATTGTTTTCCAGTATTTTTTTATTTCCTTACAACTCCACCACATATGATAATATGAGCCGACTTGCTCCTTATCCATATTTTTATACATTAAGTCGATATTTTTTTGGTGTTAAATACCATCTTTGTATAGTTTTCAACCAGTTTTCCTTAAGATCTGTGGCGAAGGAATATTTGATTTTCTTGTTCCAAATACCGTATATACTCGAGTATAAGCCAACCCAAATATAAGCCGAGGCACCTACCACAAAAAACTGGGAAAACATTGACTCCAGTATAAGCCAAGGGTGGTAAATTTCAGAAATAAAAACAGATACCAATAAAATTACATTAATTGAGGCATCAGTAGGTTAAATGTTTTTGAATATTTACATAAAGCTCAAATTGAAGATAAGACTGTCCAACTCTGATCAAATCATTATTATCATCTTCTTCAATGTAAATGTGCTTATGTATCCTTTTAATAATAATGGAGGAAAATAATACATGTAATAATAATAAATACAGGAAAATAATACAAGTAATAATAAATAGAGTAAAATAATACAAGTAATAATAAATAGAGTAAAGTAATAAATGCAATAATAATAATAAGAAGAAGATCAGAGTGAAATAATAAATGTATTAATAATAATAAAAATAGAGTAAAATAAATGTAATAGTAGCAACAATAATAGAGAAAAATAATAAATGTAATAATACCAATAATAATAGAGAAAAATAATAAATGTACCATATATTCTCGAGTATAAGCTGACCCAAATATAAGCCAACCAGGACCCTCACCAGAGTATAAGCCGAGGTGGGCTTTTTCAGTCTTAAAATAAGGGCTGAAAAACTAGGCTTATACTCGAGTATATACAGTATCTTCCCATTCACTCATAAGAATTGGTTTACCCAAATCTCTGGACCATTTCAACATTGATTCTTTAATTACTTCTGATTCTGAAGGTTTATTCTTTATACATTTTTTGTACATAAAACCAGATTTATGTACATCAAGGCATCGGAAAGGAAAGGGATCCCTCTCTTACAAGTTGGGTAAATGCAGGGAACACAGTGGATGTAGCGTATCTGGATTTCAAGAAGGCCTTCTTTCAACAAGGTCCCCCATGACCTTCTTGTAAGCAAACTAGTTAAATGTGGGCTAGGCAAAAGTATGGTTAGATGGATTTGTAATTGGTTAAGTGAGCAAACCCAAAGGGTGCTCCTCATCAATGTGTCTTCTTCATCCTGGAAAGAAGTGACGAGTGGAGTGCCATCAACAGGGTTACATCCTAGGATCTTGATTAATGACTTACTGTAGATCAGTGGTTCTCAACCTGTGGGTCCTGAGATGTTTTGACCTTCAACTACCAGAAATCCCAACAGCTGGCAAACTGTCTGGGATTTCTGGGAGTTGTAGGCCAAAACACCTGGGCACCCACAGGTTGAGAACCACTGACTTAGACGAAGGGTTAGAAGGCATGGTCATCAAGTTTGGAGATGGGACCAAATTGGGAGAGAGAGCCAATACTTCAGAAGACAGGAGCAGCATTCAAAACGATCTTCACAGATTAGAGAGATGGGCTGAAACTAACAAAATGAAGTTCAACAGGAACAAATGCAAGAGACTCAACTTAGGCAGAAATGCAAAGATACAGAATGGGGGACAATGACTGATTCCACAGCAGTACATGTGAAAACGATCTTGGAGTCCTCGTAGGAAACAAGTTAAACATGAACCAAGAATGTGATGTAGCGGCTAAAAAAGCCAATGGGATTTTGGCCGGCATCAATAGTCTAGTGTCTAGATCCAGGGAAGTCATGCTACCCCTCACTTCTGCCTTGGTCAGACCACACCTGGAATACTGTGTCCAATTCTCAGTAGCCTTTATTTCGGTCAACAAACCATTGGCTAGGATCAAGTTATAGTACAATGATGGAATACAACATTTGAGTAATTTATAACATTGCATTTGGCTTATGGTTAATAACAAGTCTGTCCAATCTCTATTGGTTATTTGGCTTTCTTTATAATCTAAAACAAAAACTGATTAGAGATTAGTGAACCATCCCCTAGATACTCTTTGTTATACTCTCAACACTTACAGATTTTTCATGAAGCACTTACGGCTTTGAAGGAAGTTGAAGGAAGATGTTGACTCTAAGCTGGAATGTGTCCAGAGGAGGGCGACTAAAATGTTCAAGAGTCTGGAGAACAAGCCCTATGAGGAGTGGCTTAAAGAGCTGGGCATGTTTAGCCTGCAGAAGAGAAGGCTGAGAGGAGACATGATGAGGGCTATGCATCAAGATGTAAAGGGAAGTCATAGGGAGGAGGGAGCAAGCTTGTTTTCTGCAACCCTGGAGACTAAGACCCGGAACAGTGGCTTCAAACTACAGAAAAAGAGATTCCACCTGAACATCAGGAAGAACTTCCTCACTGTGTGAAGGGCTGTTCGGCAGTGGAACTCTCTGCCCCAGACTGTGGTGGAGGCTCCTTCTTTGGAGGCTTTTAAGCAAAGGCTGGATGGCCATCTGTCAGGGGTGCTTTGAATGCGATTTCCTGCTCTTGGCAGGGGGTTGGACTGGATGGCCTATGAGGTCTCTTCCAACTCTACTATTCTATGATTATATGATTCTATATGAGAGAGAGTTGTTCAGCAGTGGAACTCTCTGCCCCAGAGTGTGGTGGAGGCTCCTTCTTTGGAGGCTGGGTGGCCATCTTCTAGGGGTGCTTTGAATGCGATTTTCCTGCTTCTTGGCAGGATAGGGTTGGACTGGATGGCCCACGGGGTCTCTTCCAACTCTAGGATTCTATGATTCCTAGCCATCCAAGCAAACAGTTTTGGAGTTTGGAAACCCGGACCAGGGATGCTCAATATGTTATACAGATTCTGGAGAGAATCTTGGATCATTGATTAACACCCAGCGTAATTTTGTTCGGACAGTTTGCTTTCTAAGCAAGTGGTCATCATCATCACAAGCTTCCCTGCTCCTCATCTCCCACAGCAGGGACATCCTGAACCTGAATCCCATAATTCCCATGAGAGTCATCTTGAAACTCATCCTGAACCTGAATCCCAACATCTTGAAACTGCATCCCAGAATCCTCATCAGAGTCATCTTGAAACTCATCCTGAACCTGAATCCCATAGTTCCCATCAGAGTCATCTTGAAACTCATCCTGAACCTGAATCCCATCATCTTGAAACTGCATCCCAGAATCCTCATCAGAGTCATCTTGAAACTCATCCTGAACCTGAATCCCATAATTCCCATCAGAGTCATCTTGAAACTCATCCTGAACCTGAATCCCATAATTCCCATCAGAGTCATCTTGAAACTCATCCTGAACCTGAATCCCATCATCTTGAAACTGCATCCCAGAATCCTCATCAGAGTCATCTTGAAACTCATCCTGAACCTGAATCCCATAATTCCCATCAGAGTCATCTTGAAACTCATCCTGAACCTGAATCCCATAATTCCCATCAGAGTCATCTTGAAACTCATCCTGAACCTGAATCCCATCATCTTGAAACTGCATCCCGGAATCCTCATCAGAGTCATCTTGAAACTCATCCTGAACCTGAATCCCATCATCTTGAAACTGCATCCCGGAATCCTCATCAGAGTCATCTTGAAACTCATCCTGAACCTGAATCCCATCATCTTGAAAATGCATCCCAGAATCCTCATCAGAGTCATCTTGAAACTCATCCTGAACCTGAATCCCATAATTCCCATCAGAGTCATCTTGAAACTCATCCTGAACCTGAATCGCATAATTCCCATCAGAGTCATCTTGAAACTCATCCTGAACCTGAATCGCATAATTCCCATCAGAGTCATCTTGAAACTCATCCTGAACCTGAATCCCATAATTCCCATCAGAGTCATCTTGAAACTCATCCTGAACCTGAATCCCATCATCTTGAAACTGCATCCCAGAATCCTCATCAGAGTCATCTTGAAACTCATCCTGAACCTGAATCCCATAGTTCCCATCAGAGTCATCTTGAAACTCATCCTGAACCTGAATCCCATCATCTTGAAACTGCATCCCAGAATCCTCATCAGAGTCACAACAGCACTCTTGTTTGCAAAATCAAGTCTTTCAGCGGTGCAATTCCCCTTTCCGGGCAATTCTGCACAGAATGAATCCCTTGCCTCCTTCCCTGGAGCTTCCCTTTCTTTTCATCATCCGTTCATCCCAGCTTCGGTGTGGGTGGTGGGATCGGAGACGAAGAAGACAGTCCTTGGCCGGCTACCAAGGGATGCCTCCTCTCCCTTTGTGCATTCGCCTCCGCTTTCTTCCTGATAGTCGAGCGAATCCTTGGACTTTGCACACTCCTCCGACTACGCTGTTGCTGGGCTGTTGTGTCTTTGGGCAACTGAGGAGGGAGGGGAGAAATAAATGTGAAACCTGGGACAAGGTCAGGAGGAGGAAGGCTCCTTTCCTTCTTTGCTCTCCGAGCCTCAAGGCAAAAACCTGTCCTCTGCATGAGTCCAAATGGTGTGTCTTGATGTATGCACCCCTTCCTCACATATGCCTCGAAATATCTTTCTGTTGCACATCTTGATTCCAGCAAGGCCTTTGACAAAGTCCCTTTCATGACATACAAAGAGGCTAGTAAAGTGTGGGCTGGATGTGCTCTTGTTAGGTGGATTGGGAATTGGTTGACCAGCCAGGAGGAAGAAAGAGGCACCCTTAAACAATTTTGTTTAAGGGTGCCTCTTTCTTCCTCCTGGAGAAAAGTCACCAATTTAGGAGGGCCATAAAAAGTGTCCTTTCCTGGGCCTTTCCTGGGTTATTATCTTTATCAATGACTTGGACCAAAGCTTTCCAAACATTTCAAGTCAGTGACACACTTTTTAGACCGGCATCATTTCGCAACACAATTTTACTAGCAAAGGAAACGTTAAACCAACCTAGTGTGAGAGTTAGATATACATACATGACAAAACGTATTTATTTATTTACAGTATTTATATTCCGCCCTTCTCACCTCGAAGGGGACTCAGGGCAGATTACAATGAACACATATATGGCAAACATTCAATGCCAACCGACAAACAACATACATTAGACAGACTCAGAGGCATTTTTAACATTTTTCCAGCTTCACGATTCCGGCCACAGAGGGAGCTGTTGCTTCACCGTCCAGTCGTGACTGTACTTCCTCATTCTTTTCCTCGTGTTTTGCTGGCAGTTTTATGGTGTTGTATGGGGACAAAACATATACTAACCAAATGGAATTTCAACGGGGGGGGGGGGGGGGGGAACAAATTTACAAATATAGGATGAGTGACACTTGGCTTGAAAACAGTCCATGCAAAGGGAATCTAGGGGTCTTCAGAGACCAGTGGAACGTGAGCCAACACTGTGATGTGGCAACTTTAAAAGCCAATTCAATTCTAGGCTGCATCAGTAGGAATATAGTGTCTAGACCAGGCATGGGCAAACTTTGGCCCTCCAGGCATTTTGGACTTCAACTCCCACAATTTCTAACAGCCGGTAGGCTGTTAGGAATTGTGGGAGTTGAAGTCCAAAATGCCTGGAGGGCCAAGGTTTGCCCATGCCTCGTCTAGAATGAGGGAAATCATAGTCTGATCTTGAAAGCTAAGCAAAACTGCTTATAGTTAAGTCTTTCATGGGGAGACTGTATTCTTCACTTTCTCTGTATTCTTCACTTATGAAAAGCCTATGAAATTCACGAGGCTGTCTTAGTCTACAGGAAACTAACTTTCTAGTAAGTTATTATCTTTTATCTGTTTCCAGCATTCTGACCAATGGGTGCCAAGTTTTGAGAAGAAAGTTGCAGGCAGGTGGTATTCATGTGTCCAAATATGAAATCCATTTAAGTTTAATATGCACCTTATACACCTATCCTGAAGGTAATTTTATCCACAGTATTTTTAACTCAACCATTAAACACGGAACCATCAGAAAGTGAAGGTGTCACTATCCCAGCCATTCTTGTGGACAGTTTCGTTTTTGGGAGTTTTTCAGATTTTGCTCAACATGCACATTTCTTTGCGCTTCTATCGTGTCCAAGTGAGTGACATGTCATAGTATAAAAATATAATGAAGCACCTGTCATTTAGCGCAAGGTGGTCATATGTACAGTATTTCATTGCTAGATTAATCAACCTTTAGTTTATTAATCAGTGGACATCAGGATGAATTTGTAAGGTCAGGCGTTTAATCAGCGTGGTTTTGATTTAAGGGCACCTGTTCATTTCTGCCCTCATGAAGATGACATTTATCTTCTAACCAGAAATTGTCCATTTTCGCTTATTAATGTCTATGTAATTTTTAATGCCTTCTTTAGAGAAGTTTTTAAAAAGCAGGCCTGACTATAGAGAAGATATGGGCAAACTTGGGGGCTCTGGGTGTTTTGGACTTCAACTCCCACCATTCCTGGCCTCAGCCCCTTTCCTTTTCCCCCTCAGCCGCTTAAGCGGCTGAGGGGGAAAAGGAAGGGGCCTGAGGCCAGGAATGGTGGGAGTTGAAGTCCAAAACACCCAGAGCCCCCAAGTTTGCCCGTGCAAGCTCAAATAACTGAACCAAATTGCAAAGGGTGAATGGGTGGCATGCAGGAAACACTCTGCTCCTTTTCCCTGGAAGCAAGAACTGCCGATGGGGATGATGGTGATGATATTTATATCTCACTTTCCTAACTGAGATGCATAGCGCATAAGCCCTTGGCCCTGTTCCCCCTCCATGCTGATTCACTAGCATCATGGCAGGAATAGGAGTTGTGTTTTCTTTGACTATCCTTTGCTTTGCTTTGATTTGCCTTTCCTTTCCCTTCCCTTTCTCCCTTTCCTTTCCTTCTCTTTCCCCTTTCCTTTCCCCTTTTTTCTTTTCTTTTCTTTTCCTTTGCTTTCCTTTCCCTTTCCTTTTCCCTTATCTTTCCCATTTCTGTCTTTCTTTTCCTTTACTTTCCATTCCCTTTCCGTTCCCTTTCTCTTCCTTTCCTTTACTTTCCTTTCTTTTCCTTTCCTTCTCTTTCCCCTTCCCTTCCCTTTTCCCGTTCTTTCTTTTCTTTTCCTTTCCTTTCTTTTCCTTTCCTTATCTTTCCACTTTCCTTTTCCTTTCTTTCTCTTTCCTTTCCTTTCCTTTTCCCTTTCCCTTCCCTTTCTTTTCTTTTTTTTGTTTCTTTTACTTTCCATTCCCTTTCTGTTCCTTCTGTTTCCCTTTTCCTTTCCTTTCTTTTTCCTTTTCCCTTCCTTTTTCTTTCTTTTACTTTCCATTCCCTTTCTGTTCCTTTTCCCTTTCTTTTCTTTTGTTTTCATTTTGTTTCTTTTACTTTCCATTCCCTTTTCGTTCCCTTTCCCTTTTCTTTTCCTTTACTTTCTGTTCCCTTTCTGTTTCCCTTTTCCTTTCATTTCCCTCCCTTCCTTTTTCTTTCTTTTACTTTCCATTCCCTTTCTGTACCCTTTCCCTTTTCTTTTCTTTTCGTTTTCTTTCTTTTACTTTCCATTCCCTTTCTGTACCCTTTCTTTTCTTTTCGTTTTGTTTTTTTTACTTTCCATTCCCTTTCTGTTCCCTTTCCCTTTCTTTTCTTTTCTTTTCATTTTGTTTCTTTTACTTTCCATTCCCTTTCTGTACCCTTTCCCTTTTCTTTTCTTTTCGTTTTCTTTCTTTTACTTTCCATTCCCTTTCTGTTCCCTTTCCCTTTCTTTTCTTTTCTTTTCATTTTGTTTCTTTTACTTTCCATTCCCTTTCTGTTCCCTTTCCCTTTCTTTTCTTTTCTTTTCATTTTGTTTCTTTTACTTTCCATTCCCTTTCTGTTCCCTTTCCCTTTCTTTTCTTTTCTTTTCGTTTTGTTTCTTTTACTTTCCATTCCCTTTCTGTTCCCTTTCCCTTTCTTTTCTTTTCTTTTCGTTTTCTTTCTTTTACTTTCCATTCCCTTTCTGTACCCTTTCCCTTTTCTTTTCTTTTCGTTTTCTTTCTTTTACTTTCCATTCCCTTTCTGTTCCCTTTCCCTTTTCTTTTCCTTTACTTTCTGTTCCCTTTCTGCTTCCCTTTTCTTTCCCTTTCCTTCCCTTTCCCTTCCATTTCTTTCTTTTCTTTTCCTTTCCCCTTCCATTTCCCCCCTTCCTTCCCTTTCTTCTTCTTTCCATGGAAGCTCCTTCCTTGGAGGCTTTTAAACAGAGCCTGGATGGTCATCTGTCAGGGTCCTTTGTACTTTCCCTGCACGGCAGGGGGTTGGACTAGATGCCCTATACCGAGCAGCAGAGGCAGCCAGAGCCTGAGAACTCCACTTTTGAACTTCTTCCTGGGGCCAGCCTCACCAAACTTCCTGGGCATGGCCTCCACAGCTGTGCAATCTCACCTGAATCCAGCACCAGATTAAAAAGCCATCACTGGCCCTCTGTCACACCCTTTCTTGCAGATGTGCAGTGGGTAGTGTTTGTATTAGAGCCTTACCATCACCTTTGTGAGAGTTTTTTTAGTTCAGGGAGTTTTACCATTGCGTAAAGGTAAAGGTTTCCCCTGACATTAAGTCCAGTCGTGTCCGACTCTGGGGGTTGGTGCTCATCTCCATTTCTAAGCCGAAGAGCCGGCATTGTCCGTAGACAAGGTCATGTGGCCGGCATGACTGCATGGAGCGCCCTTACCTTCCCGCCGGAGCTGTACCTATTGATCTACTCACATTTGCATGTTTTCGAACTGCTAGGTTGGCAGGAGCTGGAGCTAACAGCGGACGCTCAAGCCACTCCCGGGATTTAAACCTGGGACCTTTTGGTGTGCAAGTTCAGCAGCTCAGCACTTTAATGCACTTCGCCATCGGGGCTCGGAAGTATTATTCTGGATCTTGAAGGGTCTTCTTGGATCCAGAGTTGGGCTATTTTAGTTTGGGACTGAGTTTTGCATCGGGTGGTTTGGGTTGGGTAAGGCCTGTGGATTAGACAAGCTTCAGGCACAGGGTTTATTTGCAATTCACCTATGTTAAGTCAATCAGTAAGATCTTGGCATTATGGGACTTTGATCAGCATGGATAGAGACGCTTCACCATCACCCCCATCTGCCTTCCCAAGGACCTCATAACACAGTTTACAACCCCCCCCCCCCCAAAAAAAAAGAAAAAAAAAGACTTGGGCTATATTCCTGTTTCTAAACAGTATCCAGAGGACTCTTTAATTGTGATGATTTGGGAATCTCTGCCTTTTTATGTTATGTTTTACCTGTTTACTAACATTAGATTTATTAGTAAACATGTCCCAATTGTTTGATTTATATATTTAAATTTCTAATTTTGTTATTTTTGAGTTGTTCTTTAAGTACACTTATTATTGTTTATACTAGAGTCTCATTTATCCAACATAAATGGGCCAGCAGAATGTTGGGTAAGTGGGAAAACGTTGGATAATGAGGAGGGATAAGGTAAAGCCTATTAAATGTCAAATTACGTTATGGCTTTACAAATTAAGCACCAAAACATCATGTTTTACAACAAATCGACAGAAAAAGCAGTTCAGTACACAGTAACGTTATGTAGTAATTACTCTATTTACGAATTTAGCACCAAAACATCGCAATGTATTGAAAACCTTGACTACAAAAACTTTGGCCACTAACAAATTGACTACAAATAAAGATAGAGTTGCATAAAATGAACTTACAGAAACAAGTAAAAGTAAAGGTAAAGGTTATCCCCTGACGTTAAGTCCAGTTGTGTCTGACTCTGGGGGTTGGTGCTCATCTCAATTTCTAAGTCGAATAGCCAGCGTTGTCCGTAGACACCTCCAAGGTCATGTGGCCGGCATTACAGAAACATCATTGTCGGAAATTAAATCTGTAAAAAGTTCAGTCCTTGCTGCCTATTATTATTATTTATTTATTTATTTAATACATTTATATCCCTCCCTTCTCACCCCAAAGGGGACTCAGAGCAGCTTACAAATTAAATTTACATACAATATTATATTATTAGCATAGCACAATACTGGCAATAAATTACCCTATTGTACTATATCTATATATTGCAATATTATTAATAATATTACATGTAATATATAATTAATATTATTATATTGTATTATTAGTATTATATTGTATTACAAAGTATTATTAATATTATATGCATATATATTATATTATCTATTATTGTAAATTATATTGCATATTTGTATATATGTTTACATGCGTGTGTGTGTGTGTGTGTGTGTGTGTGTGTATATATATATATATATATATATATATATATATATATATATATATACTAGCTGTGCCCGGCCACGCTTTGCTGTGGCAAAGTGGTGGTGGTATTGGTTAAAAATTGTTGTGTAATTTTTATTTGACGTTATTTGTATTTTTAAAATTAATTTTATTGTAAGTTATCTTTTTATTTATTATATTTTATTATTTTCTTGTATTATTTTGTTATTTTCTGTTATTATAGTATTTTATTGTATTAATTTTTTAGTGTTTTTAATTGTTTTTAGTGTTTTTTATTATTTTTTATTGGGTTACTAGGAGACCAAGTTGGAGGAGCTTAGCCTTCTAACTGGCAGCAATTGGATAAAAGCAATTATTCTTCTCTCTCTAATT
Organism: Anolis carolinensis; assembly: GCF_035594765.1. Taxonomy (NCBI): domain Eukaryota; kingdom Metazoa; phylum Chordata; class Lepidosauria; order Squamata; family Anolidae; genus Anolis; species Anolis carolinensis. Next base: position 250,337,174 of record NC_085844.1, on the reverse strand, counting down.
AGGACTTTATTTTTGTTTTCTTTTTGTTGTATCAACCTAGAGCCGTGGATGATGGGTTGTGTTGTCAAATTTCGAGGTTGGGGGGCCTGTAGTTTTGTTGTTTTGTGGGTCGCCGTGATGCCATCACTCTTTTATATATATAGATATACACAGTAGAGTCTCACCTATCCAACACTCACCCATCCAACGTTCTGGACCATCCAACGCATCCCCGCAGTCAATGTTTTCAATGCCTAGAGAAACAGCTGTGGATCCGGGCAGGAGGCAGACTCCGTTGGATAATCCAGAATGTTGGATAAGTGAGATTTTACTGTATTTCGTTGTTCATGATCTGATCTTTTTGTTATGTTTTCACAGATATGTTTGGCATTGAATTTTGCCGTTATTATTTTGAGTCCCTCCCATGGGTGAGAAAAGTGGGATATAAATGCAGTAAATGAATAAATAAATAACAATAAATGTGGTCTCTTCCAACTGGTATTATTCTGTGATTCTCAGATCCCTTCCCTTTCCGAGCCCCCTTCACCCTGGTGATCCTAACGCAAGGCCTGGCCTGTCTGTCTGCTTTCAGGGGGCAGATGGTCTCTCGGAGCCGGAGGGCCTGGCTCTCAAGCGCGTGGCCGTGGTGGAGGACTTCTTCGACATCATCTACTCCATGCACGTGGAGAGCTCTGCCGAGCCGGGGAAGGCGCCCAAGCACGCCGGGCAGAAGAAGACCTACCGGGCGGTGAGAACACACATGCACACACTCCAAAAAGATAGAGATGGGAGAAGAAGCTAAAAGGGAAAAAATTGTGGATGGGGTCCAGTGACACATGTGCTCTAAGAGTCACAGAAATGCAGATATAGGATGTGGGACAACTGGCTTTGCAAAAGGGTTCGAGAAGTCTTAGTACGCCACATGCTGAGTCAACAGTGTGGTATAGCAGATGAAAAGGCCAATGCAACTCTAGGTTGTATCATTAAGTGTTTACATTTTTTTTTTCATGTCAGGCACGACTTGAGAAACTGCAAGTCGCTTCTGGTGTGAGATCATTGTTCATAGCCTCCGGTGGCCTAGAGCAGGGGTCCCCAAACTAAGGCCCAGGGGCCGGATGCGGCCCTCCAAGGTCATTTACCTGGCCCCCACCCTCAGTTTTATAATATAACTAGCTGTGCCCGGCCACGCGTTGCTGTGGCGTTGTCGGGTGGTGTTGTTGAGAAATTGTTGAGGTAGTGGTGGTATTGAATGTCTGTTGTATGGCTGTCTTTATGTTTAGTATGCACACTGAAGTGGATTATATGGCAGTGTGGAGTCAAGATAATCCAGTTCAAAGCAGATAATATAAGATTCTAAATAGCTGTGTGGAAGGGCCTTGAGTCTACACTGCCATATAATCTAGTTCAAATCTGATAATCTGTGGAAGAGGCCTAAGTGAGGCCTAACTCTGCCTGTGCCCTGGGCTGAGTGGGTTGCTAGGAGACCAAGTGGGCGGAGCTTAGCCTTCAAACTGGCAGCAATTGGATAAAAACTATTATTCCTCTCCCTGTAATTAGGACTTTATTTTTCTTTTCTTTTTGTTGTATCAACCTAGAGCCGTGAATGATGGGTTGTGTTGTCAAATTTCGAGGTTGGGGGGCCTGTAGTTTTGTTGTTTTGTCCGCTGCCCTGATGCCATCACTCTTTTATATATATAGATATTTTTATGTCATTTTAAATAATATAATATATTGTATATACATATAATATTGATAATAATATTATAATGTTATACAATATAATACTAATAATACCATATAATAATATTAATTATATGATATATATTACATATAATATTACATTATAGTGGTATAGTTCAATATATATAATGCTAATATTGTGCTATGCTAATAATATAATATATTGTATGTACATACAGCTGCTCTGAATCCCTTTCGGGGTGAGAAGAGCGGGATATAAATGTAATAAATAAATGTAGTAAATGAATAAATAAATAAATAATGTTAGACTTAGGCTCGCCCAAAGTCTGAGATGACTTGAAGGCACACAACAACAATCCTAATTAACTTGACTATCTCGGCCAGAAGCAGGCCCACACTTCCCATTGAAATCCTGATAGGTTTATGTTGGTTAAAATTGTTTTTATTGTTGTTGTTTTGCACTACAAATAAGACATGTGCAGTGTGCATAGGAATTTGTTCATTTTTTTCCCTCCAAATGATAGTTCGGCCCCTCCACAGTCTGAAGGATTGTGAACCGGCCGTCTGCTTTAAAAGTTTGAGGACCCCTGGCCTAGAGGATAAAAGCCTTGCGACTTGAAGGTTGGGTTGCTGACCTGCCAGGTTCTAATCCTAACGGGGGAGAGCGCGGATAAGCTCCCTCTATCAGCTCCAGCTCCATGCAGGGACATGAGAGAAGCCTCCCATAAGGATGGTAAAATATCAAAACATCCGGGCGTCCCCTGGGCAACGTCCTTGCAGACGGCCAATTCTCTCACTCCAGAAGCAACTCCGGTTGTTCCTGACACGAAAAAAAAAATCATTGTTCATTATTTATTTATTTACAGTATTTATATTCCGTCCTTCTCACCCCGAAGGGGACTCAGGGCGGATTACGATGCACATATATATATATAGCAAACATTCAATGCCATCAGACAAACAACATACAGTATAGACACACACAGAGGCAATTTAACATTTCCAGCTTCATGAGGGTATGCTCGATACCAGCCACAGGGGGAGCTGTTGCTTCACCAACCACGAGTGACACCGAGTGCTGTACTTCCTCATTCCTTTCCACATGCTGCTGGAAGTTTTATGGTGTTGTAAATTAGTTAAATTAGCCTCCCCGCATAAAGTGTGTCTAAATTTCCTAGTTGACAGATGCAACTGTCTTTTGGGCTGCATAGGTCAACAGCAAGCTGGGCTGTTTAATGGTCGGGGGCTTAACCTGACCCGGGCTTTGAACTCATTCATCTCGGTCAGTAGTGATTTATTGCAGCTGGCTACTAATCAGCTGCGCCACAGCCCGGCCCAGAATTGGCTGCCCTCAAGGACGTTGCCTAAGGGACGCCCAGATGTTTTGATGTTTTACCATCTTGTGGGAGGCTTCTCTCATGTCACCGCATGGCGAGCTGGGGCTGACAGAGGGAGCTCACCCACTCTCCCCAGATTCGAACCACTGACCTGTTTGTTCAGTAGTCTTGCTGGCAGAAAGGTTTAACCCACTGCGCCATTGGGGGTCTCCTTAGATGGAGGTGTTTAGATGGAGAAAACTCATTGTGTTCTGTTTTGTTCTCTTGGAATAACCCTGTGTCCAGTTCTGGTCAGAGCAATTCAATTAGGATATTGGTAACCTGGAATACGTCTAGACCAAAATGGCAAAAGGTTTGGAAATCAAGCCCTATGAGGAGTGGATGAGGGTGTTGAGGAAGTTTAGCCTAGAAAAGAGAATGCAGAGAGAGGTGAAGGGATAGCTATGTTTACATATTTGATAGTATGCTGCTTTAAAGACACAATGGAGCAAAGCATTCAAATTTCAGGAAAAGAGATTCCAACTAAACCTTATTGAGAACTTGCCGGTGGTAAAAGCTGTCAGTCATGGGATATGCTCCTTGGGAGTCTGATGGTTTATATCAAAGGCTGGATGGCCATCTGTCGGGTGGGTTTTGATTGTGTCTTCCTGCCCGGCAGGAGTTGGATTGGGTGGCCTTCCACTTGCCTCCTTGTTGCCTTTGCCACCCAAGGCTTCCAGTTTCTTGCCATTATCTCGCATCCTTTGCCCCCAACAGCTTGCACTTTGGTTTCCTGCAACGTTTGGGTTTCTGCTTGGGAAAAGGGGAGATTGTCAGGAATTTCACGTCCAGCTGGAGCCCTTGCCCGAGTGCCGGCCTGGCCTCAAGGCTTCCTGAGTGGCAGGCCTGCCTCCCCTTCCCCAGCTGGCCCCTGCTTCTTGCCCCCGGCCTCACTGCGCTTGGCTTGGCCGCTCTACGTCTCCCCCATCCGTCTATCCATCCATCCCTGTGGTTGGTCGGCCGGGCGCCATTGTGCGCTCCGATTCTCCTCGCCTGTTTGCAGGTGACCTCTCCATAATAGAAGAGGGCAAAGCCACCAGCAGACGGACAATCTGGGGGCGGACCCTTCCCCATCCCGGACCTCCCCTCATGCCTTCAGTCGGAGTCCTGGGCCGGGGGCTGATCTCTGCCTTGCACCAAGAGGAGGCGTCTGCACTGTGGAACAAATGCAGTTCAGCACCCCTTGGGCTCCCATGGCTCGTTGCTATGGATTACTGGGAGCTTTAGTTTTACAAGGCCGCCAGATTTCTCTGCCAAAGGGTGACTCACCAAACTGCAACTCTCATTATTCCATAGCAAGGAGCACTAGCAGTTAAACTGCCCGAAAGTACCATTGCTATGTTTGTGCCAAAAGGGCTAGGGACTCTGCACATGTTCAAAGGCACCATTGCTGCATATGTTCCCAAAGGGCTAGGGGCACTGCACATGCTCAAAGGCACCATTGCTGCATACGTTCCCAAAGAGCGAGGGATTCTGCACATGCTCAAAGGCACCATTGCTTCATACGTTCCCAAAGAGCGAGGGATTCTGCACATGCTCAAAGGCATCATTGCTGCATATGTTCCAAAAGGGATAGGGACTCTACACATACTAATAAGGCACCATTGTTGCATATGTTCTAAAAGGGCGAGGGATTCTGCACATGCTCAAAGGCATCATTGCTGCATATGTTCCAAAAGGGACAGGGACTCTACACAATACCAATAAGGCACCATTGTTGCATATGTTCCAAAAGGACGAGAGATTTTGCACATGCTCAAAGTCACCACTGCTGCAAGGGATTCTGCAACGAACCATTGCCGCGTATGCTCCAAAAGAGCTAGGGACTCTTCACATGCTCAGAGGCACTATTAATGTATATGTTCCCAAAGGGATAGGGATTCTGCACATGCTCAAAGGCACCATTGCCACATATGCTCCCAAAGGGCGAGGGATTCGGCACATACTCAAAGGCACTATTACTGCCTATGTTTCCAAAGGACTAGGGACACTCTGCACATGCTCAAAGGCACTATTTCTTCATATGTTCTCAAAGGGCTAGGGATTCTGCACATGCTCAAAGGGACTATTACTGCATATGTTCCCAAAGGACAAGGAACTCTGCACATGCTCAAAGGCACAATTGCTGCATATATTCCAAAGGCGCTAGGAACTCTGTACATGCTCAAAGGCACCACTGCTGCATATGTTCCAAAAAGGCTAGGGATTCTGCACATGCTCAAAGACACAATTGTTGCATATATATTGTGAGCCGCCCCGAGTCCCCACGGGGAGATGGTGGCGGGGTATAAATAAAGTTTTATTATTATTATTATTATTATTATTATTATTATTATTATTATTATTATTATTATATTCCAAAAGAGCAAGGGACCCCTTAGCTCAATGTTGGGGGGTCACACAAACTTGGGCAGCAATACAAGGTTTCTGAATGCCACCCATTTCCCCAAATCTGTGAGCAACAGCATGCAGTGTTTACAGTGGACTCTGCAGAAAATGTGACTATACTTCACAAAAAGGAAACGGACCTGTTCAGCAAGCCTTGCAAATGCTGGTCTATTGGGTTTCATACCTATTTTATATTATGTTATGTTATATTCCTGGGGTCACGTAAAAAGGTATAGGGTGGAAAAGGGTCACAGGTGGGGAATGTTTTAAGAAGTCCTGCTGCAAGGCACCGTTGCTGCTCACGTTGCAGGATTCTACCCTGGGACTGAAAATAAATTTTGCGCCTTAAACCGGCATGAGTTCTGACCTAAGCCAAGCCCTGCCACCTGCCTGGCCCTGTGCTTTTGACAGACATTTTGGGGAAGTTGAACGCTCGGCACAAAGAGGCCCTTTTGTCTTTGGAGTCAAACCACTTCCTTATATTTTGAGTCCGGACGCAAGGGTTGCGATCCTTTTTGGGTTCTTTCTGCTGCTGGAGGAAGCAGTGGGCGTCAAGCAGCCGCATTCCCTGCGTCTTCAGGAGAAGAAGCTTGACAGCTTTTCATAGCTAGCTCTTCCAAAGCCAGGCTTCTGGAGGGGCTTCTGGAGGCAAAGTTGCCCATGGAAAATGATTTGGACACTTGCCTCCACTGTGACCATCATCTCTCCATCTATCTGTCTGTCTATCCGTCTATTTATTTGGTGATTGTTCTTCTAAGCCGTTTCTGACTTATGGCAACCCTCCCACTGAATTTTCTGGACCTGAGAGTGTTGTGATCCACTCAGCGGGTTTCCACAACTGAGCAGGGATTCAGAGTGCATCTACACTGTCGAATTAATGCAGTTTTGACATCAGTTTAACTGCTGTAGCGCAATGCTATGGAATCATTGTAGTTTAGTGAAACACCAACACTCCTTGGGGAGGAAGGTTTGCAAAACTACAACTCCCATGACTCTATAGCACTGAGCAATGGCATTTTAAGTCCTTCCACACTGTATTAATTCTGCAGTGTAGATGCACCTTCAAATTCATCCAACACTAAGACTATTGCACTTTGTTGGCGCATGGTTTTCTTTGCAAGATTTCATCAAAGATGCGTTAAGTCTAGCCTTTCTCTATGGCTGAGAGAGTGTGTGACTTGTCCATGATCACCTATTTATTTATTTACAGTCTTTTTATTCCTCCCTTTTTACTCCAAAGGGAACTCAGGGTGGATCACAACACACACATAAATGGCAAACATTCAATGCCGTTAGACATACATGACAGACAAACAGATAGAGAGGTATATCGCCATTTTTTCCAACTTCGGCGCCTGGAGGTTATTCTTGATTCCAGCCACAGGGGGGTGCTGTTGCACCATCCGCTATGACATCAAGCCCTATGATTGCAGAATTTTTCCTCCTTGCTCTTTGATCGCCGGCATTTTTTATGGTAAAATACCTCCCTGCTTAAGCAGTGTCTAATTTCTCTACTCATGCTGTTTTTGAACTACTGTTTTCGAACTGCTTAGGTGGACAGTGAGCTGGGCTGATGGTTGGGTGCTCACTCCGACTCGGGCTTCGAACTGGCAACCTTCTGGTTTGCAATTATTTATTGCTGCTGGTGATTAACCAGCTGTGCTAAAGCTTGGCTCACCTGTTGGGATTCATGACTGAAAAGGGTTTTGAACCATGAACTCCAGATTCGTAGTTGAATGCTCAAACCAACGGCAGCATGATGGGTAATTGAAATATTTATATCCTGCCCTATGTCCAGATATTTCAGCTAATATTAGATAGATAAATAGATGATAGATAGACAGATAGATAGATAGATAGATATCCATTTAAACCGAATGATTAGAAATTGCTTTCTTAGAAAACACAGCCTTCTTCTGGTGACAAAGGGTGCATCTGCACTAAATAATTAATATAGTTTAATGCCACTTTAACCTCCATGACTCAATGCTATGGCATAGTAGGAGTCTCAGTTTGGTGAGTTAGAAGCAGTCTTTGGAAAAATCCCACGTTTCCAATATCTATAGGTACTTAAGCTTCATTATAGGCAGTGCCATTGTCAAATATGGGCATCCCTTGTATAAAATCAAGAACTACTTTTTGGAATTATTATTATTATTATTATTATTATTATTATTATTATTATTATTATTATTATGTGGATGGTGATATCCATGGATGCAGAATCTGCAAATACAGAGGGCCAATTGTATAACCTAAAACAAATAATCCTGGGGACAAATGATATGCTAGATTTGTGTGGTTTTTAACAATTGGTTTTAATGTATAGATGATTTTTCTTAACTTGTATGGTTTAATGTATATGCTTATTGTTTTTACATGTTTGCTTATATGGCATTGAATAGTTGCCAATTTGTAAGAAGCTCTGAGTCCCCTTTGGGGTGAAACGGGCAGGGTATAAATATAGTAAGAAAAAGAAAGAAAGAAAGGAAGGAAGGAAGGAAGGAAGGAAGGAAGGAAGGAAGGAAGGAAAGAAAGAAAGAAAGAAAGAAAGAAAGAAAGAAAGAAAGAAAGACAGAAAGACAGAAAGACAGAAAGACAGAAAGAAAGATAGATAGATAGATAGATAGATAGATAGATAGATAGATAGATAGATAGATAGATTGATTGATTGATTTAAGGTGAAGTTATTCACATTCAGGGATGTACCAGGGCAGCAAATCCAATTTGGATTCACTGTCATATAAAACCCAGGTTATCTGCTTTGAACTGGATTATATGGCATTGTATTTATTTTATTTATTTATTTACATCACTTTTACCCCGCCTTTCTCCCCGAGGGGACTCAATATAGTGTAGAGTCATATAATCCACTTCAAAGCAAATCATGTGGACTACCTCCTTTGATAATCTGGATTATATGGCTGTGTAGAAGGGGCCTCTGTCCCCTTGGTGTGGATTTGATCCTTGTGGATTCAGCTGAGGATTCTATATGTCTGCCGCAATCTTGCAGATCTGTGAGTGATATAATCTATATATATAAAAGGGTAATGAAATTTTGGCCTAGGACAAAACAACAAAACTACACATCCCAGAAACACTAAACTTGGCAGCACAACCCCTCATCCATGCCTCTACGGTCATACAACAAAAAGCTCCAGCTACTCCGGAAAATGGCCAGGCTTTGAGACTGCAAGGCTATTCACTGCTATTCCACCTGTCCAACAAAGGATTCTCATAAGCCACAGCAACGCATGGCCGGGCAAAGCTAGTAATAACAAAAATAGCAACAACAACAACTACTTCTACTGCTACTCCATGGGCAGTTCCTGGGAAAAATTGAGAGCAAAATTGACAAGGAAAAAACATGGCTGTGGCTCACAAATGAAACTTTGAAAAAGGAGACGGAGGGCCTGATTCTGTCAGCCCAAGAACAAGACATTAGAACCAATGCCATCAAAGCCAAAATTGAAAAGTCGATGACAGATCCCAAATGTAGATCCTGCAAAGAAGCAGATAAAACAATAGATCCCATCCTCAGCTGCTGCAAGAAGATTGCACAGACAGACTACAAGCAGAGGCATAACATCTTTGCTCAGATGATCCATTGGAACATGTGCCACAAATACCATCTCCTTGTGATAAAGAACTGATGGGATCACAAGCCAGAAAAGGTTACGGAAAAAGAACATGTCAAACTATTCTGCGACTTCTGAATTCAAGCTAATAGTTTTGGAGCACAATATTCCTGACCTCATGATTGTGTTAAAAAACAAAATATGGATAATTGATGTTGCAATCCCAGGCAACAGCAGGATTGAAGAGAAGCGACTGGAAAAGCTGATTTAAAGATCGAACTGCAAAGACACTTGCTCTGGGGCAGAACTGGGCAAACTTGAGCCCTCCAGGTGTTTTGGACTCCAACTCCCACAATTCCTAACAGCCTACCGGCTGTTAGGAATTGTGGGAGTTGGAGTCCAAAACACCTGGAGGGCTCAAGTTTGCCCATGCCTGTTCTCGAGACAGGGACACAATGGAGCCATGGATGCAAATGGCAGGAAAAGGGATTTGACTCGTTTCCCGGACATAATCCTTGCAGCCTCTTCTCGTCTCCAAGCATCCTTTGCTTTGACGCTTCTGGAAGGGAATTGCTGATGCAAGGACTCCGTGAGAGGACGAAGGTTTAGGCAGGTTCAGCCAAAAAAGGAAGGAAGAAAGGTGAGAGGAATGGCAACCATTTTGGCATCCTTTGCCAGCATGCAAGCAAACCAAGTCCTCCTCCTTTCTGCTCTTTGCCCTACCGCTCTCATCTTGAAAACAGAAAATTGGGTTTTGCTGCCACTTAGTGGAAGTACATCTCTCCGTATTTATATATATGTATTTCAGGACATTTTCTTCCCTTGTTTGTAAAACCCCTCTTTTAAAAACCAGTGTCCCTTTTTTTGCACTTATTATTATTATTATTATTAGTAGTAGTAGTAGTAGTAGTAGTATGCTGCTTTTTCTCTTAAGGGACACTCAAAGTAGCAAGCAGTGCTTAAAAGCAATGCAAAATTCATTGCAAAATTGAATATGTTTTAATATGTATCTTTTATAGAAATACATTTCAATACATGTATTTGTGGTATTTATTATTATTACAGTAGAGTCTCACTTATCCAACATAAACAGGCCGGCAGAACGTTGGATAAGTGAATATGTTGGATAATAAGGAGGGATTAAGGAAAAGCCTATTAAACATCAAATTAGGTTATGATTTTACAAATTAAGCATCAAAACATCATGTTATACAACAAATTTGACAGAAAAAATAGTTCAATACGAAATAATGCTATGTAGTAATTACTGTATTTATGAATTTAGCACCAAAATATCATGATATATTGAAAACATTGACTACAAAAATGTGTTGGATAATCCAGAATGTTGGATAAGCGAGACTCTACTGTATATCAATTTCTTGAGCAACTGAGCATCATAGGACTTGGCTTCCTGACCTTTTAATATCTTGGACATCTTCTGGATACATTCCTGCAGTTGTGTGAATGTGCCAGCATGACAAGATGCATGATGTGATATTGGACACATCTAAACCGCAGAACTAATATGGTTTGACACCACTCTAAATGCCATGGCGGCATGCTATATAGTCTTGGGAGTTGTAGTTTGATGAGGCACCAGTCTTTTTGGCAGAGAAGGCGAGAGACCTTGCAAAAGGACAGCTCTCAGATTCCATAGCATTTTGCAATTGTACTTAAAGTGGTATCAAATTGCATTTATTCCTCAGTGTGGGTTGCACCCCTGGAGCATAGGATTTTGAGGATGCTTTGCAGAAAACCAGGAGCCCCGGTGGCGCAGTGCGTTATAGCGCTGAGCTGCTGAACTTGCAGACCGAAAGGTCCCAGGTTCAAATCTAGGGAGCGGAGTGAGCGCCCGCTGTTAGCTCCAGCTTCTGCCAACCTAGCAGTTCGAAAACATGCCAATGTGAGTAGATCAATAGGTACCATTTCTGCGGAAAGGTATTGGCACTCCATGCAATTATGCCAATGGCCACATGACCTTGGAGGTGTCTACGGACAACGCCGGCTCTTCAGCTTAGAAATGGAGATGAGCACCAACCCCCAGAGTCGGGCACGACTGGACTTAACGTCAGGGAAAAACCTTTACCTTTTTTACCTTGCAGAAAAGCAGCATTCGTTAATAAGTTGCATATGTGTGTTTGTATGGACCACGTTTTCTCATATTATCTGTTTCCCTGCAAAGATGTTGTTGTCGTTTTGAACAGCAACCTTGGTGAGGGAAAATAACAGATTGTTCCGAGAGGAATGAGTAGGTTGCAGCGATGAGCAAGAAGGAACGCACTCTGAGCCAGCCTGGAAAGTCCCTTCCCTGGAGATTTTCCACCCTCTGCTAGGTTTGGGGGAGTGCCTTATATTTGGGAAGCAGCTTTGCAGAGCCTTTGTCATAGGCAATCCCTTGTAGCCCGAATATGATGGCCTTCCAAGTACAGTGTCTTGTTGGTGGACACGTAGGTGACTGAGGAGCCCTATTCTTGACCCACATGTTCTTCCATAGTGACATCGGTTTCCAGGTGGAAGGTGGTCCCGGTCAGGGTTGGCTTGACATGCTTTCCTCTCGGCACGTTTCTCCCTTTCTCCCTCCATTCATCCCTCTTCGAATTCCACAGCACTGCTGGTCACAGCTGACCTCCAGTTAGAGCACTCAAGGGCCAGGGCTTCCCAGTTTATTTCTTTATTTCTTTACAGTATTTATATTTTGCCCTTCTTTCTCACCCCGAAGGGGACTCAGAGCGGATCACAATGTACACATACAGTAGACCAGGGGTCCCCAAACCTTTTAAACAGGGGGCCAGTTCACGATCCTTCGGACCGTTGGAGGGCCGGACTATAGTTGGCCATCGAGCAATAAATATAATAATAATAACAACAACAACAACAATAAAAAAGAGGGTTGGAAGAGACCCTTTGGGCCATTGAGTCCAACCCTCTTCTGCCTTTGTGCATTGAAAGCACAAGCAAAGCACCCCTGACAGATGACCACCCAGCGTCAATGTTAAGAAGAAGGAGGAGGAGGAGGAGGAGGAGGAGGAGGAGGAGGGTTGGAAGAGACCCCTTGGGCCATTTAGTCCAACCTCCTTCTGCCTCTGTGCACCAAAAGCAGAAGCAAAGCATCCCTGATAGATGGCCACCCAGCCTCAGTAATAATAATAATAATAATAATAATAATAATAATAATAATAATAATAATAATAAGGGTTGTAAGAGAAGAAGAGACCCCTTGGGTTATTTAGCCCAACCCCCTTCTGCCCTTGTGCCGTGGGGGCCGGATAAATGGCTTCGATGGGCTGCATCCGGCCCCCGGGCCTTAGTTTGGGGACCCCTGCAGTAGAGTCTCGCTTATCCAACATAAACGGGCCGGCAGAATGTTGGATAAGTGAATATGTCATGAGTTCGAGGCCAGCTCGGAGCCCCGTGTTTGTCTTGTCTTTGTTCTATGTTAAGGCATTGAATGTTTGCCTTACATGTGTAATGTGATCCGCCCTGAGTCCCCTTCGGGGTGAGAAGGGCGGAATATAAATAATGTAAATAAATATGTAGGATAATAAGGAGGGATTAAGGAAAAGCCTATTAAACATCAAACTAGGTTATGATTTTACAAATTAAGCACCAAAACATCATGTTATACAACAAATTTGACAGAAAAAGTAGTTCAGTATGCAGTAATGCTATATAGTAATTACTGTATTTACGAATTTAGCACCAAAATATCATGATGTATTAAAAACATTGACTACAAAAATGCATTGGATAATCCAGAACGTTGGATAAGCGAGTGTTAGATAAGTGAGACTCTACTGTAATTGGCAAACATTCAATGCCATATACACATAGAACAGAGACAGACATAGAGGTAATTTAAACTTCTCCAGCTTCCTGTGGGTATGCTCAATTCCAGCCACAGGGGGAGCAGCTGCTTCATCATCCACTGCAACGGCAACTTCCTCATTCCAAACGCTTGCTGGATGATTTTTTTTAAGAGTGTTGTAAATTAGTTAAATCAGCCTCCCCACATATAAGTGGTACCTAAATTTCTTGATAGAGTAAGGGTAAAGGTTTCCCCTGATGTTAAGTCCAGTCGTGTCCGACTCTGGGGGTTGGTGCTCATCTCCATTTCTAAGCCAAAGAGCCAGTGTTGTCCATAGACACCTCCAAGATCATGTGGCCGGCATGACTGCATGGAACGCCATTACCTTCCCACCGGAGCGGTACCTATTGATCTACTCACATTTGCATGTTTTTTAACTGCTAGGTTAGCAGAAGCTGGAGCTAACAGCAGGCGCTCACTCCGCTCCCCGGATTTGAACCTGGGACTGCAAGTTCAACAGCTCAGCGCTTTAACACACTGAGCCACCGGAGGCTCTTCTTAATTGATAGATGCAACTATCTTTCGGGTTGCTTAGGTCAGCAACGAGCAGGGGCTATTGATTTGATTTTAATTGTCGGGTGCTCACTCTAACATGGGCTGGCCTCGAACTCATGACCTCTTGGTCAGAGTGATTTATTGCAGCTGGCTACTAACCAGCCTGCGCCACAGCCCGGCCCCTTAATGATGTTCTCAGTGTCTATGCCACAGTTTGTAAGGTTGGCTTTAATCCGTTTTCCTGCCCACAAACATTTCATTTTCCATTCTTGAGTAGAGAGTAGATTAACTGCTTTGGGAGACAGTGATCTTTGGGCATTCGGATAACGTGGCCAGTCCAGCGGAGTTGATGGCGAATGATCATGGCTTTAATGCTAGTAGTCTTTGCTTCTTCCAGCATGCTGACATTTCTCTGCCTATCTTATTCCCAAGAGATCTGCAAGATTTTCCAGAGGCAACACTGATGGAATCTTTTCAGGAGTTGAGTGTGATGACTGTAGATGGTCCATATTTTGCAGGCAAAGAACAGGGTTGGGAGGACACAGGGCCGTAGCCAGAAAAAAATTTCGGGGGGGGGGGGGGGGGGGGTTTGAACCATTAACACACACCCCTCCCTTCTACAAACCTGTCAATATCTGCTTGAGATAGTCCTGGAGGGACTCTTAATGTTTTGCGACTCATAGACTTAGTATGGGGATTTGGTTAACCAGTTAAAATTCATGAGTAAACCAGGTTTTTTTTTATAACCTGAAAAATTTGGGGGGGGGGGGGTTGAACCCCTAAAACCACCCCTCGCTACAGGCCTGGAAGGACAGTAGTGTTATAAACAAGCATCTTGGTCTCCCTACAAATGTCCTGATTCTCAAACACTCTCTACTTCATTCGGAAAAATGCTGCGCTCGCAGAGCTCAGGCAGTGTTGTATTTCAGTGTCAATGTTGACTTTTGTGGAGAGGTGGCTGCCAAGCGAGTGGAAAGCGTCAACGCATAGCAGCGTTGGGAGAACAGTAGTTTTATAAACAAGCACCTTGGTCTCTCTACAGATGTCCCGATCATCAAACACTCTCTGCTTCATTCAGAAAAATGCTGCACTTGCAGAGCTCAGGCGGTGTTGTATTTCAGTGTCAATGTTGACTTTTGTGGAGAGGTGGCTGCCAAGGTAGCAGAAATATTTTCTAATATTACACCATTAAGCTGTATTTCTGGTATTGTGGAGAGATTGTTTGGTGACTGCTGGAAGAGCACTTTGGTTTTCTCAATGTTCAATGTGAGACCAAGCTTTTTGTATGCTTCTGCAAAGTTGTTTAGAGTGGCTTGTAGGTTTGCTTCTGAAAGAGCACAGACTACGTTATCATCAGCATATTGGAGTTCTGTGCAAAACCTGTGCTCAGGGAAACTTGTTGTTGTTGTTGTTGTTGTTGTTGTTGTTGTTGTTGTTGTTGTTGTTGTGTGCCTTCAGGTCATTTATGGTAACTGTATCACAGGGTTTTCTTGCCAAGATTTGTTTGGTGTGAGTGGTTTTGCCTTTGCCTTCCTCTGAGGCTGAGAGAGTGTGACGCTCAGTAGGTTTCATGGCATTTGCTGCTTTGAGTGTCCTTTGGAAGAGAAAAAGTGGGATATAAATACTTGTTGTTGTTGTTGTTGTTACTACTACAGTAAAGTCTCACTTATCCAAGCTAAACAGGCCAGCAGAACTTTGGATAAGCGAATATCTTGGATAATAAGGAGGGATGAAGGAAAAGCCTATTAAACATCAAATTAGGTTATGATTTTACAAATTAAGCACCAAAACATCATGTTATTCAACAAATTTTACACAAAAAGTAGTTCAATACACAGTAATGCTATGTAGTAATTACTGTATTTACGAATTTAGCACCAAAATATCATGATGTATTGAAAACATTGACTACAAAAATGCGTTGGATAATCCAGAACGTTGGATAAGTGAGTGTTGGATAACTGAGACTCTACTGTACGTGTTGTTGTTATTATTATTATTACTACTACTACAGTAGAGTCTCACTTATCCAAGCTAAATAGGCTGGCAGAACCTTGGATAAGCGAATATCTTGGATAATAAGAAGGGATTAAGTAAAAGCCTTATTAAACATCAAATTAGGTTATGATTTTACAAATTAAGCACCAAAACATCATGTTATACAACAAATTTGACAGAAAAAGTAGTTCAATATGCAGTAATGTTATGTTGTAATTTCTGTATTTACGAATTTATTACCAAAATATCACGATATATTGAAAACATTGACTACAAAAATGCCTTGGATAATCCAGAACCTTGGATAAGCGACTCTTGGATAAGTGAGACTCTACTGTATTTCGGTCCCCAAACCTGCCCTTGACTTAGACACGATTAGCAAACTGTAAAGTAGTCATTTGCTAATCAAACTGTCATAGGGGATCTTATCAATACATTACATCCATAGCATTCCCACCATCTATTAAATTAGTTATCTGGAAAAGAAAAAAAAAGATCAATTCAGTACGATTTGTTCTGGACCAAAGTAGGATGGGA
Source organism: Anolis carolinensis (assembly GCF_035594765.1). Taxonomy (NCBI): domain Eukaryota; kingdom Metazoa; phylum Chordata; class Lepidosauria; order Squamata; family Anolidae; genus Anolis; species Anolis carolinensis. The sequence goes on along the minus strand of NC_085844.1, from coordinate 250,321,254 downwards.
TATATGCATAAGATATAGTGATGTAATTAATATTTCCAACTTCTTTTCAAGATACTTGAGTCAGCATGTTGGGCAAATTAAGCTAATCCTCATTGGTATACATAGCCTGTATCTCTAGAAAGGGTTTTTCAAAATGAATATAATTTGGCAGGTCAACGTGATGCAAGGAAAGCCAAGGAGATGCATTTTTTGCTGGCACTGATTCTTTATTGGATATTTTCCCTTTCTGCTCCAGATTGCGGAGACCTATGCTTTCCTGCCCAGAGAGGCCGTGACCAGGTTCCTGATGAGTTGCACCGAATGCCAGAAAAGGATGCATTTTAACTCCAACGGCGTGGAGCCCAAAGGTAAAGCCCCACAAAGCAGCTAAGGAATTGATCTATCAAATTATGATGATGATGATTATTATTATCATTTAGCATGAAATAGTTATACAAGGCTCTGCACTACCATATAATGCAGTTTGGAATTGGTCAGCTAAGTCCCCATCTATACTGCATTGGTTAACTACATTGAACTGCATTATATGGGTCTACACCAGGGATGGGCAAACTTGGGCCCTCCGGGTGTTTTGGACTCCAACTCCCACAATTCCTAACAGCCGGCAGGCTGTTAGGAATTGTGGGAGTTGGAGTCCAAAACATCCGGAGGGCCCAAGTTTGCCCATCCCTGGTCTACATGGACCATATAATACAGTTCCAAGATGCATTTCACATTTTCTGTTCCTGGTTTGAAAGTATTATTTCCTGTTTTTTTGTGTGATGCTTATTTTGAAAATAGTTGTTCTACTCTAGAAACTTCTATATTGAATTGGTTGAGGGCAAAATGTGCTGCAGGATGTCCCTCCCACAAAGAAAAAAGTTTTTTTTTTGCAGTCTAATAAGCCTTTTCCATGTCTTTAAATTATAGGCCCAATTAGGAAATGACATTTATAACCTAGGAACAAAAGTCGCATCACATAGTGTAATATGTATTTATTGTGTCAGAAGCAAATTGAGGATACAGTTATATCTATCTATCTATATAAAAGAGTGATGGCATCACGGCGACCCACAAAACAACAAAACTACAGGCCCTCCAACCTCGAAATTTGACAACACAACCCATCATCCACGCCTCTAGGTTGATACAACAAAAAGAAAAGAAAAATAAAGTCCTAATTAGAGAGAGAGGAATAATTGCTTTTATCCAAATGCTGCCAGTTAGAAGGCTAAGCTCCTCCAACTTGGTCTCCTAGCAACCCAAAAAATAATAATAAAAAACACTAAAAATTAATACAATAAAATACTATAATAACAGAAAATAACTAAAAATAATACAAGAAAATAATAAAATATAATAAATAAAAATATAACTTACAATAAAATTAATAAAAAATTGCAAATAACGTCAAATAAAAATTACACAACAATTTTTAACCAATACCACCACTACTTTGCCACAGCAACGCGTGGCTGGGCACAGCTAGTATTATTTAAAAACACAAAGTGGAAAAACTTGGCATTATATTAGATTTCCTTTGACCAGAAGCTGGCCACTTGGAGAGCCTGTGAGAAGGTCCTCCACTGTGCATGTGCAAGGCTCAGACACCATTGTAATAAGTGGTCTGTGGTTTGTTCTTCTCCACACTCGCATGTTGTGGACTCACACTTTGTGGCCCCATTTATTAAAATTAGCTCTGCATCTCTTGTTGCCAGAGTGCAGTCTGTTCAGTGCCTTCTAAGTCGCTCAGTCTTCTGCGTGCCCAGGAGGGAGTTTCTCATCTAGTATCAGCCACTAATTGCGGTTCCAGGTTTTAGCCTGCCACTTTTGGACTCTTGCTTGCTGAAGTATTCCTGCGAGTATCTCTGTAGATTTTAGGATGCTGTTTCTTGATTTAAGGCATTAGCTTGCTAGCTGATATCCGAACAGAGGCTGGGACGGAGATGTCAATGCATTGGTCCTTTCATTGCTGGCTGCTACTTCCCGACAGATATCAGGTGGTGCAATGCTGGCTAAACAATATAATTTTTCCAGCAGTGTAGGACATAGACATCCTGTGATGATGTGGCATGTCTCATTAAGAGACTCATTTATTTATTTATTTGCAACATTTATACCCCGCCCTTCTCACCCGAGAGGACTCAGGGTGGCTTACAAAAATTGGCAAAATGTAATGCCCAAAATGCAATCATAAAAATAAAACAATATAAACAGATCCATTAATAACATTGTTAAAACACATTATAAAAACCTTAAAAATGTATATATAATTAATTCCATTCGTCCGAGATCCTCATGCTTCATCCTTAAATCAGGCCATGCCAACTTTGTCATTTACTCATCAAAAGCTTGGGCACATAACCATGTTTTCACGGCCCTTCTGAATTCCACATCCACTGTTTTAATATGGTGAGATGTGTTCCACACTGGGCATGCGTATTCAGCAGCAGAGTAGCAAAGTGCAAGGGCAAATGTCTTCACTATGTTAGGTTGTGATCCCAGGTCGTGCCAGTTAGCTTTCCTATGATATTATTTCTAGTGTCCACTTTTTGCTTGATAGGCAAGCAATGCATCTTGTAAGTCAGAGCACGGTCCAGGGTAACTCCCAGGTATTTTGGTTTGCTACAGTACTCCAGTGAGATCCTTTCCTAGGTAATCCTCAGAGCTTGAGATGTTTATCTATTCTGAAGGAGAAAAGCACACGTCTGCATTTTAGATGGATTAGAAATTGACTGGTTTTCCCTGTAACAGGCAGTAAGAGCACCTAAAGCTTCTGAAAGCTTCTGTTCAACCCTTTCAAAGCTAGTGTTGTGACTCAGCTGGAGCCTCAGAGTGACTCTGATAGGGATTATGGGATTCAGGTTCAGAGTGTCCCTGTTGTAGAGGATGAGGAACAGAGAGGTTTTCCCACAGCAGGGAATGATGTTGATATTGAAAATAGCCAGGTGCAAATTGACTCAGGAAAGGAGGACTGTTCTCAGTCTGATAGCATGCAGACAGACGCTAACGAGCTGTCTGGCCTTGATGAAACGGAATCTCTAGATCGAGCTGGCCGTTTGGAATTCAGGGTTCGAAGGAGTGTAAGAATAGCAAACAAGAAGGAGGTCAGAGGCCAAATAAATGCTTTCATGCTCTGCGAAGAGTATTAAAACAGTGTGTTGGGAGACAAACCTTTGTCAAAGCAACTTTCATTCAACCTAGAAACAAGTTCTCATTCTACTGGATTTCTTATATCCTTTGTGTGTTCATGTTCATGGGACTTTGTTATGCTCTAAATGGGACTTAGTTTATTCCTGGTGATTTCTTGGATTATGCTTTAATAAATAAATAAATAATAATAATAATAATAATAATAATAATAATAATAATAATAATAATAATAATAATAATAATTTTATTCTTGTACCCTGCCTCTATCTCCCCGCAGGGACTCAGGGTGGCTTAGAAATGCAAAAGAGTATACATACAAAAACATCAAATACCAAAAACACACAAATGAAAAATTAAAACATACGATTAAAATCAAACCATTAATAAGACAAAGTTAAATAAAACATAAAAACATAAAAAATAAAAACATAAGGATGGGCTGATCAAAGTGCACTAAGTGAGACTCGTAAACATAGAGGAAGTTAAAGGTGCTTTAAGGCTTTGTTATGTAACGATATTTTGGAACTTTACTTCTGCTTTTAAAGAACTATTCATCTTCTATTTTCCAATAAACTACAAAAGACTTCAACTTGTGTGCAGCCTGGTGTACTTAGCAAGGTGAAGCTAACCTGAGGTGCGACAGCTCCCTGATTGAGCGGTGATGACACGATCGTCACCATAGATGAAACTCTCTGTCCTTTCTGGCAGTGGCTGATCATTTGTGTAAAAGTTAAACATCGATGGTTGAGACTCTATGATGAGCTATCCATTGAAAAACTAGAGCAAAATGTGCTGCAGGATGTACCTTGCACAAAGACAAAGTTTTTGCAATTTAACAAACCTTTTTCGTGTTTTATGATAGAACCAATTAGGAAATGACATTTATGACCAAGGAACAAAAGTTGTGTCACGTAGTGTAACAGTAATAATAGCAATAGCAAAAAAGTACAATTGGATCTGGGAGCATTTCAGAAGTCTGGCAAAGGGATGCTCAGCCTGTATCCCGTCTTCTCCGTGAATATTTCCTTTCCTTTTCCTCCTCTTTCCTTGCAGAAAACGAACCTCCTTCTTCTCTGGTCTCCGGCATCATCGACTACAACATGCCACTCACTTCCACCTACTTGAAGCAGATGAAGCTGCGAGTTATGAATTCCCAAGACCAGGTCAGTTTTCCTTTCCATTGACTTGTCAATTTATCAGTCGTATTCCATTATTATTCTGGTTCTAACAATAAGTGAAGCTCATACTTTTTTGCAAATATACCTTTATCCAAAGTAAAGGAGGTATGTAGCAGACCCAATAGCAAAGAAGATGGAAAATAGTTTTAGAATATTACAAAATACCAAGTGAATTGACATCTCATTTTCCCTTTTCTGTGCATCTCTGCGTGCGAAGGAAGTTTGTGTTGTGTATGCATTATTGCTTTGGTCCTATTTAGCTTTTCTATTGGTAATTCTGGAGTTAAGGTGCGTCTACACTGTAGAATTAATGCAATTTGATGCCCTTTAATCTGCCATGGAATCCTAAGAGTTGTAGTTTGTTGGAGCACCATCGCTCTTTGGCAGAGGAAGCTAAAGACTTGCAGAACTACAACTCCCATGAGCCCGTAGCATTGGGGAGTTAAAGTGGGGCCAATCAGTATTAATTCTACAGTGTAGAGATGCACTCGTATGCTGTATACACACTGCAGGATTATCGCACTTTGACACTGCCTTAACTGGCACGATACCATGGAATCCTGGGATCTGTAGTTTGCCCTGGTGCCACAGAAAACTACAAATCCCAGGATTCCAGATCTTGGTGTTAAAGTGGTATCAAACTGTTATAATTCTGCAGTGCAGATGGCCTCTTAGAGAGTGTGAAAGGCTTTGTTGTGAAAAAAGTGTGGATCACTTTGTAATTATTTTATACTCTTAAAGTAGATTTAGTAGGAAAGATCTCAACACTGCCAGGCAGAACCGATATATATTACACTTTCCCGTCAGTGCATCTACACTGGTGACTTAATGCAGTTTGGTACCACTTTTAACTGCTATAAATACCTCAATGCTATGGCATGCTGGGAGCTGTCATTCACTAAGGATCTTTTGGCAAAGGAGGCTAAAGACTTTGCAAAACTACAACTCCCAGGATTCCATAACATTGAATCATAGCTATTGAAGCGGAATCAAATTGCATAAGTGTAGATGGCACTGTATGTGCAATTTGCTAAACTGGAGAGAATAACTTTATTTCAGAGGACATTGTAGCACCTAAAAGATTAATAAATGCCCAACGGCATGATATTAGTGAGGCAGGGGATTGTATTTATTGGAATTTACAGTGTCTGGAAATGCAAATGTCTGTGTCCAAGTTTTTTTGGGGTGGTTTTGTTGTTGTGCCTAAGGTGCGCAAGGTATTTGTTTTGCAAGCGTCTTGTGGGTTTTTGCTGGAAGATAAAGGACTTTCCCCTCTTGGGAAGCCCAGAATAAGCCAAGCCGGGCTTAGAGAGGATCATTGTGTTTGGGATGAAGGGAGCAGAAAGTGTCGGAGGGGTAATCTGTCGAAATGGACTAATCCCTTGCAATCTCTTTGGCCTGAGATCCCACCCGGCGTTGGTGGCGTTTCTTGCTTCCAACTGTTTCTACCTGCACTATAGCAGACATGGGCCAACTTGGGCCCTCCAGGTGTTTTGGACTGCAACTCCCACAATTCCTAACAGCCGGTAGGCTGTTAGGAATTGTGGGAGTTGCAGTCCAAAACACCTGGAGGGCCCAAGTTGGCCCATGCCTGATCTACACTGCAGAACAGAAGTATCAAATCAGCAGCTCCTCGGCTCCTCCTCACTTTCGGACATCAGAGTGGTATCATCTGCGTATTTAAGCTTGTTAATGTTTCTTTCAGAAATTTTAACTCCGGTCTTGGATTCCTCATATTTCGCATGATGTGTTCTGCGTACAAGTTGAATAGGGAGGGTGACAGTATACAGCCCTGCCGCACTCCTTTCCCAATCTTGAACCAGTCTGTTGTTCCGTGGTCTGTTCTTACTGTGGCTACTTGGTCTTTTATTATTATTATTATTATTATTTGTGATGCAAACATACAAACTTAAAACATAAAACAGGGAAAAAACACATTGGGGGAACAGTGAGGATACGGGGAAAGGGAAAAGGGAAGGAATTGGGGTTGGGGAAAGAAAGGGAGGGGGAATAGGAATACGTAAATACAGGCAACTATTCCTCTAATTAAATCGATTTAAGAAGGTTACTATTTGTGTCCGGGTCCTCCTATTATTTTAGTTTATACTTTTGTTTTGAAATACATGTCCACTTTTTCCCAATTAGTCTTCTTGACGGGTTTACCTCTTAATTCTTTCATATAAAAAGTTAGTTGATCCATGTCCCTGATTTCTTTCACCTTCTCTAACCAAAGTTCTAAGTTAGGAATCTGTTCAAGTTTCCATTTTTTAGCCAGTACTATTCTGGCAGCTGTTGTTGTATATATAAATAGTTTGTCGTCATTTAAGTCCCAGTTTAGTGCAGGATCTAGAATGCCTAGTAAATAGGATTCCGGTTTCATAAGGAACTTTATATTTAATATTTTTTGGATTTCTTCATGGATATTTTTCCAAAATTTCTGTATCCTCGGGCATGGCCACCATAAATGATAAAAAGATCCCTCCTGTGACTTACATTTCCAACAGTTATTTGGGTAGTTCTTATACATTGCTCACAACTTTTTTGGAGTCATATGCCATCTGTGGAAGATTTTTAACCAATTTTCTTTTAGGTCCCAAGCGTAGGTGTAGTTGATTTTCTTCTTCCAAACTAATTCCCATTCTGAAAAGTTAATAGGTCGACCGATATTTCTAGCCCAGCTGGTCATACATTGTTTCATACATTGTGGCTACTTGGTCTTTATACAGATTCCTCAGGAGACAGACAAGGGGACTTGGTATCCCCAGACCACCAAGAACATGTCACAGTTTATTATGATCCACACAGTCGAAGGCTTTAGAATAGTCAATAAAGCAGAAGTAGATGTTTTTTTGGAACTCCCTGGCTTTCTCCATTATTTAGCATCCGGATATTGGCAATTTGGTCTCTCGCTCCTCTGCCTTTTCTGAACCCAGCTTGGACATCTGGCAACTCTCGCTCCATGTATTGCTGGAGTCTGCCTTGCAGGATCTTGAGCATTACCTTACTGGCATGGGAAATAAGTGCCTCTTAACCATATTATTATTATTATTATTATTATTATTATTATTATTATTATTATTATTATTATTATATAATCTTTGATTGAAGTCAAAAATCAGAAATTCCTCAAAACACAGCAGACAAAAAACCAGTACAAGAAAGCCGCACTACAAACTAGAGCTGACAGCTGGCACAACAAAACATTGCATGGGGCCAGGCTGTGGCGCAGCTGGCTAGTAACCAGCTGCTATAAATCACTACTGACCGAGAGGTCATGAGTTCGAAGCCCGGGTCGGGTTAAGCCTCCGACCATTAATAGCCCAGGCTTGCTGTTGACCTATGCAGCCCCGAAAGACAGTTGCATCTGTCAATTCGGGAAATTTAGGGACGCTTTATGCGGGAGGCTAATTTACAACACCATAAAACTGCCAGCAAAACACGAGGAAAGGAATGAGGAAGTACAGCCACTACTGCATGGAAAGTTCCTTGAAAAAATTGAAGGAAAAGCTGATAAGGAGAAGACCTGGCTCTGGCTCACGAATGGGACCCTGAAGAAGGAGACAGAAGGCCTGATCCTTGCAGCCCAGGAGCAAGACATCAGGACAAAGGCAATCAAGGCCAAGATCGAAAAATCAGCTGATGACCCAAAATGCAGACTCTGCAAGGAAACCGACAAAACCATTGATCATATCCTCAGCTGCTGTAAGAAAATCGCACAGACAGACTACAAACAGAGGCACAACTATGTGGCCCAAATGATCCATTGGAACTTATGCCTCAAGTACCACCTGCCAGCAGCAAAGAACTGTTGGGATCACAAACCTGCAAAAGTATTGGAGAATGAGCACGCAAAGATACTGTTGGACTTCCGAATCCAGACTGACAATGTTCTGGAACACAACGCACCGGACATCACAGTTGTGGAAAAGAAAAAGGTTTGGACCATTGATGTTGCCATCCCAGGGGACAGTCGCATTGACGAAAAACAACAGGAAAAACTCAGCCGCTCTCAGGACCTCAAGATGGAACTTCAAAGACTCTGGCAGAAACCAGTGCTGGTGGTCCTGGTGGTGATGGGCACACTGGGTGCCGTGCCAAAAGATCTCAGCCGGCATTTGGAAACAATAGACATTGCCAAAATTATGATCTGCCAACTGCAAAAGGCCACCCTACTGGGATCTGCATGCATCATCCGAAAATACATCACACAGTCCTAGACACTTGGGAAGTGTTCGACTTGTGATTTTGTGATAGGAAATCCAGCATATCTATCTTGTTTGCTGTGTCATACAATAATAATAATAATAATAATAATAATAATAATAATAATAATAATAATAATAAGGAAAATACATCACACACTCCCTAAACGCTTGGGAAGTGTTTGACTTGTGATTTTGTGATAGGAAATCCAGCATATCTATCTTGTTTGCTGTGTCATACAATAATAATAATAATAATAATAATAATAATAATAATAATAATATGGAAAATACATCACACACCCCCTAAACGCTTGGGAAGTGTTTGACTTGTGATTTTGTGATAGGAAATCCAGCATATCTATCTTGTTTGCTGTGTCATACAATAATAATAATAATAATAATAATAATAATAATAATAATAATAATAATAATATGGAAAATACATCACACACCCCCTAAACGCTTGGGAAGTGTTTGACTTGTGATTTTGTGATAGGAAATCCAGCATATCTATCTTGTTTGCTGTGTCATACAATAATAATAATAATAATAATAATAATAATAATAATAATAATAATAATATGGAAAATACATCACACACCCCCTAAACGCTTGGGAAGTGTTTGACTTGTGATTTTGTGATAGGAAATCCAGCATATCTATCTTGTTTGCTGTGTCATACAATAATAATAATAATAATAATAATAATAATAATAATAATAATAATAATAATAATATGGAAAATACATCACACACCCCCTAAACGCTTGGGAAGTGTTTGACTTGTGATTTTGTGATAGGAAATCCAGCATATCTATCTTTTTTGCTGTGTCATACAATAATAATAATAATAATAATAATAATAATAATAATAATAATATGGAAAATACATCACACACCCCCTAAACGCTTGGGAAGTGTTTGACTTGTGATTTTGTGATAGGAAATCCAGCATATCTATCTTGTTTGCTGTGTCATACAATAATAATAATAATAATAATAATAATAATAATAATAATAATAATAATATGGAAAATACATCACACACACCCTAAACGCTTGGGAAGTGTTTGACTTGTGATTTTGTGATAGGAAATCCAGCATATCTATCTTGTTTGCTGTGTCATACAATAATAATAATAATAATAATAATAATAATAATAATAATATGGAAAATACATCACACACACCCTAAACGCTTGGGAAGTGTTTGACTTGTGATTTTGTGATAGGAAATCCAGCATATCTATCTTTTTTGCTGTGTCATACAATAATAATAATAATAATAATAATAATAATAATAATAATAATATGGAAAATACATCACACACCCCCTAAACGCTTGGGAAGTGTTTGACTTGTGATTTTGTGATAGGAAATCCAGCATATCAATCTTGTTTGCTGTGTCATACAATAATAATAATAATAATAATAATAATAATAATAATAATAATAAGGAAAATACATCACACACTCCCTAAACGCTTGGGAAGTGTTTTTGATTTGTGATTTTGTGATACGAAATCCAGCATATCTATCTTGTTTGATGTGTCATACAATGTCGTCATGTCAATAATAACAACAACAACAACTTTATTTTTGTATCCTGACCCTTGGTCACAAGGGGACCAAGCCCAAACATATACAATAAGCGCAACAATACAAAATACAGTAATATAAAATACATAACAATTAATACAAATTAAAATATCAGCCTTACAACACAGCATAACAAAATAAAAGCATGGTCAGTGAACAGAGGCAATATCATGGCACTTCAATCATCAGTCTTGGAATAGAGTTGGAAGGGGCACCCAAAGACCATCCAGTCCAACCCCTTCTGACAGGCAGGAAGACACAATCCAAGACTATGACTTCCCTCAATCTGCACACTATCCTCCTATTGATGCAGCCTAGAATCGCATTGGCCTTTTTAGCGGCTGCATCACACTGTTGGCTCATATTCAGCCTGTGGTCTTCTAAGACTCCTAGATCCTTTTCTCATGAATTGTTATCAAGCTACAGTAGGGTCTCGCTTATCCAACAGAAACGGGCTGGCAGAACGTTGGATAAGAAAAAATGCTGGACAATAAGGAGGGATTAAGGAAAAGCCTATTAAACATCAAATTATGTTACGCTTTTACAAATTAAGCACCAGAACATCATGTTTACAACAAATCAACAGAAAAAGCAGTTCAATACACAGTAACGTTATGTAGTAATTACTGTATATACTTGAGTATAAGCCTAGTTTCTCAGCCCTTTTTTTAAGACTGAAAAAAAAAACAACCTCGGCTTATACTCGGGTGAGAGTCCTGGTGGGCTTATATTCAGGTCGGCTTATACTCAAGTATACATGGTATATTTATTATTTTTCTCTATTATTATTGGTATTGTTACATTTATTATTTTACTCTATTAATTATTATTATTGCATTTATTATTTTACGCTATTATTGTTGTTACTTTTACATTTATTTTACTCTATTTTTATTATTATTAATACATTTATTATTTTACTCGATTATTACATTTATTATTTTACTGAATTTATTATTATTATTATTACATTTATTATTTCACTGTATTATTATTAAAAGGATACATAAGCACATTTACATGGAAGAAGATGAAAATAATGATTTAATCAGAGTTGAACAGTCATATCTTAAATCACAGTTAGATGTAAAGATTCAAAAACATTTAAACTACTGAGGCCTCAATTAATGCAATTTTTTTGGTATCTCGGCTTATACTGGAGTCAATGTTTTCCCAGTTTTTTTGTGGTAAAATTAGGTGCCTTGGCTTATATTCGGGTCGGCTTATACTCAAGTATATACGGTACTTTTTTTATGAATTTAGCACTAAAATATCGCAATGTATTGAAATCATTGACAACAAAAACACTTGACTACTAAAAGACAGACTGCGTTGGATAATACAGAACGTTGGATAAGCGAAGGTTGGATAAGCGAGACTCTACTCTATTACTAAAAGAAGCAGATCAAGTTCTTCTGTTTTGGTGGCCAGATTTGGTAGCGAATGGGACAAGCTAATTTTCTCCCACAGTTTAAAAGGGTACTAAATAATTATTACAATTAGGCCTAAAAACCCTAAAGGCACCAAATCTCATCTGATCTTTGAAGCTAAGCAGGGCTGGCCATGGTTAGGATTTGGATGGGAGACCGCCAATGAATACCAGACGCCAGAGTCTCTATTTGCAAAGAAGGATTGGGACAGGCTAATTTTCTCCCACAGTTTAAAAGGGTACTAAATAATTATTACAATTAGGCCTAAAAACCATAAAGGCACCAAATCTCATCTGATCTTTGAAGCTAAGCAGGGCTGGCCATGGTTAGGATTTGGATGGGAGACCGCCAATGAATACCAGACGCCAGAGTCTCTTTTTGAAAAGAAGGATTGGGACAGGCTAATTTTCTCCCACAGTTTAAAAGGGTACTAAATAATTATTACAATTAGGCCTAAAAACCATGAAGGCACCAAATCTCATCTGATCTTTGAAGCTAAGCAGGGCTGGCCATGGTTAGGATTTGGATGGGAGACCGCCAATGAATACCAGACGCCAGAGTCTCTATTTGAAAAGAAGGATTGGGACAGGCTAATTTTCTCCCACAGTTTAAAAGGGTACTAAATAATTATTACAATTAGGCCTAAAAACCATAAAGGCACCAAATCTCATCTGATCTTTGAAGCTAAGCAGGGCTGGCCATGGTTAGGATTTGGATGGGAGACCGCCAATGAATACCAGACACCAGGGTCTCTTATTTGAATGGAAGGAACTGGCAAAACCGACTCTTGAGTCTTCCTAGCCTTAACTTATGAAATGTATTGGGTTGAGATAAGTCAATAAGTGACTTGAAGGCACCAAGAAATAATAAAATTCCGTAATATTCTGCTTGCAACTTTTCCCGTGGCCTTTTTGACGGCACAGGAGAGAACCGGGGAAATGAAGTTTTTCCTGATGTTGGAGATCCCCTGTGATAGATCGGGGTCTTCCTCCCATTGTATGCCCTTTACTTAATTCCCCGGTCCCATAAATGAATTATGTGCAACCAATAATTCACTTATGGAATTGGCTTCCGTGGGATGCAGTACCGAGTACTGGCTTAGATTGCTTCCAAAGTGGATTACAGGGAGGCGTGTGGGGCTGCGGCGGGGTGGGCTCCGCGGGCCGGAGGGGGTCAGGGCAGGTCATGGGTCCAGCTGGCTGCTCTTGCCATTAAGACCAGTGACCCGAGGGTCAACTTTCGTGGGTAGGACGGAGGAGAGGGAATGGCTATTGCCATCGATTTCCCAGTTACGTCTAACACAGACATGGGCAAAGTTGGACTTTCCACGTGTTTTGGACTGCAACTCCCACCATTCCTAACAGCCTCAGGCCCTTTCCTTTTCAGCCTCGGCCGCTTAAGCGGCCGAGGCTGAAAAGGAAAGGGCCTGAGGCTGTTAGGAATGGTGGGAGTTGCAGTCCAAAACACCCGAAGAGTCCAACTTTGCCCATGCCTCATCTAACTCCATTGATTCCTCTAGTAAAGTTGGAATGTCGCTTGCCTTACTTGCCCAAGAATCTGAAAAATGTGTATTGTTCTATGCATCTATTGGTCGATGTTCTGAAATCAATGTCTTTCTCGTGCCTATAATTCTATCTCTATATATAAAAACTAGCTGTGCCCGGCCACGCGTTGCTGTGGCAAAGTGGTGGTGGTATTGGTTAAAAATTGTTGTGTAATTTTTATTTGATGTTATTTGCATTTTTTATTAATTTTATTGTAAGTTATATTTTTATTTATTATATTTTATTATTTTCTTGTATTATTTTTAGTTATTTTCTGTTATTATAGTATTTTATTGTATTAATTTTTTAGTGTTTATTATTATTATTATTTGGGTTGCTAGGAGACCAAGTTGGAGGAGCTTAGCCTTCTAACTGGCAGCAATTGGATAAAAGCAATTATTCCTCTCCCTCTAATTAGGACTTTATTTTTCTTTTCTTTTTGTTGTATCAACCTAGAGGCGTGGATGATGGGTCGTGTTGTCAAATTTCGAGGTTGGGGGGCCTGTAGTTTTGTTGTTTTGTGGGTCGCCATGATGCCATCACTCTTTTATATATATAGATGTAATGTGCATTTTTCCCATCGAGTAAACAACAAAACCACTGAACCGAATCACACCAATTTTGGCCACAAAAGACATAGTCATCCAATCTATGTCTTTCAATAAAAAACGTAGAAAAATAAAGTCCAAATTACAGAGGACGAGGAAGAGCCGTTCTCCCCCTGGCTGCCAGTCAGAAGAGTAGGCCCCGCCCCCTTCAGGCCCCGCCCCCATCATGTCATAGCAACCGCCTCAGTCACAATGTCGCCCAGGGGACAGGCCGGGTTACACTTAGGCCTCTTCCACACTGCCTATAAAATACAGGCAATAACATATACTAGCTACAGTAGATTCTCACTTATCCAACATAAACAGGCCGGCAGAACGTTGGATAAGCAAATATGTTGGATAATAAGGAGGAATTAAGGGAAAACCTATTAAACATCAAATTAGATTATGATTTTACAAATTAAGCACCAAAACATTGTTTTACAACAAATTTGACAGAAAAAGTAGTTCAATATGCAATAATGCTATTTAGTCATTACTGTATTTACAAATTTTGCACCAAATGTTTTCAAGCCCGTTCTATACTTTTGCATTACACTGCTGTGAACAAAGTGTCGTGCTGTATATTCCTCCCAGTTGAAGCTTGTTTGGTTAGGGTTGTTGTGTGTTTTCCAGGCTGTCTGGCCATGTTCCAGAAGTATTCTCTCCTGACGTTTCGCCCACATCTATGGCAGGCATCCTCAGAGGTTGTGAGGCAGGGGTCCCCAAACTAAGGCCCGGGGGCCGAATGCGGCCCTCCGAGGTCATTTACCTGGCCCCCACCCTCAGTTTTATAATATCATATATTGTATATACATATAATATTAATAATATTATAATGTAATAGAATATAACACTAATAATAATACCATATAATAATATTAATTATATATTCTATATTACATATAATATTACTAATAATATTATAGTATAGTGGTATAGTTCAATATAGTAATATGTAATGCTAATATTGTGCTATGCTAATAATATAATATATTGTATGTACATATAATTTGTAAGCCACTCTGAGTCCCCTTTGGGGTGAGAAAGGTATGATACAAATGTAGTAAATAAATGCAGTAAATAAATAAATAATAAATAAATAAATTTTAGACTTAGGCTCGCCCAAAGTCTGAAATGACTTGAAGGCACACAACAACAACAACAACAACAACAACAATCCTAATTAACTTGACTATCTCATTGGCTAGAAGCAGGACCACACTTCCCATTGAAATCCTGATAAATGTATGTTGGTTAAAATTGTTTTTATTTTTAAATTTGCACTACAAATAAGACATGTGCAGTGTGCATCGGAATTTGTTTGTATTTTTTTTTTTTCAAATGATAATCCGGCCCCTCAACAGTCTGAAGGATTGTGGACCGGCCCTCGGATTAAAAAGTTTGAGGACCCCTGTTGTGAGGGATATGTTTGTTTAGTTCTGGCCCAACTCTCCAAATTGCAAAGGCCCTTTTGGGCACCGATGCTGTCCTCTGGGGCATTAGCTTTCCCTCCCAGTTTGGTGTCATTTGCACACTTGGTCAGCATGCCTTCTGTTCCATGACGGCACAGAGTCTCCCACGCCCGGCCCCTTCTTCTTCCACGGGGAATCCTGCGCATGCTCCGAGCGCCACCCGGACTCCTATCCGCTCTCCGTCTCCGTACGTCAGCGGCTCCTTCAGCCTCCTGTGTCCGTCCTCGGCTTCCTGCCGGTTGCTATGGATTTGCGAGACCCATCTGTGCTATTTTGAGAGGCAGAGTTGCCACAGCAGCAGCAGCACCAGCCCAGCCTTCTTTCCCTTTTTGTTTTGCACACCTGAAACTCTTGGATGCTGCACCTGCCGGAGGTGCCGCTTTTGGAAAACATCTCCGCGAGGAATGAGCCGGAGCTAAGCGTTGCCTTGTGCTGGTGAGGATTAATGCCACCCACCCCCTTTCCCCCCTTCCAAGGCTAAAGGTTGTTGTGTACAGTAGAGTCTCACTTATCCAACACTCGCTTATCCAACGTTCTGGATTATCCAACGCATTTTTGTAGCCAATGTTTTCAATATATCGTGATATTTTGGTGCTAAATTTGTAAATACAGTAATTACTACATAGCTTTACTGTGTATTGAACGACTTTTTCTGTCAAATTTGTTGTATAACATGATGCTTTGGTGCTCAATTTGTAAAATCATAACCTAATTTAATGTTTAATAGGCTTTTCCTTACTCTCTCCTTATTATCCAACATATTCGCTTATCCAACATTCTGCCGGCCCGTTTATGTTGGATAAGTGAGACTCTACTGTACTTTGTACGTGCATTCTGTATTTCCTGGTGGCAGGTGTGTCCAGGAATGCTTGGCATCGTGGTTGGTTTTGTTTGGCATGGAGCAAATAAACTTGGCTTTTCACTTAAAGCCTTGAGAGTTTAAGGCATAGGCAAACTTGGGCCCTCCAGGTGTTTTGGACTTCAACTCCCACAATTCCTAACAGCCGGTAGGCTGTTAGGAATTGTGGGAGTTGAAGTCCAAAACACCTGGAGGGCCCAAGTTTGTCCATCACAAACATCACTGCCAACGTATCCGTTTTAATAGTAATTACTGCAACTCGGTCAATTGTAAACTCAATTGCCTACTTGAATGCCACCAACATTGCACTTCTATAGGTATTACACCTCTCTGGAGATGTTAAATCAGACGCTGGATGGCCATTTGTCGGGAGGGCTTTGACTGTGTCTTCCTTAATGACAGAAGGGGGATGGACTAGATGCCCTTTGGGGATCCTTTCCAAATCTACTCAAGTATAGGCATTCTTGTGTCCAGTGGAGTCTCCTTCTCTGAATGTTTTTGAACTGAGGTTGGATGTCCATCTGTTGGGAAGGCTTTGAGTGTGTCCTCTTTAACAGCAGAAAGGGGCTGAATTTGATGCGCTTTGGGAATTCCTTCCAACTCTAGCCAAGTATAGATAGTCTGGGATTCAGTGGGGTCGCCTCTAGATTTTTATGAACTGAGGTTGGATGTCCATCTGTTGGGAGGGCTTTGAGTGTGTCCTCCTTAATGGCAGAAGGGGGCTGGACTAGATGCCCTTTGGGATCCTTTCCAACTTTAGTGAAGTATAGACAGTTGTCAGTTCAGTGGAGTCTTCTTCTCTGAATGATGTTAAACTGAGCCTTGGTATGAACTGAGGCTGGATGGCCATCTGTCAGTAGGGCTTTGATTGTGTCTTCCTTAACAACAGAAAAGGGCTGGACTAGATGCCCTTTGGGGATCCCTTCCAACTCTAGTGAAGTATAGACAACCTGGTGTCCAGTGAAGCCTTCTTCTCTGGATGTTTTTGAACTGAGACTGGATGTCCATCTGTCGGGAGGGCTTTGACTTTGTCTTCCTTAATTAATGGCAGAAGGGGGCTGGACTAGATGCCCTTTGGGGATCCCTTCCAACTCTAGTGAAGTATAGACAACCTGGGGTTCAGTGGAGTCTTCTTCTCTGAATGTTTTTGAACTGAGGCTATGCATTGTCTTGTATTATTTTGATGTGTTTGTACTCATTTGAGGCATTGAATGTTTGCCTTTTTGTTTTGTGTCTGTAAACTGCCCTGAGTTCCTTCAGGGAGAGAGGGCAGTATAGAAATAATAATAATAATAATAATAATAATAATAATAATAATAATAATAATAATAATAATAATATGACACAGCAAACAAGATAGATATGCTGGATTTCGTATCACAAAATCACAAGTCGAACACTTCCCAAGTGTCTAGGACTGTGTGATGTATTTTCGGATGATGCGTGCAGATCCCAGCCTTTTGCAGTTGGCAGATTGTAATTTTGTCAATGTCTATTGTTTCCAAATGCCGGCTGAGATCTTTTGGCACGGCACCCAATGTGCCCATCACCACTGGGACCACCTGCACTGGTTTCTGCCAGAGTCTTTGAAGCTCAGTCTTGAGGTCCTGATAGCGGCTGAGTTTTTCCTGTTGTTTTTCGTCAATGCAACTGTCACCTGGGATGGCGACATCAATGATCCAAACCTTTTTCTTTTCCACAACTGTGATGTCTGGTGTGTTGTGTTCCAGAACTTTGTCAGTCTGGATTCGGAAGTCCCACAGTATTTTTGTGTGCTCATTCTCCAATACTTTTGCAGGTTTGTGATCCCACCAGTTCTTTGCTGCTGGCAGGTGGTACTTGAGGCATAAGTTCCAATGAATCATTTGGGCCACATAGTTGTGCCTCTGTTTGTAGTCTGTCTGTGCAATTTTCTTACAGCAGCTGAGGATATGATTAATGGTTTCGTCATCTTCCTTGCAGAGTGCATTTTGGGTCATCAGCTGATTTTTCGATCTTGGCCTGAATTGCCTTTGTCCTGATGGCTTGCTCCTGGGCTGCAAGGATCAGGCCTTCGGTCTCCTTCTTCAGGGTCCCATTCGTGAGCCAGAGCCAGGTCTTCTCCTTGTCAGCTTTTCCTTCAATTTTGTCAAGGAACTTTCCATGCAATGCTTTGTTGTGCCAGCTGTCAGCTCTAGTTTGTAGTGCGGTTTTCTTGTACTGGTTTTTTGTCTGCTGTGCTTTGAGGAGTTTCTGATTTAGCCAGTCAACATCACTGCGAGGGTGCAGTGAATGATGAATGGTCATGAGTTTTCTTGTTTTTCTGTCCAAATTGTCCAGTTCTGCCTGTGTCCAGTTTATAATGCCAGCAGTATATCTTATGACAGGTATGGCCCAGGTGTTTATGGCCTTGATGGTGTTGCCTCCATTGAGCTTGCTTTTGAGAATTTTTCTGACCCTTTGTGTGTATTCTTTGCTGACCACAGTCTTCACATGTTCATGCTTGATGTTGTCCAGCTGTAATATGCCCAGATATTTATAGGCCTCTGGCTGGTGACACTTTATTGTTTGGCCATTAGGCATATTTATGCCCTCACTTTCAATGATTTTTCCCTTCTTCAGTCACACTGTCGAACATTTGTCCAAGCCAAACTCCATGCTGATATCAGTGCTAAAAATTCAGACAGTGTTAGTCAGAGACTGGATTTCAGTTTCTGTTTTCCCATACAGCTTCAGGTCATCCATGTACATCAGATGCGGAATTTTGTGAGATTTCTTAGATGTTTGATAGCCGAGATTTGTTTTTTTGTAAGATTGTTGACAGAGGGATCATGGCAATAATGAAAAGCAGAGGGTATTATTATTATTATTATTATTATTATTATTATTATTATTATTATTATTATTATTGTTATGGCCATCTGTTTGAAGGGCTTTGACTTATCTTCCTTAACGGCAGAATGGGGCTGGACTAGATTCCCTTTGGGGATCCCTTCCAAAATTAGCCGACTATAGACAGCCTGGTGTCCAGTGGAGTCTCCTTGTCTGGGTGTTTTTGAATTGAGGCTGGATGTCCATCTGTTTGGAGGGCTTTGACTGTGTCCTCCTTAACGGCAGAAGGGGGCTGGACTAGATGCCCTTTAGGAATCCCTCCCAACTCTAGTGAAGTTTAGACAACCTGGGGCTAAGTAGTGTCTCCTTCTCTTGATGTTTGTACACTGAGTCTGGATGGCTTCCTCCAGCCAGGTAGGAGGGGAAGCCTTTTCCATGCAACACACCTGTGGACTCCAGGTGACACAATAGTGTGTCTTGGAAAGCTCTGGTCTGGAATCTTTGTCGCCCATTGACCTCATTGCTTAGTATTAAGATGCAAGGGAGCAGTGGGATCCTATGGCTGCTTTATCTCAGTGCAAACGGCGTGCATTGTTTCTCCCACTCCCTGAGCATGGTATGCGCAGAAGAAGGTGCGGCCGGCTTTGCCGTTTCCTCCACTTGGTTCCTGTGAACGTGGAGTTTATACAATGAAAACAGGAAGCCTGAGATGCCAGGGTGGGCAAAAGGGTGCCGGAAAGGACTCCCTATTTTTGGCATGCACCACAACTAATTGGTTTGCAAAGGGGCGATGCTTCGGATTGCCCAAAACACGGAAGACAAGAGGACGGCTTTTGGTTTTGAATATGTTTTGCATAGATTTAACTAAATTGTTTTTAATACTAATGATATTTAATATTCGTATATTTTACATTGTATTGCAGACCCTTAAATGTTCGCCACTTTGAGTCTCCTTATGGAGAGAAAAAGAGGGATATAAATATGCATAACAACAACAACTTATTTCACACTGCAACAAGTTCTGCGTGTTGCAAATGTGGCGTAATTAACTAGTAGAAAGAAAACTCCATTTTTCTCAATTTTTACAGTATTTTTACAACAAATCTATATCATAAAAGTACAAATATGTATTTGTATGTATATACAGTAGAGTCTCGCTTATCCAATGTTCTCTCATCCAACGTTCTGTATTATCCAACACGGTCTGCCTTTTAGTAGTCAGTGTTTTTGTAGTCAATGTTTTCAATACATTGCGAAGTTTTGGGGCTAAATTCATAAATACAGTAATTACAGTAGAGTCTCGCTTATCCAACCTTCGCTTATCCAACATTCTGTATTATCCAACACAGCCTGCCTTTTAGTAGTCAAGTGTTTTTGTTGTCCATTATTTCAATACATTGTGATGTTTTGGTGCTAAATTCATAAATACAGTAATTACAGTCGAGTCTCGCTTATCCAACCTTCGCTTATCCAACATTCTGTATTATCCAACACAGTCTGCCTTTTAGTAGTCAAGTGTTTTTGTTGTCCATTATTTTAATACATTACGATGTTTTGGGGCTAAATCATAAATACAGTAATTACAGTAGAGTCTCGCTTATCCAACCTTCACTTATCCAACATTCTGTATTATCCAACACGGCCTGCCTTTTAGTAGTCAGTGTTTTTGTAGTCAATGTTTTCAATACATTGCGACGTTTTGGTGCTAAATTCATAAATACATTAATTACTACATAACGTTACCATGTATTGAACTGCTTTTTCTGTCAATTTGTTGTAAAACATGATGTTTTGGTGCTTAATTTCTAAAATCATAACTTAATTTGACATTTAATAGGCTTTTCCTTAATCCCTCCTTATTATCCAACATTTTCGCTTATCCAACATTCTGCAGACTCATTTATGTTGGATAAGCGAAATTCGACTGTATATATATCTATATCTGTATCTATATCTATATCTGTATTTGTTCCAGGTTGACTCCTACATGTTTTGATAGATCTGAGCCAAACTTGGTATGCATTGTAATCCAAAGTAACATACTGGCAGGCTTTGGGAGGATGGATAGAGGATGATGGGAGTTGGAGTCGAGCCACAATGCGTACCAAATCTGCGTTGTCATTTCTAAGGCTGCTTGCCACAACGGGAGCCATTCGTTTATTTATATCTATATCTATATATTATTTTTCCATACTTCCCACTTTGTGCAATTCCTGGAAATGCGATTGCGGGTAGAGCGGAGAAGTGCCTTTCTCCCAGGCTTAGCTAGACAATAAAACCGTATGGACAGTTGCCGCCAGTTAGAACCAGGAAGCAACCAAGGAGAATAAACAGAAGTGCATGCATTTCGGAGCCTCTGCCCATGGCAGGAAGCCAAAGGGAAGTGCTTTGTGCAGAGAAAATTCCAGTTTCGCTCCTTGGTTTTTTCCTCCGGCTTAGTACAGTCAGTCCTCCCGTGTTTGTGGGCTTTGGGTTTTTGAGGATTTGATTATTCATGGATTTTATTAGGAATCTCTAGGTCCTCGCTGCAATTCTATGGTTAACTTCCACAGCAGTTAATGTGGTCTCAAACAGCATTAATTGTGCAGTGTAGATACAGTCCAAGATGACTGTATCCTTTTTTTGTTGACCATCTGAACTACCCAAATCTACTCCAAAGTATTTCAGTTTTAAAGATGCATGCGTAGTGGTGGTGAGACATAGGCTATTAAATAGAGCAGTGGTTCCCAAACTGTGGTCCGTGGATGTGCAGTGGTCCCCAAGAACTAAAATATGGTTCGCGACCTCCCAGTTACTACACCGTTGCAACGAGAGCAACGGTTCTCGCGAAACCGTCTTATAGTGCCGAGGCAACTGAGATATTGAGAGAGGTTGACAACCCATGAAAGGCTCAACAAGCCTCCTGACTGCTGCTTCTCCTCCTCCTCATATCTCCCCCTGAGCGGAGCCATTCCATGTGGCACCTGGAAGCAGGGGATGCCTTGGTGTCTTTTTTTTTAGACCTGTTCTTGGTATTATTCGGGGTGCTGATTCAGAAAATTTCATTGGATAGACCACATCAGCTCTAGACTATTAAATATGGCTTTCTGTGGGCGAGCAGATGGCAACTACTGGATGGCATATGTTCTGTATCAAAAACTACAGCTGATGTGGTCTATCCAATGCAATTTTCTGAATCAGCACGCCAAATAACCAAACAGAAACAAAAGTTGACCAAAAACTGTTTTGTAACCGGATTGTTCTATGTTTTCCAGGCTGTATGGTCATGTTTCAGCACAATCAAAGCACCCCTGACAGATAGCTGTCCAGCCTTTATTCCAGTGGTTCCCCATCTTTTTTTTTTTACCAGGGACCACTCTCCAACATTAGTACCAAAAGGGTTACAAAACAATGTGTTGTCGAAGGCTTTCATGGCCGGAATCACAGGATTGTTGTGTATTTTCCGGGCTGCATGTTCCAGAAGTATTTTTTCCCGATGTTTCGCCCACATCTATGGCAGGCATCCTCAGAGATTGTGAGGTCTGTTGGAAATTAGGCAATATCCCACCCAGGATATTCCACAGATATATAAGCCCCACTTGCCTAGTTTCCAACAGACCTCACAACCTCTGAGGATGCCTGCCAAAGATGTGGGTGAAACGTCAGGAGAAAATACTTCTGGAACATGGCCGTACAGCCCGGAAAATACACAACAATCCTGTGATTCCGGCCATGAAAGCCTTTGACAAAACATTGTTTCGTAATCCTTTTGGTACTAATGTTGGAGAGTGGTTCCTGGTCAAAAAAAGATTGGGAACCACTGGAATAAAGGCTCGACGGCTATCTGTCAGGGGTGCTTTGATTGTGCTTTTCCTGCATGGAAGAACAGGGTTGGACTAGATGGCCCATGTGGTTTCATATGATTCCGTGATTTCTTCTTCCACTTGCACAACTGCATCCTGTCCAACATTTGCAGAAAACCATCACTGCAGTGGGTTGTTGTGAGTTTCTCGGGCTGTGTGGCCATGTTCCAGTAGCATTCGTTAATGACGTTTCCCCTACATCTGTGGCTTTTGGCATCTTCAGAGGTTCTATTGGGCAGTGAAGCAAGTGGAGTGTGTGTGTGTATGTGTGTGTGTATATATATATATGTAATGTGCATAATTCCCATGGAGTAAACAACAAAACCACTGGACCAAATCACAACAAATTTGGCCAAAAAAGACATAGTCATTCAATCTATGTCTTTCAATCAAAAAAACCTTTAAAAAATTAGGTTAGAATTACAGAAAAAACCCCAAAATCAAAAATTACTAACCACGCAGGTGTATGGGGGACTTCAATGGCCACTGCGCACTGAGGGCGAGGCTTCCTTCCCTTTCCTCAGTTATTATTATTATTACTATTATTATTGGGTTCCTGGGAACCATCAAAATGAACAAAACCTGGCAGCCAGCATTAAAAAAACAACTCTACAATCTGGACAGTAAATAAAGAACCACACTCTGAAAATAAGGGTGTTCCAGACAGGAAACAAGCAGAGCCAGCTAACACCTCCCAACAAAGGATTCCCCCAGGGAAGAAACAACCATGCTTTGAAGCTGCAAGCCCATTCAATTCTAATCAAGGTGACTAATTACAATAGAGTCTCACTTATCCAACGTTCTGGATTATCCAATGCATTTTTGTAGTCAATGTTTTCAATTCATTGTGATATTTTGGTGCTAAATTCGTAAATACAGTAATTACTACATAGCATTAATGTGTAATGAACTATTTTCTTCTGTCAAATTTGTTGTCTAACATGATGTTTTGGTGCTTAATTTGTAAAATCATAACCTATTTTGATGTTTAATAGGCTTTTCCTTAATCTCTCCTTATTGTGCAACATATTCGCTTATCCAACGTTCTGCCGGCCCATTTATGTTGGATAAGTGAGACTCTACTGTACAACATTCATACTTGCCTCCACAAACAAAAACTCACTTAGGACGATGCCACAGCAATGCGTGGCCGGGCACAGGTAGTATATGTGTGTATGTGTGTGGTTGTATATGTATATATCTGAGGAATGACCAGGGTGGGAGAAAGAACCCTTGTTTTTGATGCAAGTGAGAATGTTGCAATTAGTCAGCTTGATTAACATTGAGTAGCCTTGCAGTTGCAAAGTAGCCTTGCATTGGGTAGCCTTGCAGTTGTGTTGCTGCAGTCTTTGGTGCAGACTTGTTTCTCGCATTTCTTCCTCTTTAGTTTTCTGGAACCCGCTAGAATTGCCTAGACATAATGACAAGTTCCCTTCCACTTCTTTGTGAGATTCATAGATGTGGGAAGGCTGAAGGCGGGACGGATCGCTGTCACATTTCGGCACCGTCTCGGAGAGCTTTGCGTTTCAGAGCCTGATCACACTTCCATGGTTTGTTGCTGTTGTCTTGAAGCTTTCTTGCCGCAACAACGTTCCTTCTCCCTCCTACTCCAAACACATGCTTTCCCATAAGTTATTTATTCGTAGGCTTTCCAAATCTCAGCCCTTGAAAAATTAATTAATTCAACAATGGAAAGAACAATTAAAAGTTCTTATATAGGATGCATGATTCTCTGTTGCACAAGGAAATCTTTGGGTGAATCTACAGGAGGCATGGGCAAAGTTTCGCCACAACTATCAAAGTAGTCATAATTTCCTATTCACAAGATGTTATATATAGAATAAATATTTTAGAATCTGCAATCTGTTAGCTAACCTACTGTTGAAAGCAGACAGCTTTTCCAACTAGGATCTATTTGCAGAAAATATACTGACAGGAGGAAAGTCGCAACGGACCATATTTCAGGAAAATCTTAGCAATAGGGCCAAACTCTGGGACATTGTTGTTATTTTGGCTTAATTTAAAAGACAGCTTTGGACTTTTTGATCATGCAGACCAGACAAGGGGCGCATCTACATTGTAGAATTAATGCAGTTTGACGTTGCTTTCCCTCCTAGGGCTCAATGCTGTGGGATCCTGGGAGTTCTATTTTGGTGCAGTAGGTTAAACCCTTGGGCCGGCTGAACTGCTGACCTGAAGGTTGGGTTGCTGACCTGAAGGTTGCCGCTTTGAATCCGCGGGACAGGGTGAGCTCCCATCTGTCAGCTCTAGCTTGCGATGACATGATAGAAGCCTCCCAGCTAACACATCCAGGCATCTCTGTAGACAGTCAATTCTCTCACACCAGAATCGACTTGCAGTATGTTCTCAAGTCACTTCTGACACGATAAAAAACCTAGACGTCTTTGGCAGAGAAGGATTATAAAACTCTAGCTCCCTGGATCCAATAGCATTGAACTGTGGCAATTAAAGTGGAGCAAAACCGCATTAATTCTGCAATGTAGATGCTCCCTTGGTTTCAAAGTCCTGCTCAGCTTCTTGCTTCTGTTCTGGCCCCATCTACACTGCCATACAATGCAGTGTAGACTCATATAATGCAGTTTTAATGTTCTGTAAACTCTTGTATGTTATTCACTGAACAGCTGTGGGTCCATGGACCATAATAAAGTTGCATTGTATTGTATTATTAATAATATTACCATATAATGATACAGTACAATATAGTAATTTGATGCTTATATTGTGCTATGCTAATAATATATTGTATGTTCATTTGATTTGTAAGGCGCTCTGAATCCCCTTTGGGGTGAAAAGAGTGGGATATAAATGTAGTAAATAAATAAATATTGTATTGCATTATATGGGTCTAAGGTAATGGTAAAGGTTTTCCCCTGACATTAAGTCCAGTCGTGACCAACTCTGGGGGTTGGTGCTCATCTCCATTTCTAAGATGAAGAGCCAGCGTTGTCCGTAGACACCTCCAAGGTCATGTGGCCGGCATGACTGCATGGAGTGCTGTTACCTTCCAGCTGGAGCGGTACCTATTGATCTACTCATATTTGCATGTTTTTGAACTGCTAGGTTGGCAGAAGCTGGGGCTTACAGTGGAAGCTCATCCCATTCCCCAGATTCAAACCACCAGCCTTTCAGTCAACAAGTTCAGCAGCTCAGCGGTTTAACCTGTTGCACCACCGGGGCCTCCATAGGGACAGGGAGATGCCGGATAAATGTAGTTCCTGGTTGCTTGAGAGTTACAATTAAAAATGTACCTAACTGATATGATTTCCCCATAGCATATTGTTCCATAAACTCTGCATTTACTTGATATTAGTACTGATACAGTATAATAATTAAAAACAAACTAAGATAAATAAGTTAACTTAAAGTAACATTTCTGCTAAAAATTAGTTGTCATTTTAATTTTAAAGTATTATTTCTGCCGGTTGCTTGAGAGTTCTGGCTGATTGAGTTCTGGTTAACCGAGAGTCTAATACACATGTATTTTATAGCCCCAAAATGCATTGTATGGCAGTGTAGGTGGGGACTCTGAGATGTTAGGTGACTTCACTTATAAATAAGAACTCAAAGAGGAACCAAGAGGAACCTTTTGCATGCCTCCAATTCCTATTTTTAGTTTGTAAGGCTATGCTTTCTTCTAACAAATAGCTTATTGTAATGAATGCCCCACAAGAGACATACTTGAGCAAGTAAGTCCCAGGGTGAAGGTCAAGCCGGAAGCAAGCTCTTTGCAAGTGCCATAGAACTATAGAGTTGGAAGGAATGCCCAAGATCATCTCTAGTCCAATCCTCTTCTGCCAAACAGGAGGATACTATCTAAGCCAGGGGTCCTCAAACTTTTTAAGCCGAGGGCCGGTCCACAATCCTTCAGACTGTTGAGGGGCCGGATTATCATTTGAAAAAAATACAAATTCCGATGCACACTGCATATGTCTTATTTGTAGTGCAAAAACAACAAGAAGAACAAGAACAAGAACAATGAAAGAACAATACAATATTTAAAAATAAAAACAATTTTAACCAACATACATTTATCAGGATTTCAATGGGAAGTGTGGTCCTGCTTCTGGCCAATGAGATAGTCAAGTTAATTAGGGTTGTTGTTGTTGTTGTTATGTGCCTTCAAGTCATTTCAGACTTTGGGTGAGCCTAAGTCTAAAATTTATTTATTTATTTATTTATTATTTATTTACTGCATTTATTTACTACATTTGTATCACACCCTTCTCACCCCAAAGGGGACTCAGAGTGGCTTACAAATTATATGTATATACAATATATTATATTATTAGCATAGCACAATATTAGCATTATATATTACTATATTCAACTATACCACTATAGTAAAGGTAAAGGTTTCCCCTGATGTTAAGTCCAGTCATGTCTGACTCTGGGGGTTGGTGCTCATCTCCATTTCTAAGCCGAAGAGCCGGCGTTGTCTGTAGACACCTCCAAGGTCATGTGGCCGGCATGACTGCATGGAGCGCCGTTACCTTCCCGCCGGAGTGGTACCTATTGATCTACTCACATTTGCATGTTTTCGAACTGCTAGGTTGGCAGGAGATACCACTATACTGTAATATTATTAGTAATATTATATGTAATATAGAATATATCATTAATATTATTATATGGTATTATTATTAGTGTTATATTGTATTACATTATAATATTATTATCAATATTATATGTATATACAATATATTATATTATAAAACTAAGGACGGGGGCCAGGTAAATGACCTCGGAGGGCCCCCGGGCCTTAGTTTGGGGACCCCTGATCTAAGCCCTCCCAACAGATGGCCATCCAATCTCTGCTTAAAAACCTCCAGAGAAGGAAACTCCACCAGACTCCCAGGCGGCAGCATATTCCACTGTTGAACCGCTCTTACCGTCAGGAAATTCTTCCTAATGTTTAGATCAGGGGTCCCCAAACTAAGGCCCGGGGGCCGGATGCGGCCCTCCAAGGTCATTTACCTGGCCCCCGCCTTCATTTATAATATACTAGCTGTGCCCGGCCACGCGTTGCTGTGGCAAAGTGGTGGTGGTATTGGTTAAAAGTTGTTGTGGAATTTTTATTTATTTATTTATTTATTTGTATTTTTTAAATTAATTTTATTGTAACTTATCTTTTTTATTTATTATTTTTTTTTATTTTGTTGTATTATTTTTAGTTATTTTGTTATAGTATTTTATTGTATTAATTTTTTAGTGTTTTTTATTATTTTTTATTGTATTATTTGTATTTATTTTATTTTTTATTCTTTTATTAACACTGGGCTGAGTGGGCAGAGCTTAGCCTTCTAAGTGGCAGCAATTGGGTAAAAACAATTATTTCTCTCCCTCTAATTAGGACTTTATTTTGTTTGCTTTTTGTTGTATCAACCTAGAGGCGTGGATGATGGGTTGTGTTGTCAAATTTCGAGGTTGGGGGGCTTGTAGTTTTGTTGTTTTGTGGGTCGCCGTGATGCCATCACTCTTTTATATATATAGACTGTAATATTTTTATATCAGTTTTGATAATATAATATATTGTATATACATATGATATTGATAATAATATCATTTTATACAATATAATACTAATAATATTACCATGTAATAATATTAATTACATCTATATATATAAATGAGTGATGGCATCACGGCGACCCACAAAACAACAAAACGACAGGCCCCCCCAACCCCGAAATTTGACAACACAACCCATTATCCATGCCTCTAGGTTGATACAATAAAAACAAAAGAAAAATAAAGTCCTAATTAGAGGGAGAGGAATAATAGTTTTTATCCAATTGCTGCCAGTTAGAAGGCTAAGCTCCTCCAACTTGGTCTCCTAGCAACCCAATAAAAAATAATAAAAAACACTACAAAATAATTTAAAACACTAAAAATTAATACAATAAAATACTATAATAACAGAAAATAACTAAAAATAATACTAGAAAATAATAAAATATAATAAATAAAAAGATAACTTACAATAAAATTAATTTAAAAAATACAAATAACGTCAAATAAAAATTACACAACAATTTTTAACCAATACCACCACCACTTAGGCCACAGCAACGCGTGGCTGGGCACAGCTAGTATATATATAAATGAGTGATGGCATCACGGCGACCCACAAAACAACAAAACGACAGGCCCCCCAACCCCGAAATTTGACAACACAACCCATTATCCATGCCTCTAGGTTGATACAATAAAAACAAAAGAAAAATAAAGTCCTAATTAGAGGGAGAGGAATAATAGTTTTTATCCAATTGCTGCCAGTTAGAAGGCTAAGCTCCGCCCACTTGGTCTCCTAGCAACCCACTCAGCCCAGGGGACAGGCAAAGTTAGGCCTCACTTAGGCCTCTTCCACACTGCCTATAAAATACAGACACCACCAGACAATGCCACAGCAACGCGTGGCCGGGCACAGCTAGTGTTATATATTACATATAATATTATAGTATACTGGTATAGTTCAATATAGTAATATATAATGCTAATATTGTGCTATGCTAATAATATAATATATTGTATGTACGTACAGCTGCTCTGAGTTCCCTTCAGGGTGAGATGGGTGGGATATAAATGTAGTAAATAAATGTAGTAAATGAATAAATAAATAATTTTGGACTTAGGCTCGCCCAAAGTCTGAAATGACTTGAAGGCACACAACAACAACAACAACAACAACAATCCTAATTATCCTGACTATCTCATTGGCCAGAAGCAAGCCCACGCTTCCTATTGAAATCCAGATAGGGTTATGTTGGTTAAAATTATTTTCATTTTTAAATATTGTATTGGTCTTTCATTGTTATTGTTGTTGTTTTGCACTACAAATAAGACATGTGCAGTGTGCATAGGAATTTGTTTGTATTTTTTCTTCTTCTTTTTTTCTTTTTCAGTCTGAAGGATTGTGGACCGGCCCTCGGCTTAAAAAGTTTGAGGACCCCTGGTTTAGATGGACTCTCTTTCCTTGCCATTTGAATCCTGGAATATTTGAATCCTTTTATTTATTCAACCATGCCTGTGATTTGCCCTCCCTGCCTTCTACTCTCCAAGCTAAACATCCCCAGTAGTCTAAGCCAATCCTCGTAGGGATTCTTGGTTTCCAGATCTTGGACTGTTTTGGTCTTCTTTTAGTCTTCTCCATCCCTTTCTTGAATTGCTTTATCTAGAGCTGGACACAGAATTATTCCAGATAAAAAGGGGACTACAACTTCCCTCAATCTAGATCAGGGGCCCTCAAACTTTTAAAGTGGAGGGCCAGTTCATGGTCGGTCACTCAAACTGTTGAGGGGCCAAATTATCATTTGAAATAAATATGAATAAATTCTTATGCACACTGCACATTTCTTATTTGTAGTGCAAACCCTCCCCCCCCAAACAACATTTTTTTTATTTATTTACTACATTTATCCCCCACTCTCTCTCACCCCAAAGGGGACTCAGAGCGACTTCCAAATTGTATGTACATACAATATATTATATTATTAGCACAGCAAAAAAATTAGCATTATATATTACTATATTGTACTATACCACTGTACTGTAATGTTATTAGTCCAGTAGAGTCTCACTTATCCAACATAAATGGGCCGGCAGAATGTTGGATAAGCGAATATGTTGGATAATAAGGAGGCATTAAGGAAAAGCCTATTAAACATCAAATTAGGTTATGATTTTACAAATTAAGCAGCAAAACATCACGTTATACAACAAATTTGACAGAAAAAGTAGTTCATTACACATTAATGCTATGTAGTAATTACTGTATTTACGAATTTAGCACCAAAATATCATGATATATTGAAAACATTGACAACAAAAATGCATTGGATAATCCAGAACGTTGGATAAGTGAGTGTTGGATAAGTGAGACTCTACTGTAATATTACATTTAATATATAATTAATATTATTATATTGTATTATTATTAGTATTATACTACATTATAATATTATTATCAATATTATATGTATACACAATATATTATACTAGCTGTTCTCGGCCACGTGTTGCTGTGGCATATGGGAATCATTTGTTGGCCAGGTGGAATAGCAGTGAATAGCCTTGCAGCCTCAAAGCCTAGCTGTTTTCTTCTTATGCAAATCCTTGTTTGGTGAGCTGGAATACAACGGAATAGGCTTGCTGCTTGGAAGGCTGTGTACTTGTGAGCCTAAGTCTAAAACTGAGGGCGAGGGCCAGGTAAATGACCTTCGAGGGCCGCATCCGGCCCCCGGGACTTAGTTTGGGGACCCCTGATCTAGATACTCTACTCCAAGCATGGGCAAGTTTTGGCCTTCCCTCCGGTAGGCTGTTAGGAATTGTGGGAGTTGAAGTCCAAAACACCTGCAGGGCCCAAGTTTGCCCATGCCTGCCCCAGAGGAAGTGGCGGATAATGCGTGCAGACCCAAGTAGAGTGGCCTTTTGCAGCTGACAGATGGTAATTTTGTCAGCGTCAATTGTGTTTAAGTGCATTCCAAGGTCTTTATGCACTGCATCCAGTGTGCCAATCACCACTGGGACCACGCTGACTGGCTTGTGCCAGAGTCTTTGTAATTCGATCTTGAAATCCTCATATCATGTCAACTTTTCTAGTTGCTTCTCTTCAATCTCTTCAATCCTGCTGTTGCCTGGTTTTCTACTTTCTGTTGAAATTGTGGCTTGCGGATTTCAGTGGCTTCTCTGTGTAGCCTGACATGGTGGTTGTCATAATGGTCCAGCATTTCTGTGTTCTCAAATAATATGCTGGGTCCAGGTTGGTTCATCAAGTGCTCTGCTATGGCTAACTTCTCTGGTTGAATCAGTCTGGTTGAATCAGGGCTTAACTCTCAGTTAATACCGATGACTTGAAGGTTGGGTTGATGACCTGAAGGTGGTTCCAATCCAAACCAAGGAGAGCGTGGATGAGCTCCTTCTATCAGCTCCAGCTCCATGAGGGGACATGAGAGAAGCCTCCCACAAGGATGGTAAAAACATCAAAAGATCCGGCAACGTCCCCTGGGCAACGTCTTTGCAGACGGCCAATTCTTTCACACCAGAAGCCACTTGCAGTTTCTCAAGTCGCTCCTGATATGAAAAAAAAGTCTGCAGTGCCTTTCATGGTCTTTAATTCATGTCTGGACAATGCGGTTGCATTTGGTGGTCCCTGTGTAGACTTTTCCACAGTGGTTACAGGATCCCTCTCATCCTTTGCTGAACACAGCATTTGTTGACTTTTTGTTGCCTCATCGCACTAGAGCATGAATCCACTTTAAATCTGGTTTCTGCCCCCTGCAGAGTTTTGGGGTTTGTAGTTTGGTGAGGCCCAGGACCTGTCTGGCTGAGCTGTTTAAAGCCCCCTCCCTAAAGGGGATTTAGAGTGGATCCGAACTCTAGTACAGTGGTTCTCAACCTGGAGTCTCCAGATATTTTTGTCCTTCAACTCCCAGAAATCCTAACCATTGGTACACTGTGTTGTCTAAGGCTTTATGGCCAGAATCACAGGGTTGTTGTATGTTTTCCGGACTGTATGGCCATATTCCAGAAGTATTATCTCCTGAAGTTTCACCCACATCTATGACAGGCAACCTCTGAGGATGCCTGCCATAGATGCGGGCAAAACATACAGCCCGGAAAGCACATAACAACCCCAACTGGTAAACTGGCTGGGATTTCTAGGAGTTGTCGGCCAAAACACCTGGGGACCCACAGGTTGGGAACCACTGCTCTAGTGTGATGAGGTTCTTGGTGGGTCTGTAGATTAGAAGAGCCGCAATACAGTGTTCCCTCACTACTTCGCGGTTCACTTTTTGCGGATTCACTGTTCCTCAGTTTTTCAATAAACTCTAAAAGACTATTATAAATCATAAAAAATTGCAATTTACAGCCTAAGGAAGGGAGGAAGGAGAAGCCAAAGGGAGAGAAACGGAGCCCAAGCGGCAACGGGAGGAGAAGGAGACAATTTATCAACACACGATTGGTTGATAAAGACTTAAAATAGTGTATAACTACTAAAATAATGTCCAAATACAGTAGAGTCTCACTTATCCAAGCTAAATGGGCCGGCAGAAGCTTGAATAAGCAAATGTCATGGATAATAAGGAGGGATTAAAGAAAAGCCTATTAAACATTAAATTAGGTTATGATTTTACAAATTAAGCACCAAAACATCATGTTACAGAACAAAATTGACAGAAAAAAAGTAGTTCAATGCGCAGTAATGTTATGTTGTAATTATTGTATTTACGAATTTAGTACCAAAATATCACGATATATTGAAAACATTGACTACAAAAAATGGCTTGGATAATCCAGAACCTTTGATAAGCAAGGCTTGGATAAGTGAGACTCTACTGTATTAAAATAGATATAGTGTCCCTACTTTGCGGATTTTCCCTTATTGCGGGTGGTCCTGGAACCTAACCCCCGCGATAAGTGAGGGCACACTGTACCAAGAACAAGGCAGGAGAGTCAAGACAAAGATGCACTAGAGAGGAAAAGTATTCTTTTTTTTTATATATGTATTTTTATTGAGATCTTTTAATACAATGCTTAAAAAAACTGGGGGAAAATCACATTTGGGGGAGGGATGGTGTACTGGTCAGGGGAGGGAGGTTAGGGAGGGGGTACTTCATGCAAGAGGGGGGAGAGGAGAGGGTAGAGAGGGAGAGGGTGTGAGGTGGAATGATTTAAGAGTGTGTATTCTTCATTTGTTTAACTCTGCAGATTTCATCATCAGATGACCATTCCTCTTATGACGAGTGTCCCGATCACTTTTGGGTGTTTCCTTTTTCCTCTTCCAAGAGCTCTAATCTCTATTTCTTTTCCTCTGAGTCTAGCATTCTTTGTCTTATGTATTCCTCGAAATTTGACCAATCCGTTTCTTTTATTGGGTTTCCTTGTTGTTTCTTCATTAGGAATGTCAGCTTGTCCATATTCTTTATATCACTTATCTTTACCAGCCACTGGTCTGTTGTAGGTACTTGGTTTGATCTCCAGATTCTTGCAAAAACAATTCTGGCCCCCGTGACTAAATAATTTAAGGGTTGTTGTGTGTCTTTCGGGCTGTGTGGCCATGTTCCAGAAGCATTCTCTCCTGACGTTTCGCCCACATCTATGGCAGGCACCTCTGAGGATGCCTGCCATAGATGTGGGCAAAACGTCAGGAGAGAATGCTTCTGGAACATGGCCACACAGCCCGAAAGACACACAACAACCCTGTGATCCTGGCCATGAAAGCCTTTGACAACACATTAAATAATTTAAGATCTTTTCTTCATTTTTTCCTAAGTTCGTGTTAGTCACCCCTAACAGATATAGTTCTGGTCTAAATGGTAAGTCTTTTTTCAATATTTTCCGGGATTCTTTGTGTATTTCTGTCCAATATTTCTTCGTTTTAGCACATGCCCACCACATGTGGAAAAAATTTCCCTCTTTCTCTTGGCATTTCCAGCATTTCGTTCGTTTATCTTTCTTGTAGTGACCTAATTTTTTCGGAGTTATGTACCACCTATATATCATTTTGAACTGGTTTTCTCTTAAGATCCGAGGCGTAGTTAAATTTCATATTTTTCCCCCATAGCTTTTCCCATTCTTCGTATAGGATTGGTCTTCCTATATCCCTTGCCCATTGGTTCATACATGTCTTTACATGTTCAGTTTCAGTGTCTTGCTATACATCATGGGAACCACTCATATTCTTGCTGTACATCATGGGAACCACTGACCACATGAAGAAACACAACCTACAAACATTGGACAAAATATGCATGGTGTCCTCTGTGGCTGGAGTGGCAGGTTCTTTCATGATAAGGGATTCTTTTGAAACAATTGCCAAAAAGATTGCCGAAAGAAACCTCTCTCCAAGAGAAGCAGCAGCTTGGAGAGGCTGTGTCTGGAGCGTCCTTTTCCTCTTCTAAATGGGTGATGGGGGTCTCTAGCCCACTTCTCCCCCTCCTTTAGCCCCTTTGTAAAAGATGTAGGGGGGTCTTCTTCCCTCTGACACCCCCACTCTCCCACTCCCACGCGCGGCTCCGGCGTTGGCAAAGCCTTTCCCGTGCGCCCTCGTGCGCAATTGCGCCCAGGGCGCAATTGCGCACGAGGGCGCACGGGAAAGGCTTTGCCAACGCCGGAGCCGCGCGTGGGAGTGGGAGGGGGGACTCTGCTCCTGGGTGGCCCCTCCCTCCTTTTCTCCTCTCCCTCCCCCTCCCTCCCTGGGATCCAGGAGTGACGCGCTTTGCAACGCCAGCCCTCTTTCCCTCCTCCTCCACCTTCTCCTCCTCCTCTTTCTCTTTCCTCCTCTTCTTCTCTTTGGGCAGCAGCAGCAGCAGCTGGCTGTCAGCCGTCTTCTTCTCTTTTCTCCTTTCCCTGAATCCCCCCCCCCCTCATCCCTCCCCACCCCCCTCTTTATCATCACCGCAGGTAGGAGGAGGTGGGAGAGAAAGAAAGAAGGAAGGAAAGAAAGAAAGAAAGAAAGAAAAGGAGGAAGAAGGTAGGTTGGTCCTTTCGCCTTGGAGACGAAAGAGAGAGGGGCTTGGCTTCTTGCTTTGAGAGGATAAGATACATAGAAGGGGGTTTCTCTTATGGGGAGGGGGCGTGGGTCTGGATAATGTGAGGATTTATTATAATGATATGTTAATTATTGTAATGTGTCGGGATGTGATGCTGGGATGGGAGAGAAGGAAGGAATGAAGGAAGGAATGAAGGAAGAGTCCATGGACAACATTGCTTTTGGAGAAGGAAGAAGGAGGGGTGCTTTCTGGACTTGAGTGAGATTATTGTAGAGTATACAGTATTGTTGTATTGTATACAATATTATGGAGAGGGGGTGTGGGTTCCGATAATATGATGACTTATTATAATTATATGCTAATTGTAATGTTTCAGGATATGATGCTTTTGGAGAAGGAGGAGGGAGGGGTCCTCTCTGCAGTTGGATGATATTATTGTATAGTATACAATATTATTGTATAAGATAAAGTATTATTGTACATTATTATACATTATTATTGCATGGCACACAATATACATAGCATACAATATTATTGTCTAGTATGCAATATACCTAGTATACAATATTATTGCACAGGATAAAGTATTATTCTATAGTATACAATGTACATAGTATACAATATTATTGCATGGCACACAATATACATAGCATACCATATTATTGTCAAGTACGCAATATACCTAGTATACAATATTATTGTATAAGATAAAGTATTATTCTATAGTATACAATATGCATAGTATACAATATTATTGTATGGCACACAATGTACATAGCATACAATATTATTGTCAAGTACGCAATATACCTAGTATACAATATTATTGTATAAGATAAAGTATTATTCTATAGTATAAAATATGCATAGTATACAATATTATTGTATGGCACACAATGTACATAGCATACAATATTATTGTCTAGTACGCAATATACCTAGTATACAATATTATTGTATACACAGAATACATAGTATACAGTATAATTTTTTAGTATACAATATACATAGTATACAATATTATATAGCATACAATATACATAGCACACAATATTATTGTATAGTATACAATATACATAGTATACAGTATTATTACATAGTACACAATATACATAGTATACAATATTATTGTATAGTATATACAATACGTAGTATACAACATTATTGTATAGTACTGTATAGTATTGTATAGTACACAATATACATAGTATAAACCATTATTGTATAGTACACAATATACCTAGTATACAATATTATTGTATAGTGTATCATATACGTAGTATACAATATTGCATGGCACACAATATACATAGCATGCAATATTATTGTCTAGTACACAATATATCTAGTATACATTATTGTATACACAAAATACATAGTATACAGTATTATTATATAGTATATAATATACATAGTATACAATATTATTGCATAGTACACATTATACATAGTATACAATATTCTTGTATAGTATATAATATACGTAGTATACAATATTATTGCATAGTACACAATATACCTAGTATACACCATTATTGTATAGTACACAATATACATAGTATACAATATTATTATATAGTATATAATATACGTAGTATACAATATTATTGTATAGGATACAATATACATAGTATATGATATTATTGTATAGTATATAATATATGTAGTATACAGTATTATTGTATAGTATATAATATACGTAGTATACAATATTATTGTATAGCATACAATATACCTAGTATACAATATTATTGAATAGTACGCAATATACATAGTATACACCATTATTGTATAGTACACAATATACATAGTATACAATATTATCGTACAGTATATAATATACAAATCTGTGGCACTTTATCTATGCTTTTGAGTTCGCAACTTATAATGTGCACTTTGCTAATCTACTATTACAACCTCACTGTTTTTAATTCTATGTTTTAGTAAGTATGTTTTTATTCTACTGGTCAATGTTGAAATATTATAACTGGTGCATGTTATTGTTTATTGGTGTGTTGTACTTTGTTCTTGTTTTGTATCTGATATTTCTGTTAGCCGCACTGAGTCCCCTCCAGGAGAGATGGAGGCGGGATACAAATAAACTTATTATTATTTATTATTATTACGTAGTATACAATATTATTGCATAGTACCCAATACTAC